>NC_050579.1:268631418-269231418 GCF_011100635.1 Trichosurus vulpecula | reverse complement strand
ATTTTCTTGGATCACAGCATGGTTGAGAATAGCTAAGTTATTCAGAGTAGATCTTCATCATACAATATTGCTGTTACTGTGTATAATATTCTCCTGGTTCTGCTCATTTCACTTTGCATCAGCTTGTGTAAGTCTTTCCAGGTTTTGCTGAGAGCATCCTGCTCATCATCTCCTATAGCACTATAGTATTCCATCACAATCACATACAACAATTTGTTCAGTTATTCACCCATTGATATACATCCCCTCAATTTCCAATTCTTTCGCATCACTAAAAGAGTTGCTGTAAGTATTTTTGTACATATAGGCACTTTCCATTTTTGTTTTTTTATCTCTTTGGGTTAAAGATCTGGTAGTGGCATTGCTTGGTGAAAGGGTTTTTTATAATCCTTTGGTCGTAGTTCCAAATTGCTCTCCAGACTGGTTGAATCCATAAACAATTTCAACAATACATTAGTGTTTTAATCTCCCCATATCTCCTCCAACATTTGTCTTTTCCTTTTCTGTCATATTAGCTGATATGATAGTTGTGTGGTGGTAGCTCAGAGTTGTTTTAATTTGCATTTCCCTAATCAATAGTTATTTAGAGCATTTTTTCATGACTATAGATAGCTTTGATTACTTTGTCTGAAAACTGCCTGTTCACATCTTTTAACCATTTGTCAGTTCCTCAACTGACAATGGCTCTTATTTCTATAAATTTGACTCAGTTTTCTAGATATTTGAGAAATCACATCTTTATCAGAGAAACTTGTTGTAATTTTTTGCACAGTAATGATTACCAGCTATGTATTTCCTCCCATCCTATTCTCTCCATTTATCATTCTCTCTCTCTTTTCACCCTATTCACAAAAGTGTTTCCTTCTGATTTTTACCTTCCCCAATTTTTCCTTCCTTCTATCAGCCCCAAACTTCCTTCTCTTATCCCCTTCCCCTCCTCCTTTCCTGTATGATAAGACAGATTTTTACACTCAACTAATTGTGTGTGTGTGTGTGTGTGTGTGTTATTCCCTCTGAGCCAATTCCAATGAGAGTAAGGTTCACCGCCTCCTTTCCTACTTTGCCTCATCTTCCCCTCCACTATAAAATTTCTCTCCAGCCTCTTTTATGTCAAATAATTTATTCCATTTTACCTCTCCTTTTCCCCTTCTCTCAGTGCATTCTTCTTCCTCACCACTTAATTTTATTTCATTTTTTAGATAATAATCTTGTATTCAACTCACACTGGTACATTCTACCTATGTATAGTCCTTCTAACTGCCATAATAATGAGAACCTTTTTAGGAGTTATGAGTATCATTTCCTATGTAGGAATGTAAACAGTTTAACCTTCTTGAATACCTTATGATTTCTCTTTCCTGTTTACCTTTCCATATTTCTTTTGAGTCTTGTATTTGAAAGTCAAATTTTCTATTCAGCTCTGGTCTTTTTAGCAGGAATGCTTGAAAGTCTTGTATTTTATTGAATATCTATTTTTCCTCTGAAGGATTATACTCAGTTTTGCTGGGTAGGTAATTCTTATTTGTAATCCTAGTTCTTTTGCCCTCCAGAATATCATATTCCAAGCACTCCAGTTCTTTAATATAGAAGCTACTAAATCTTGTGTTATCCTGACTGTGACTCCATAATATTTGAATTGTTCTCTTTGACTAAGGGCTCTGGAATTTGGTTGTAACATTCTTGGGAGTTTTCTTTTTAGGATCTCTTTGAAGAGGTCATCAGTAGATTCTTTCTATTTCTATTTTACCCTCTGGTTCTAGAATATCAGGATATATTTCCATCATAATTTCTTGAAAGATGATGTCTAGGTTCCTTTTTTTATCATGGCTTTCAAGTAGTTCAATAATTTTGAAAATTTCTCTCCTGGATCTATCTTCAAGGTCATTTGTTTTTCCAAAAAGATATTTCACATTTTCTTCTGTTTTTTTTCATTTTTAAAAATTTTATTTGACTCTTGATAGCTCATAGAGTCATTAGCTTCTACTTGCCCAATTCTAATTTTAAGAAATTATTTTCTTCAGTGAGCTTTTGCACATCCTTTTCCATGTGACCAATTCTACTTTTTAAAGTTTTTTTTCTGCAGTAGTTTTTGAACTTCTTTTTCCATTTGGCTAATTCTAATTTTTAAGGAGTTCTCTTCAGTGAATTTTTATGCCTTTGTTACCATTTCAGTGATTGTTTTTCAAGGTGTCATTTTCTTCCATTGTTTCTTTGGTGCTGCATTTACCAAGCTGTTGAGTCTTTTTTCATGACCTTCTTGCATCACTTTCATTTTTCTTCCCAATTTTTCCTTTTACTCTCTTATTTAATTTTAAAAATCATTTTTAGCTCTTCCATGGCTTGGGGCCAATTCTTATTTTTCTTAAAGGCTTTGGATATAGGAGTTTTGATCTTGTTGTCTTCTTCTGAGTGTGTGTTTTGATCTTCCCTGTCACCACAGTAACATTTTATAGTTAAGATCTTTTTCTGCTGTTTGCTCATTCTCCTGACTATTTCTTGAATTTTAACTCTATGCTAAGTGGGGTTCTGCTTCTGGAGTGGAAAGAGCATCATCCCAAGCTTCAGGGTTTTTTTGTGCAGCTGTTTTCAGGGGTAATTCTGGAAACATCTAAGTTTTTGGTTCTTCCAAGGTGGTATGATCTAGGGAGAGGTGTGTTTACTACTCTCCTGTACTGTGCACTGGTTTGTGAGCAACCACAATCACTCTTTCCCACCCTGGATAGAAGTCTGGAAATGGAATTTTAATGAGAGACTGGCTTATAACTTGATCAGAAAGAGATTAGACTAGATGGGTGCTAAGGTTATTCAAAGTAAGAAGGAGAGAGGAAGAGAGAGAGAAGGAGAAAGAGAGGGAGAAAAAGAGAGGGAAGGAGAGAAAGAGAGACAGAAGGAGAAAGAAAATGGAGTGATAAAGGAGACAAAAGGGGGAGGGAGAAAGGGGGAGTGAGAGAGAGGGAAGGAGGGAAAGAGAGAAGAAGAAGAAGAAGAAGAAGAAGAAGAAGAAGAAGAAGAAGAAGAAGAAGAAGAAGAAGAAGAAGAAGAAGAAGAAGAAGGAGGAGGAGGAGGAGGAGGAGGAGGAGGAGGAGGAGGAGGAGGAGGAGGAGGAGGAGGAGGAGGAGGAGGAGGAGGAGGAGGAGAGGGAGGGAAGAAGAGAGAGAGAGAGTACATTCAGAGTCAAGGGTCAACTTGAATATCTGAGATATTCAAAAATAAATTTTAGGCCTCACCATAATTCATCTTCTTACCCTACCCCAAATTGCAAAGGACCACAGTTATAGTGGATAGATTGCTTTTAATCTCCCTTAATGTTCCTCATGTTCTATGCAAATCACAGAGACTGGGCTGGATGGTAAAGACCAAAAAGAATTGGTAAATTTCACTCCATTTTTCAAATTGTTTTCTGTTAATTTTTGTTTCCTGTTTTTTGTTACTTATTACATTTTGTGTTACATTATGGACCACACAAAAGCATGTCTGGACTCTTATAAAGAGCATTTGAATGTCTCCACAAATACATGAATAAAGTAGTTGTAACTCCATCTGTCTTTTAAGTAATTTTTTCTCTACTTTTGTAGTTAGTAAAATGACATTTTCAAGACTTTAGATCACTTATGTGAAAGCAAATATTTCAATGTCTCATGGGAGGGAAGTGTTACCTTCTTTGGATAAGGATTTTCCTAAGGGCGGTTAGGGAAATTCCTGGAAACACATTATCAGACATGTATCATCCAGAGGAATCTGAGATCAGGTTTCACTCCAAATTCTAGTTTGTTCTTGCCAGAAAGGTTAACCCGCTTTCACCACTTCCCGGATTCTCTTCCCCTTAATTCAATTGAACATGTACCAATGGAGCCTCTACCAGGTGCATACAGATGGGACCTCCTGTCCTGAATTTGGGCCAAAGTGGAACAGATAAAGCCTATACACATGAGCAGGCAAAAAGGGAAATCCTAGACCATTCTAGATGTGAAAAATAGCTGTGGTTAGAGACCACGGTGAATGAACATCACGCTTGATCTATGCTCTCTACCCACACTGTAGTAATTTCCCCTGGTATTATATGGAAAGAAACTTCTGGAAAACAGCATAGTATTTAGGCATTTCCCTTTCATCTAGCTTTTATCACTTATTTATAGATAATATGAATAAAAGTGATAAATGAAAAGTACAAAAAAGTGGCCTATTTGGCACAATGCATAGAACATAGGGCCTAGAGCCAAAAAGACTTGAGTTCAAATTTGTGCTCAGCCACTTACTAACTGCATGACCTTGGAAAAGTCACAGAACCTCTGTCTGCCTCAGTTTCCTTAACTGTAAAATGGGAATCATCATCATAATAATAGTAATAACACCACTTACTTCTGAAGGTTATTATGAGGGTCAAATGAGATATTATTTGTAAAGCACTTAGCACAGGGCCTGGCACATAGGAGGGATTTAATAAATACTTTTTCTCTTCCTTCCTATACACAGCAAAGTTCTGTGCCTATTTGGCCTTCCTTCTCCTTTAGTATTGCCAGTTACACCTGATGCATATATGGCCTATATGGCCCTAACTGCGTCCGTGGACAACTGCCCACAGAGGTTAACTTCCCGTGACAACTCAGATAAGGGAGTAACGAGCTATGAACAAGACAAGCGCCAGGACCTTGGGTAAGTGGGGGAATAAGGCCGAAGCCAGTGGTTTTTATGATAGATAAACGGTTTTTCTATGGTTATTTTCTATATGGCCATTCTAGGCAATTCATACAGAGGGCACAGTAGGGCATAGGAGAGAAGAATGCTATATGTGGAGTCCCAGGACCCAGGTCTAATTCCTAGCTCTTCTAGGAAGTCACTTAGTTTCTCCAAGCCTCAGTTTCCTCATTTGTACAGTGAGAGAGCTGCATTAGATGACCTTTGTGATCTCTTCCAACTTTAAATCTATTATCCCATGAATAGTAAATGTTGAGGTTAGAAAAGTTGACTGGGGCCAGAACGTAAAAGTCCTTGAAATCCAGACTGAGTGTTCACTATGTTCTACCCAATCTAGACTGCCAAGTGTTCTCCGAACAGTAGCCACACACACTTCTGTCTCCCTGCTTGTGCTTGTTTTCTGTATTCCTGGAAGGAACTTCCCTCCATCTCTACCGACTGAAGTCCTTGTCTTCATTCAAGATTCAGATTAGACCTAACGTTCTTCACAAAGTTATTCCTGACTCTCACAAATGAACATAATCTTCCCCTCTTCCAATTTTCCTGGAATACTTTTCTTAGGCATTTCCTTTGCCCTACCACCTTCTGCCTTATTAACATACTTGTTTTTTACATGTTAAATAGGCTTATTGGGAATGTGACCTTCTGGAGGGAAGGAAATGTATAGCTTTTTCATCTTTATATCCCCAGTGTCTCATTGAAAAATAATTTTTTATTCTTTTTAAGTCATGGAATAAAACAAGCATATCCATGACATAGTATAATAATAAAAAAAGATGATTACACATGAAACTATAAATCTACTCTGCACAACTTGTTATTCCTTTCAAATATACAACAAAATTATCATGTAAATTTTTTCTTCCCTCCCCCACTCCTGCCCTAGAGACGGCTAGCATTAGATAAAAATAGGTATTTATATGTAAAATTATTCTATTTATCAGTTCTTTCTCTGGATACAGAGAACATCTTTATTCATATGTCCTTTCTAGTTAATTTGGGTATTTATAATAGTCAAAATAACTTATCCACTCCAAGTCATTCTTAAAAACAACATTCTTTAACAAACAAACAAAATCTACTTTTAAAAAATAGCAAAATACTTGAAGAAAGAAAGAGCTGGAAAACATCTGACTGTGGGGGAAAAGCTAGGAAGATTAAATGAATTGGCTCCCTAAGGAAAAAGAATCCAGAGACCATAACAAAAAGGACACCTAAAAAGAGGCATCTTGAGATAAACTAAAAGATTCTGGCACCTTGGGCTTAGCATCATGTTCATCTTCCTGAAATATCCTTTCCTCTATATACAATGCCCAGGGCAGAAGAGGTGATCAATATACAATTACTGAATTGGATTAAACTTTGTCTTGTAGGCAATATAATTTTTGAAGGTCTAGTTTTACAATTAGGGGATGGACATGTTATGATTTCTAGGTTCTTTTTTCTTAGGGAGTCAATTCACTGACTCTCCCTGTCTTTTTTTCCTCAGCCAGATGTTTTCAGCTCCTTTTCTTCTTTTTTATTAGGTTTTTTGGTTTATCAGATAAAAAATTTGTTTTATGTTCAAATTAACAAGCTTTTTTTTTTCTTTCCTTCCTATGCTTCTCCACCCAAATTGAAAAAAGGAAAGGGACAGGAAGGAAACAAAAGAGAAGGGAAAAGAGGAGAAGGGAAAGGAAGGAAGGGGAAGGGAAGGAAATTGAACAAATAGCCATTCAGGCAAAACAAATTTTCTCATTGGCCATGCACCTATGTCTGATTCTTCATCTCGTATCTGATACCTCTCTGGCGGGAGGCATGCTCCTTCATTGTCAGTCCTCTGGAGTTATTTTTGGTTGTTATATATTTATAACAGATCTTTTTAAAATTACATAAATAATTTATTTTTAGAGTCTTTTTTCAATTACAAAAAGTCATTTTAAATATTTTTTGTGCATATGTTCCTTTTCTTCTTTGTTTGATCTCTTTAGGGGTATATTGGTGGCTCTGGGTTAAAAAACAAAGTACTCACAGTTAGTGACTTCTGAACTCACTTTTTTTGATTTCCAGAATGACTGCATTCTCCAAGCATATTTTCCCAGATAGAAAGACTTTGATTATTTCCCTCCAAGCACTTTTTGGACTCAGTTTCTTACTTTTTTTCTTTCTAGTAGTGCCAATTCTAGGTTTTTAGAGGTCCCAGGGATAACAATGATTGGCTTGGCTCCCTGCATTCCTCTGGTTCCTTTAGCTAAAGTCATTGAACACCATCTTCTTTCTTAGTCTTATGACTGCTATTATGCAGGATATATGTATGTATGTATGTGCATGTGTGTGCATGTCTGTGTGTGTATCTGTGTACTAGGTACCACTCCCCTTTCTCAACTCCTCTCTTATTTGAATGAGTGGGCAGAATAAATCATGTTTTCATCTGAAAGTATGGCTGCCAATGGCTAGAGTTGTTAATTCAGAGTCACAGACTCTAAGACCTGGAAGGAATCTTAGATTACAACTAGTCCAACCTGTATCTGGGCTATAATCCCTTCTACAATGGCTTCAAGTGATGATTTGATCTCAGTTTGAAGACTTTCAAAGAGGGAGAATCCATTGTCTCCAGAGAAAGCTTATTTTTGGAGAGCTCTAATTGTTAGGAAACTTTCCCCTACCTACATCAAGAAGAAATTGCTCCTTCTACAGCTTTCACTCAGTGTTTCTAGCTGTGTCCTCTTGAACATAGATCTAGTTCTGCTTCCAAAAGGGAGCCTTTCAAACACTTGAAGACACCTACCACATCCCCATTATGCCTTCTCTTCACATTAAACACTCCTAATTCCTTCTATTGATTCTCTTCAGCTTGTCCTCTAGTCCTCTCATCACCAGATCTCTCTGTTCTAGATATACTCCATAATGTTCAGGGTGTTTCTTAAAACACCTCAAGCTGAACATATTGCTCTAGACATTGCCTGATAAAGACAAAGTGGAGTAGAGCTATTAGAGACTGTCAAAACAACAGCAAACAAACAGAAACAAAGAAATAAAAAGGGAAAGAATCCAAAAGGAAAATGAGAAAGATATGGATTCAGGATACTTCATCCTCTTCTTCCACAGTGTCAATGGCACTGGACATTTGGACAACTAGAGATTTGGCTTGATTTTTCAGTATCAATGTACTCTCTGTCCCAGTCAAGTCTGTCCTCAGTATGTGTGGCAAAGGCTGAGGTGCCAAAGAGCAAACCTATGCCAGCCCTCTGGACATTGTTTCCAGGCAGATGAGGGTCAGGAGAACAAACAAACAGACAGACAGACAGACAGACAGGCAGGCAGACAGACAGACAAACTGTATTATAATCAAAAGAATAATCAAAGATAGGATAGGACCATTGCTTGGGACTAATAAGGAAGGGAAGAGAATAAGCATTTATATAGCCCTTACTATGTGGTAAGCACTGTGCTAAGCACTTTACAAACATTATTTCATTTGATCCTCACAACAACCCTTTGAGGTAGGTCCTGCCATTATCCCCATTTAACAGTTGAGAAAAAAATAAATTGTTTATTCCCCCCGCCCACTACATGTAAAAATTTTTAACATTTGTCTTAAATATTTTGAGTTCCAAATTCTCTCCCTCCCTCCCTTCCCTCCCTCTCTCGTTGAGAAGTCAAGTAATTTGACATAGAGTATGCAGGTGCAAATTTGCAAAACATTTCCATGTTAGCCATGTGAAAGAAAACGAAGAAAACAAAGTAAAATACGGGAAGTAAAGAAAGCGTATGCTTCCATCTGCGTTCAGCCTCCATCTGTTCTTTCTCCGGAGGTATATAACATTTTTCATCTTAAGTCCTGCAGAATTGTTTTGGATTATTGCGATGCTGAGAGTAGCTAAGTCATTCACAGAGAGACAAGCTGAGGAGTAATGGAGGGAGGAAGACCATAGAAGGAGAACACATGGGAAAAGGTTTGATGAACTGAGGGGCTAATTCTTTCAAGCTCAGAGCACAGGAGCTGTGTGTGGAGGGTGTCAGAAGAAAGTTGGGTGTAGTCAGTGGATACCAGAGGATGGTGACTTATCCTAAGGCTAGGGACTGCCTCATAATCTGTTTCAGTTTTCTACCCACAACCTGTCTTTATTCTGACCATCCACGCATGACAGTTTTCTATTTTCATTTGCCAGTGGGTGACAAAGCCTCTCCGTAGCCAATTAGAATTAAGGCTCTGCTTTTATATAACGTCGATGTGAGTTGGTCTCAGTGTTTTATGATCATTGGCCATGGAAATGTATGTGCGGTCTCTACTTTTGTTGGGTGTCCTGGTCCTTCCAGAAACTTGGGCTGGTAAGTGTAGCTTCAGATTAAACATCTACCTAGAGACAAATGTCCAGAGGGCCGGGCAGGTTTGCTCCGTGGCACCTCTGCCTTTGCCGCAAATACTGAAGACAGAATGGACTGGGACTGGAGGGAGCCGGGCTGGGGCGGGGTGCGTTGATACTCTCACGACCTAGTCCCCACCCTAAGCCACTGCCAAGGTTTCCGATGTTTCCGACTCAGGCTCTCACTCCCTGAAGTATTTCTACGCCGCCATGTCTCAACCCGGGCAAGAAAAACCAAGGTTCATCGCTGTGACCTACGTGGACGATCAACAGGTTTTGAGCTTCGACAGCGACAGCGAGAGCCAGAGCCCGGAGCCCAGGACCCCGTGGATCGAGCGGGAGATCCCCGATTACTGGGAGAGGGAGACGCGGATCTCCAGGGAAGCCACGCAGCGTTATCGAATGTGCCTGCAGAAAGTGTCTGGGTACTACAACCACAGCGAAGGAGGTGAGTGACCAGAGTGACCCTGTATTACTTGTCGAGTCAGCACAGCTACTGCCTTCACACACAGCCTGGCTGGGAGTTGGGAGTAGGGTGAGGGGTGGGGCTTGGGAGGGAGCCGAAACGTGGAGAGGAGAGGGTGTGGCCTCAGCGCGAGAGGAGCAAGATATCTGACCCTGTAGGAATGGTCTTTCGGGTCGAGACACAGTGTGATCCTGATGCGACGCCGCCCTGTGGCCCATGCTGAATCTTCTTGGGGTTCTCAGGGGTTCACACATACCAGAGACTGTCAGGTTGCGAGGTGTTCTCCAATGGGAGCTTCAGCCGCGGCTTCGTGCAATACGCCTACGACGGACAGGACTACCTGGCGCTGGATACCGAGACGCTGCGTTGGATCGCTGGGAATGCAGGGGCCCTGAACAATAAGCGTAAATGGGAAGCGGATCCAAGCGTTGCGAAATATTGGAAGGGCTATATGCAGGAGGAGTGCGTGTACTGGCTTCAAAGATACCTGCAGAACGGAGAGGAGACACTGCTTAGGACAGGTACCTTCTTACCTTCCCCCTCTGCGGCACCCCCTCCCTAGGTGTTCTATTGGGCTTCCTCACCCTGAGGCCATGGTCCCAGTCTGAGTGTGCTGTGGACCGAAGTGGGCTCAGTTTCCCTCTCCCTGAATGGGGGAGGTGGGGCGGGGTCTCTACCTCTTCTCTTCCTCCCCTGCAGTCGCAGTCTTAGGGTCCGGTCTTCCGAGACGTAAGGGCGAGGGCCAAAATTTGTCCAGGCCTGGACTATGAGCCCTCTCCCTGTGTCTAGTCTATTCTTGTCTACCTGGAAGATCAACCTCTCAGACAACGAGCGAAAGGCCAGGCTGACCATGCCTCTGATTTTGGCCCCACAGATCCGCCCTCCGTACAAGTGACCCGACACACAAATTCTGACGGGGAAGTGACCCTGCGGTGCCGGGCTTTTACCCTGCGGAGATCTCCCTGATTTGGCTGAGGGATGGAGAAGAACAGCTCCAGGAGACGGAACTCATTGAGACCAGACCTGCGGGAGATGGGACCTTCCAGAAGTGGGCAGCTGTGGAGATCCTCTCTGGAAGCGAACAGAAATATACCTGCCGAGTTCAGCATGAGGGACTACCTGAGCCGCTCTTCCGGAAATGGGGTGAGGACAGTGAGGTGGGACTTGGGGGAGCTCTCCTCTCCTCCCCACTCCCAGCGACAGAAGGATCTGGAGCTATTCTTGAGTAGGGGAGAGTGGAACGGTGTTTGGGGAGAGCGAACTGAGCCCAGAGAGGGGGCAGGGTTTCTCACTTTGCGTTTTCCTTTTAGAGCCGCAGTCCTCTGCCGCAGGGCTCTCTGCTGCAGTCATCACTGCTCTCCTCCTCCTCCTCGCTGCAGTCATTGCGGGAGTTGTGATCTGGAGGAAAAATGCTTCAGGTAGGGAAAGGAGAAGGCGGCTCGGTAAACAGCAGGTATGGTGGGGATTCTGAGTAGTCTCATCCTGTTTCTGTCCCACTCAACAAGTCTCCTATTTTTCACATGAAGACTAAGAATAAGACCCCCATGGGGCTAATAAAAGAACACCTTTTTAACAGATAGTCCACTTCGGATACAATAGGGTCAGCGAGCAGGGTAATTCAGACTCAGACCACAAATAGATCTAGAAATTTAGATCAAAAGAATTGAGTTCCTGGAGGGGGGCGGGGAGGGACCAAGCTTAAAAATCTGTATTCTCTTCCAATTGGATTATGATTCTGTGCTAATCGAAGAGTCATAGTCACAGAACTTTGTTCTAGGGGTAAATGGCCAACCAATTGAACCTCAAGGGTACTTGCTTCTTCTGAACTTTCTCACTGAATTGTTATTACTATTTTCCTTCTAGATAGAAAAAGAGGGAGCTATACTACAACTGCAAGTAAGTAAAGGGTCAACATGGGGATAGATGAGGAGGGTTGCTTCATTTAAACCTGGGACATGAGAAAAGGAACCCAGAGTCTCTCCTCTCTCTTCACCTCTCCCTGCCCTTTCCCATTCTCCTGTTCTGAGCAAGATATTCCTGAGCGGGTTATCTCTCTCCCGTTTCTCCAGGTAGTGATAGTGCCCAGGGATCAGATGTCTCTCTTACAGCAAAAGGTGAGAGTCTGGTGATTCAAGAGAGGGGCTGGGGTAAAGGGGGCAAATGCAATGAAGATGAGTATGTCAGTGGTTGGGGTTAAGGGAGTCTCTGATTTTTGGAGGGGTGGTGAGACAGGCTGTTCACAGTGCTGAGGGGCTTGATGGTAGAATTGACTTTTTTCGTGTCTTTCCTTAATATGTTTCCTTTTTCAGCCTAAGGGAACTGCCTTGTGTGGAACTGAGGGAAACAAACAAGCACACCAAATAGAGGCACCTATTTCTCCATTTCCTTTCTCAGTTCCGTTACTGTGTCCTCCCTTGACTGGCCTCTGTGATGAAGCCCATATACCTACCAGCCAAACCTTATGGTAGAGAGCATCGGTGCCCTCGCCCTATTATTTTGTGCCTTCTCCTCATCCACCTGCTTTCTCTCTGTTCTGCTGGAATTTACAGGGAGAAAATTAGAGGGGGTGGGGAGCAGAGAGGTTTTCGACTTTTCCTTTCTCCCCAGCTGTTACGTCTGATCTTTTCCTTTAGAGAAATAACTTTTCCCTCCAAGTATTGCTTTGGCTGCATCCCATAAATTTTGGTATGTTGTCTCATTGTTGTCGTTCTCTTTAATGATTGTTTGATTGTTTCTATGATCTGTTCTTTGATCCACTTATTCTTTAGGATTACTGATCTTTTTCTTCATATTTGCTTAATGAAAGAAAATGCATTTTGAATAATTTTTCTTGATGCCTCAATCCTCTTCTCCACCCATCCCCCACCATTCAAATCAAACTCATGGGATTATGCATGACATATTATGTCAATACAAAAAGGAAAAGGAATTAAAGACTTGAAGACTTTTCATAGTCATCTTGGGGGCTGTGCTGAGTCTGTGGTCACAGGTGGGGGTGGGGCTAAGTTAAGGAGGTGGCCACACAGGGGACACAGTTTGTACATAGTAACTCCTCAAATATTTGCTTTTTATTTAGTCATTTCTCCCCCATGCATTTTGTTCTGTTAGTCTGAATATGTGGTATGACTGACATTTTGCAGGAATTCAGAAAGATCCTAGGTTTCTGTAACCATGCCGTGACAGCCTGATGTCATAAATACTTCAGTGACAAACTAGAGTGCAGGAAGACTCATCTTCATGAGTTCAAATCTGGCCTCAGACATTTACTAGCTGTATAACCCAGAGCAAATCATTTAAAACTGTTTGCCTCTATTTCCTCATGTATGAAATGAGCTGGAGAAGGAAATGGCAAACCGTTCCAGTGTCTTTGCCAAAAGAACTCTAAATGGGGACACGAAGAGTTGGACATTACTGCACAACAGCTTTGAGTGATAATAGACCTACAGCTAGAATGTCAAAGGCTGCATAGTAAGACCCTTGTATTTCATTGAGAGAGGCAAGTGGTATAGTGGAAACTTCAATAGAAATGCCAGCTCAAACTCTTACTACTTATGTGACTCTGGACAAATCCCTTAGCCCCTCTTGACCTCAGTTTCATCACCTGTAAAACAGGTACAGTAATACCACCTACTTCATAGGGTTGTTGTGAGGATCAAATGAAAAAGTGTATGGAAATGCTTTGCAAACCTAAGAGTCATATAGAAATTTTAGCTAGCTAGCTAGCATTTTACAGGTAAGGAAACTGAGGCCCAGAGAGGTTAATTTTGCACGGGTAATAAGTGTCGGGTAGATTTAGAATCCAGGTCCTCCAGAGCTAGTCCTCTTTTCACTCTCCCAGGTTTTTAACCTGTAGTTAGACAAGTTAAACAAAGGTTATATAATCAACATACAGGTTATATAATCAATATCAATTTTGTTTTCAT
Source organism: Trichosurus vulpecula (assembly GCF_011100635.1). Taxonomy (NCBI): domain Eukaryota; kingdom Metazoa; phylum Chordata; class Mammalia; order Diprotodontia; family Phalangeridae; genus Trichosurus; species Trichosurus vulpecula. The sequence continues at coordinate 269,217,988 of NC_050579.1, read as the reverse complement.
GTTCATGTGTGTTTGAGTGTGTGTGCGTGTGCGTGTGCATGTGCATGTGTGTGCATGTGCATGTGTGTGTGTGTGTCTGTGTGTGTGTGTGTGTATATGTATGTATGTGTGTTCTAGCTTTACCCCTTAGCCCAGGAAACTTCAGTGTTTTAGTGTCCTACATGTATAGACTATTAGAAGATTCAGCACTTGGGGGATAATAATGATGATGATGACAATGATGGTGATATCAGTAATAATATTAATGATAATAATCGATGCTTTATGGTTCATGCTTTAAGGTTTGCAAAGTACTTTATAATGTTATTTCACTGTACCCTAGGTGCTATTATTATCACCTCCATTTTATAGATCAGGGAACTGTAAGTTGTTGAAGATCATGTATCTAGTATGGGTCTGTATGAGTGTAGTAAGAGGTAGGACTTGAATCCATGTCTTCCTACCAAGTCCAATACTCTGACTACTGCATCTTGTTCACATTTTGGGCTGTTCTAGGGCTGACAGTTCTTCTTTATGTTTATACAGTTTTCTGCAAGTGGTCTAAATTTGGAATCAGTAAAGAGGGATCTACTGGATCCTAAGCATAAAGGAGCCCTTGTTGTGTGATACATCCTGCTAGAGAAAAAAAAATGTGTTCTACTTTTTCTACTGCTCTCAGCATTTCTTTCCAAATAGAAATACATTTTAATTACTTATATTTCAGTATTTTGTTTCCTCCGAAGACTGACTTGGCATTATTAGATAGTTCTTCTTTTCCCTATTTCAGGTGCACCCACAAGTTTTCACTTGATCAGAAATCCACGTGTGTGTTACATTATTTTAATTATGTGATTTGTCGCATTGCACTTCTATTATAATTAGTAATTAATTCAAGGTAGCTAGTTACATTGTGGAGGGAGCAGACTAAAGCTTAGGCTCTATTGTTCATTAACTAGAGGAACATTTATAGTTAAAATCTGAGTTGACTCACACCCTGGAGTTAGGTGGGTGACATTTGTTTCACACTCAAGGATTAGATGGCAAGGTGGATAGAGTGTTGGACCTGAAGTCAGGAAGACTTGAGTCCATATTTGGCCTCTGACAGTTACTATGTGACCAAGTCACTTAACGTCTATCAGCCTCAGTTTTCTAAACCATAAAATGGAGACCTACCTTCCTGGATTGTTGTGTGCTTAGCATATAGTGGGCACTTAATAAATACTTGTTTCTTTCCTTTCTTTTCCTTCTTTCCTCACTTTCTCTCTTCTTTCCTCCTTCTTCCTCCTTCCCTCTCTCTGCTCCTTCTTTCCTATAAAGAATGCCACTCCTTAAGAATAAGAACTCTCTTATTTTTTCTATTTGTATTTACAGTACTTAAAATAGCATTTGACACACAGTAAACAGTTAATAGATTTTTATTTCATTCATTTATCCTTCATGCCAAATGTCCAATGGATGAATATATTTATTTATTCAGTTTTAGTTTTCAATGTTCACTTCCATAAGATTTTGAGTTCCACATTTTCTCTCCCTCCCCTCCCCCACCCCCAAGATGGCATCATTCTGATATAGGCTATACATATAAATTCATATTAAACATATTTTCACATTAGTCATATTGTAAAGAAGAATTAGAACCAATGAGAAAAACCAGAAGAAAGAAGAAATGACAATTTCCAAGAACTGGAAATTGAGGAGATGCCCATCTGTTGGGGAATAGCTGAACAAGTTGTGTTATATGAGTGTAATGGAATACTGTTATTCCATAAGAAATGATGAGCAGGCAGACTTTAGAAAAACCTGGAAAGACTTACATGAACTGTTGCTGAGTGAGGCGAGCAGAATCAGGAGAACATTGTACTCAGTAACAGCCACATCATGTGATGAGTAACTTTTATAGACTTACCTCTTTTTAACAATGAACAAATCTAAGACAACTCCAAAAGACTCATGAAGGAAAATGCTATCCACATCAAGAAAAATGACTATGGAGTCTGAATGCAGATTGAAGCATATTATTTGTGCTCTCTCTCTCTCCCTCCCTCTTGAATTGCTACATCAAAGATTATGTAAAGTTTTATAGCCTTTTGGTTATAGTAGAACATCTTGTTTGCAACAAAAGGACAAGGGAATCTCTTTAAGGATTTCTCTCAAACAGATGATAAAGGGGTTAACATGATAAGCAAGAGTGAATAGGTGGATGACCCCACTTAGGAAGGGAGCAGCCTTAACCCATTCCTAACCCATCTCGATTATTGACTTGGCATAAGAGTAAGTGCTGTACCACTCCTCTCCTCTTCCTACTGATGTCCTCCTGGCTTACAGATTGAAGGATAAATAGTTTGATTTCAAATAGTCTTAATATCTCTGATTCTTAATATCTCATTCTATGCTCTGAATCACTAAACTAACAATACAGCTGTTCTATAAAACATATATCTTTTTCCTTACCCTCTTTCTTCTCCCTCCATCTGAGTTATGTAAATTGGTTATTGATGCAAAAAATGGAAAATTGGTTTTAACAATTCTCTAGAGAATTTTAGAACAATTATAACAATTCTGTAGGGAAGTCAAAAGTTGCTATGATGAGAAAATCTAAAAATTGCATTAGTCACTAAATGTGATCTTCTTGCCAAGCGGAAATTCCAATTAAGAGCAACATTGGTTTAAGGTATGTTTTAATTCATATAATATCATAAAGAAGGATAGTGTATGATTCTTAACATTATTGCTCCATAAAATAGGCAGAATAGAAGGAAGACCAAGTTTAAAGATTTGTTGTTTATTAGAATTAAGGAGGTAGGGGAGACTGAGGACAATGCCTTGTAGATAGTAACTACTCCAATTTTTGTTTTTTATTTAGTCATTCCTCCCCCATGTAGTCTGTTCTGTTACTCTGCCAATGTGATATACTTGACATTTCCTAGGAATTGCTAAATCTCCCTCTGTCTCTCCCTCTTCCTCAACATGTTTAAGAATTCAGGGATCCAACTTGCTAGAGAGGAAAGAGGATTGCCTGATGCAGCGTGTTCCTTGGAAAAGGAAGATGCTTGTCATTGTGGTTCTTGTACAGTGTCCTTCTTAAAGAACTTATATAAAAGGGGGGGATGGATAGAAGGGAGGGGAGAAGTAGTAAGGGAAAAGGGAATGAAAAGGGAGGGGGCTGATAGAAGGTAGGGCATAATGAGGGAAGCAAAACTCTAGTGAGGAGAGAAAGGGAAAAAGGAGAAAGAAAGCATAAATGGAGTGGGGGGATAGGATGGAGAGAAAAACACAGATAGTAATCATAACTACAAATATGAATGGAATGAACTCTCTCATAAAATGGAAGTGGATAGCAGAATGGATCAAAAACCATAATCCTACAATATGTTGTTTACAAGAAACACACTTGAAACAGAGGGATACAAATGGGGTAAAGGTAAATGGCTGGAGTAGAATATATTATGCTTCAGCTGAAGTAAAAAAAGGAGGGATAGAAATCCTGATCTGAGAGAAAGCAAAAGCAAAAATAGATGTAATTAAAAGACATAAGGAAGGAAACTACATCTTGCTAAAAAGCACCATAGAAAAAGAAGTAGTATCATTACTGAACATATATGCACAATTTGGTAGACCATCCACATTCTTAGAAGAGAAGTTAAAGGAGTTACTGGAAGAAATAGACAACAGAACTCTACAAGTGGGGGACCTGAACCTCCTCCTCTCTGACCTAGATCAATCTGACCACAAAATAAATAAGAAGGAAGTAAAGGAGGTGAATAGAATTTCAGGAAAGTTAGATATGGTAGAACTCTGGAGATAATTGAATTCAGATAGAAAGGAATATATCTTTTTCTCAACATTACATGGCACCTTCAGAAAAAACTGACCATGTACTAGGGCATAAAAACCTCACAATACAATGGAGAAAGGCAGAATTATTAAATACACCCTTTTCAGATGATGATGCAATAAAAATATATGTAATAAAGGGCCATGGAAAGACAGACTAAAAATTAATTTGAAACAAAATAATCTAAACCTAAAGAATGAGTGGATCAAACAACAAATCACAGAAACCATCAATAACTTCATCCAAAAGAATGACAACACCAAATAGAAATACAATATGACCAGGTAGGATTTATGCCAGGAACGCAGGGCTGGTTCAACATTAGGAAAACCATCAGCATAATTGGTCATGTCAACGACCAAAGTAACAGAAACCATACGATTACCTCAATAGATGCAGAAAAAACATTTGACAAAATACAACACCCAGGGAACATAAGAATCAATGGAGTCTTCCTTATAATGATAAGTAGCATCTACCTAAAACCATCAGCAAGCATTGTATGTAATGGGGCTAAGCTAGAAGCCTTTCCAATAAGATCAAGAGTGAAAGAAGGATGTCCATTATCACTGCCGTTATTCAATATGGTGCTAGAAACATTAGCTTTAGCAATAAGAGAAGAAAAAGACATTGAAGGAATCAGATTAGGCAAAGGAAAAACAAAGCCACTGCTCTTTGCAGATAATCTGATGGTATATTTAGAGAATTCTAGAGAATCTACTAATTAACTTCTTGAAAGAATGAACAACTTCAGCAATGTTGCAGGATATAAAATAAACCTACATAAGTCATCAGCCTTTCTATATATTACTAACAAAGACCAACAGCAAGAGATAGAAAGAGAAATTCCATTTAAAGTTACTGTAGACATTATAAAATATTTGGGAGTCTACCTGGAATAGATTGGGTACACATGTTGCAACAGTCAATGACTATAGCAATCTAATCTTTGATAAATCCAAAGAATCCAGCTTCTGGGCTAAGAACTCACTATTTCACAAAAACTACTGGGAAAATTGGAAAATGGTACGGCAGAAACTGGGTATAGGCCAATATCTTACACCGTATACCAAAATAAAGTCAAAATGGGTTCATGATTTAGAAATAAAGGCTGATACTATAAGCAATTTGGGAGAGCAAGGAATAGTTTACCTGTCAGATTTATGGGAAAGAAAAGAATTTATGACACAACAAGAAATAGAGAGCATTATAAAATGCAAAATGGATAATTTTATTTTGTTAAATGGAAAAGCTTTTGTATAAACAAAGCCAATGCAACAAAGATTAGGAGAGAAGCAGTAAATTGGGAGAAAATCTTTACAACTAGTGTCTCTTATGAAAGGTCTCATCTCTAAAATATACAGGGAAGTGAGCCAAATTTATAGGAATACCAGTCATTCCCCAACTGAGAAATGGTCAAAGGATATGAACAGGCAGTTTTCAGAGGAAGAAATTAAATATATCTATAGTCATATGAAAAAATATTCTAAATCACTATTGATAAGAGAAATGCAAATCAAAACAACTTTTAGGTACTGCATCTCCCCTGTCAGATTGACTAACATGACAAAACAGGAAAATCATATATGCTGGAGAGGATGTGGGAAAATTGGAATGCTAATGCATTGTTGGTGGAGTTTTGAACTGATCCAACCTTTCTGGAGAGCAATTTGGAACTTTACCCAAAGGGCTATAAAACTGTGCATACCCTTTGACCCAGCAATACCACTTCTAGGGATGTATCCCAAAGAAATCACACAAGTGGGAAAAGGTCCTGAATATTCAAAAATATTTATAGAAGTTCTTCTTGTGTTGGCAAAGAATTGGAAATCAAGGGGATGCTCATCAATTGAGGAATGGCTAAAAAACAAGTTGTGGTATATGAATGCAATGGAATACCATTGTGCTATAAGAAATGATGAGCAGATGGACTTCTAAATAACCTGAAAATACTTATATGATCTGATGCTGAGTGAGGGGAGCAGAACCAGGAGAACATTATATATACACATGGTATCTCTGATGACTGCCTTTGATAGACTTGGCTCTTCTCAGTAATGCAAGGTTCTAAGACAACTCCAAAAGACATATGATGGAAAAAGCAATTCATGTCCAAAGAAAGAATTACAGAGTCTGAATGCAGATTGAAACAAACTATTTGCTCTCTTTGTTTTTGTTTGTTTTTGTTTCTGTTTTTTCTTCTTTCCCATAGTTCATTCCATTGGTTATAGTTCTTTTTTACAGCTTGACTATAGTGAAAATATGTTTAGTGTGAAGGTATATGTAGAACCTATATCCAATTGCATGCTATCTTGGGTGGGGAGTGGGGAGGAAAGGAAGGAGGAGAAAATTTGAACATAAAAACTTGAGGAACTGAACTTTGCAAACTAAAACTAAAAATAAATTAATTTTTAAAAAAGAATTTTTACAGCCAGTGTCTCTGATAAAGGCCTCATTTCAAAAATCTATAGAGAAATGAGTAGAATTTACAAGAATGCAAGTCATTCTCCAATTGATAAATGGTCAAAGGATATGAACAGGCAGTTTTTGGAGGAAGAAATTAAAGCTATCCATAGTCATATAAAAGGCTCTAAATCACTATTGATTAGAGAAATAAAAATCAAAACAAGTCTGAGGCATTACATCACACCTATCAGATTGGTTAACATGACAAAACAGGAAAATGATAAATGCTGGAGAAGATTTGAGAAAATTAGAACAAATGCATTATTGGTGGAGTTGTGAACTAATCCAACTATTCTGGAGAGCCATTTGGAATTATGCCCAAAGGGCTAGATTGGGTGGTTAAGAAGCTCCATTATCTGGGATGCCTATCTTCCTTATTTTGTAAACTTCCTAAAAACCTTGTTTGGGTTATGGAGTTCCTAAATAATGAAATTGGTTTGGTGAGAATTTGAAAGTATATAGAAATTATCTGTAATGATTGGCTTTTCACCATGACAAATTCAAATTTGAGATGTAAGTCCTGGTAAATTTTTTGCTAAGCTGTCATTAGTGAAACTTGCTGTTTGAGATATAAGCTCAGGGGACCATAACTGATTTTCTTTTGAGCTGCCTAATGGATCACAATAATCTATCCATAATCAATAGTCAATAATTGGGGGTGGAGCCAAGGAGGTGGAGTAAAAGCAGGGACCTGCTTGAACTCTCCTTGAAACTCTTCAAAACACCTGTAAAAAATGACTCTAAACAAATTATAGAGGAGAAGAAGCTACAAAATGACAGACTAAAACAAATTTCCAACCCAAGGATCATCTGGAAGGTCGATAGGAAGGGTTTATTGCACCAGGTTGGGAGAGGAACACTGTCCAATGTGGCCCACGCCAGCACAGACAGGGGTGGAACAGGCCTTAGGGGACTGAATCACTGGCAGCTGCAGCAGTTTCCAGACTTCTCAACCCAAAAAAGCCAAACATAGCTTTGAAGGTCAGTGGGAAGAGTCTCTCACCTGGGTAAGAGAGGAGTATGGTCCTGCCCCAGCCCTAGCTCCAGGGTGCCTGCAGTCACTGCCCTAGTGGTGACTGCTTCTGGAGCTCTTGGCCTACAGACAGTGGGGGAATCGAATTTGTGCCTGATCAGAAGAGGAATGCAGGGACTTCTTTGCTGGCTATGAGACAGGATTCTCTTGCTTTGCTAGTGCTCGGATCTGGGTCACAGTCCTGGGATGAGGAGGAGCGCTGGCATAGTGAAGCTTGTGGTGGCAGTGGAGAAGGAGTCCTACTCACATTTCCAGGGCAGAAAAGAGGGCTTGTGGTTGCCCCCAGACCAGAGCACAGGCCAGGAAAGGAGTAAACACCTTTCCTTTAATCATACTGCCTTGGAAGAACTGGAAATGTACAGGTCCCTAGAAATATCTCTGAAAACAGTTGCACAAAAGCCCTAAAACTTGGGGCAGTAAACCCTCCACTTAACAAAGAGCTCAAAAGTCCAGTGAATGGCTGGGAAAGTGAGCAATTGGGGGTGGGGATAAGACTATAAAAGGTTACTTTCCTGGTAAAAAGGTATTTCCTACATTCTCGGTGAAGAGGAAGATCCAAGCATACAACCAGAGGAAGATGACAAAGTCAAAGCTCCCACATCCAAACCCTCCAAGAAAAATATGAAATGGTCTCAGGTCATGGAAGAGCTCAAAAAGGATTTTGAAAATCAAGTAAGACAGGTAGAGGAAAAATCGAGAAGAGTAATGAGAGCGATATGCAAGAAAATTATGAAAAATGAGTCAACAGCTTGCTAAAGGAGACCCCAAAAATGCTGAAGAAAATAACACCTTTAAAAATAGACTAACTCAAATGGCAAAAGAGGTCCAAAAAGCCAATAATCAGAAGAATGCCTTAAAAAGCAGAATTAATCAAATGGAAAAAGAGGTCCAAAAGCTCACTGAAGAAAATAATTCCTTAAAAATAAGGGTGGAGGAGCCAAAATGGCAGCTGGAAAGCAGGGACTTACCTGAGCTCCCCATCACGTCCCTCCAAAAACCTATAAAAATGGCTCTGAACAAATTCTAGAACTGCAGAACCCACAAAATAGCAGAGGGAAGCAGGGATCCATCCCAGGACAGCCTGGATGGTCGCTAGATGAGGTCTATCACACACAGAGTGGAGGGGAGCAGAGCTCAGCGTGGGAGGCAGCAGGACCAACCAGACCAGGAGCCAGGCAGGATAGGCCCTAGCACCCTGAATCAGTGAGCTCTGGCAGTTACCAGACTTCTCAACCCACAAACACCAAAGACAACAGAGAAGGTTAGTGGGAAAAGCTGCGGGGGACAGAGTTTGCGGTTTGGCCACTGCCCCAGGGGAAGTGGGGGAAGTGCAGCTACAGAACTACAGCTACAGTTACTTCCAGCCCCAGGCCCACATGGTGGGAGAAATTAAGTGGCAGATCAGAGCAGGAGTGCAGAGCCTGCTGAAGATTTGCCTCAGGTCTGGGTTGGTGGTTCTTGAGGAAGGAGGAGTGCTGGTGTGGCAGAGCTGGCTGTATAGAAATAGCTCTGAAGTCAATGGCGCATCCCCTCAAGCTTGGAATAAAGTACTCTTTGCTCTACAAGCAGTTATACCCCGATGAAAAATTCAAGGGTCAAGTAAGTAACCAAAAATGTGCTCCTTAGCACTTAGTCCAACAAGTGGCCTTGAAGAGTTTGGCTTTGGTTTGCTTTGATTAATTCAGTGTATTTCATTGAGTCTTACTAAGTGCTAAGCTCCAGGGCCCAAACCCCTATTAGGTGTAAAACCTTAGTGGGTGTGGATTGGCAACTAAGGTGGGGCCCAAGGTAGGGCTAACTCCAGGGAGGGCCTAGTTTACATGTCTGGGAGAGCCTCTGCTCTTAGACCATGTGGGTTTAAGTCTGCCTCTCTGTGACAATTCTAGGTCATGTGGGTGAGTCGCATGTGTGACTCACCCCTGACGCTGAAAAAAGATATGAAAACCAGGGGTTGGCTATCTGTTCCTTGGAGCTCTTTGCTGCAGCAGTGGTGGTGGGTGACTCTGGGCCAGCCCTTGTTCTGAGCTCCCGGGCTGAACCTAGATGTTGGTAACTATGAATTGTATTGGGTCTGTCTGTTGATATTTGTAATTTGTTTGTATTTTGTTCTAAAGCTCAGGGTGCTGGCTTTTTCCCCTGAACTAAGTGAATGCTGTTTGTATGCTGAATTAAAAGTAAGCATGTCAACCCCTTTAACCTTGCTTTCCTTACTAAGGCAGATCAAAAGAACCTGTGCTGTTGGCAGCTTTCCAGGTGCTGGCTGTGGGTAGATCTTATGCCCCCACAGAAGCTGCTAGCCAGATTGTTGAAACAGTAAGTTGGCTGGGAACATGGCCAGGCAGCGAAAACACACCCAGATTCAGTCTCAGACTTTGGAATCCTTCTCTGGTGACAAAGAAGACCAAAACATATGGCCTGAAGAAGTCAACAAAGTCCAAGAGCCTACAACAGAAGCCTCCAAGAAAAACATGAACTGGTCTCAGGCCATGGAAGAGCTCAAAAAGGAGTTGGAAAAGCAAGTTAGAGAAGTAGAGGAAAAATTGGGACCAGAAATGAGAATGATGCAAGAAAACCATGAAAAACAAGTCAATGACTTGCTACAGGAGACCCCCCAAAAAATACTGAAAAAATATTGAAGAAAACAACACTTTAAAAAATAGACTAACTCAAATGTCAAAAGAGCCCCAAAAAGCCAACGAGGAGAAGAATGCCTTGAAAGGCAGAATTAGCCAAATGGAAAAGGAGGTCCAAAAGACCACTGAAGAAAATACTACCTTAAAAATGAGATTGGAGGAGGTGGAAGCTAGTGACTTTATGAGAAATCAAGATATTATAAAACAGAACCAAAGGAATGAAAAAATGGAAGACAATGTCAAATATCTCATTGGAAAAACCACTGACCTAGAAAATAGATCCAGGAAAGACAATTTAAAAATTATTGGACTACATGAAAGCCATGATCAAAAAAAGAGCCTAGATATTATCTTTCAAGAAATTATCAAGGAGAATTGCCCTGATATTCTGGAGCCACAGGGCAAAATAGAAGTTGAAAGAATCCGCAGATTGCATCCTCAAATAGATCCCAAAAATAAAACTCCTAGGAACGTTGTCGCCAAATTCCAGAGCTCCCAGGTCAAGGAGAAAATACTGCAAGCAGCCAGAAAGAAACAATTTGAATACTGTGGAAAAATAATCAGGATAACACAGGATCTGGCAGCTTCCACATTAAGGGACCGAAGGCCCTGGAATACGATATTCTGGAGGTCAAAGGAGCTAGGATTAAAACCAAGAATCACCTACCCAGCAAAACTGAGTATCATGCTCCAAGGCAAAATATGGATTTTCAATAAAATAGAGGACTTTCAAGCTTTCTCAGTGAAAAGACCAGAACTGAATAGAAAATTTGACTTTCAAACACAAGAATCAAGAGAAGCATGAAAAGGTAAATGAGAAAGAGAAATAATAAGGGACTTACTAAAGTTGAACTGTTTTGTTTACATTCCTACATAGAAAGATGATGTGTATGATTCATGAGACCTCAATATCGTAGTAGCTGAAAGGAATATGCATATATATATGTGTATACATATATATATATATATATATATACATATGTGTGTGTCTATGTATGTATATATGTAGGTATATATATGTGTATATATATACATATACATATACACACACACACACACACACACACACACACACACACACGAAGCGCACAGGGTGAGTTGAATATGAAGGGATGATATCTATAAAAAAAATCAATTTAAGGGATAAGAGAGGAATATATTGAGAGAAGGAGAAAGGGAGAGATAGAATGGGGTAAATTATCTCACATAAATGTGGCAAGAAAAAGTGGTTCTGTAGGAAGGGAAGAGGGGGCAGGTGAGGGGGAATGAGTAAATCTTGCTTTCATTGGATTTGACCTGAGGAAGGTATACCATACATACTCAGTCGGGTATCTTACCCCACAGGAAATAAGGAGGAAGAAGATAAAAGAGGGGGGATGATAGAAGGGAGGAGGTAATAAAAAACAAACATTTTTGAAAAGGGACAGGGTCAAGGGAGAAAATTCAATAAAGGGGGATAGGTTAGGAAGGAACAAAACATAGTTAATCTTTCACAACACAAGTATTGTGGAAGAGTTTTACATAATGATACGCATGTGGCCTATGTTGAATTGCTTGCCTTCTTAGGGAGGGTGGGTGGGGAGGGAAGAGGAGAGAGAATTTGGAACTCAAAGTTTTAAAAACAGACGTTCAAAAACAACAACAACAACAAAAAGTTTTTTCATGTAACTAGGAAATAAGACACACAGGCAATGGGGCATAGAAATTTATCTTGCCCTACAAGAGAAGAAAGGAAAAGGTGATGGGAGGGGAGTGGGGTGACAGATGGGAGGGCTGACTGGGGAACGGGGCAACCAGAATATATGCCATCTTGGAGTGGGGGGAGGGTAGAAACAGGGAAAAATTTGTAATTCAAACTTTTGTGAAAATCAATGCTGAAAACTAAATATACTAAATAAATTTAAAAAAAGGAAAAAAATAAGAGTGAAGCAAATGGAAGCTAATGACTTTATGAGAAATCAAGAAATTAGAAAACAGTACCAAAAGAATGAAAATATAGAAGACCATGTGAAATTTCTCATTGAAAAAAAAAGTGACCTGGAAAATAGATCCTGGAGAGATAATTTTAAAATTATTGGACTATCTGAAATCTATGATCAGGAAAAGAGCCCTAGACATCATCTTTCAAGAAATTATCAAGGAAAAGTGCCCTGATATTCAAAACCAGAGGGTAAAATAGAAATGGAAAGAATCCACCGGTCACCTCCTGAAAGAAATCCCTAAAAGAAAACTCCTAGGAATATTGTAGCCAAATTCCAGAGTTATCAGGTCAAGGAGAAAATACTGCAAGCAACCAGAAAGAAACAATTCAAGTATTGTGGAAATACAATCAGGATAACACAAGTTTTAGCAGCTTCTACCCTAAGGGATCAAAGGGCTTGGAATATGATATTCCAGAAGTCAAAGGAGCTAGGATTAAAACCAAGAATCATCTACCCAGCAAAAAGAGTACAATACTTCAGGGGAAAAATGGAATTTCAGTGAAATAGAGAATTTCCAAGCATCCTTTTTAAAAAGACCAGAGCTGAATAGAAAATTTGACTTTCAAATACAAGAATCAAGAGAAACATGAAAAGGTAAACAGGAAAGAGAAACCATAAGAGGTTTATTAAAAGTTGAACTGTTTACATTCCTACATGGAAAGATGTGTAACTCATGAGACTTTTCTCAGTGTTAGGGTAATTGGAGGGAATAGATAGATAGGTAGATAGATGGATAGATAGATAGATAAAGGGCACAAGGTGAGCTGAATATGAAGGAATGATATCTAAAACATAAAATTAAGTGTTGAGAAGGATGTACTGGGAGAAAGAGAAAGGGAAAGGTAGAATGTAGTGAATCATCTCACATAAAAGAGGGAAGAAAGAGCTTTTAAAATGGAGGGATAGAGGGGGGAGGTGAGAGGGAATAAGTGAACCTTATTCTCATCAGATTTGGCTTAAGGAGGGAATAACATACACATTCAATTGGGTATGGAAATCTATCTTACCCTACAGGAAAGCAGGGAGGAAGGGGATAATAGAAGGGGTATAATAGAAGGGATTGCAGATTGGGGGAAGGGATAATCAGAAGGCATCACTTTTGAGGAGGGGCAGGTCAAAAGAGAGAATAGAGTAAATGGAGGGTGGGACAGGACAGAGGGGAATATAGTTAGTCTTTCACAACATGAGTATAATGGAAGTGTTTTGCATGCATACATATCTATAGCCTAAAAAAAATCATTAATCCACCTTCTGAGAGAAATGCCACAAACTACTCAGAGAGAAGGAGGTCTGTATCTGGAAAAGTTGAGAGTACAATTTTAACTTCAGTCTTAGGTGAGATCCTGCTGGCACGATTTCCCCCTTGTGTTCCTTTGAAAAGGAATGTTACCCACCTAGCTATTCCTGAGTCTGTTTGAGGTGAAATTGACCAATCTTGTTCCCACTTTATCCTTTTATAGCAAATGTCCATAATCAGAGCAAGTGTTCAATAAAAGATGTAAGCACTATACAAGTGTGTGAGATCTTGTTGTTTTGACCTGAATGTGTAGTCATCCTGTTTCCCAAAACAACTGAAATTAAATCAGAAACATCTTCAGTTTGTTTTGGGGAAGAGAATTCCAGTGCTATCAATTTTCTTAGAGGGAAGTAATCTATTTGGCCTAGTCATTACTTTAAGTGTCCTCTTAAGTCTTTTGTTATAATGAGTAAAAGTCAGTCCTTGACAAATTCATTTGTGTAACTATTAAACCTAGGGGTGGAAAAAACATCTACCTGCAAAAGTGCTGTTACTTCCCAATAGCATCTGACCCTCCTAAAGAATGAGAACCAGAGTAGAAACCTGGGAAAGTAACAAGATCAGGTAACCCTGTATGTTAAATGTAAATGATCCCAATGGGGTGCTTGCTTTCTTCCTTTGTTTCTCCACATTCTGACATCACTTTTACTTCTCAGGCTTGCTTGTCAGATTTTTGTCTTCCAGACTACAGGCCATTCACTTACAGCTGTTAGCAAACAGATCATGACTATTATTATGAAAATCATAATTCCCTTCACAGGTATGTCATATTTTCAGAATGTAGTCAAATGCCATTTGTCCAGTAGACAGAGAGAATGGAAAAGAAAACAAAACCAAAGATTAGCTCACCTATGTGGAAAGGGGATGAGAAGAGGGGGCTGGGCAGACATTTTATCCTGAGTGGCCTGTTGGGCTTTGGTTAATGCTGGGGCTGGCTAAGGAGCCTTGGGGTAGCAAGATTGTGAGAGCCAGAGCAGCTGCTTAGCTTTTCCTGATTCTAGAGGATTTCTGCTGCCAGTCACACACTTTTTTCTGCACATCCAGGAGGCCACACAAGTTTACCACGTCAAGTAGTAAATGGCAACTCTCAGGCAGACTAGATTCCCATGTACCCAAGGTGCAGAATCAAGAAGACAATTTCCACATCTAGAGAGCCCCATTCTTTACAATGTTACATGCTTAAAGTCTCTGTACTCACAGAAATGATGGGATATCAGACTTAAAGTGAGCTCTTGATGCAGGTGTGGCACACTGAGTAATAATGTCCAGCAATGAGGATAACTTACCACACAACTGGCCCCTTGAGCCAAGGTTACACAGCTAAACTAGAAAATTCCTTATCTACTTCCTTATGCCCTACTCAATCCTCAACCTCTTTTAGTCTGGCTGTTGTTACTACTACTCAAATGAAACTGCTCTCTTCAAAGATGATTTAGTTGCCTAGGTGATCTCTTCAGATCACAGGGCTTTAGCTAATCTCTACGCATATGACTCTCCAGATCTGCAGATTCAGCCATTCTCTCTCTTCTGAACTCCAGTCCCCATTCAAGAACTACCTTTTGGACAATACCACCTGGATATCCAATAGGCATCTCAAACTCAGCATGTCCAAAAACAGAACTCATCCTCCCCACTAAACGCATCTCTCTCTAACCTTTCCTATTTCTGTCGAGGGCATCACAATTTTTGACTTAACCAAGTTCACAAATTAACAATCATCTTTCCATCTCCACTCTCCCTTACCACCCTCCATAACCAAGGGGCAGCAAGTCTTTCCAAGTCTAACTCCATAGCATCTCTACTATCCATCTTCTCTCCACTCAAAGGACCCACATTATTTAAACCATCATCACCTTTTGCCTGTACTATTGTGATAACCCCTCATTATGTTCTTCCTGTTTCCATTCTCTGTCTCTGTAATCCATCCATTGCACAGATGCCAAAAAATTCTTCCTAAAGAAGAAGACAGAATCACGTCATTTCTCCGATCAAGAATATTCAGTGGCTCCCTATTCATTCTACTACAGAATGCAAACCCCATGTTTGGCATTGAAAGTCCCAACCTTTTCAAGACATTTCATGTTACTAGACTATACCTTAGACTGTACCTTTTAGCCAGATTGGCCATCTTGCTGTTTCCTGATCTTGACGCTCAGTGTCCCACCTCCATTCCTTTGTACAAGCTGAGCTCTGTGTTTGCAATGTTCTTTTGATTTCCCCCTCCACCTTCTAAACCATTTTGCTTCTCTTAAGTTTCAGCTCAGGCAGTCTTCTCTGGGAACCCTGCCCTGCTTCCCCTACTTGTTAGTGTTCTCTTCCTTCTTAGGCTGCATCCCCTTATTATATGTAAGTTTCTTATATGCAGATACTGTTTTTTTTTTCATTTTTTTCTTTGTATCCCCAGCCCATAACCTTGCCCATAGTAGGACTTTAAAAGTCAATATTCACTGGAGTTGTAGTGGAAAGATCCCTGGTTTAGGATTCAAGGCACTTTTCCTCTTCCTGGACCTTAGCTTCTTTCTCTATAAAATGAACTAAATGATGTTTAAGACTCCTTTAATTCTAAGTCCTATGAGTTTCCTCTGTAAAAGGGGACAATGCTTGGACATCCCAGGGTTCTTGAGAGGACTGAATAAGAACGTGTACATGAAGACCAGAAGTATAAATAAGAGGAAACTGCTGCTGCTTCTGCTGCCACTGTTATCACCATCACCACCAGCAGATGTGAATGAATGTGTGTGAGAGAGCTTTGTGAACTGTCAAGGTGTAGGCAAATGTAGGCATTGTTTATCATGGTTACTTTTCCTCTGCAGGGCTTATAACCATTCTGGCAGTCTCCCTCCCATTTCTTCCCTTCTTTCCCCTCCTCACTTCTTCCCGGGGATGTATACTGAGTGCCAGCCAGGGCACCTGTAGCTGTCCCTCTGGAAGCAGAGACTTTCTAATATAACAAGTGAATGAGAAGCCAGGAGAGCTGAATAAGAGCAGGCAGCATTCAAGGTGAAAAAGACTAGTTAAACCCTTGACTGAAGCTGCCCTTTCCCTTCCTTTCCTTTCCAAAAAGCACACTTCTTCCCTTCCTGGAGAGCTCCTGACTCACATGTACCATTGGCTGGTCCAAGGTCCCATGGCTAGCTGCAGAGACTCTCTTCCAATCAACAAAGGCCTCATTTCATGACGTTTTAGGTATGAGGCAGAGTAGACTGTCACAGGTTGGAGTCCAAGGCAGACTTCATGGCCTCACCCAGTGTTTTCCATACCTTATGTAGCAAACCCCACCCTTCCCCCTTAACAAAATCAAACTCACACCAGTTACAGTTTTAGATAATAAATTTCACTAGTTGAAAATTTCAAACATTTCTCACTGTTCTCAGATTATTTAAATTTTTCTAAAGTTAAAATTGTTTTGGAATCCAAGTTTTTTTTTATGCTACACAAAATGAATGATGTTGAAATATAACAGATGATACAACAGACGTTTTAGTACACTTTACTTTCATGAAAAGATTAACTTCATGTTTACAGAGAACAAGTTCAAGTAGCAAGGAACTGGAAAAGACAGTCCGTGTATGTCATGAGCCAATGCTGACTGAGAGTGAAGATGATTGGACTGAATTCATTGTCAGTGGGGGTAATTTTGCTTTGTTAACCTCAGTTTTGGTGACTGATTGGAAATTTGCTTTTATATTCAAAAGCTGGACTTAGGAGGTGGAGCCAAGATGGTGGAGTGAAAGCAGGGACTCAGCAGAGCTCTCCCACGAACTCCTCCAAATACCAGTGAACCTAAACAAATTTTAGAGCAGAAGAACACACAAAGAGACAGAGTGTGGCAGATTTCGAGCCCAAGACAACCTGTAAGTTTAACAGGAAGGATCTGTTGCACTGGGCTGTGAGAGGAGAGCGATCTAGTGTTCGGGCTGCAGCAATGCAGACCCAACCATAGCAAAGCCAGAGAAGAGCCCAGTGGACTGAATCACTGGCAGCAGTGGTGATCCCCAGACCTCTCATGGCAGGAGGGGGGTCTGATGGAACTGGGTGAGGGAGAATCGAAGTCCTGTGCAGGGCCTGTTGCAGCAGCAGCAGCAGCAGCTATTCCTGGGCTATCAGCCCACAGACTGAATATTTGAAAGTCACCTATTTAAACTTCTGGCATGGCAGAGTAAATAGTAAGTGGCTCTTGCGCTCCCTTGTTGACCTTGAAAAATCTAGAGAATATTGCCCTAGGAAAAATCCTGGAATAGAGGAGCTAGTAGAAAAACAGGGCATGGCAGCCCTTTAGCTCAGGAGGCTGGGAGGATTAGCAGGAAAGGTCCATCTTGCTGAAGGGGACCAGTACAAGAGAGGAGATGTCCCAGAAAGCCTCACCTCAGCAGACCAGTGGGAGATCCTGAGGCCAAGGGTGATGAAGGTGGCAAGTGCCAACACCAGGACCTCAGGAGTACCTTCCCACAGCCAGGGGAATTTGCAGACATCAGCATGGATGGCATCCACCAGTGGCTGAGCCTACCTGTGCTATAGCACAGCCCTTGGGGAGGAGGGAACCTCCAGCAGCCAGACTAAACCTCCCCCACACCTCATGCCACAAGTTTCAGTGTAACCCCAGGGAAACGCAGAAAGACCTCATCTGGCACACACCAGCAGGCTCTAGCTTAGCAACAGGTAAGCTACAAAACTATATAGCTTCCAGCTGCCAGAACCAGAGGCCGCAGCACACAAAGCCAGTACCTAGGCCCCTAGCCCCTAGCACAAGAAGCATAGGACAGAGCTGCCTATGCCCCAGAAGCAGAGGTCCACTTTATAAGCCAGGAAAACTGCAATCACAATGAGCAAAAAGCAAATTCGAAAAGCAAAGACCACATATTCTTTCTATGGGGACAGGGAAGATTAAAATATGAATTCAGAAGAGGACAGCATTGACACTACAGCCTCATCTGAAACCTCAAAAAGGAATGTGAACTGGACTCAAGCCCAAAAAGCATTCTTGGAAGAGTTTAAGAACAATTTTTAAAAATCACATGAGAGAGGTAAAAGAAAAATTGATCAATTCTTTTAAAAATACAATAGATAAAATGGGAAAAAAATCACTGAAGAAAACATCTCCTTAAAAAGGAAAATTGGCGAAATGGATAAGAAGGTACAAAAACTGAAGAAAACAATTCCTTAAAAATTTGAATGGGGGGGCGGGGCCAAGATGGCAGCTGGAAAGTAGGGACTAGCGTGAGCTCCCTGCGGAGTCCCTCCAAAAACCTATAAAAAATGGCTCTGAACCAATTCTAGAACTGCAGAACCCACAAAACAGCAGAGGGATGCAGGGCTCCAGCCCAGGACAGCCTGGATGGTTTCTGGGTGAGGTCTATCCCGCACGGAGCTGGGAGCTGGGAGCTGGGAGCTGGGAGCGGAGTGGAGCAGAGCCCAGCCCAGCCTGGCCGGCGCAGACCTA
The DNA here is from genome assembly GCF_011100635.1 of Trichosurus vulpecula. NCBI lineage: Eukaryota > Metazoa > Chordata > Mammalia > Diprotodontia > Phalangeridae > Trichosurus > Trichosurus vulpecula. The sequence goes on along the minus strand of NC_050579.1, from coordinate 269,199,323 downwards.
CCAGACCAGCAACCGGGCAGAGCATGCCCTAGCACCCTGAATCAGTGAGCTGCGGCAGTTACAAGACTTCTCAACCCACAAACACCAAAGACTGCAGAGAAGGTTAGTGGGAAAAGCTGCGGGAGTGGAAGGAGTTCGCGGTTCAGCTTCCAGCCCCGGGGGCAGCGGAGGTGGAGCAGCTACGGCTGCTGTTGCTTCTGGCCCCAGGTCCACCTGGTGGGAGGAATTAAGTGGTAGATCAGAGCAGGAGTGCACAGCCTGCTGGAGATCTAAGCCCAGTCTGGGTTGGGGGTTCTTGGGGAAGGAGGAGTGCTGGTGTGACAGAGCTGGCGCATCCCCCCCCCCCCAAACGTGAAACATAGAACTCTTTAGTCTACAAGCAGTCATACCCTGCTGAAAAACCCAAAGGTCAAGTTAGTTGGTTGGGAATATGGCCAGGCAGTGAAAACACACCCAGATTCAGTCTCAGATTTTGGATTCTTTCTTTGGTGACAAAGAAGACCAAAACATACAGCCTAAAGAAGTCAACAAAGTGCAAGAGCTTACACCAAAAACCTCCAAGAAAAACATGAACTCATCCCAGGCCATGGAAGAGCTCAAAAAGGATTTGGAAAAGCAAGTTAGAGAAGTAGAGGAAAAATTGGGAAGAGAAATGAGAAGGATGCGAGAAAACCATGAAAAACAAGTCAATGACTTGGTAAAGGAGACCCCAAAAAATTCTGAAAAATACACTGAAGAAAACAACACCTTAAAAACTAGCCTAACTCAAATAGCAAAAGAGCTCCAAAAAGCCAATGAGGAGAAGAATGCCTTGAAAGGCAGAATTAGCCAAATGGAAAAGGAGGTCCAAAAGACCACTGAAGAAAATACTACCTTAAAAATTAGATTGGAGAGGAGGCAGAGCCAAGATGGCGGCTGGAAAGCAGGGACCAGCCTGAGCTCCCTGCCGAGCCCCTCCAAAAACCTATAAAAAATGGCTCTGAACCAATTCTAGAATGGCAGAACCCACAGAACAGCAGAGGGAAGCAGGGCTCCAGCCCAGGACAGCCTGGATGGTCTCTGGGTGAGGTCTATCCCGCACGGAGCTGGGAGCTGGGAGCTGGGAACGGAGTAGAGCAGAGCCCAGCCTGAGCGGCGTGGACCAACAAGACCAGCAACCGGGCAGAGCATGCCCTAGCGCCTTGAATCAGTGAGCTGCGGCAGTTACAAGACTTCTCAACCCACAAACACCAAAGACTGCGGAGAAGGTTAGTTGAAAAGCTGCGGGAGTGGAAGGAGTTCGAGGTTCGGCTTCCAGCCCCGGGGGGCAGCGGAGGTGGGGCAGCTACGGCTGCTGCTGCTTCCGGCTCCAGGCCCACCTGGTGGGAGGAATTAAGTGGCAGATCAGAGCAGGGGTGCACAGCCTGCCGAAGATCTAAGCCCAGTTTGGGTTGGGGGTTCTTGGGGAAGGAGGAGTGCTGGTGTGGCAGAGCTGGCACCTCCCCCCCAAACGTGGAACATAGAACTCTGTAGTCTACAAGCAGCCTTACCCCACTGAAAAACTCAAAGGTCAAGTTAGTTGACTGGGAATATGGCCAGGCAGTGAAAACGCACCGAGATTCAGTCTCAGACTTTGCATTCTTTCTTTGCTGACAAAGAAGACCAAAACATACAGACAGAAGAAATTAATAAAGTCAAAGAGCCTACAACAGAAACCTCCAAGAAAAACATGAACTGGTCCCAGGCCATGGAAGAGCTCAAAAAGGATTTGTAAAAGCAAGTTAGAGAAGTAGAGGAAAAATTGGGAAGAGAAATGAGAAGGATGCGAGAAAACCATGAAAAACAAGTCAATGACTTTACTAAAGGAGACCCCAAAAAATACTGAAAAATACACTGAAGAAAACAACACCTTAAAAAATAGATTAACTCAAATGGCAAAAGAGCTCCAAAAAGCCAATGAGGAGAAGAATGCCTTGAAAGGCAGAATTAGCCAAATGGAAAAGGAGGTCCAAAAGACCACTGAAGAAAATACTACTTTAAAAATTAGATTGGAGCAAGTGGAAGCTAGTGACTTTATGAGAAATCAGGATATTATAAAACAGAACCAAAGGAATGAAAAAATGGAAGACAATGTGAAATATCTCATTGGAAAAACCACTGACCTGGAAAATAGATCCAGGAGAGATAATTTAAAAATTATTGGACTACCTGAAAGCCATGATCAAAAAAAGAGCCTAGATATCATCTTTCAAGAAATTATCAAGGAGAACTGCCCTGATATTCTAGAGCCACAGGGCAAAATAGAAATTGAAAGAATCCATCGATCGCCTCCTCAAATAGATCCCAAAAAGAAATCTCCTAGGAATATTGTCACCAAATTCCAGAGCTCCCAGATCAAGGAGAAAATACTGCAAGCAGCCAGAAAGAAACAATTTGAGTATTGTGGAAACCCAATCAGAATAACCCAGGATCTGGCAGCTTCTACATTAACAGATCGAAGGGCTTGGAATGCGATATTCCGGAGAAAATACTGCAAGCAGCCAGAAAGAAACAATTTGAATATTGTGGAGAAACAATCAGGATAATGCAGGATCTGTCAGCTTCCACATTAAGGCACCAAAGGGCTTGGAATACGATATTCCGGAGGTCAATGGAGCTAGGATTAAAACCTAGAATCACCTACCCAGCAAAACTGAGTATTATGTTCCAAGGCAAAATATGGATTTTCAATAAAATAGAGGACTTTCAAGTTTTCTCAGTGAAAAGACCAGAACTGAATAGAAAATTTGACTTTCAAACATAAGAATCAAGAGAAGCATGAAAAGGTAAACAAGAAAGAGAAATCATAAGGGACTTACTAAAGTGGAACTGTTTTGTTTACATTCCTACATGGAAAGAGGACATGTATGATTCATGAGACCTCAGTATTAGGGTAGCTGAAGGGAATATGCATATATATATATATATATACATATATATATATATGTTTATGTATATATATAAGTGATTGTGTATGTATGTATATATCTATGTGTATATATATGTGTGACACAGGGTGAGTTGAAGATGAAGGGAAGATATCTAAAAGAAATAAAATGAAATTAAGGGATGAGAGAGCAACATACTGAGAGAGGGAGATAGGGAGAGATAGAATGGGGTGGATTATCTCGCATAAAGGTGGCAAGAGGAAGCAGTTCTGTGGGAGGAGGGGAGAGGGCAGGTGAGGGGGGAATGAGTGAACCTTGTGCTCATCAGATTTGGCCTGAGGAGGGAATACCATACATACTCAGTTGTGTATCTTACCCCACAGGAAAGAAGAGGGAGGAAGATAAAAAAAAATAAAAGGCGGGGGGATGATGGAGGGGAGGGCAGATGGGGGTGGAGGTAATCAAAAACAAACACTTTGGAAAGGGGACAGGGTCAAGGGAGAAAATTCAATAAAGCAGAATGGGTTGGGAAGGAGCAAAATGTAGTTAGTCTTTCACAACATGAGTATTGTGGAAGGGTTATACATAATGATACACATGTGGCCTAGGTTGAATTGCTCAACTTCTTAGGGAGGGTGGGTGGGAAGGGAAGAGGGGAGTGAATTTGGAACTCAAAGGTTTAAAATCAGATGTTCAAAAACAAAAAAAAATGTTTTTGCATGCAATTAAAAAATAAGATACACAGGCAATGGGGCGTAGAAATTTATCTTGCCCTACAAGAAAGGAAGGGAAAAGGGGATGAGAGGGGAGGGGGGTGATAGAGGGGAGGGCTGACTGGGGAACAGGGCAACCAGAATATATGCCATCTTGGGGAGAAAATTTGTAATTCAAACTATTGTGAAAATCAATGCTGAAAACTAAATATGTCAAATAAATAAATTTAAATTAAAAAAAAATTAGATTGGAGCAAGTGGAAGCTAGTGACTTGATGAGAAATCAAGATATTATGAAACAGAACCAAAGGAATGAAAATATGGAAGACAATGTCAAATATCTCATTGGAAAAACCACTGACCTGGAAAATAGATCCAGGAGAGACAATTTAAAAATTATTGGACTACCTGAAAGACATGATCAAAAAAAGAGCCTAGATATCATCTTTCAAGAAATTATCAAGGAGAACTGCCCTGATATTCTAGAGCCACAGGGCAAAATAGAAATTGAAAGAATCCATCGATCGCCTCCGCAAATAGATCCCAAAAAGAAATCTCCTAGGAATATTGTTGCCAAATTCCAGAGCTCCCAGATCAAGGAGAAAATACTGCAAGCAGCCAGAAAGAAACAATTTGAGTATTGTGGAAACCCAATCAGAATAACCCAAGATCTGGCAGCTTCTATATTAAGAGATCGAAGGGCTTGGAATATGATATTCCATAGGTCGATGGAGCTAGGATTAAAACCTAGAATCACCTACCCAGCAAAACTGAGTATCATGCTCCAAGGCAAAATATGGATTTTCAATAAAATAGAGGACTTTCAAGCTTTCTCAGTGAAAAGACCAGAACTGAATAGAAAATTTGACTTTCAAACATAAGAATCAAGAGAAGCATGAAAAGGTAAACAAGAAAGAGAAATCATAAGGGACTTACTAAAGTGGAACTGTTTTGTTTACATTCCTACATAGAAAGATGATGTGTATGATTCATGAGACCTCAATATCATAGTAGCTGAAAGGAATATGCATATATATATATATATATATATATATATATGTTTATGTATATATAAAAAATTTTTGAATTGGGCAAGTGGAAGCTAATGACTTTAGGAGGCATCAAGAATCAGTCAAACAAAATTTCAAAACATGAAAAAAACAGGTGAAAATATAAAATATCTCATTGGAAAAACAACTGACCTGGAAAATAGATACAGGAGAGACAATCTCAGAAGTATCAGTCTACCTTAAAGCCATGATGAAAAACAGAGCCTGGATAGTACCTTCCAAGAAATCATCAAGGAAAATTTTCCCAAGGTTCTAGAACCAGAGGGTAAAATAGTCATTGAAAGAATCTACCAATTAGCTCCTGAAAGAGATCCCAAATTGAAAACACCAAGGAATATTGTAGCCAAATTTCATAATTATCAGGTCAAGGAGAAAATATTGCAAGCAGCCAGAAAGAAAAAAAATCAAATATTGTGGAACTACAGTCAAGATCACACAGGACTTTGCAGCTTCTACATTAAAAGATCACAAGGATTGGAATATGATATTCTGGAAGGCAAAGGAGTTTGGACTACAACAAAAGATCAACTACCCAGCAAAATTGAACATAATCTTTCAGGTCAGGCAAGGAGATTGACATTCAGTGAAATAAGGGACTTCCAAACCTTGCTGACGAAAAGGCCAGAGCTCAGTGGAAAATTTGATCTCAAATACAAAACCCAAGAGAGACATAAAAAGGTAAACAGGGGAAAAAAGAAAAAATCCTTCTTATTCAATAAGGGCAAATTGTTTACATCTCTACATGGGAGGATGATACTTGTAAAATCTTGACAATTGTATCTTCATTATGATATTTAAAAGGGATGTACATAGACAGAAGGTGTGGGTATAAATTAATCAATGTGTTGATAATAAAACATAATTAAAGGGTGCAAAGGGATTATAATGGGAGAAGAGGAAAGGAGGAGGCAGAAAAGGGTAAATTATGTCACATGAAGAGGCACAAGAACATATTATAATAGAGGGAAAGAAGGGAGGGAGATGAGCATTGTTTGAACTTTGCTCTCATTGGATTTGGTTCAAAGAGGGAATAATATACTTAGTTAAGTATAGAAATCTAACATGCCATACAGGCAGTAGGAGGGGAAAGGGGAAAGAAAAGAGAAAGAGTGGTTAGAAGGGAGGGAAGAAGTAGGAAGGGAAAGTGGAAAAACAGGGAGGGAGGCTGATGGAAGGGAGGGAAAATTGAGGGAGGCAGTGGTCAAAACTTCAGTTTATTTAGGTCAGAGTTGTACTGGCTAGCATTCAATAATTTTGGTAATTGCCTCCCTTCTGGCAATCCCTTCTCCCCCAAGGAAAAGAGCCTTGCACCCTTCCTTCCCAAGGTAGACACAACCCTCTACTTAGTTTGGAAATCTATACACATCAGAAATCAGCTGGCGAGACCTGGGGGTGATTTGTAAGGCAAGGGAGAGAAGCATTTTAGTAGGATTGATGAGTGGGAAAATGTACATCTCTACATGCTCCTCCTTCCTTTTCCCCATCTGATTTTCCATCACCTAATGCACTGTCCTAGTAGTGGCTGGCCCTATACATGATCTCAGGATTCAGTGTTACCCCTCTACTCCCTCTAGGTCCACTTCATCACTATCCCAGTCCACATTCTCTGTACCTCCCTTCAAAGGGTGATTCCCTCATTCACTATCTCCCCTCCTTTCCAGAACTCCCTAAAATTATGTAGTATCCTCATATCTTAGTCCTCAGTGTCAGTTTCTCTGGGCTTGACTATATCACAGCCTTTATTTCTCCTGTCAACATTCTCAAGTCACTATTTTAAAAAATAATTATTCACTTAATATCATATACATTTCCAATTGTATCCCTCCTCCTCTCCCTTCCCAGAAAGCCACCCTTTACAATAAAGAATAGAAAAGGAAAAAACAGTTCAGAAATTTTAATCACTGTGTTGAACAAGTGTGATAATATTTAATGTTCCACGGTCATAGTTGCCCGCCTTTGCAGAAAGCAAAAGGTGTCTTTTGTGTCTTCCTGGGGGCTAAGCTTGATAATTATAATTTAGCAGCATCAGGTTAAAACCTCACAGTAGCTGCCAACAAAGTCTTTCCGGAGTGGCGTAGACACAGGCGGTGACCCACACAGGAATGAGCTTAGATTGTCAGTAAAAGAATTTTCGATTCTTTGATTTAAAGATTTTTGGGCGCCCCCTTGTGGGCGACTCAAGTCCGGGAATCCCCGCTTTGGGGACTCAGTGCTGGCAAGCGAAAGTGAAACCCAGGCTCTGGGGTTGGGGACTGAATCAGAAAGGAAAGGGATAAAGGGGACTGGAGACCCAGAGCAGACGCTGGAGATACCGGGACGCTGCTCAGCACCCAGACCCTGCGGCGAGCTCCGCTCCAGCTGCAGCCCAGGAGTCCGTGCTGAGAGCAGGTAAGTCCTCGCAGGGGCACCCCGGTGGAGTTAGGGATTGGGAAGGTGGGGAGGAGAATCATATTTGGAGGTTTTAAGAGGTGCCCCCCTCCCTTTCATCATCAGCAGATGTTAGGGGAATTCTCTGTCCCTCCCTCCCACCCAAGAACCAACCCCTGAGCCCTGAAGACGTGGAAGGAACTCTGCTCTGCCGCGTACTCTCTGTGTGACCCTGAGCAAGCCGCTTTGAACCTTAGTTTTCTCATCTGTAGAAACGTTGAGTTTGGACTACAATAGTCCCTATGGCCCCTAACGACCCTAAGTCCAAGAGCCCATCAATCAAACTACCCTCTGCTTGGGGGGGGGAGGGGAAGGGTTCTTGGATAAGGGGTAAATGGTGGACTTGATTGGAGGTGTTGCCCCTTATAATAATATCCCTCATTATTATATCATAATTATATGATAATATTATCATATTATAATAATATAATAATAATCTTTCCTTATTCTTTCACAGGCCCCAACATGCAGCTCCTTGCCCTGAGGCCCTGGGCTCCCCTCCTCCTGACTGACCTGATCCTGCTTTGGTTGTTGCAGGGGCTTCTGGAAGCTCTGCTCCCTCCAGGGCTCCTTGTCCTCTGGCTGGAGGGGGCCTTTCGAGTGGGGTTCCTGTGGGGGGTGCTAAGTTTATTAGAGGGACTTGGGAACGTGGGGGAACTACTGCCTACCTTGTGCCTGAGCACCCCCCTGTTCCTTTCCCTGAGGACCTTGGTTCCAGGAGCCTTGAATGCCCCACCTGTGCTCCTAGCCTCAGCCCCATGGGCCTGGCTGCTGGTGGCTTATGGAGGAGTGGGACTGGGCTGGGCTGTGTGGAAGTTGCTGAGTCCTGCAGAAGCCCCTCCCTCAGCACAGGAGAAGGAGCAAGTCCAGGACAACAAAGCCATGATGTGGAGGCTGCTGAGGCTGTCCTGGCCTGACTTCCCCTTCCTGGTTTCTGCTTTCTTCTTCTTGGCTGCTGCAGTCATAGGTAAATGCACAAGATGGGTGTGGGGCTGAGGGAGTGCATGAATCTAAATAAACATGGAAAAGGATGCTTGATGTTGCTCCCTGCCCATCTTCTCATGCCCCACTCCAGGTGAGATGTTCATCCCCCACTACACTGGTCGTGTGATTGACATCCTGGGCCAGGACTTTGACCACGATGCCTTCGTCACTGCCATCTTCTTCATGTGCCTCTTCTCCCTTGGAAGGTTAGTGATTTGGTAGGGCCAGGAGGAGAAATCACATCCATATCCTTTAGGGCTCTGCCACTTGCTGTCTCTGTGACCTTGAGACAATTACTTTATATATGTGGCCCTTAGTTTCCCCATCAATAAAAGGAAAGGGGTCGGACCAGGTACTAATGATTCCATGTCCTGTGACCCTGAGGAGATTTCTCATCCCCCAAACCAATGTGCTATACGTTGTCCAGCTGCTCCTAGGTGCAGACTCTGCCCTCCTGAAAGGCAGGGAAAAGATCTCTCCCACAGGACTTGGATCTAGGAATGCTACTTTTTTAAATGCTCCTACTCTGAGGTAGGGACGCCCCCCCACCCCAGGAGCATCCATTCTAATGAGGGGATACATTTTCCATCTTTGGAAAGTTTTTTTTTTCTGTTGATACAGATAAAGTAACCTGTAGTCCTAGAGTTATGTCTGATGGGGGAGACAAGGGTCGGACATTCGACAAAGGGTTCAACAGCTTGTGAATGTATTCATTCATCTTTTTATTCGTTCAGAAGTATTTATTTAGTGTCAGAAAGTGGAAACACGATTTTGTCCTAGTAGTAGGGGAGGTGTGGTGCATTATCTGCTCTCAAGGCCCTCCCTGGCTTTTTTATATATGCAGTTTCCTTTTCCTTTCAGTGACTTTTCACGTACATTGTTGTACAGCTGTTGTATATATCCTTCTCTTACTTCTATTTATTTGATCTTGTATCAGTTTTCAAAAGTCTTCCTATGTTTCTCAGAATTGTATTTGTCATTTCTTACTGCCCAATCATGTTCCATTAGATTTATATAACTTTGTTTTTCAGTCACTCCTCAGCCAGTGGGTCCGTATTGTACTTCCAGTTCTTTGTTACTGTCAAAAGTGCTAATATGAACACTTTGGCCGATTTTTGTATTTTTGGCATATTTTGGACCACTGTTTCTTAGGGTATAACACCAATCATGGGATTGCTAACGCAAAAGCTTTGGACAGTGTGTTCACTTTACTTGCATAATCCAGAATTGTCGATCCATTTCATAGCTTCAGCTACAGGATATTCATGTGCCTGCCTTCCCACAGGCCCTCCAACATTTGGCCATTCTCATTTTTTTGTCATCTTGGCCAGTTGTATTCCACCACCTCCACTTCCAAACATGCTCAAAACTTCCCATGTCAAAAGAAGCTCGTGTTTGTTTATATTGTTCCTTCTAGTTATTTCCCTTCCATTGCTAATCTTCTAGGATGTCCTACATCCCCTGCCTCCCTTTCCTCATCTTCTTTAACTCTTTGTCTTCTGTCTTTTGTCCCATTACTCTACTGAAACACCATTCTCAAAGGTCATCAGTGACTTACTTATTTCCAAATCCAAGCCCATTTCTAAAGTATAATGCTTTACTGTCTGTCGTATTTGACTTGATTGATCACCCCCTCCTCCTTTAACTTCTGTGTCATTGCACCACACTGGTATTCCTTTTACATTTCTGACTATACTCTTTCCTTTTTTGTGGGCATGCTCTCCAGACCATTAAAATGTAGAAATTCCCTAAAGCTCAACTTTAGTCTTCAGACCTCCAGTTTCTCTTACTCTGTACTTTCTGGCTTATTTATGCTCATGGTTTCACACTTAACCTCCATTCTGATGATTCTGAACGTTATGTCTCTAGTCTTGATGCTTCACTTGAGTTCCAGGCCTACATCTTCAAATGTCTGCTAAACATCTCCATTGGTTGTCCCTGTGTCTCCTCAACACAATATATACCAAATCAATCTCTTAAAAAAACCCTTATTTTTACTTATTTCATTAAATATTTTTCCAATTACACTTAAGAAGTTTTAAATTCTGAATTCTCTCCTTCCCTTCCAAACCTTCCCCTCTGCGAGAAGTCAAACAATTTAATATCAATTATATATGTGTGGTTATCAAGCATATTTCCATATTAGGCATGTTGCAAAGGAAAACACAAACAAAAAAGTAAAAATAAAGAAAGTTTAAAAATATACTTCAATTTGCATTCGGAGTTCATCAGTTTTCTCCCTGGAGGTGGATAGAATCTTTCATCATGTGTCCTTTGGCATTTTCTTGGATCGTTGTCTTGATCAGAGTAGCTAAGTCTGTCACAATTGATCATACTTACAATATTCTTATCACTCTGTACAATGTTCTCTGGTTCTGTTCTCTTCACTTTGCATGAGTTCGTATAAGTCTTCCAAGGTTTTTCTTAAACTCTCCTGCTCATCATTTCTTATAGCACGGTCATATGACAATCATATCATGACAAACATGCCACAACTTGTTCAGTCATTTCCCCAAACTGATGGGCATCCCTTTGATTTTCAATTCTTTGCAACTACAAAAAAGAGCTGCTAGAAATATTTTTGTACAAATAGATCTTTCCCCCTTTTCTTTGATTTCTTTGGGATACAGACCTAGTAGTAGTATTGCTGGATCAAAAGATATACATAGTTTTATAGCTCTTTGTTCATAGTTCCAAATTGTTTTCCAGAATATCAGGACTAGTTTGTAACTCCACCAACAATGCATTAGTGTCCCAATTTTTCACATCTCCTCCAGTATTCTCATTTTATTTTACTCTCATGGTAGCCAGTCTGATAGGTGTGAGGTGGTACCTCAGAGTTGTTTTAATTTTTAGTTCTCTAATCGGAAGTAATTTAGAGTATTTTTTCCATGTGACTATTCATGACTATTGATAGTTTTGGTTTCTTCTTTTATAAACTACCTCTTCATATCCCTTGACTGTTTATCAACTGGGGAATGGCTGTTATTTTTATAAATTTGGCTCAGTTTCCTACATACCTGAGAAACTTTCTAAGAATTTTTTTTTCAGTGAGTTTCCTGTTTTCCTTCTATTTTTAGCTGTTAGTTTTATTTGTACAAAAGCTTTTTTTAGTTTCATGTAATCAAAATAACCTATTTGCTTCCCGTAATCTTCTCTGTCTCTTGTTTAATCATAAACTTTTTCCTTATCCATAGATCTGACAGGTATAAATTGCCATGCACCTCTAATTTGTTTATAATATCACCCTTTAGGTCTAAATCATTTATCCATGTTGGCTATATCTTTGTGTATAGTGTGAAATGTTGATCTGTTCCTAGTTTCTGCCAAACTGATTTCCAGTTTTCCCAGCAATTTTTGTCAAATTGTGAGTTTTTACTGCCACAGCTTGGCTCTTTTGGTTATCAAACACTAGGTTACTATTGCTGTCTACTGCTATGTATCATGTACGTAATCTATTTTACCGATCCATCACTCTATTTTTTGCCAGTGATAGATTGTTTTAATGATCACTCCTTTGTAATATGATTTTAAATCTGGAATGGCTAGTTACCTTCCTTAACACTTTTTCCCTGTTGATTTCCTTGACGTTCTTGACCTTTGGTTCTTCCAGATAATTTTGGTTACCATTTTTTCTAGCTCTATAAAATAATCCTTTGGTAGTTTGATGGTTATGGCACTGAATAAATAAATTAATTTAAGTAGAATTTTTATTTTATTATATTGACTTGGCTTACCCATGAGCAAGTAATATTTCCCCAGATATTTAGATCTATCTATTTATGTGAAAAGTGTTTTGTAATTACGCCCATAAAATCCCTGGGTTTGTCTTGGCAGGTAGATTCCCAAGTGTTTTATATTTTTCCACTTACTTTAAATCAATTTCTCTTTCTATTTTTCCTGCTAGGTTTTGTTGGTAGTATATAGAAATGCTGATGATTTATTTGATTTCATTTTATATCCTGCAACTTTGCTGAAGTTGTTCATTGTTTCAATTGCCTTTTTTAGTTGATTCTCTAGAATTATCATCCAAAGAGAATAATAGTTTTCTTTCCTTGTTAGTTATTTTTATTCCTTCAATATCTTTTTCTTGTCTTATTGCTAAAAATATTACAATATGTTTCAATACACAATACTGAATAGTAGTGGTAATAATGGGCATCCTTGATTCACCTCTGATCTTATTGAGAAGGCTTCTAGCTTATACCTATTACAGATAATGCTTGTTATCAGTTTTAGATTGTTGTTGTGTTTGTCCTTTCTTTTTGAAGAAGACCATGATATCAGGGGAATGATAACATGACTTGCAGCTGACTTGGATTTGAGTGAGGGAGGGGTGCAAGGTCCCCAGCCTTACTTTCTCCTCCAGAGCCATCTGGATCCAGTGACTTGATATTCAACACGACGACTGGAGATGGCTCAGGATGCAATGGAGACCTTGGCCCCTTTAGGCTCAGACCCTTTTATGTGAGTGAGGTAATGCCCATTCAGTGAGTAGGCCTTCTTAAGAAGTGAATCAAGAGATAGCCCCTTTAAATAGAAAAAAGAAAAAAAATCAAGGTGGGAGGGGAAGACCCTCAGGGTTGCTGTTCCAAAGAGAAACAGTTGACGTTCACTCTAAGGCAGGAGGGCCCAAAATACAGCCATTAAATAGAGCTTGGGCACCTATTGTGGTCCAATCTCTGAGCTTCAGAGTGAACTGGAAGGAAGGCAGGAAGAAAAGAAGGAAGGAAGGCAGGAAGGAAAGAAGGAAGGAAGGCAGGAAGGAAGGAAGGAAGGAAGGAATCTAGCCAGTAACCCCCAAGTTAAGTGGGCAACTTCTGGCCATCAAAATTTACCTTCCTTTGGAGGGGAGAAGAAGAGGGCGAGGACAAGCTGAGTTACCCAGCTGGCTGGGTCCCCTCTCAGGCAGCTCAGTCCACTCACAGGTTGTGTTTGGCCTTCATTTTCAAAGAGGACAATAACATCAGGGAAGTGATGACATGGCTTGCAATTGACTTGGATTTGGGTGAGGGAGGGCTGGGCAAGGTCACCATTCTCACTTTCTCACAGCCCTCCCTCACTGAAATCCAAGTCAATTGGCTTTAGATAAATACTGCTTATTATTCTTAGAAAAGCTCCTTTGATTCCTCTGCTTTCTAATGTTTATAATGGCAATGAGTGTTATGTTTTGTTCAAGGCTTTTTTTGAATTTATGCGCAGCTAAGTGGTGTAGTGGCTAAAGCATTGGGCTTGGAATCAGGAAGGCTCATCTTCATGAGTTCAAATTCAGTTGCAGATACTTCATTGCTGTGTGACACTGGACAAGTCACTTAACCCTGTTTGCCTCAGTTTCCTCAACTGTAAAATGAGGATAATTAAGAACATCTACCTCCCAAGATAAGATTTATTAAAGTACTTAACACAAAGTAAGTGCTATATAAATACCGGCTTTGATTGTCATTACTTCCTGTGAAAATCTTCCATGTTTTTGCTGAAATAATAGGAAAAGGAGTTAGTTTCCCTTGTGTGGATAGAGAAGAATCCTTAGGGACATGTTGGCAGTAAATTAACCAACTCTAGAACTCAGAGAGCACCAGGAAAACTGGGACAGAGAATGAGAATCTAGGAGAGGTAATCAGATGAGTTGGGGGTGGGGCGGGGCAAAGTCCCTGTTCCCTTTCTGATGGTGCTATCTCATCACACCATGCCCTTCACTTCTCCTTTAGCCCCAGCAGCCTGCAATGGAGAGCTGAACACAAAACAGGTCCTCAGAATGTCTGTGGAATTGAATTCTACTGCCTCCCCTCTTCTACTTGGGTTTCTCCTGCCGTACCTGCCCTCTATCCCCATCCATTCATTATCTTACCTATTCTTTTTGGTGCCATTTTCCCTGTTTCCCTCTCCTGGGTCCTCTTATGTCTCTCCCTCACCCATATCCCTCCTTCTTCACTGACTCTCTCCTCTCTTCCTCATCCATTCTTCCCATGTCTCCACAGGCTCACTCTTTCCCACCTGTATTGTTCCTCATGCTTTTCTCTTTCTCATCCACCAGCTCATTGTCTGCTGGATGCAGAGGAGGCCTCTTCACGCTCGTCCTGTCCCGAATCAACCTGCGTATTCGGCAGATGCTCTTTTCCTCTCTGCTACACCAGGACCTCAGCTTCTTCCAGGAGACCAAGACAGGTGGGGTTCAAAGCCTGGATCTTTTGTTCCTCTGGGCTTTCCTAACCCCTCAGGGTCCCTTTCATGCCCTGCACTCCCTTCTTCCATAGTTGAATGTACAGTGAGCTGGGTCCCTGTCAGAGTGAGTTGTTGTGACCTGACCTCTCTCCCCCAAGTAGAGGGGAGGAGGCAGGGGCATTGAGGAAGTTTTTTGAGTTTTAATGACCTCGCGGGTGAGTTGCCCCAACTGTGGCTTCTGGGTCATCTGTCCCATTCTGGAGCATAGCCTCATTCTTTCTTTCCCAGGGGAGTTAAACTCACGCCTATCTTCAGACACCAACTTGATGAGTCGCTGGCTCCCTTTAAATGCCAATGTGTTCCTTCGGAGCCTCGTAAAGGTCATAGGCCTGAGTGGCTTTATGTTCAGTCTCTCACCTCGACTCACCCTCCTCTCCCTGCTTGAAGTGCCCCTCTCAATGGCTGCTGAGAAGGTCTACAATGCCCGACATCAGGTATATGTGGGCAGGAACACAGCTTAGGGGAGAGGCATAGACTGGTGCTGGTTGGATGGCCTGCAGGAAGAACCTTGGGAGACAGAATTAGAATAAAGGTAGGGGAAGGAGAGAGCCGGGATTGGGGTGGGGGTAGGGAGCTCCAATATGGGAGATAGGATGCTGGGCTGTGTGGAGGGGTTCTCCTTTGCTTCACTAGCCTTTCCTCTGATACCTTCTCTCCAGGCAGTCTTACAGCAGATCCAAAATGCAGTGGCGGAGGCTGGGCAGGTGGTACGGGAGGCAGTGGGAAACCTGAAAACAGTGAGGAGTTTTGGAGCAGAGGAGGATGAGGCCCAGCGCTATGAGGAAGCCTTGGAACACAAGCGTCAGCTAGAATGGCGCCGAGACTGGGAGCGAGCGGTGTATCTGCTCTTCAGGAGGGTGAGTCAGGTCGAACAGCTTAGTGGGACATGGCCAAGGGGGTTCAAAGATAGTAAGTACATCCATAGGTGATGCTTCCTCAGCCTCCGATCTCTGATGTATGACCCTCCCTCTTCCATTTCTAACCCCTTGGTCCCCTCTTTCCTAATTACTATCATCCCCACTAGTCTCTACAGTAAGAGGGATAAAGAATGACCGGCCCCATCCTCAGTCCATTTTCCTCTTCTCCCTCAGAGCCTTCAGCTGGGGATGCAAGTGTTGATGCTGAATTGTGGGCTAAGGCAGATCTTGGCTGGGGAGCTCACCAGGGGAGGCCTCATTTCATTCCTGATGTATCAGGGGGATATGGGGAGATATATGCAGGTAAGGCAACAGACTCTTGTTCTGTCTTTATTTCAGTTTTCAGGCTTTGCTGGGGGTGGGATGCCAAGTTTTGAAAGATTGGTTTTCCATATACCTGATTCTGTGTGGGGAAACAGTGGTGGCTCTATAACTCTGTTATTGAAGAATTAGGTCTCAGAGGGTCTAGTAAATGACTATGTATCATCATATTTCTCCAGGCTCTCGTGTACATCTGTGGGGACATGGTGAGCAATGTGGGTGCTGCAGAGAAAGTTTTCCGATACCTGGATCGTGAGCCACAGATGCCTCCTCCTGGAACACTGGCCCCTCCTTCCCTGCAGGGCCTTGTGGAATTCCAGAATGTCTCCTTTGCCTATCCCACCCAGCCAACCAAGCCTGTCCTCCAGGTGCCTGAGATTGGGAGGATACCCAGGATCCAGTTTTGTGGCCCTCAGCTTTCTGTTATGTGAAAGGGGTGGTGGGGCTGACCCTGGTCTTTAATCCTGACTTTCCCGAGTCCCAAGATGGTGATTACCTCAAGGTGAGGGAGGAGGTCTTCATCCATTTCTCTCATTGATTATTGCCTCTTTTCCCCTTCCCTTCCAGGGAGTGACATTCACTCTGCACCCTGGGAAGGTGACCGCCCTGGTAGGGCCCAACGGAGCTGGGAAGAGCTCAGTGGCTGCATTGCTACAGAATCTGTATCAGCCCACAGGGGGCCGGCTGCTGCTGGATGGGGAGCCCTTGACCCAGTACCAGCACCAGTACCTGCATTCACAGGTGACAGGGATAAGGAGGAGAGGGAGATGAAGATGAGGAAGGAAACACTGTGAAAAATAGGGTGGGTGGGACTGGGCAAGAGAGAAAGAGATTTTTTCTTCTCAAGACATATGGAGTGGGGGAGGGTCCATTGGGTCCCTCTCTGGGATTAGCTCACCCAGTGTCCCCTTCCCACATAGGTGTCTGTGGTTGGGCAGGAGCCTGTGCTGTTCTCAGGCTCTGTGAGGGACAACATTGCCTATGGACTGGAGAGCTGTGGGGATGATGAGGTGAGGGCTGCTGCCAAAGCAGCCCATGCTGATGGATTTATTGCCAATATGGAGCATGGACTGGACACAGGTACTTTCCCCAATCTTCAAGACTGTGACAATGAGTTTCTAGATAAAAGGGAACTTGACCATTCCCTAATGAGGTTATTAGGGTGCCAGGGGGTATACTAACTCTAAAACTGGCATTGTTCTCTGTCTTTCCTTCTACCCTAGGTCTTCTTATTTATATAAAAGTACTTTGGGCCTACTCACCTAGACTTTTTGTCTAGGAGACCATGTGATTTGTGTTAAATGTGATGCCACCTCTCTCTGGATGGCACCATTGGGCATACATCCCTATGATTCTGTTAACCTGATGTGAGGGGAAATGACAGAGGGCAAAATTGGAGACAAAAGTGCAATTCCTCTACATGAAATAGTCATAGGACCCCATCTCTGAGGAAGGCTGTATTCTCTGTCTCTTCAGCTGTGGGGGAAAAGGGAAGCCAGTTGTCTGCAGGACAGAAGCAGTGTGTGGCTATCGCTCGGGCCCTGGTGCGGAATCCCCGTGTCCTCATCCTGGATGAGGCCACCAGTGCCCTGGACATGGAGTGTGAGCAGGAGGTAAGGGCAAAGAGCTGGGGAAGAGTCGAACTTTCAAGGCAAATGGCATCAGGGCCTGAGCCACGTATGGCAGTGTTGTTAGGGATAGGCAGAGCTGACAGGGGCTGTGTGGGGCAAGGGAGATGGGGGAAAGTTAGCCTGAGCCATATGTCTCCAGGATTTGGGATGATTATAGACCCCAAGACTGAGGAGGATAGTAGGGAAATTGTGTGTATCTCCTCTCAGTATTCTACATCCCACTTGATAGAACACTGTGTTGCAAAGGAAACTTATTTGCTGAAGCTTAATTTAGTTTCAATTTGTATTGGTTCAGCAATGACAGAGTCTCAAGTTTTATATATATATATATATATATATATATATATATACACATACATACATATATATATATTTACACGTATATAACTAGTATTTATTTATAAAATAATAATAAAAAAGGTCTCAATCAGAAAGTCCTCTTAGTTAGGTCACAATCAGTAAATCTCAGTAGGTTTGTCACAATCAGGAAGTCTCAATAGTTATCCAATATTAGCACAATTGATCAGCACCAACAAGGGAATTATTTACATCTGGATCACGTGGCTGGTGAGTCCCGGGTCAGCCTGCAGAGTCCCAATAGGAAAGTCCCAGGCTACGTGTCCGTGCCAGAGGGGAGACTTCCCAAAGATGGCTCAGTATTATCCACCTTAAGTAGTTCCTTCTAACCAAGAAGGCATTTTGCCAATTAAGTGTGTGATTGATGGGAAAGGAGCTATTCTCAAAACATCCTTGGGAGCATTTCTGTTTAGGAATGTCTGGTTCTGGGAGGGGTGGCTAGCTCTTCCTGGGGGCAAACATCAGGAATAAGATGTGTTGCAGTCAGATTGCAGGATATATTGAGCAAGGTCAGGATGTCGTAATAAATTTATGCATCAAAAGCATGAGTAGATGTTGGATATTGGCAGTAGTGGTGGTGGGGGGGTATCCATGGTTCCCTCCCTTTTTTCTTTCAAATCCTGCCCCACTCATTGACTGCCACATTTCCCTTTTTGTCTTCGGTGCAGTAAGCAGTGTTGGGGTAGGTATGGAGGTTTTAGTGTTTCTTTCTCTAATGCCCAGTCTTCTCACCCTCAGCTCCAGCAGCAGATGCTGCAGGGGGGTCGGACAGTGCTGGTGATCGCACACCGGCTGCAGACAGTGCAAGCTGCTGACAACATCCTGGTGCTGGACCAAGGGAAGGTGGTAGAACAGGGGACTCACACTGAGCTCATGGCCCAGAGAGGCCTCTATCATCACCTGGTGCAGCGACAGCTTGAGGACTGAGTCCTTGGAGGAAGGTGTAGGGGGGTGGTGGTGGAGCTTTTTATGCAGAATTGGGCTTGGGTTTGGGTCAGGGTCTCTAGGATCCAGGGCAGTCCTTGCTCTCAGTGCCCCTAGCCTGGACTTCTGTGTAATAGTGACTACAGCTGGGGAGATAATGCGGCCTTGGACAAGAGGTACCCCCAGGGATATCCCTTTCAAGAGACTATGTTGTTTCCCTGCTTCTGTTCAGAGTCCTGCATACCTGTGTGTGGGCATACCAGTCAATAAATCATTTTTCTAAGGATGAACATAATGGTGATGATGAGGTTAAAGAAAAATGATGATGGTAGGGAACCATAGGTTTTTAGGGGTGCTCGAGACCCCAAAATACCAACACGCTGGGTCCTGCTGAATGAATTCGACTGAAGCCTTCTCAGCCAAGGAAAAAGACAAAGTTTATTAAGGATTCACCATAATGGGTTGTCTTAAGGAATCTTACCATTTGTGATGCTTGTTTTCACAAGCAGGCCAGATTCAATCTGAGCTGTATTGAATCTGAGCGCCTTCATGGAGGCAGGATGAGACTTGTATACAGAAAGATTGTGGGAGGGATTGAGGGGTGGTCTTGAGTAGTCTAGGATGACTAGAGGAGGGGTTTAGAGTGCACTGGGGTGACTGGGGTGAGGTCAGATTCCAGGGTGGGAAATAGCTGAAGGCTACCTGGAAATGAAAGACAACAGAAGGCTAGGGTAACAGAGCTAGGGTATAGATATTTTGATCAGGATCAAGGGTGAGAAGCAGCTGGACAATAGAGGGCTAAGCTAGGTAGAGATTTGGGCCTAGATAATGAAAGGCATATGGCCTTAGGCAAAGGCCAGATCTAGTGGGAAGATTCAAGGAGAGTTCAAGGGGGTTCCCAGAGACTGTGCCCTCATCAGTGAAGAAGAGAGGTCTAACTTTATGTTAGTGCAAGGTTCTGCACACTTATGGAGAGAAGGTCTGAACTGGGCTTGCTGAACTTTCTCATGGTATTAAGTGCTGTTTTTATTCCAGCTTCTCAGGGCTAACTCAAGATAGCATCCTGCAAGCTGTCAGTGCTCTCAAAGTGGTCTGATCAAGGGCAAAAGCTGTGCCCCCTGGTCTTAGCTGTGCAATTTCCTGACATGGGGTTGAATCTGAGCCATATAAACAAAATTCAGCTAGAGAAATAAAAGCTCAAGAACCTATTGGAAAATAATGAAGAAAATGAGCCTAGTAGCAACAGATCTCAAAATATGCTATGAAGCCTTAATCATCAAAGGTGATTTTGTATTGGTTCCATCAGAGGAAGTTTAGGTACATGTACCAACAACGTTAGCAGCTGTTTTGGGGTGAAAGACCAACAACAAGAGCACACAGAAGGCTGCCAGCACAAGTTATTTGATCTGCTTTACTAAGGAAAGCAACTTTAAGGGCTTAACAATCTTACTTTAATTAAACATACATATATCATTCACTTAGTTCAGGAGGAAAAGATCAGCCCCCTGAACGTCAGGGCCAATACAAACAGAAATTACAAGTGTACATTATAAACAGAGCAAAATAACACAAACCAGTCTATCCATAGCAATACATAGTTACCAGAGAAGCGTCAACATGTAGGTTATCAAAGCCGAGGGGGGAGGGCTGCTTCAACAGTTCGCCCAAAGTCTCATCACTCTTTCAATGAGGGTACCCCACAAAAGTGAAATGCTAACCTTCCAATCACTAGTACCACATCATATACATTGTTTCCAGTCAATGACTCCTGATTGCCTTAGGACTGAGAAACACTCCAAGACAAAAAGATCCCACTTTACCTGCCCCATTGAAACAAAGGCCAGACTCATTAAAGGCACTTGATAGCCTTAGCATCCCAAAAGAGAAGAACAGCAAAAAATCCTGCCCTGATTACCATTACAGTACACAACATCTAGAAGCAATAAATAGTACAGCAGAGTGTTTGATAAACCTAAAGACCTCCAGCTGTTTGAGGGAGAACTAACTTTTCAAGAAACACTGGGAAGCAGTCTGGCAGAAACTAGGTCTAGACCAACATCTCACACAAGATAGGCTCCAAATGAGTCCATGGCTTACACATAAAGGATGGCATCATAAACAATGGGAGGAGCAAGAAAGAAATTACTTTCCCAATCTATGGAAAGTCAAATGGTTCTTGACTAAAGAGTGGATAGAGAAAATGACAGAATGTTAAACAGACACTTTTCATTACATAAAATTAAGGAGTTTTTGCACATACAAAATCTATGCAGCAAAAAAGTAGAAAGGGAAGGAGGTAACTGGGGAAAATCATATCAAATTTTTCTGATGAGTCTTATTTCCAAGACATAAAAAAAGTGATTCAAATGTATAAAGTTCAGAGCCATCCTCAACTGATAAATGGTCAGAGATATGAATGTAATTTTTAAAGGAAGAAATCCAAGCTATCAATAGCCATATGAAAAATGCTTCTAATTATTATTAATTAGAGCAGTTAAAATTAAAGCAATTCTGTGGTTCCATTGCTCATCCATGAAACTGGCAAAGTTAGCAGAAAAGGAAAATGGCAAATGTTGGAGGGGCTGCAGCCAAGTAGGCACATGAATGCACTGCTCATGTAGCTGAATGTTATACAGCCCCTCTGGAAAGTCATTTGGAACTATGAGGAAAAAAATATCATTAAAATGCATACCCTTTGAAACAACAACACTACTCCTAGGCTTATACCCTAAAGAATTCAAAGAAAGAGGAATAGATCTTATATGGACAAAAACATTTGTAGCAACTCTTTTTTTTTGTAGTAGCAGGAACTTGAAATAGGAGAGATACCCAACAATTGGGGAATGGTTGAAAAAATTGTGAGGTGTTAATGTAATAGAATACTCTGTTATAATTTCAATGTATTAATATATGCATATATAGCTATAATTGCAATGTAATTACAAAGTATTAAAATGTATTTAGGATAATAAAACTTAAGCCTTAGGAGATGAACTGATTCGCTACTCACAGAGCAAGGTGTCAGGGAACTAGACCCTGGATTTCCTGAATGCTAGCCCAGAAATCTTGCATTTACAACAGGCTGTCTCTCTTGGGCAGTTATCTTGCTTCGCTCCTTTTTAAACTGCCAGCAAAACAAGGCAGTAGAGCTGACACCCAGGGGTGAGGAAAGGAGGAGTTTCTAATCTAACAATGTTCGTTTGATCTATTCTAGAGTTTGTACCCGCGCATACGCCTCACCCAATGAGACTACGAGATACTGAAACGTCACTAGTTACTGACCGGTCTGGTTAGGGAAGGTTCCTATTCCAAGAAAAAGAAAATCATGCTTTCCTTTAAACTCGGGGACTTCCCAGTCGTGGCCAGTCCTGTGCCCATAGCCTGACCTGAGATCCCGCTGGGTCATGGAATTTTCTTAGCCCTGAGGCAGGGATAGATGGGAAAGTGTAGGGAAGGGGTGCTTAATCTTTTTTGTGTCCTTGTGGTTGTGGCAGTCTGATGACGACTAGGGACCCTTTCTGAGTATAATGCTTCTAAATGCACAAATCAAATGCAGACAATTACAAAGAAATTCAATTATATATAGAGATGTGATTTCCCACGCACCTCCATCCAAGTTCAAGCACTCCTTGAAATCAATCCGTGGACCCTTGGGGAGAGGGAGAGGGTCTGGGACTTCAGATTAAGAACCTTTGTGTAGAATGATAGATTAGCACCTGCGAACCCCAACTGGTTCCTGTTACCAGCGCCCCTCGTTGAGGGGTAAGGCGTTTAACTCCAGGCGTCATCACTTCTCCAACCTTACGAGACCGAGCACCGTGTATACAGAAGGTGGTCTGTGGAAAGGTTCCGGGGCCCTCCGAGGGATGGAACTAGACTTGGAAGGCAAGGGAGGGGGTGGTGGCTTAGGCGTCTTCAGGGCTGAGGTAAACTCGTGCCTAAGGATACATGTTGGGGTGGAACTGGGGAAGGGGGACGAACCCTCTTCATTAGGCAGGAAAGGTGCAGGCGCAATGTTTTCTTATCCAGACCCCTCCCCATCCTCCCCGCTTCCATTCTCCCACTTCTCTGGGACTCTCGGGCTTAGTGTCTTCTGGGACAGAATGTACAAATCAAAAAGTTTGTCAAAGATACGGACTTGCTGAGGGCTGTGAAGTCGATAATACCGCTTTTCCCCGAGGTTTCCTCCATCTTTCCAGAAAGCACCTTCTTCCCCTGCTGTTTCCCTCTCTTCTTTCTGTTTCTCTTTATTTTCCTACCCTGGTTCACTCACAGAATCACAGCCTGTTAGACCCTGTTTTACAGATGAGGGAACTGAGGACCCGAGAAAGGAAATAACCTGCCCGAGGTCACACCGAAAAGACCTAAGTAAGGTCTGCAGCCTCCACGTGCATTGTGCTTTCCTCTCTAATTCGCTTCGCCCCTTTGCTGCCTTTTCCCGTTAGAAGTTAGGTGAGGGAGGGAGGGAAAGAGGGAGGTGGGGAGGAGGTGAATGCCTTCCAACTAATGACTTTACCGAACTTCCACTTCCTAGAGAAAGCAAAAGTTTGAATTCTTGATCTTTCTTGTCCTACGCCAGGATAAGAAGAGGGCTAAGCTGGTTGGGAAACCCTACACTGAATGTTACCATGTTTAAAGACATAAGGAGCAGACAATTGTTTGAATTTGGTGCCCTCTGCTGGTCAAAGAAAATCTACTGTTTGGACCTCTTTGTTCAAACAAAGGTCCTGTCTTCGAAAGGGGATCATTGGGCTCTGCTTCCAGAGACAGAAGGGAAAGTACCAGTAGTGGGACCCAACGGTGCTTCTCTTGTTATCCTTTATGCCTTAATTTTGCTTATGCAGAAGCCTTTTCAGTTTCATGCAACCAAAATGATCATTTTTGTCTTGTGTAATTGCCTCTATCCCTTGTTTAGTTAAGATTGCATCCCCTACCCAGGTCCATGTCTTTGAAACAAAGATAATTGTCTCTCTGTCTCTCTCTCTCTCTCTCTCTCTCTCTCTCAAAAAAAAAAGATGCGATCTTTAGTATTCAGATCAATCCATTTTAAACTTACTGTGGAATATGGTGTAAGCAGATGGCCTAAGACTTATTTCTGCTAGACTGCTGTCTACTTTTCCCAGTACTTCTTTTCAAATATGGCATTCATTCCTAGATAATGTATGTTTTCAGGTTGATGGAAAACTGAAATATTGAGCCCTATTCCTCAGGTAGTTTACATTCTAATAGGAAAACCAACAAGTATTATCAATGGCATATTATCAAATTTGTGGATAACACATAGCTTGAAGGGATAATTAATACTGAGGATGACAGATTTAGAATTCAGAACTGTCTTGACTGACTAAAACACATGGGTTTAGAAAATTAATTTTACAAGCCTACAAGATGGGAGCCCAAGCTGGATAATGGTTCATCTGGAAAAAAAAAAACAATATCTGGAAGTCTTAGTGAACTGACTTCCAGCTTAATGTGAGATGGTTGTATGCTAGGACAGCCAGAAAAGCTGATGAAAACTTGGACTCCCAGGGATGGAGCATTTGGGAAGGGGGGAGGGATGGCTCTCTTGTACTTTCCCCTGGCCAGGCCACATCTGTCTCACTACATCTAACTCTAGGTACCATGTTTAGAAAGGGCATATGTAAGTTGGAGATTACTGAGCCAAGAGTGACCAGCATGGGTGAAGGGTGTTGAGCTTATGCCACGTGAAGCCTGGTTCGAAGGGCTATTTTGTTGCCTTTCACACTGCTCCCAGTACAGCATCCAGTGGTTAACCACATGATTGCTCTTCACCCAAGAATTAGTGGGTAGAAGAGAGATCTCGATCCAGTGCTGGAATAGACTCTTGAAACAACAGTCTCAAAAGAATGGCTTTGTCATGATGTTACTGATTACCAGACTTTTCCTCCCAGAGCCGAGTTCCATAAATAGATACCTAGGGAGGAAAAGGAAATAAGCATTTATATGGCACTTAATATATTCCAGGCTCAATGCAAAGTGCTCTTAAAAGTATCTTGTTTGATCTTCACAACAACCCTGCCGGGTAGGTGTGATCATTGTCCCCATTTTACAGTTGAGGTAACTGAGACAGAGGGAGATCAAGTAACTTATGAAGACCCAGGTGTTTGGGGCTCCACGACCAATTCTTTATCTACTGTACCACTAGTGCAGGAAGAGAGGCAGGGCTCTCCAATCCAGCAGTTTCTTGGATCTCACACCTAAGACTTATTCAGTGAGGTCAGGCTGTTTTTAGGTACTTTCTTATTTTATCACCTGTCTGGAGTCACCCAGGCCTTGAGCTGCCTCCATGATCTGGACAATATCTTCCCAAGGAGACCTTGGGGAAAGAAAGGGTAGAATTTTGGGAAGTGCTGTGCTCTTTTTCTCTTTTTAAAGAATCTACATACTAATATAGAATATGTGTTGTTTTTTAAATCATTATTTATTTTTAGCATTCTTTTTTAAAGTTTTAAGTTCCAAATTCTCTCGCTTACCCATGGGAAGACAAGCAATATGTAAAATCATACAAGACATATTTCTGTATTAGCCATATTGCAAAAATAAGGCAAGACAAAATAAATGAGAAAATTATACTTCAATTTGTGCTTAAAGTTCATCATTTCTCTCTCTGGGGGTAGATAATATTTTTTCCTTATGAGTCCTTTAGAATTGACTTGGATCATTGTGTTGATCAGAGCAGCTAAGTCTTTCACAGGTGATCATCACTACAGTACTGCTATTCTTGCTGGTTGCACTCACTTCCTTTTGCATATAGGTCTTCCGTTCATATGGGTCTTCCCATTTTTTTTCCCTGAAACCACACCCCTTGTCATTTCTTACAGCACAATATTACTCCATCACAATCATATACTATAACATGTCTAGTTATCCCCCTTTGATGAGCATCCCCTCAATTTCCAATTCTTTGTCACAACAGATAGAGCCACTAAACATATGTTTGTTCATATAGGTCTTTTTACTTTTTCTTTGATCTCTTTGGGGTAGAGACCTAGTAATGGTATTGCTGAATCAAAGGGTCTGCAGTTTTACAGTCCTTTGGACATAGTTCTGAATTGTTCTCCAGGATGGTTGTATCAGTTAACAACTCCACCAACAGTTCATTAGTGTTCTCTCATCCTCCAAAGCATTTATCATTTCTGATAAGTGTGAGATGGTACCTCAGAGTTCTTCGAATTTGCATGTCTCTAATCATTAGTGATTTAGTATGACTATAGATAGCTTTGATTTCTTCTTGTGAAAACTGCCTATTCATCTCTTGGTCAGGGAGAGTTGACCTCATTGGTCAACAGTTCCAGTGATAGCTATTGCCCTTCAGCACCACCTAGTATTGGAGAAAGGAAAAGCAAGGGAGTTTTGTAGCTGTTTTGGTGTCCTGGGGACATCTGCTGTGAAAGCTCTCTTCCGAATGGACAATTTAGAATTCAAGTGAGTATATGGTTGTATAAGCTAGAGGGAGCCAGTTTCATGCACTTTGCAGTTTTTTGGCTCGCAGAAAACTGCTATTTATATTAAGGGTTAAGACTTTCTAAAGACCCCTTTAAATGTTGATGGTTAACTGAAAGAAACCATCAAGGTTATGTTCAAGTTGAGAAGAGGATTTTCTGCACTGAAGACTGTTGAGTATTGTTTTTCTGGGCACTTATTCCTGCTGTTTTATGAAGTTATGCAGTTCATAATATCATACTATCATTTCATGTATTTTTATTCTTTTAAAATATGAAATTCTTTTAAAATATGAAATATGAATCACCTTTGTTTATAATCTGTACCTCCCCTTTCCCCTTTCCCAGTTGGACAACAAAAATTACCCACCCCCCCAAAATAAATACCTCATCTAAAACATGCATAGTCCAGCAAAACAACTTCTTACATGACCATGCCCCAAAATGTATCTTTTCCTGTGAAATTAAAGTTCATTACCTCTCTGGCAAGAGATGAGTGGCATGTTTCATTTTCAGTCCTATTTACTCATGGTTTTTCATTACATTGGTCAGAGGTTTAAAGTCTTTTAAAGTGGTTTTACTCTGCAATGTTGTTTTCATTGTTTGAATTGTTCTCCTAGTTCTGCTTACTTTGCTCTGCATATATTCATAGAGATCTTCCCAGATTCTTCTGCAAGTCCATTTTGATCATTTCTGATAGTACGATAATATGCCCTTATATCACTAAACCATAATTTGTTTATCTATTCCACAACAGGAGGCCCCTTGGCTCCTCATTATTGGTTACTATGAAAAGAGTTGGTATAAATATTTTTGCACATATAAGTCTTCTGCCTCTTTCTATTTCTTTAGGGTATAGGCCTAGTAGTGATATAGTTGGGTCAAAGGATATACACAATTTAGTAACTTTGGGGGAATGGTTTCAAATTACTTTCCAGAATGTCTGGCTCAATGTATTGGTCCACCAAAAGTGCACTAGTTTTCCTTCAACCCTTCCTTTAACCCAGACTCTGACCCTAATTTCTAGTCTTTACCCAAGAAATACGGTCTTTGGGTTTATTGAACACTATGCTACTCCATTCGTTTGCTTCTGTACATTTGTATGTTTCACTGATTGATCTCTATTTTTAAACTAACACCAAATCATTTTAATGATTATTGCTTTATAGTACATTTTTAGGGTACTGATAGACACTCCCTTCCTATGTTTTAAATTATTACCTTTGAGACCCTTGACCTTTTTTTCTTCCACATGAATTTTATTACTATTTTTCCAAGCTCCATGAAATGTATTTTGGTAGTTTGATTGGTGCGATGTTGAACAAGTTAATTTAGATAACATTTTAATTTTTATTATATTACTACCATAAGAAATTATTGTCATCAATTATTTAGTTCTCACTTTATCTTTGCAAAGAATGTTTTATATTTGGATTCATATAATTCCTTCATTCACCTGAGTAGATGCATTCCCAAATATTTTATCACTTCTGTAGCTATTTGAAGGTAATTCCTTTTTCTAGCTCTTTCTGTTGGGATTTGTTGGTACCATAGCGAAATGCTGATGATTTACACAGATTGATTCTATAGCCTTTGCTGGGTTTACTAATTGTTTCAATTAATTTTTGGTTGAGTCTTTATAGTTTTCTAAGTAAATCATCATCACATCATCTGCAATAGTGATAATTTCATTTCTTTTTGTTTATGCTTATTCATTTGATTTTTCTTTCTTGTCTTATTTCTACAGCTAGTATTTCTAGCACTATGTATAATAGTAGCGGTGATAATGGGAATCATTGCCTCACCCCTGATATTATTGGAAAGGCCTCCAAGTTTCTAATTTTCTCTATTATATTTAATATTTAATATTTGCTCTTGGATATAGACAAATATTGGGTAGCTAGGTGGCACAATAGATAGAGCACCAGGTATGGAATCAAGAAGAGTGGAGTTCAAATCTGGCCTCAGAAACTTACTGAGTGACTCAGAGCGAGTAACTTAATCCCATTTGTCTTCGTTCCTGATCTGTAAAATTAGCTGGAAAAGGAAATGACAAACCACTTCAATATCTTTTCCAAGAAAATTCCAAATGGGGTCACAAAGAGTTGCACATGACTAAAATGACTGAACAACAACATAGATGTTTACTGTAATAAGGAAGGACCTATTTATTACTTTGTTTTCTTAAATAAATATAAACAGGTGCTAGATTTTGTACAAAAGCCTTTTGATGATCTACTGGTGTAATAATGTTTATTGATTTATTATATTTATAGTCTTCCTAATGTAGAATCAACACTTAATTTCTGATATCATATAGAACAGAGGTGTCAAACTTTGACTCCCTATTATGTGTCCCAAACCAGAGTACAATATAATTGGGAAATGTTTAACAAAACTTAAAAAAGAACAGTACAACATAGATAATGTTCATTTGTGGTTTTCTACGAACCAATTAGGTGACACCACAGATAGAGCACTGGGTTTGGAGTCAGAAAGATTTGAGTCAAAATCCAGCTTCAAACACTCACTAGCTGTTTGATCCTGGTCAAGTGACTTAACCTCTGTTTGCCTCAATTTCCTCACCTGTAAAATGGACATCATAATAATTCTTACCTCCTGGTTGTTGCAAGGGTCAAATGAGGTAATAATTGTGAAGCATTTAGCACTTTTCTTGGCATGTAGCTACATTATTAGCTACAATTATTAGTAGTTTGACTCCACTGATGTAGAGCGCATGATGCTTGAACATATCCCTGATTTTCAGCTTGTCTCTAGAGACTTTTGGGAAATTCCCCTTGGGTGAGATCAATAACTCTCTTGGATGGGTTGAGATATTGTTTTAACAACCTGGCTAGCAGCTTCTGTGGGGGTGTAAAATCCACCCACAGCCAGCACCCAGAAAGCTGCTGGCACACCGGGAAAGCACAGGTTCTTTTGATCTGCTTAACCAAGGAAAGCAAGGTGAAGGGGTGGACAAGCTTACTTTAATCCAGCATACAGACAGCATTCAGTTAGTTCAGGGGAGAAAGCCAGCACCCTGAACTTCAGAACATTCATTTAGTTCAGGGGAAAAAACCAGCATCCTGAACTTCAGAACAAAATACAAGCAAATTACAAATATCAACAGACAGACCCAATACAATTCATAGTTACCAACATCTAGGTTCAGCCCGAGAGCTCAGAACAAGGGCTGGCCAAGAGTCACACTCGCCAGCACTGCTTTTCCAATGGAAGAGGGATCTTCAAGCTGTCTTCTCTCCTCTTATAGAGTTTTTGACATCATCAAGTGTTGCCTGAATGACCAGAGCCGATTGGTTCTTGAGTTGGCCCCTCCCCTTAGGACCCTGGGAGGTTCACATCCATGTAGATTAGGTTAATACCAAATAGGGCATGGCTCTGGAGTTAACACTTCCCCTTAGCCAGCCCCATGAATTGTCACAAAGAGGTGGACTTAAACCCACGTGGTCTAAAAGCCTCTGCTGTCCCAGACATGTAAACTAGGCCCTCCCTGGAGTTAGTCCTACCTTGGGCCCCCAAGGGCCCAGCACCTAGTAAGGCTTAATGAAATAAACTGAGTTACTCAAAGAAAACAAAGGCCATTCTGCTTACAGATATCTCACATCCAATGGGGGAGTTCATGCACTCTGTGTCTTATCTGATATATTCTAATTGTCATAACTTTTCTGCGTTATGTTTGCTATCTCCTTGGATAAATCAGCTTACTCACTGTTAACTATTTGTGAGTGGCGAGTCTTGTGTATAGCTGGCATTTGACGGGAAGTAAATTAAGGCTTTGTACATAATCTTGGGACATGCCTTCCCCTTTAAAGGTGACCTGGAAAGCCACTTGAACCTAAAAATCATTTCCTCCAGGCTGATAATATTTATTCAAGCAGATAGATATAATCCTAGTCCTCTCTAAGAAAAGCAGAACAGCTAGCTGCATGACCCACATCCCTTGGTCCCTTCTAGGTAGAAATCAAATCTTTCTTTGAGTGGGGTAGGCCAGATTAAAGAGATTCACTCTACCTGAATCCCCATGAGCCATATTTAGATAAGCCTGTATGGACACATATATAATCTATGTGAGCAACACACACAACCTAAATATATTCCCCAAATAGGGAAGGAAATGGTCCTGAGAAAATTGCATGCTTTCAGATTGGTAGCCATTCCTAGGCAGACAGCCTGTTTCACAGGCACCTGCCACATGGAAGGCATATATAATGATAAATGTTAACAGTTCCTGCCCTCAAGGAACTTACATTTTGCCGGGGGTAATACAAGATGTTCACAGTGAACTCTAGCAGCCCACAGGAAAGGGAACAGACTTGAATAGGGACTAAGAAGATAGATAGACTGTTTTGATATTGGTATTGTGCATGATATAGCTTAAAACTTTTGCATTAATTTGGTTCTTTAAGCAGGTATGTGTGTGTGTGTGTGTGTGTGTGTGTGTGTGTGTGTGTGCTTTCTGGAACAATTCCAAGTACTGTACTAGCCTGTTCTGGAGCACAACAAATTGATCGTCACTCCTATTGGTGGTGGTGAGTTCACACAATTCGTGGAGTAATGGGGCACCAACAGGGAAGGAAGGTATGATTCCTCCCACTCATGTACTGATGATTCTCATCTGTTAGGTGACAATATCATGGATTAAGATCATGGCTTGGATTTTACCACAAACACGATAAACAAAAACTTGGAGATTTTGTTAACTTACAACTTCATTAAGCCCAACACCTTTAATTTATTATCTCATCATCCAAAACCATCCAAGCAAATGGGGTTCATGGGTTGTACCTTGAAGCACCTGAAGCATGAGCTTCATTAAGAGATTATAATAATCTGAAGGTGGAAGGATGTCCTATTGAAGATAACATTCTTTTTTCATAGACTACCATTGCTGCAAGTCTGGTCTTTGCCCTTGAAAAATTGTAAATTGTAAATGTCACTGCAATATGGACACTATGTCTCCAGTCCCTCTGCTCCTTCACTGTAGACAAGGCCTGAAAAGAGACCCCAGTTTTCCATCTAGACCTGAATCTAGAGAGGAAACCACCACTGAGATGGGTGTTTGGGTGAATTTATTAATTTGTTAATCAGATTTGATCCACTGAAAGTGGCTTATAAGGTGCTCTAAGAAGCTGCCAAACAGAGAATATGAGAATAATTATAACTATAACTAATAGTTTTTAAAAGAAATGAACAGAGCTAGACTATGAAGACCTGGGTGCCTAGGGACAAAGTCCATCCTAGCTTGATTCCCCAGAGATGCCTCACAAGTATGTGGAGGGAGAGTCTGTTATATATCACAGGCACACAAAAAAAATCCCACTTTCCCAGTCCTAGGTTAGAAGGATCATGTACATATCCCTTTGTTAGTAATGTTAGGGTTTAGTGAGTTGGGGTCTGTGGGAATAGGAAGCCTAGCCCCAACTCATTAGAAGCCAAGTTCTTAGAACTCTATCTGCCACATATTGCATGCTTAAGATGAACAGAGAGCTGCATGGTATTCTGACCCCTGTGGGTGAAGTAGCAGTTTGTCAGTGTTGGATAAGTATTTATTAAGCACTTGCCTTGTGGAAGGCACTGTGCAAGGTACTTGAGATGCTTTAACAGTTCCTGCCCTCAAGGAACTAACATTTTATTGAGGGTAATAGAAGATGCTCACAGTGAAGTGCAGCAGCCCATGGGGAAGGGGAAAAGAGAAATTAAACAATAGGAAGAAACAGTAAAGCTCAGAGAAGAAGGTTAGAGCTTGGTGAGGTCAGAGGGGCTGGCACAGCAGAAGTCATGCAGGGTTAGGGGAAGAAACAAGGAAGGAATGGACAAAACTAACTTGGGGCTGCGATCAGAGGAAATGATTTAGGAAATTAAATTCCGAGCAAGAACCTGGTATTTTTGCCTACTGTGTCTCTTTCTTGAAAAAAGTTATTACTTCCTGAAGTAGGAAACAGTAGGAGACTGTGGGAGCCTGGAATTTTTCCTGAAGGCCCTAAACTTCCCACTCCCTGCTCTCCACCCACCTCTGTTTACTGCTAACTCACTTCAGATTCTTCTTTCTTCCTTCAGTAAGTATTCTTGTTCCCCTCATTCTCTAACATTCTCTGAAATCTTCCCTGATGCCAGTTGGTGACTCACAGGGGTTCTTGAGGCCAGGAGAGGGAGACACCATCCCAAGCATGCTCCTGGCAGTAAGGATGGTGCCCACAATGATGTCCAGGAGACCCACACTCAGACCCAGGGCACATTGAGAGTATCTGTTGTCTCCAGTAGTGTGGTTGGTATCAGGGGCTCTGGAAAGAAAGACAGGCCTGGAGTGAGAGGGCATAGCCGTGTACATGGTAAAAGTGATCAAGGAAGGGAGAATTTTTAATATTCAGGACTTTTTGGTTCTGGAAAAAGGGAATAATTTAGGATAGGCTGCTTATTTTTAGGGTCTGAAGGAAAGATACATAGCTTCTAGGGAGTAGAGGGAGGCAGACCATTGGGAAGCCAACTGAATAAAGGCCTCCTTACCCCAATGTTTAAGTAGTGACTTCTCTAGACCCCTGTGCTCCACCTTGCAGTCACAGACATCCTCCATGGAAGGGATGAAGGTGGGGTAGCTCAGTTTCTGAAAAGAGTGGTTTTCTTGAGGATAGAAGTTGATTTCCATCACACCTGTGGTGACTGTGTGCCCATTATGCAGCCATGTGATGCTGATTACAGGTGGGAAGATGTTGTCCGCAAGACAGATGAGTGTGTTGGGCTGGCCCGGCTCTATGGGAGTTCTTGAGAACACAGTCACCTCAGGAACTTCTAGAGTAAGGATATAACTTTGATGAGAATTTCCTTCAATGGCCTCCTGGCATTGAACTGAATCCCAAAGCATGCATCCCCTGCAACCCCCCAAATATCCCCAGGATTATGAGTGGGAAAGTCTCTGGTGTTCCCTACCTTCTTCCCTACCACCCCTCACTAAAGGCATCCTAGTTCTGATCCTGGTGATAACTCTTTTCTGGTTTGGGGATGGACCCATGGAGAAAGTATGTGCACATATTGTGGTCCAAGGGTAAGAGGGAACATGTCCCTCTGGGGAGGCTAGAACTCTGCCAAGGTACTGAGGAGGCTTCTGTTACAGAGCAAAATTTACTACGAGAAAAAGAAACATTGTGGATTCTGGTCTCAAGGTGGGAAGTCTTGAGGCTCCTCTTAGGAAAGGAAAGGAGGAAGTCATCTGTAAGGTAGGAGACTTTCTGGTTCACGGAGTGAGAAATTCTAGGTGATAGGGAAGATGGGCATCACGAGGGTGACATTGGGTACCATTTGTGGCAGGAGCATAATTGGAGTTTCTCATCAGTAAGTTCAAGATGTTTTTCATCATAGCAAAGTTTCTCAGTCCTCCTCAGGGGTCAAACCCGGCAAAACTGCCAAACTCAGGTAGCCTCCACACAGTCTCCTTCTTCCTGAGATCCACATAGAACAACTTATCCTCATCAAAATCATTTGGGTACTGGCCTGAGGGCCCATAGGATTGGTAGACAGTTGTGCCAAAGGTGCCCACATGGTCAGCTGGTGGGAGAGGGGGAAGGGGGAAGAACATGAGAATGGAAGAGAAAGAATATCACTGCTTGAATTGATGAACACAAATTAAGGCCCAAAGAGTATGAGTCCAAATCAAGGGAAATTCTGAGAAAAGAGTTTGGGATGGAACTGACAGATTTAGGGGACACATACATGCACAAGTAGCAGAGATAAAGCTGAGAAATACAAAAGAGACATACAGATTCTTGTGGATAGACTACTGGACTTGGAGTCAGAAAAACCTGAATTCACATCTGACTTCAGACCCTCTCTACCTGTGTGACCATGGGCAAGTCACTGAAACCTCAATTTGCCTTCGTTTTCTCATCTGTAAAATGGGGATGATAAGAGCACTTACCTCCCAGGATTGTTGTGAGGATCAAATGAGATTGCACAGTGTCTGGTACATAATAAGTAGTAGGTAAATGTTAGTGGTGGTGGTGATGATGATGGTGATGATGATGGTGATGGTGATGGTGATGATGATGGTGATGATGATGGTGATGGTGATGGTGGTGATGGTGATGATGGTGATGGTGATGATGATGATGGTGATGATGATGGTGATGATGATGATGATGATGATGATGATGATGATGGTGATGGTGGTGATGATGATGATGACGATGGTGGTGATGGTGATGATGGTGATGATGATGATGGTGATGGAGATGATGATGATGGTGATAATGATGATGATGATGGTGATGGTGATGATGATGGTGATGGTGATGATGGTGATGGCAATGCGGATGATGATGATGGTGATGATGATGATGGTGGTGATGGTGATGATGGTGATGATGATGATGGTGATGGGGATGATGATGATGGGGATGATGATGATGATGATGGTGATGATGGTGATGATGATGATGATGATGATGGTGGTGATGGTGATGATGATGGTGATGGTGATGATGGTGATGGTAATGCAGATGATGATGATGGTGACGATGATGATGATGATGGTGATGATGATGATGGTGATGGGGATGATGATGGTGATGGTGATGATGGTGATGATGATGATGATGATGATGATGATGAGTAAGTTTTTTAGGGAGTCGGAGACACAGTCAGAAGAGAAAATACTGGTGAACACGTGAGAAAGGGGAACTTAGAGATGAATTTTGGAGGACAATAAAGAGAAATTCACAATTAAAACATTCAGAATTCAGATTTTGTGTACGAGGGAGGGCCTGCCAACCTGCTTTAGAAATCTGTGGCATGGAATTCGTTATCTATATGCTGTCATAAATAATCTTACCCACCTACCCAATTGAACATATTTGGGGGCTAGCATGTTTTAATGTGTAAACATGGTTTGTAATGGGTAAAAAACACAGAACTTGGAGAAATACAGGTTCAAGTTCTACTTCAGGCACCTACTAGTTATGTGACCATGGGCAAGTCTCTTAGCCTCTCAGTGCCTATATTTTCTCAGCTATAAAATGGGCACAATAAGAGTAAGCACTTTGTACACATCATATTTTTTGTAAGCCCACAGATATTATTACTCCCATTTTATAGATGCAAAAACTGAGACTCAGGGAACTCAAGACTTGGACATGGTCATGAAGCTTGTAGTAGAAGCAACAGGTGAATGTTTGCCTCTCTTATTCCAGCTCTGACACTCTTCCCTATGCACCATGATAACTTTGCTATATCACATTACCTTCTAGTATAGGACTTAACCTCATGGGGTCATGATGAGGCTCACCCTTAATATTATATGTGAAGCACTCTGTAAATGGCAATTATCATTATTACTAATACTACTATGTCTTTTTAAATATGGTGCCCAGTTTTCCACTTGCAGCTGCATTTTGAATTTTTACATCTCGCAAGCTCCTTGGCTCCCTTCTTTCCGCTCTTGTCCTATTCAATTTGATTCAGTTCATTTCAATGTTTACTAAAAACAAAGCAACTGTACTAAGTGCTGGGGGAATGGATGAGAGAAAAAAAGAATGAAAATAAAAATAAGGAAAAAAAGAAGGAAAAGAAAGTAAGAAAAGGAAAAGAAGGAGGAGGAGGAGAAAGGGGGAGAGAGGGGGAGAGAGAATGAGATACAGAGATATACAGACAGAGAGAGAGACAGAGAGACAGAGAGAGAGAGAGAGAGAGAGAGAGAGAGAGAGACAGAGAGACAGAGAGACAGAGAGAGACAGAGACAGAGACAGAGAGAGAGGATGCACCTTTTCAAAGATTTTAAGTTCTTCTTCACAGCAGGGTTATGACATGATAAGGAAATACAAAGCGTAGGGTGACTCAAAACCCCAGAGGTATGTTGCTGGCTATATAAAACTAACCAAAACAGAAATATAGGCAAGGAGGGTGGAAGACAGTGATCTTGGCAGCTTTTGTGATTGCTTAGATCCACACACGCAGAGAGATTGAAAGGATCTTGGAGATTGGAGGGTGGAGTAAACTGTGGTGCCTCAGATCCAGACAGCTCTTGAAAGCCCCTGAAAGCCCCTGAAACTATATCAAAGGATATAGGCTTTTCTTTCTTTTTATTTATTTTTTATTATAAATTTTTATTTTTAGTTACAACATTTGGTTCTACATAATTTTGAGTTCCAGATTTTCTTCCCTGCCTCCCCCCTCCCTCCCCAAGATGCCATGGAATCCCATATAGCTTCCATGTATAACTTTGCATTGAATTAATTTACACACTAGTCAAGTTATGGAGAAGAACTGTGATCAATGAAATGAATCATGCGAAAGAAGAAACAGCACCCCCCAAAAAAACCAACCCAAAAACAAAAGAGAGAAAAGGAAAAAAAGGGGGGGGGAAGCTAGTATGAAGTGTGCCTCAATCTGCATTCATACTTCATAGTTCTTTCTCTGGATGTAGATAGCATTCTCCATCATGAGTCCTTTGGAGTTCTCTTTGTACCTTGTGTTGCTGAGAGGAGCAAAGTCTGTCAGGGTTGGTCCTCACAGAATCCATATATCTGTGGTTGTGTACAATGTTCTCCTCGCTCTGCTCTGCTCGCTCAGCATTATGTCATGTAGGTTTTTCCAGGTTGTTATGAAGTCCGTATCATCCCCATTTCTTATGGCACAATAGTATTCCATTACCTTCATATACGACAGCTTGTTCAGCCATTCCCCAATTGATGGGCATCCCTTTGATTTCCAATTCTTAGCTACCACAAAAAGAGCCGCTATAAATATTTTTGTACATATGGGTCCTTTTCCCACTTGTGTGATTTCTTTGGGATACAACCCTAGAAGTGGTATTGCTCGGTCAAAGGGTATGAATATTTTTAGTGCCCTTTGGGCATAGTTCCAAATTGCTCTCCAGAATGGCTAGATCAGCTCACAACTCCACCAGCAATGTAACAATGTTCCAATCTTCCCACATCCTCTCCAGCATTTATCATTTTCCTGTTTTGTTATTTTAGCCAATCTGACAGGGGAGATGTGGTATCTAAGAGTTGTTTTGATTTGCATTTCTCTAATCAGTAGTGATTTAGAGCATTTTTTCATATGCCTTTAGATATCTTTAATTTCTTCCTCTGAAAACTTGTAGGCTTCTCTTTCTAACTGTAGGGTTTGAATTTTATCCTGAACTTCTCAAGTCCTTTCTTGGTCCAGACTATGAGGAAGTATATTGAAAATAAAGCTAAGCACATTAACCTGTCTGTAGTAATAACAGCTGGCATTTATATAGCACTAGGTTTGCAAATGCTTTACATATGCTATCTCATTTTAATCTCATAACAATCCTCGGAGGTAGATGCTACTATTATCTCCATTTTACAAAAGAAATTGAGGTAGAGAGAGGTTAAGTGACTTCTCAGAGCTACTTCTCAGTGTCTGAGGATGGATTTGAACTCTGGTCTTCCTGACTCCAGGTCTGATGCTCTATCCACTGCACCATCTAGCTACAAAACCTTTGAATATTGTGCACAAACCATGTCAATGGATTTCAAGAAGCACATACAGAACTGGAGAAGGATTGGACAAAGAAAATCATGATGATAAAGGGGGTATGAGGTTAGATGACTGTAACATTAGTGAATAAGAAGATCTTTCCCATCCATTAATAGGCCTATGTGGCCACATGTGTTCAATCATGGATATTCTATTGCTTTGAGCTTCTGGCCCAGAAATACATCCTGAGTCACATAGAGCCCATTGAGTGTGGAACTTGCCTAAAGAGAAGCTTGCTTAGGAGAGTGTTGCTTGTAGGAAGGCTTTCACACCTTTTGGTACTAAATTAATTAGGCACTGAGTCATGACAGTTGTGATGCCTTCTGGCTCTGAGAAGTATATATATATATATATATATATATATATATATATATATATATATATATATATATATATATACTCTGAGTTGGTATTTTATTTTGGGGGTTGACACATGAGAAGGATCTTTTGATTTCCTGGTTGAGACTGAGTAGCCATATGTTCAGAGCCCCTTGAATACTCAGATGTAAACGCTCTCTCGATCCAGTGATGTATGTAAAGTGTATAGCAATAGTGATTTGATGCACACAGTTGGAGTTCTCTCTGATGATCTTTGTGCTAATTCCTCTGCTTGTATTTTCTCCATGTTCAGAGTGCAGACCTTTCCCCCGAACAAGTGAATGTAATTGAAAGTAGGATTGTTAACCCCTTTTCGAGCAGTCTTTCCTAGAAAAGCAAATCTAAGAACCCGTGCTAGCAGCCATCCTGGATGTGCCAGTGTGGTTACCATTACAATGACAAAATAAAACATTTAGATTGGGAAGGGTAGTTAGGATCAGAACATGAAATGAAATAATGAATTCTATAGGAAAATGAAGTTGTCCCTAAATCTCCAAAATGTAGAACTGATAGCAACCCTCCCCATCTCTCTGTACAACTTTCAGTTTGTTCCTTGAAAGTACTCATTGGGGGAGGGGGGGCGGGGAGATGGCACACTTTCTGTTTTTAGCTACATAATTCCCTCTAGGATGAGAAGCAAATTTCTTGGTTTGGCATTTGAAGCTCTTTATGATCAAATTCCAGCCTACATTGTGAGACTTATTACTCATCACTCTTTTCTATCCACACACTTTACCATCGAGTCAGATTGGCCCATTGGCTATTCTTCATCCTTGGTTTTCCTTCTCACTCTGTGGTGCCTCTGTACTTAATCACTGTGCCTAAATCACTGAATGGTTATCACCTCAGACAAACTGAGACCTCAGAAAGACCTTAGCGTACAAAGGCCAAGATCTCTCACTGCTGCCGGGGCCATCTCCAGTCATGGTGATCTGTATCTGGCCACTGGACTCAGATGGCTTGGGAGGAGAGAGTCAGGCTGATGATTTTGTGAAACCCTCCCTCACTTAAATCCAATTCATTCGCAAGACATGACATCATCTTCTGGATGTCCCTGGTCCTCTTCCAGAATGAAGGACAAATAGCAACAGCTTCTGTACAGATTATCCTTCATGTGCAGTTCACCTCACGTGCTGTCATCTGGAGGAGGCTTTTCTGACTGTGTCATCTGCTGGTGTCTCTTCCACCCTCCACTTCTTTATATTTACTCTGCAGACATTTTAATCTCTATATACACATGTGTGTATGTACATATACTATATATGTGTGTGTATACATATACATATATGTATATTTGTGTATGTATATAAGTGTATGACTAGGGAGACCTACATATATATGTATGTGTTGTTTCCCATTCAGAATGTAAACTCCTGGATAGGAGGAATTGATTGTTTTTTTTCTTTGCCCCTATAAGCTAGCACAGTGCCTAACATATAGTCGGCATTTGCTCTTTGGTTGATTAATTG
The DNA here is from genome assembly GCF_011100635.1 of Trichosurus vulpecula. Taxonomy (NCBI): domain Eukaryota; kingdom Metazoa; phylum Chordata; class Mammalia; order Diprotodontia; family Phalangeridae; genus Trichosurus; species Trichosurus vulpecula. The sequence goes on along the minus strand of NC_050579.1, from coordinate 269,160,024 downwards.
AAAGAGAGAGAAAGTTGATGGATATCTTAAGAAGTCATAAAGACTAACCATCAAGAGACCTAAACAAATTTAGATAAATTTATTATTTATGAATAAATAAATTAATCTGTAAAAATTTGTTGTAAAGAAAAAAATTGATTTCAGATCACATGAATAAATTTCACAATTATTATAGTCAGTCACCAATATTTATTTTGATACTTCATTCAATAACTGGGGAAGGATCACAGCATCCTCATGTTTTCACAATGCGAAGTGACAACTACCCCTTGGTATACCTTCTGCCCAATATATACATGCCCACCCTGAGGAAACCAGAGAATATTTAGGGTTTATATCAGTTTCTGCTGACTAACTCCCATTCCTACCCCTTTTTCTAAGCTCCATCCCCAGTGCACTCGCCTTTAATGGCCCTGACTCCCTGGGAACTCAGCAGTGTAGCCAGGATGAGGGCCCCTAGGACCAAGTATCTTCTGTGAATCATTTTCTACTCAGGAGTTAATAGGAAATTGAGGGCCAAAGTATTGACTACTCAGAGCAACTGGAGCAGTGAGTATCATCCTTTATTCCTAAATCATGAACCCATTTTGACGTTATTTTGGTATACAGTGTAAGATATTGGTCTATGCCCAGTTTCTGCCCTACCATTTTCCAATTTTCCCAGCATTTTTTGTGAAATAGTGAATTCTTAGCCCAGACGCTGGATTCTTTGGGTTTATCAAACAGTAGATTGTTATAGTCATTGACTACTGTGTTTTGTGTACCTAACAAGTTACACTGATCCACCACTTTATTTCTTAGCCAGTACTAAGTAGTTTTGATGACTACTGCTTCATAGTACAGTTTAATATCTGGTATGGCTAGGCCACCTTCCCTAGCATTTCTTTTCATTAATTTCCTTGATATTCTAGACCTCTTGTTCTTCCAGACGAATTTTGTTATTATTTTATCCAGCTCTGTAAAATAATTTTTTTGTGGTTTGATTGGTATGGCATGGCACTGAATATGTAAATTAATTTAAGCAAAATTGTCATTTTTATTATATTAGCTTGACCTAACCATGAGCAACTGATGTTTTTCCATTTATTTAGATTTGACTTTATTTGTGTGAAAAGTGTTTTATAAGTATGTTCATATAGGCCCTGGGCTTATCTTGGCAGATAAACTCCCAAATATTTTATAGTGTCTGCAGTAACTTTAAATGGAATTTCTCTTTCTGTCTCTTGCTGTTGGGCTTTGTAAGTAATGTATAGGAATGCCAAGGATTTATGTGGGTTTATTTTATATCCTGCAACTTTGTTAAAGTTTTTTTTTATTTCAAGTAGGTTTTTACTTGACTCTCTAGGATTCTCTAAGTAAATCATCATATTGTCTGCAAAAAGTGATACTTTAGTTTCTTCTTTGCCTATTCTAATTCCTTCAATTTCTTTTTCTTCTCTCATTGCTACAGCTACCATTTCTTGTAGCAAATTGAATAATAGGGGTGATGATGGACATCCTTGTTTCACCCCTGATCTTATTGGGAATACATCTAGTTTATCCCCATTGCAGATAATACTTGCTGATGGTTTTAGGTAGAGGATATTTACAATTTTAAGGAAGGCTCAATTTATTCTTATGCTTTCAAGTTTTTTTTAATAGAAATGGGTGTTGTATTTTGTCAAAGGCTTTTTCTGCAGCTATTGAAATGATCATATGGTTTCTGTTAGTTTTGTTGTTGATATAATCAGTTTTGCTGATAGTTTTCCCAATATTGAACCAGCCTTGCATTTCTGGAATAAATCCTACCTGGTCATAGTGTATTATTCTCATGGTAAGTTGCTATAATCCTTTTGCTAATATTTTATTTAAAATTTTTGCATCAATATTCATTAGAGAAATTGGTTTATCATTTTCTTTCTCTGTTTTGACTCTTTCTGGTTTAGGTATTAGTTCCATATTTGTGTCATAAAAAGAATTTGTTAGGACTCCTTCTTCACCTATTTCCCCAAATAGTCTATAAAGCATCGGAATTAATTGTTCTTTAAATGTTTGATAGAATTCACATGTAAAACCATCTGGCCCTGGAGATTTTTTCCTAAGGATTTCATTGATGGCTTGCTCAATTTCTTTTTCTGAGATGGGGTCATTTAAGTATTTTACATCCTCTTCTGTTGATCTGGGCAATTTATATTTTTATAAATATTCATCCATTTCCCTAAGGTTGTCAAATCTATGGGCATACAGTTGGGCAAAATCATTCCTAATTATTGTTTTAATTTGCTCTTCATTGGAGGTGAATTCACCCTCTTCATTTTTGATACTAGTAATTTGGTTTTCTTCTTTATTTCTTTAAATCAAATTACCTAAAGTTTTATCAATTTTATTGTTTTTTCATAAAATCAGCTCTGAGTTTTATTTGTTAATTTAATAGTTTTCTTGATGTCACTTTCATTAATCTCTCCTTTGATTTTCAGTATTTATAATTTAGTATTTAATTGGGGATTTTCAATTTGTTCTTTTTTCTAGCTTTTTCAGTTGCATGCACAATTCATCGATCTCCTTTTTCTCTATTTTATTCATGTAAGCATTTAGAGATATAAAACTTCCCCTAAGAACTTCTTTTGTTGCATCCCATAAGTTTTGGTATGTTGTCTCATTATTATCATTTTCTTAAATGAAGTTATTAATTGTTTATATGTTTTGTTCTTTGGCCCACTCATTGTTTAGGATTAGATTATTTAGTTTCCAATTAATTTTTAGTTTATTTTTCCATGGTCCTTTATTACAAATAATTTTTATTGCATCATGATCTGAAAAGGATGTATTGACTACTTGTGCCTTTCTGCACAAGATTGTGAGGTTTTTATGCTCTAGTACAAGGTCAGTTTTTGAATATGTGCCATGTACTACTGAGAAAAAAAGGATCGTCCTTTTTGTCCCCATTCAATTTTCTCCAGAGGTCTATTATATCTGTCTTTTCTAAAATTCTATTCACCTCCTTAACTTCTTTCTTTTTTATTTTGATGTTAGATTTATCAAGTCTAGAAAGGGGAAGGTTGAGGTCCCCCACTAGTATAGTTTTGCTGTCTATTTCTTCCTGTAACTCCCTTCACTTCTCCTCTAAAAATTTGCATGCCATACCACTTGGTGCATATATGTTGAAAAATGATATTGCTTCATTGTCTATGGTGCCTTTAGCAGGATATAGTATCCTTCCTTATCTGTCTTAATTAGATCTATGTTTGCTTTTGCTTTGTCTGAGATTATGATTGCTACCCCTGCTTTTTTTACTTTAGCTGAAGCAAAATATATTTTACTCCGGCCTTTTACCTTTACCCTGTATGTGTCCCTTTGTTTCAAATGTGTTTCTTGTAAACAACATATTGTAGGATTATGGTTTTTAATCCATTCTGCTATCTGCTTTCATTTTATGGGAGTGTTCATCCCATTCACATTCACAGTTATGATTACAGGCTGTGTCTTTTTCTCCATCCTATTCCCCCCCCCCCATTTATGCTTTTATTTCTCCCTTCTCCCTTCCACTCCTCAACAGTTTTGCTTTTGACCACCACCTTCCTCAGTTTACCCTCTCTCTTGATTTCCCCTCCCTTATCTTACCTTTTTTCCCTTGCTACTTCTTCCCTCCCTTCTGACCACCCACTTTTTTTTCTTTCCCCTTTCCCCTCTTACTGTCTGTAGGACAACTTTGATTTCTATACTTATCAGAGTATGTTATTCCCTTCTAGAACCAAATCCAATGACAGTAAAGTTCAAATACTGCTCTTCTTCCTCCCTTCTTTCCCTCTACTGTAATATGTTTTTATGCCTCTTCCTGTGATGTAATTTACCCTTTTCTACTACCTCCTTACCTCTTCTTCCAGAACCATCCCTTTATATCTCTTAATTATGTTTTTTTTATCATATCAGTTATTTTATACTGATACCTGCAGTCTATGTCTATCCCTTTCAATTGTCAAAATAACTATACTATTCTTAAGATTGACACATACATATACAATGTATATAAAACAATATAATCCTGTGTAAGGATGTAAACGATTTGACCTTATTGATTAACAAGGTTTTTCCCCCGTTTACCTTTATATGTTTCTCTTGAGTTTTGTATTTGAAGATCAAATTTTCTATTGACCTCTGGCCTTTTCATCAGGAAGGTCTGGAATTCCCTTATTTCATTGAACATCCATCCCCTTGCCTGAACAATTATGCTCAGTTTTGCTGGGTAGTTTATCCTTGGCTGTAGTCCAAGCTCTTTTGCCTTTCAGAATATCATATTCCAGTTTCTCCTGTCATTTAATGTAGAAGCTGAAAGATCCTGTATGATCCTGACTGTAGTTCCATGATATTTGAATTGTTTCTTTCTGGCTGTTTGCAGTATTTTCTCCTTGACTTGATAATTCTGGAATTTGGCTATAATATTTGTTGGAGTTTTCAGTTTGAGATCTCCTTCAGGTGGCAATTGGTGGATTCTTTTGATGACTATTTTACCCTCTGGTTCTAGTACCTCAGGGAAATTATCCATGATGATTTCTTGGGAGATATTGTCCAGGCTCTTTTTTTCATCATGGCTTTCCAGTAGATCAGTAATTCTTAGATTGTCTCTCCTGGATCTATTTTTCCAGGTCAGTTTTTTTTTCCAATCAGATATGTCATGTTTTCTTCTATTTTTTCATTCTTTAGATTTTTTTTGACTTATTCTTCATGTCTCATAGAGTCATTAACTTCTACTTGCTCAATTCTAATTTCTAATGTACTCTTTTCTTCCATTAGGTTGATTTTACTTTTCAATGAGACATTTTCTCCATTTATATTCTGAATCTCCTTAACCATTTCACTGATTTCACTTTTTAAAAGTTTGTTTTCAGCAGTGAATTTATTTTCCATTTTTTCCATTTTTTCTTTTACTTCCCTAATTTCATTTTTAAAGTCCTCCTTGAGTTCTTCCAGGAATGCTTTTTGGTGTGGAGACCAGTTCTGTTTCCCTTTTGAGGTTTCAGATGTGGCTGTAGTGTCCATGCTGTCTTCTTCCAAATTTGCATTTTGGTCTTCCCTGTCTCCATAATAGGAATCAATGGTCTTTGGCTTTTTAGTGTGTTTTTTCATGGTGTTTTTTTTTTGTTCCTCCTAGCTTCTAAAGTAGATCTGTGCTTCTGGGGCTCAGTGGGCTCTGTTCCAAGCTTCTTGTGTTGGGATGTATGGGTCTGCTTACTGGCTTTGTGTGCTATGGCCTCTGGTGTCATAAGGGGTGGGGGAGAGGTGTTGTGGCTGCTGGAGGTCTCCTCTTCCCCAGGACTGCTCTACAGCAGGGTGGTCTCAGTTGTTGTCTGTGCTGGTGTCTGCCACTTCCCCTGGCTGTGCAAAGGCATGTCTGGGGTCCTGGTGTTGACATTTGCTAGCTCCACCCCTTGGGGATCAGTAATTCTCATTGTTCTGCTGAGGTGGGGCCTGCTGGGACACCTCTCTTCCTGTACTAGTCTCCTTCCGCCACCACAAGTAGGGCCCTCTCCCCAACTTCTCTTCCTAAAAGGCTACTGAAGCCCCACTTCTGGCTCCTCTGTTTCTCTCAAGGTAGTATTCTCTGGGTGAGTATGGGAGGGATGAGAGACAATTCGCCTGGCCATCATGACTCCTGGAAGTTCCAAGCCCATTTGTCCTAACACCTTCCTTTAGTAGATGAGGAAACTGAGGCCCAGAGAGGTCAAGTGACTTTCACACAAATGCTAAGTGAAAGAGGTGGGACTTTAATTCATGTCCTATGCTCCAAAGCCAGTGCTCTTCCTACTGTACCAAGCAATAAAACATAAGTATTGGGGAAACTAAAATAGTTAAGCAAGCCACTGGCAATCATTTCTACCATTACAGAGTCAGAGAATCTAGCAAGTGGAAGACATGTCAGAGCATTTAGTCCGACCAATAACTGATCAGGAATCCCCTTTATAACATATCCAACAAATAGTCATCCAGCCACTCCTTGAAGACTTTCAGTGAAGTAGCATATAGAAAGGAGGGAAGGAAACAGATTAAGTGACTTTCCCAGGATCACATGGCAGTGAGTGTCTGAGGCTAGATTTGAACTTAGGTCTTCCTGACTCTCAGTCCAGAGTTCTATCCACTGAGCCATCTAGCTGCCTCAGAGGGACATGACTAGGATGGTGAATTGACTTGAGGGCACACTGTATAAGGATCTATTGAAGGAACTCAGCATATTTGACTTGGAGAAGAAAAGAGTTAAAAGGGCTACCACAGATGTCTTAAAATCTTCATGAGTATTATATGGAAAAGGGTCTTCAGTTCAGCCCCAGAGAATAGAACTAGAAGCAAAGCATGGAAGCTACAGAGTCAGATTTTGGCTTGAGATAAAGAAAAACTTCTTAAACATTAGACTTACTTAAAAGTGGGGTAAAGGATATTGTTTTTCTTGCCCTCTCAATGGATAGGGGAGGGGATTGGAAGTCAAAATAAAATAAAATTGAATTTAAAAAAAAAGAATAAAAACCAAAAATGGGCTTAAATACAAGCAAAAATAAAGATAGTCCCTACCTTGTAGGAGATAACGTGCTAAGACATCTTTAAATTTTGTTAGCTTCCACTTATTTTGAAATTTAGTTTCTGGCATTGTTCTTACAGGACTGAGTCATTCTTTTGTATTCCTCCTCAGTCACCTCCCTTTGTTCTTCACTTCTGAATGTGTCTTTTAAAATCTAAATTGGTACATGAGTTTACTGTACACACACAGTAATCCCTTTAGGCAGTACCATCTTTCCTTAGAATTTCACTTCCCGATCAATCTGGAAGATGGCGGCTGGTAAGCAGGGACTAGAGTGAGCTCCGTTACTGAGTCCCTCCAAAAAGCTATAAAAAATGGCTCTGAACCAATTCTAGAACGGCAGAACCCACAGAACAGCAGAGGGAAGCAGGGCTCCAGCCCAGGACAGCCTGAATGGTCTCTGGGTGAGGTCTATTCCACACGGAGCTGGGAGCTGGGAGCTGGGAGCTGGGAGCTGGGAACGGAGTGGAGCAGAGCCCAGCCTGAGAGGCGTGGACCATCCAGACCAGAAACCGGGCAGAGCATGCCCTGGAGCCCTGAATCAGTGAGCTGCGGCAGTTACCAGACCCCTCGACCCACAAACACCAAAGACTGCTGAGAAGGTTAGTGGGAAAAGCTGCGGGAGTGGAAGGAGTTCTCGGTTTGGCTTCCAGCCCCGGGGGCAGCGGAGGTGGGACAGCTATGGCTGTTGTTGCTTCCAGCCCCAGGCACACCTGGTGGGAGGAATTAAGTGGCAGATCAGAGCAGGAGTGCACAGCCTGCTGAAGATCTGAGCCCAGTCCGGGTTAGGGGTTCTTGGGGAAGGAGCAGTGCTGGTGTGGCAGAGCCAGCACCTCCCCCCCAAACGTGGAACATAGAACTCATTAGTCTACAAGCAGTCATACCCCACTGAAAAACTCAAGGGTCAAGTTAGTTGGTTGGGAATATGGCCAGGCAGCAAAAGCACACCCAGATTCAGTCTCAGACTTTGGATTCTTCCTTTGGTGACAAAGAAGACCAAAACATACAGCCAGAAGAAGTCAACAAAGTCAGAGAGCCTACAACAAAAGCCTCCAAGAAAAACACGAACTGGCCCCAGGCCATAGAAGAACTCAAAAAGGATTTGGAAAAGCAAGTTAGAGAAGTAGAGGAAAAATTGGGAAGAGAAATGAGAAGGATGCAAGAAAACCATGAAAAACAAGTCAATGACTTGCTAAAGGAGACCCCAAAAAATACTGAAAAATACGCTGAAGAAAACAACACATTAAAAAACAGACTAACTCCAATGGCAAAAGAGCTCCAAAAAGCCAATGAGGAGAAGAATGCCTTGAAAGGCAGAATTAGCCAAATGGAAAAGGAGGTCCAAAAGACCACTGAAGAAAATACTACTTTAAAAATTAGATTGGAGCAAGTGGAAGCCAGTGACTTGATGAGAAATCAAGATATTATAAAACAGAACCAAAGGAATGAAAAAATGGAAGACAATGTGAAATATCTCCTTGGAAAAACCACTCACCTGGAAAATAGATCCAGGAGAGATAATTTAAAAATTATTGGACTACCTGAAAGCCATGATCAAAAAAAGAGCCTAGATACCATCTTTCAAGAAATTATCAAGGAGAACTGCCCTGATATTCTAGAGCCACAGGGCAAAATAGAAATTGAAAGAATCCATCGATCGCCTCCTCAAATAGATCCCAAAAAGAAATCTCCTAGGAATATTGTCGCCAAATTCCAGAGCTCCCAGATCAAGGAGAAAATACTGCAAGCAGCCAGAAAGAAACAATTTGAGTATTGTGGAAACCCAACCAGAATAACCCAAGATCTGGCAGCTTCTACATTAAGAGATAGAAGGGCTTGGAATGCGATATTCCGAAGGTCAATGGAGCTAGGATTAAAACCTAGAATCACCTACCCAGCAAAACTGAGTATCATGTTCCAAGGCAAAATATGGATTTTCAATAAAATAGAGGACTTTCAAGCTTTCTCAGTGAAAAGACCAGAACTGAATAGAAAATTTGACTTTCAAACACAAGAATCAAGAGAAGCATGAAAAGGTAATCAAGAAATGGAAATTGCAAGGGACTTACTAAAGGTGAACTGTTTTGTTTACATTCCTACATGGAAAGATGATGTGTATCATTCATGAGACCTCAGTATTAGGGTAGTTGAAGGGAATATGCATATATATATATGTATATGTTTATGTATATATATATATATATATATATAAGTGAATGTGTATGTATGTATATATCTATGTGTATATGTATATATGTGTGTATATATATATATATATGTATATATATATATATATATATGTAAAAGAGAGAGAGCAGACACAGGGTGAGTTTAAGATGAAGGGAAGATATCTAAAAGAAATAAAATGAAATTAAGGGATGAGAGAGCAACATACTGAGAGAGGGAGATAGGGAGAGATAGAATGGGGTGGATTATCTCGCATAAAGGTGGCAAGAGGAAGCAGTTCTGTGAGAGGAGGGGAGAGGGCAGATGAGGGGGGAATGAGTGAACCTTGCTCTCATCAGAATTGGCCTGAGAGGGAATACCATACATACTCAGTTGGGTATCTTACCCCACAAGAAAGAAGAGGGAGGAAGATAAAAAAAATAAAAGGGGGGGATGATGGAGGGGAGGGCAGATGGGGGTGGAGGTAATCAAAACAAACACTTTGGAAAGGGGACAGGGTCAAGGGAGAAAATTCAATAAAGCGGGATGGGTTGAAAGGGAGCAAAATGTAGTTAGCCTTTCACAACATGAGTATTGTGGAAGGGTTATACATAATGATACATGCGTGGCCTAGGTTGAATTGCTCAACTTCTTAGGGAGGGTGGGTGGGAAGGGAAGAGGGGAGAGAATTTGGAACTCAAAGTTTTAAAATCAGATGTTCCAAAAAAAAAAGTTATTGCATGCAACTAAAAAATAAGATACACAGGCAATGGGGCGTAGAAATTTATCTTGCCCTACAAGAAAGGAAGGGAAAAGGGGATGAGAGGGGAGGGGGGTGATAGAGGGGGGGGCTGACTGGGGAACAGGGCAACCAGAATATAAGCCATCTTGGAGTGGGGGGGAGGGTAGAAATGGGGAGAAAATTTGTAATTCAAACTGTTGTGAAAATCAATGCTGAAAACCAAATATGTTAAATAAATAAATTTAAATTAAGATTATAAAAAAAAAAGAATTTCACTTCCCATTTCTTTGCAATAATCTGTAGGTTCTCTCTGAACCCTGACCTCTGCTCTCCCACAAGCTGGGGGCCAAGTCAGATGATGTCTCAGGAGAGTGATGGATCTCAGCAGGACCTCTCTTGAAGAGGGTAGACTCAAAGCCCTTTTCTGAAAAATGTGAATTAATAATATTTGCATTGCTTCCCTTTTTGTGTTCCTGTGAGGAAATTCTCAGATTTTCACTACATATTTCCATTAGGCTGGAACCAATCACCATAATTTACATAATTATAACTTGAATAGCCCAAATTTTAATACTTGTGAGTACTTAAGGAGATTTCTTATTTGCACCACATAGCACCTAGTGAGAAAAGGGATTCCCAACCAATAATAGGTCATGTGAATGCTTATGTCACAAGAAGCCTGTGGTAAGAGGAGCTTGCTGAGAGGAAAAGGAAAATGTGTTACAGGAAATGCAGAGAGAGAGCAGTTAGAGCTGAAGGAGAGAGCAGATGTGCTGGATGTGCTGTGAGTGTGTGTGTTGGTGGCAAGGCCTCAGCAGGGGAGTGGAAGGCTAATGAGATGGTGCGGTTCTCTGCTATGATATTGTGTGTTGAATTCTTTTCTGCTGTGATGGATTGGACTTATCGGTTTGGGGATCTAGTTTTTTGGTGTGTGAATAAACGGTTTACTTCTTCTACCTCCTATATAGAGAGTATCTTGTATTTTGTGATAGAGAACCATATAGGCATATTGACAATTATCATCTATATTGTGATTATTGCCTTGCTCGTGCATTTGACGATGAATAGGATGGTATCACAAGGTATAAGGTCTCTATTTGGAGGCATAAAGGCTTTAGAGAAAGAAATGGTTATCCTGGGATGGGAGGAGGTAACTTATTCCTCCCTAGCAAGGAAATGGTCCCTTGAAACAGGACTGTGTGTGGACTGGAAACAGAAACTACAGAGGGGACAACCTAGAGATTTGGAAAGATGTTTGCAACAAATTAAAGTTAAGCCAGGGAGGGAATTGCCAATAACACTTTCTCAGAGAGGCCAGATTTTACTCACAGCATATCAAATTATATATGAAAGCAGGGATAAACTATTACAAGGAAGAACTGAGATGATTAGAGAAACATCTAGCTCAAATGAGAATATTTCTTTGCCACAGAAATATGGGGAATCTCACATGGCAGAAGAACAGGTCATTGTTCAGGAATCAACTGATTTTGATGTTATTTTGGCTAGAAGAAAGAGGAAGCCAAGGAGGTCAAAAGTTCATTTGAGTTCAGCTCACATAGAGTCTAGCCAGTCTGGTTGCCATGGTGACAGGGGAAGAGAGTCAGGAGAGAATGATACAATATCAGAAACTGAGACATGAAGTGTGACTTTGTGGTATGATGTTCCTGAGCCAGAGAATTATAAAATATCAGATTAGAATCCTCAAACAGAAGTGCGCCCATATTGTGAAAGATGCAAGAAACCCAAGAAATAATACAATATTCAGAGGGGTTTTGGAGGATTTTACATGTCAGAAAATCACAGATATCTTGAGTAGGTTTATCCAAGGAATGGGAGAATCATTAATATCTTTGATTATGAGAATCAGTGATGAAGGGGCCATAGGAGTGTCTGTGGATAGAATGGACTGTATGAAATTCATAAGCGTTAGCCAGAATCCTTTTGTACAGCAAGCTTTTAGGGATTTTCATCTGTAAGGGGGTAACAGGATGACTAGCCTGTTCGCTTTGGCAGCAATGGGATTTAACTAAGAGTATCCAATGGATTCTGTGTGGCCCAGTGCAGAGGCTCTTATAGACACTGAATTCTGACTCTGCTAATTGGGGAGGTAGGGCACCCTCTTTCAGAGGTGGTAGATAAGATTTCACAGTTAAGTGACTTAGAAGATTGAGGAAAAGGTAAATTTCCTGGAAAGAGAAGAGTGTAAAGTCAGAATAGAGTGACAAGAAAGGCAATGTTTACTGCTCTATCAAGAGCAGGGGTAGATTTGGAATGACAGATGGTATTCCAACTAAAGAGCTATACAAAATGTACCAAGATAAGGCGCTTACGAGCAGACAGAACAGAGAAGTAAGACTTGCCCTTACAAATCTTAAAGGTCTTGAACCTTTGTATCCAAGTGAGTCACACCTTCAGGGATACTAGGAAATAAGCAGAGCCATAGCTCAGATGAAAGAAACACATAGGATTACAAACCTCATATTAATATGATTACATATTGGAAAAATGGATCAAATACTCTAACTAGGGGACTGACTGACACCAGGGCAGTGGCCACCTTGATTTATGGAAATCCTGACAAGTTCAGGCATACAACTCCTATTACCATCACAGGACAAGGAGGGGCTGAAATATCAGCCAGAAAGGTCAAACTGATGATGAAAATTGGACAATTGCCTAAGAGAGAATATACTGTGGTCATTGTACCCATCCCTGAATAAATCATTGGAATAGATATATTGAGAGGCATGACTGAATTTACCTGAAGGTAGATACCACTTTGCAGTAAGAAAGACAGGAGTTAATGTAGTTTTAGTGGAAAAGTAAAAATGGACCCAATCACTTCACCTGAACCTTCTAAAGTAATTATTTTGAAGCAGTATTGTGTGTCAGGTGGGCAAGATGAAATTGCCAGTATTACAAAGGAATATGTTGAAGTGGGAGTGTTAGTCCCTACAACCACTTGATGGAATAACCCTGTCTGACCAGACCAAAAGTCAGATGAAACATGGAGAATGACAGTGGATTATAGACAACTGAATAAAGTGACTCTTCCCTTGTATACTGCTGTTCCGGATACTGTTGCTTTAATAGAAAGGATGCAGAAATATGATGGGACTTGGTATGCAGTTACTGATTTAGCCCATGCTTTCTTCATGATCCCAATAGACTCCAAACATTGGGACCAGATTGTCTTCACATGACAGGGCCAACAATATACTTTTACCCACCTTCCACAAGGATATTTGCATAACCCAACTATTTTTCATAGGATTGTGGCTGAACATTTGGATGAATTAAAGTTACCTGATATACAGCCTACCCAGCACATAGATGATATCATGATACAGGGAGAAAATGTAAAAGAAGTGGAGAAGAGTTTGTCACTTTTAATTGAGTATATGAAAAGCAAAGGATGGGAAATTAACCCTGCAAAGATTCAAGGGCCAGCTCAAATTGTAAAGTTTTGTTTATAATATGGAATAAAGGATTGTGAGAAATTCTCCCACAATCCTGACAAAAGATTCAAGATTTTCCTATCCCTACCAGCAAGAAAGAGGCCCAAAAGTTTATAGGAGTATTTGGATATTAGAGACACCATGTTCCACATCTTGGACAGATTTTGAAACCATTGTATAAAGTTCCTAGGAAAAAGCGTGAATTTGATTGGGAACTTGAGCAGAGTAAAACTTTTGAAGAAGCCAGGTCTGCTATACAATTGGTTCTAGATTTATGGCCTACGCAAAATGCCCCAGTGGAATTACAAGTGACTGTACAAGATGACTATGTGAATTGGAGTTTATGGTGAAACAACAAAGCAAAAATGTATCCTTAGGATTTTGGTCAAGGAAACTACCTTCATCTGGATTACAATGTACACCTTTTGAAAAGCAGTTGTTAGCTGCATATTGGGCTTTGGTGGAGACTGAACAACTGACTCTGAGCCATGAAGTGATATTAAGGCCTGGAATCCTAACTATGACTTGGATAATGAATACCCCAGGATCTCACAAAATTGGACACACGCAAAAAGCTAGCATAATTAAATGGAAATGGTATATTCAAAATAGATAGAGGCAGGAAAAAGTGGAGTTTCTGCTCTGCATGAATCTATCACAAGCATCAACATTGATGGAAATGACAAAACCCCTGAACCAAGGTACAATCCTTGGTAAAATGGAATGATGGATATGATGGATGACTGAAAAACAGAAGAAACATGCATGGTTTACAGAATGGACAGCAAAATATTTGGGCCATAAAAGACATTGGAAAGCAGTAGCCTATAACTCAAGTACTAAGAGAACTTTGGAAAGCACTGGGATAGGTAGAAATAGTCAGTACGCTGAACTTATGGCAGTACATCAAGCTATTAAAATAGAGAAAGGAAGACAGTGTCGTATATTCACTGATTTGTGGGCAGCAGCTAATGGGTTAGCTACATGGATGCCAATGTGGAAAAATCAAAATTGGGAAATTCATGGTAAACAAGTTTGGGGCAAAGAACTATGGGAGGATATATGGGGCATGTCTTTGGATACTAATTTGTCACTTTTTCCATGTAGATTCTCATGTGCCCCTCACTATGCCAGGACATGAGTACAATGCACATGCTGATCAACTAGCAAAGATTGCTATTGAACATATTGTCCCTACTCTGACACCAACTGATGATCTAGTACTAGCAAAATGGGTCCACCAAATGGTTGGGCATTTAGGGGTCCAGGCCGCACACTGGTGGGCACAAGAACTAGGTATTAGTATCTCTTACTCATTTTTATTTAATTAGTACTTGATATTTTAGTTTTCAACATTAATTTCCATAAGATTTTGAGTTACAAATTTTCTCCCCATTTCTACCCTCCCTCCCCATTCCAAGATGGCATATATTCAGATTGCCTCATTCACCAGTCAGCCTTCCCCTCTTTCACCCCACTCCCCCCCCAATACCCTTTCTTCTTACTTTCTTGTAGGGCAAGATAGATTTCTATGCCCCGTTCCTTATGTATCTTGTTTCCCAGCTGCATGCAAGAAAACAACTTTTAAAAAAATTTTTAAGCATCTGCTTTTAAAACTTTGAGTTCCAAATTCTATATTTCCTTCCATTCTATCCTGTCCCCCTTTATTCAATTTTCTCCCTTGACCCTGTCCCTTTTCAAAGGTGTTTGCTTTTGATTACCTCCTCCCCCATCTGCCCTCCCTTCTATCATCCCCCCTTTTTTATCCCCTTCCCCTTACTTTCCTGTGGAGTAAGATACCCAATTGAGTGTGTATATTATTCCCTCCTCAAGTCAAATCCGATGAGACTAAGATTCACTCATTCCCCCTCACCTACCCCCTCTTCCCTTTCTACAGAACTGCTTTTTCTTGCCACTTTTATGTGAGATAATTTACTCCACTCTATTTCTCCCTTTCTCCCTCTCTCAATATATTCCTCTCTCACCTCTTAAATTTATTTCAGTTTTTAGATATCATCCCTTCATATTCAACTCATCCTATGCCCTCTGTCTATATTCCCTTCAACTCCCCTAAAACTGAGAAAGGTCTCATGAATTACAGACATCATCTTTCCATGTAGGAATGTAAACATAACAGTTCAACTTTAGTAAGTCCCTTATGATTTCTCTTTCATGTTTACCTTTTCATGCTTCTCTTGATTCTTGTATTTGAAAGTCAAATTTTCTATTCAGCTCTGGTCTTTTCACTGAGAAAGCTGGAAAGTCCTCTATTTCATTGCAAAGCCATATTTTGCCTTGGAGCATGATACTCAGTTTTGCTGGGTAGGTGATTATTGGTTTTAATCCTAACTTCTTTGACCTCTGAAATATCTTGATGTAGAAGCTGCTAGATCTTGTGTTATCCTGATTGTGTTTCAACAATATTCAAATTGTTTCTTTCTGGCTGCTTGCAGTATTTTCTCCTTGACCTTGAAACTCTGGAATTTGGCAACAATACTCCTAGGAGTTTTCTTTTTGGGATCTATTTGAGGAGGCAATCAGTGGATTCTTTCAATTTCTATTTTACCCTCTGGTTCTAGTATATCAGGGCAGTTTTCCTTGATAATTTCTCAAAAGATGATATCTAGGCTCTTTTTTTTGATCATGGCTTTCATGTAGTCCAATAATTTTTAAATTATCTTTCCTGGATCTATTCTCCAGGTCAGTGGCTTTTCCAATGAGATATCTCACATTGTCTTCCATTTTTTTTATTCCTTTGGTTCTGTTTTATAATATCTTGGTTTCTCATGAAGTCATTAGCTTCCACTTGCTCCAATCTAATTTTTAAGGTGGTATTTTCTTCCGTGGTCTTTTGGACCTCCTTTTCCATTTGGCTAATTCTGCCTTTCAAGGCATTCTTCTCCTCATTGGCTTTTTGGAGCTCTTTTGACATTTAAGTTAGTCTATTTTTTAAGGTGTTATTTTCTTCAGTATTTTTGGGGTCTCCTTTAGCAAGTCATTGACTTGTTTTTCATGGTTTTCTTGTAGCCCCCTCATTTCTCTTCCCAATTTTTCCTCTACTTCTCTA
This sequence comes from Trichosurus vulpecula, assembly GCF_011100635.1. NCBI lineage: Eukaryota > Metazoa > Chordata > Mammalia > Diprotodontia > Phalangeridae > Trichosurus > Trichosurus vulpecula. The sequence goes on along the minus strand of NC_050579.1, from coordinate 269,144,041 downwards.
ACTTGCTTTTCCAACTCCTTTTTGATCTCTTCCATGGCCTAAGCTCAATTCATACTTTTCTTGGAAACTTTTGTTGTAGGCTCTTTGACTTTTTTTGACTTCTTTAGGCTGTATGTTTTGGTCTTCTTTGTCACCAAAGAAGGAATCTAGAGCTTGAGTTTGAGTCTGAGTTCTTTTTCACTGCCTGTTCATGTTCCCAACCAACTACTTGACCCTTGAGCTTTTTGTTGGGGTATGACTGCTTGTAGAGTAGAAAGTACTTTGTCCCAAGCTCTAGGGTCCAAGCACTGCTGTTTTCAGGGCTACTACTGTAATTCCACCATCAGCCCAGGCTCTGTCACTGCAGCATTCCTCCTCCCCCAAGAACTGTCAACCAGGACCGCTATACAGATCCCGGCAGGGCACAGCATGAGAATCTGCCTTTGTGCCCACAAAGCACTCCTTGTACTCCTGCTCTGATCTGCTGCTAGATTCCTCCCACCATGTGAGCCAGGGACTCAGGAAGCTGCTGATGCTGGCACTCTGGAGGTAGCCTCAGGAGCTTCCTGCTGCTTCTATGGCTACTGCAGCACCACTTCCTCCACCCCCAGAGCTGGGGATCAGCTGCTCTGAACTTGATCCCGCAGTTTCCCCCTAACCTGCTCTTTGGCTTTTGTGGGTTGAGAAGTCTGGTAACTGCCACAGCTCACTGTTCCATGGCCCCACGGCTTGTTCTAGTGTATTAGGAGGGCAGAGTTTATAATCTCAAAGAGGATCATAAACATGTCTGAAAGGTTCGGAACCGCCGGATATAAGAAACTCTCAAAGTAGAAGGCAGAAGAATCAAAACATATATTTAGGCTCCACAGTAACCAACCCATGAACCAGCAACCCCATTTTGATATATTGATCAAAAGCTTCCAGGCCCAATAAGTACGCCTTGAAAGAGTAACCAGGAGGCTACAGAGAAGCATGATTGCGTAAAGCAAAATCATGCTTCCCCCTCTATGGTAAAAAGATTACCCACTGTCCTGAAGTCTTTGTTCAGCTTCCTCCCGTAGGTCAGCTCTGCTACTGGCAGCTCCTGCTTCAGCTGTGGCTGTGGCTGTAGCAGCCTCTGGCTCCAACGGGAGCTGCTTTTAACCATCCAGCTTCTGCGGGGGTGTAAGGTACGCCGGGGAAAGCACAGGTTCTTTCAATCTGCTTAAGCAAGGTGAAGGGGTTGACCGGGAAAGCACAGGTTCTTTCCATCAGCTTAAGCAAGGGAAGCAAGGTGAAGGGGCCGACAAGCTTACTCCAGTCCAACATACAAACAGCATTCAGTTCAGGGGAAAAAGCCAAACTAGTCAAGGCCACTTGTTGACTAAGTGCTAAGGAGCCCATTTTTGGTTGCCAACACTTCCAGTTGGCTGATTCATGGTTTTGTCTGTCCCGGGGTGGCCTACACATGGAGGCCCTCCACTCTCAGCACCACATGATAGACCCTTTTCGGTGACCATCCAGGCTCTCCTGGGCTGGATACCTGTTTCCCTCTGCTATTTTGTAGGTTCTGCAGTTCTAGAATTTGTTTAGAGCCATTTTTTACAGGTGTTTGGAGGTATTTGGGAGGCAGCTTAAGCAAGTTCTTGCTTTCTAGCCACCATCTTGGCTCTGCCTTTTACTCATTTTTAAAGCAAGTAATAGAGGAATGTCATGTATGTCAGTTGGAAAAGGAACAGACTGTTCCTTGGGTAGTAACTGGGGAAATAGCAAGGGGAAAAGTTTCAGCCCAGATTTGGCAGATAGATTGTATTGAACCACTACCCCAAGATAAAGGACGTAAACTTATATGTACTTGTGCTGACACCTATGCAGGTATACTAGTGGCTTGTCCTTTTTAGAATGCAACCTAGAAAAATACTTGTAAGATTCCAGATATTATAAGTCTATATTATGGAACCCCAATTCAGATTCAAAGTGACAGTGGGTCACATTACAAAGGTAATGAGGTGAAGAAATATTATGTATTGAATAACATGGAGTAGATCTATCATATTGCATATTATCCACAAGCATCTGGATTGATACAAAGAATGAATAGATTGTTGAAAGAACAGTTAAGAAAGTTAAGTTCTAATAATTCATATCAACATTGGAAGGATAATTTGTTCACTGCTTTATGTAATTTCAATAATATACCATTAGGAGGAAGTACACCTCTAGCGAGAATGATGACCGTGAATTTGCAAATTAGAAAACAGCAAACACATAAGATACAAAATATTGAGTATTGGACTGTGAGGGAAGATGTCCCACCACTGTATCCAGGAATACCTGGTTCGGCAGGATATGATTTACATTGTTTAGAGAACTTTTGGTTGGATAGAAAAGAGGTAATAAAAATGTCTACTGGGATATGTATGAAAATCCCTAATAATCATTTTGGACAGATATTACCTTAACCAGGATTAGCAGCTCAGGGAATACATGTATTGGATGAAGTGATGGATTCTAGTCATCAAAGAGAAATTATTGTGACACTCCAGAATTTAGGTGAAGAACCTATACAGTTGTATAAAAATGATAAAATAGTTCAATTGATTATTATTCCTTCTGAAACAATACCTCTTGTGAAAACTGATGCTCCTTCCAAAATAACTATCAGAGGAAAGGAAGGATTTGATTCTACTGAATAAAACTGGGAGCTAACGTCTGGGTAAAATGGAAGGCAGATGATGTTCCAAAGGCTTCAGAAATTATAGCACATGGGAAAGATAACACTGTAACAGTAGTTTAACCAGGAGAAAATAATTATGAAATTGTACCCTTGACTCATGTATTCTGTTGTGAATAAGGTTATGGTAGTCTCTTTGTTTCTTTTTGGCTTTTGTTTATTAAATTTGTTTGTCAGATTTGTTTTTTGCAGGCTTAGGGCCATCCACCTGCAGATGTCTGATTGCGTAAGCCAGATGTCACCCTCTGATATGTTAAGATGTCACCTCTGGACCTGTCCACAACTGTGATGTGTCATCTCTGGACCTGGCACCAACTGAGTTCCAGATGCCACCTTGCTAAAGAAGTGACACCTCGAATAGGACTCTTTATCTTTTGGGGTAGGGACAGCTCTACATCCAATTTCAGCAGGAAGAAGCTTTGGAGGAGAAGATCTTTGCCCCTAACCCCAAAATTTTGGGCTCTGTTCATTTGAGGGGAGAATGATGACATTGTTTCATATACTTTTCATATGTTATCCCTGTTATATTGTTATGTAAAGTTCTGTTGACAGCAGTTATCCCAGAATTCCCATTGCTGTATGTAATGGATATGAAAGATCTTAGGCCCGAAACTACTAGCAATTTAGATTTGAAAATCTTTCCCACCCATTAACAGGCCATGTGACCTGCTTACGTCACAGGAAGCTTAAGTCACATGTAGTGGGAGGAGCTTCCTGACAAGAAAAGGAAGTTATGTGGTAGGAAATGCAGAGAGAGAGAGAGAGAGAGAGAGCAGTTATGGATGCTAATGGCTGCTAATTGCTGCCCTTGTAATTGTTAGACTGAACAAGCTCTCAGCTGTACTGTGAGTTTGTTGTGGGAAGACTCCAGCAGGGGACTGGAGAGGTTTTGGGATGGCCAGGCTCCAGGCTCTGATATTGTGTTTTAAGTTCCTTGCTGTTACGATGAAGTGGGCTAACTGGCTGTGGGAGCTGAACATTTGGTTATGGCATATGGTTCTCTGGTGCCTGAATAAATGTTATACCTCTTTTACCTTCTTTATGGAGAGTCTCTCATCCTTTAGGATACAGAACTACACAGGCATATTCACGATTATTGTTGATGCTGTGTTTATTGCCTTACTGTTACAGTATCAATGTGTACCAGTGGTGTGGTACTAACATTACTAAGAATACATATTCCTCAAATTATCAAAGTATAAGTATCTTATGCCTCTACCAAACTATAAGGATTACATAAACAAAGATGATGTCTTCTTAACCAAAATTTTGCATCTTGACCAACTTTTATAGACTTAGCTCTTCTCAGCAATACAGTGATCTAAGATGATTCCAGAAGACTCATGATGGAAAATGCTATATCCACATCCAGAGAAAGAACTATGAAGTCTGAATGCAGATCAAAGAATGCTGTCTTCTCTTTTTCCTCTTTCTCATATTTTTTTTTCCTTTTGTTGTGATTCTTCTTTCACAGCATGACTAATGTGGAAGTGTGCTTGATATGATTGTACATGTATGGCCTATATGGGATTGCTTGCTGTCTTGGGGAGAGGGGTGGGGAGGAAAAGAGGTAGAAAAAAATTGGAACTCAAAATTTTATGGAGGTTAATGTTAGAAACTGTATTTGCATGTAATGGGAAAAAATTAAATACTATTAAGTGGAAAAAATAAAATAAAATTTTTCATCTCTCCCAGTGCCTATCAAAATGTTCTCCCCCACAGCAAGCATTTAGCAAATGTTTTGAAGTAAGTTTTTGCTCAAATGAGGGAAGTAATGTTTACACTGTTCTCTATCCCACTCAGACCACATGTGAATATTGTGCTCAGTTCTGGAGCCTCATTTAAGGAAGTGCATCAACAACCTGGCACACATCCAGAGGACAACAAAAACAGTGAATAGACTGGAGACCAAGCCGTACACAGAGCAATTGAAGTAACTGGAAATGTTTACCTTGAGGACAGAGGCTGTCATGGGGAAGAATAAAAATGACTGGCATTTATATAATACTTTAGTGCTTGCAAAACAGTTTCAAGAACCACCAGGGTTGACTATTTGTCCTGTCACTGACTCCTAAGGTCCTCCAGGCCTTACCATTTGCCCTGCCTCTTTGCCCTCCAGACCCCCAGCACTGTCATCCACCTGCAGCTAAACTCTCAGTTATGCATTGTCTCCCCCAGGATATATGGGAGCTCCTTGCAAGCAGGGACTGTCTTGCTATTTCTGTTTGTTTCCATTGCAATTAGCATAATGTTTGGCACTTAATAAGTTTTTTTTTATTCATCCACTCATTATCAAATTTATGCCCCAAACAATCTCATTATGAGTAGAACCACATTATGGGTAGAATGAGGATCCAAGAGTTATGTGGCCAATGTCATGGATGAGATTTAAACTCAAGGTTTCTAGATTCTAAGTCCAACAGTTTCAAAGGAAGGAAAAAAGGAAGGGAGGAAGGAAGGAAGGAAGGAAGGAAGGAAGGAAGGAAGGAAGGAAGGAAGGAAGGAAAGGAGGAAGGAAGGATATTTATCAGCTAGATCAACCCTCACACATGTACTTCTAGGAATTCTGTGTGTCAGCATCCATTTAAAACCACTGATTGTAAGCCCCCATCAATATATTTGTTTCTGCTAGGCTAACCAGAGGGAATTCATCAGAAAAATGCATTAAGAGATAAAATGTAATATAATACAAGCCTCTCATTTTAAAGAAGCAGAAACTGAGTCCCAGACGATGGAATGACTTGCCAAAGGTAACAAATGTTGAAAGGACAATGTTAGAATAGGAACACACAGCCTCTGATTCAAATCCAGTTTTTTTCCCACTGCAGAAAAGTGCTTTTTATTAACTTAGAGCAAAAGAAATTTAATTTAAAAGAATATTAAATTAAATGAAAATGAAATATTCTCATATTTACAAGGGCCCAGTTACCACATTTTCAGTAGAGAATGTTATGCACAAGAGACAAATGTGACTAGGGAACATCCATGGAGGAACACTCATGGAGAGACATCCATATAAGAGACACATGTGACCAGGGCTTAAAAGAAGGGGAATATGTGCAGGAGATACATTCAGCCAAAGCAACATAATACAGAAACAGTTCTCAGTTCTGATTCTTCAGAGCTGAAAATATCCTGTAAATATGTAAGCACTGTTCTTGGTTAGTCTTTCAGCCTGTCTGCTACTCTCTGCTACCATCTACTGGAGGTACATTATCTTCCAGTCAGCCTCTTTCTTGCAGGAAAGAGTTGAGGTCTTGTCTAGGATTATGACCAGTCACACCTAGACTGGTGTTTTCAAAAATGACCCAAGTAATACCACTACTTTGTCTGTTTCCAAAGATAATTAGGGAAAGGGGAAAGTATATGTTCAAAAATGTTACAACATCTCTCTTTGTGGTGGCAAAGAACTAGAAATTGCAGGGATGCCCATCAATTAGGGAAGGGCTGAACAGGTTGTGCTATATGATTATTATGGAATACTACTGTGCTGTAAGAAATGATGAGCTCAATGATTTTAGAAAAAAACAGGGAAGGACTTTCACAAAATAATGAAGAGCCAAATGAGCAGAACCAAGAGAACATCATATGCAGTAATGGCAATATTGTTTTAAGAATGACTCTGAGCAAATAAGTAATTTTGAATATTATAAATACCCAAATTAACTATAAAGGACATATGAAGAAAGATGCTATCTGCATCCAGAGAAAGAACTGATAGTAATAAAAAAGAAATTTGCTTAATAAATTTGTTGTATATTTGAAAGGAATAGCAAGTTGTGCATAGTAGATTGGCAGTTTTCATCTTTTTTTGTTGTACTATGTTATGGAAATTTTTTATTTTATTACATAAATTTAAAAAAAATAAAACAATAACAAAACAAAAGCAAAACAAAAAACAACCCAAATGAGGATTAAGTACACTCCTTCCATTGACTCTGCTCTTTCTACAGACTTGTCCAACTACTTTAATCTAATTTGCATCTGAGTTATAGTCAACTATATCTTTTAACTTTCTCAATCTCCTGGTCCTGGGTTCCACTTTAGTAAACAGAAAAGTAGACCAGCAAGCTTCCAGTGGGAAGCTTTGTGGTAAAGTGGAAATAGCATAGGATTTGCCATCAGAAGACCTGGGTTTGAATGTAATTTGTGTGACCTTGGGCCAGTCACACCCTTTCTGAGCCTCAGTTACTCTATTATTAAAATTAGGGAGTTGGATTAGCTAACTTCTCAAGATCCCTTATTGTGCTCAATTTGTAATTTGATGATCCTACAAGGTAAATTATTTTCATAGGTACCTCTGATGCCTCTCACATTCTGTAAAAATCATTAGGGCTAAAGAGAACGGAAGATGATAAGAAGAGATTGTGAACTTTGCCCCACTTTCCCCATTTATCACCCTCAAAGAACCATCGCTTTTCTGTGCTCCTTTCTGGACAATACAAAACCATTACTTTATATGTGAAGGGATGAAATTGTTGTTGTTGATTCATTCATGATCCCATGGACCATATAATAGTAGGCCTTTTAATCCTCCACCATCTCTCAAAGTCTATCCAAGTTGATGTTTATTATTTCCATCATACTATCTGTCCATTTCATCCTCTGCCATCTTCTTTTTCCTTTGCCTTCTTCAGTCTTTCCTAACATCACGGTCTCTTCCAATGAGTCCCATCTTCTCATTATATGGCCAAAATGTTTAAGCTTCACCTTCACTATTTGCCTGAATTAATTTCTCTGAATATTGACTGATTTGAACTCCTTGCTGTCCAAGGGACTGTCAAAAGTCTTCTCCACAACTACAATTCAAAAGTGAAGATCCTGTGGTACTCAGCTTTCTTTGTAGTCCAGCTCTCACAGCCATGCATTGCTACTGGAAAAACCACAGTTTTGACTATATGGACCTTTCTTATTGCTTTTTATTATGTCCAGATTTGACATAGCTTTCCTTACAAGGAGCAAGTGATTTTTAATTTAATTTCATAGCTGTATCACCATCCGCAGTGATATTTGACCCTAAGACTATAAAATCTGACAGCTTCCATTTTTTTCACCCTCTATTTGCCCATAAGTGGTGGTACTAATTGCCAAGATCTTAGATTTTTCTTGTTTTTGTGTTTACGTTAAACTTCAAGCCAGTTTTTACACTCTCCTCTTTCGACCTCATCAAGAGACTTCTTAATTCCTCTTCACATCTGCCAGTAGGTGGCACTGTCTGAATATCTAAAATTGTTAATATTGCTTCTGGCAACCTTAAATTCAAGTTATGATTCATCCAGTCTGGCATTTTGCATGATATACTCTGCATATAACTTAAATAAATAAGGTGACAATATACAGCCTTGTCATACCCCTTTTCCAATCTTAAACCAATCAGTTGTTCCATGTTTGGTTCTAACTGTTGCTTCTTGGCCCACATGTAGGTTCTTTAGGAAACAAGTAAGATGATCTAGCACTCCCATCTTTCTGAGGGCTTGCAACTCCATCTACCTCATAAGTAACTCCTTTTCATTTTTTGTCCTTTTGTGTATTTACCTTTGTTTCTCAGTAAGAGGACATTTTAAAGATGTCAAGTCACTTATGTGGAAATGGATGTTTCAATATTTCATGAGGTGCGTTTCCTTTCTTGGGTAAGGATTTTCCAAATTTGCTCTTGAGGGAGCCTCAGAAACTTACTATCAGATCAGGCTTGAGCATCGAGAGACATCTGCAACCACATTTCATTATTCACTTATACCCATCGATATTTGACTAGCAAAGACAATTGTCCTCCTTCTTTTCTCTTTAACCTCAGATGAATATAAACTAATGCAGCTTCTACCAGGTAAAAACAGAGAGTAAAAGCAGCTCTGTCTGCATCTGGAGAAAAGTGTCTCAGGGACCCATGGTAACAGATTAGTCATACAGATGAATAATCAAGAATGGAAATAGTAGAAAATTGAGAATTCAAGAAGAGCTATGATTCCATAATTTTGAACTAATGTCTCACCTGTTATCTATGGAACACCTATGCTAAAATTCTCCTAGTACCATTGAATTGTTCTGATGTTACTATAAGCAAAGCACCTTGTAATCTGAAAGCATTAATATTCATGTAAAACATTATTATTATAAATCTATATATTTTTGAAAGAATGAATGAAGAACTGAGTAACCTTTTACTATGTTCAAAGCATTGTGTTAAGGGCTGGAGATACAATTATGCTCTCAAAGAATTCATATTCCTGTGGGATGCCTTTTAAAGACTAAAGAGGAGAGGCTAAAGATATAAGCAAAGCAAGACATGAATGAGGAAACAAGTTCACCTAGTAGGCCATAAGCGTTTAGATCTAGGGCACTTATTTCTTCTGCCAAGAAAAATGTCCTAGAAGGCCCTTTACAACAACTTGCTGCCTGGAGACAGATGACACAGCTCAGCTTTTAATGCTTATTGGTTCCTCTTTTAGTCACTGTTCTATGTTAGGAGACTTAAAGATACCAGCCAGGTCTTTTTCTCTAACAAGTGAGGTGCTAAGTCCTATTGATTGGCTTAGAGGCCATCCATCCTCCTGTTTGCTCATTCCCTTGATTCCTGCTCATCTCCAATATGGTTGATGTTTGGATCTCTGCTGGTTACTGGAAGATTGGTCTGTTGATGACATTGACGGTGTTGAGTCTATCTGCATCTTGGGCCAGGGACATCCCAGGTAAGTGCAGTAATACTGCTCCCTGTGTTTACCAAACAGGGTGTAGAGGGGCCTCAGTCTCCCAAGAAGAGAGGGGAAAATTTCTCCCATTAATTAATAGAGGTGACTGGTGAGACTGCATAGGGCTCTTTCCCCAGAAAAACAGCATGATCATTTTGGGGTAGATGGTGGAACAGGGAGCTATGTCAGAGTTCCAAAGACACCAAAGCCGTCTTTTCCACATGTGACATTTCTGTGGCCATGAAGAAGATAGTGGGACTGAGGGGACAGTTTGAGGACTGAGGAGGTTCCATGAGAAAATTCATCTCTCACCTGCACTACATCATCTGTGGCTTTCTCAATAGTCTGATTAGCCCTGTTCTGCAGATTTCTATCTTCAATCCATTGTTTACACCGATGCCAAACAATAGTCCTAGGCTTCTCACAAGCCTCTGTGCCTTCCCTTTGCCTCTAGGATCAATTCCCAGTTCCTCAGCCTGACATTTAAATTCCAGCCCAGCTCTCCAGGTCATTTTACTCTCCCCTGAACACTTCTCATTCCATTTGAACTGTTCTATCAGCTTTTCCCAGAATTTAACCCTCATCTCTCTGCTCCCAAGTGTTTGTATAAGCTGCTCCTCATCCTTAGAATGCCCTCCCTCCCCATCTCTGCCTTCTGAGCCTTGACACCCTTCAAGAAACAACTCAAATGCTTCATCCTCTATGAAAACTTTGTTGATCTCTCCAGGTTATGTTCTCTTTCCTCAGATTCCCTCATACGATTGTCTTTTGAATACATCTAATGGGGAATCCCTCTTTTACTCATTGTCCTTGTATCTGAAGTATCCTGGTACTACCAGATGAGAGGAAGCCAAAGATGAGGGTCAAGATCCCCTTGCCCTGTCTGTGTGTCCTAGTTCCTTACCTGAACTGTTCTGTCTGGTCACAGGGGAGGGACATAGCTCCAATCTAAGTGAGATGTGGGGACTTTGAAAAGAAACGGGATGAAGAGAGGAAGGAACAGACCTGTCCAGGGACCTAGAATATAGCATGTTGGGACTAGGGAATTTCTCCAAGATTCCTGGTTTCCAGTCAATCTTGGATTCCTCTTCTAAATATTTCAGCCAAGTCCACTCCGTCCCCCAAATCTGAACTTCTAGGCAAATGAAGTGATTCTCCTCAAATTTCTCTTACCTATTTGTCTATTCCTCTTCTTTGCCTGCCTCCCTCCTTTTTTTTGTATTATTGTTATCTAGATGTCTTTCTCCCCATTTTGGATTGTAAAGATGAAATGAATGGATTCTGTGGGGATATTTTTGCATTTCCAGGGCTTAAAAATGTTTCGCACATAGTAAGGACTTAATGATGTCACTCTGGGTTGAAAGCACCTTTTCTTAAGCACTAGACTTCTTCCTTAGATTCATCTTAGATTATACTAGTTACTCATTGAGCAAGACATTCCTTGAACTTAGCTTATTTTTCTTTTTTAAACCCTTCATTGATTTTTCTACCAATGTGGGATATTGACTGGAAGTTATCAAGCAAAATGGTTTTGGGGAAAAGATAACTGAGTCTGGAGTCAGAGGACTTGTGTTGCACCCCTAGCTGTGCCACTTACTAGCCTAGTGTCTTTGGGTAAGTCATTTTAACAGGCTGCTCCTCAGTTCCTTCCTTATATAAAAGTGGGGGATGGGACTAGGGGAACTTGAAGTAGGGTGGATAAGTAGGAATTTTTTCAAGTAGAATAGAAACAGTTGGGGTAGGGCAATCGTGTCCGTGTGAAGGACATTTGGCGGCCTGAGCAGTTGTTCTGGGAAATAGGGACAGGCTGCCCAGATTGCAAGGGTAGGGGTTTTGTCGGGGGCAGGAGGCTTGGTTCAGGCAGGAGGAAGGTCTTGGAAGAGAGTGAGGTCTTGATGGCCTGGGAGGGGCAGCTCTGCCCAGGACAGGGAGTGATCAGGAGGTGGATTTCCCAGAAGGAGGAGGGAGCTCAGCCCCTTCTCTTGTGTCTGGTCTCTGATACAACTTTCTGTGGCTCCCCTCACTTCCCATTCTCACCTTCTCCACATATGATGATTGTGCGTATGACTGAATATGTGTGTATGTGTGTTAAGGTTGCGTGAATGAGTATTGTGTGTGTGCGTGTGTATTGGTTGTATGTGAAGGTTTTGAGTGTGTGTGTGTATATGAGTGAATATGTGTGAGGGTTGAGTCTATGTGAATGTGTGTACCTGTGTTTGTGCCTGTATGAGTGAATATGTGTGTATGTAAAGGTTGTGTGACTAAGTAGTGTGTGTGTGTGTGTGTGTGTGTGTGTGTGTGTGTGTGTGTGTGTGTTGGGTGGGGCCAGAAGTAGGAAGCCACAAGCTATCCCATGTTTCCAGGATCGTGTCGGTAGGGAAAGAGCTGGCTCTCTGAGCCTCCGGACCCCAGCATGGCTCCCAATCCACCACGGCAGAGGGGGGAGGGGGAGGGGCAGGGGCGTGGCTTCACTGTCGTAGGATAGGCCGAATCCACGACATGTTCTCGGGCTCTGAGTGGGGAAGTGGAGCTGGGAGCCAAGGGCTCAGAGACCGAGGCGATGCCAGTGAGCAGTCAGGCACTGAAGGGGCGGTCCTGGCCTGGTCCCTGGGCCGCGGTTGGTCAGTGTGCCGGTGTCTGACGCTGCTCCGGGTCCTTCCGCAGAGGATTTCATGCGTCAGCACAAGGCTGAGTGTTACTTCACCAACGGCACGGAGCGGGTCCGGTTTGTGGAAAGATACATCTACAATGACCAGGAGGATGTCCGCTTCGACAGCGAAGTGGGGGAGTACGTGGCCGTGACGGAGCTGGGGCGGCCCGATGCTGAGTACTGGAACAGTCAGAAGGAGCTCCTGGAGGAAAAACGAGCCGAAGTGGACACACTGTGCAGACACAACTACGAGGCAGGCAAGTCCTTCACGGTGGACAGAAGAGGTGAGTGACCCCGACCCTCACGCCCTGACTTCCGGGGCCGTGACTGGGGGAGGGTGGGCCCCTGACCCCCGACCTGAGCGTGTGTCCTGAGCTGACCCAGTGGACGCTGGACCCCCGCCCCGCCTGCCCCGCGGCCTTCCTTCCCCTCCCCCACCGCGGACAGGACCACCCAAGGGGCTGCTGCCAAAGCCAGGCCGAGGGGACCCTGTGCTGACCCGGACAGCCCCCGATGGGGACCATGGGAGCCTGGGGGGGGGGCCTGACCCCGACCCTGGGACCTTGGACGGTGGAGAGCATCCCTGCGCGTGTGCTGGACAGGGCCTGGCAGCCCCAGGAAGTGCCTTCCCTGTCTCCTGACACCTTGTCCCTCTCTCTCCCCAGTCCAGCCCAGAGTGACCATCTCCCCCTCCAGGACGGAGGCCCTGCAGCACCTGCTGGTCTGCTCTGTCTCTGGCTTCTATCCAAGCAAGGTCAAGGTCACCTGGCTCAAGAATGGGCAGGAGGAGACGGCTGGGGTTGTGTCCACGGGTGTGATGCAACATGGAGACTGGACCTACCAGACCCTGGTGATGTTGGAAATGATGCCCCAGAGCAGAGATGTCTACACTTGCAGCGTGGAGCATGCCAGCCTACAGAGCCCCATCAGGGTGGAATGGAGTGAGAGCCAGCTCCCTTACTCTGTGCCCAGACTGCCCCCGCCCTGCAGCCCCAGGACGGGAAGCTCTGTATCTGTGGAGGTCCTTCAGTGAATGTTCCCACAGACCCCCTCCCTATGCTCTGGATCATATGCATCCCACTCCCTCTCCCAACATAGCATCCTGACTGGAGCATTGAGCTAGCACCCACAGAACCCTGATTGTGGAAACATGTATTTCTCAACAGAATATTAGTCCATCCTGTCCTGGGGATCCAAGATTCCCTTGACTGTCCCTTTGCTGGGAGACAGATCATACCTCTGGGAATTCATTTTTATATGCTTCTGGGATCAAGAAATGGGAAATGTCCTCAAAAAAGCAGTCATTCTCCCTGCCCCCAACCCTGAAATCCCTTGACCTTTTTCCTTCCATTTCTCACTCAGTTGGAGTTGGAGCAGGTATCCAGGGTTCTGTCCCTTCTTACCTCATGATTTCTTAGTGCCCCCCAAACCAGGCTGGGCTCTGAGGTTTTAGGTCACTGACTGAGGGTGGGATGGAGAGGACTGAGAAGTGATGGACCCAAGGCATGTTCTCTGCAGGGGCACAGTCTGAATCTGCCCGGAGCAAACTGCTGAGTGGCATTGGAGGCTTTGTCCTGGGGCTGATCTTCCTTGGGGTAGGACTGATCATCCACCTGAAGAACCAGAAAGGTGAGGAGCATGTAGGAAGAGGGTTTGGCTCCATAGAACTCAGGCCATGGGGGAAGATCCATCACTACTGGGCCAGGGGCTCTGGCTTTGGCCCCAGTTCCTGCCTCTTACCTCATAGAAGGAACTTATCCCAGTCTTTCACATTCAAAGCCAAGGGCTAGGAGACATTGGGATCAATATTTCCCAAACCAAAGCCAACCTGGAGTAGGAGGATTGAGTGACAGAGGGGTATAGTGAGAGCCAAATGCTGGACCTGACAAGGAGAGAGGAGACTCCTCAGGCTTTTATAGCCATGAACTTTCCCTTCCCTTTTGTTATGATGAGAATTCCTCAGACTTAATGGGGTTACAGTTTAGGATCCCTCATACTGGGGTGGTAGATGAGCATTCTGACTCTAGGGTTGAAATCCTCCCCACTCTAAGGAATTGACTCTATGTGACCTTGTATTTTTCTCTTTCTCATTCTTCCCCTGCCTCCTCAGGACGCACTGGGCCTCAGCCTGCAGGTAATATCTCTTTTCCTTTGTGGCCAAGGATCATGATTCTCCATCTCTGAGCTCACAGACTATAGAAATGGGTGTGACTTTGGTTCTGTATCTCTCTTGCTAGGCTCTTTGCTCCCTAACTAGGGCATCATCGGCTCCTTAGAATGTGAGGGGAAGTGGTAGAATGGCTGATATTTTACCCTATTGCTACTAGAAATTTCCAGGACTATTCTCTAAATATCCCATGATTCTGCAGAAGTCCTGCTTCAGGCAGTATCCCTTCCCTTTGGGATCAGAGTTTTCAGAGACACACTCAGGATTGCAGGGGGCAGGAGAAGAGGAAAAATCTACTTTTTAATAAGAAAAATGGGTAAATCTCTTTTGGTAGTGATCCAAGGGCACAGGAAGGGTTAATGGGAACTCCACCTCCAAGACATCATTAGACTTCCCTCCTCCTTGGAGAAGAAGAAATGCTTCTCATGGATCCTGTAGCCCATAATGACTCTCTTCTTCCCTGCAGGCCTGCTGAGGTGAACCTTAGGATTCTGTCCTTCAAAGAGAGTGCTCCCATCATCCTGTCCAGGGTCCCCAATCATCCAGGAGGGAGAAGCAATTCAGTCATTGTCCTGGAGCCAGCATTCTCCTCTGCCTGGAGTCCAGTTGCTATCCTCCTTTTCCCAAAAGACCCTGTATTTTCCACCTTCTATTCTGGATGTTTTCTATACTCTGTTGGTGCAGGGGCTCAGGGAGAAGGAAATCTGCTTCTACTGTCCCCATACAGACTCCCTCTTAGTTACACTGCTACCCTTTCTGCATTAACCCTATTTTTTCTGTTTTCTTCCTTAATAAATAAGGTCTCATCTCTATCATTCATTGTGCCCCTGGGACTGCTGAAGAAGCCATATTAAGAAAAACGAGGAGGGGATGGAAAAGGGCCCTTCTCTGTACAAGGGGAAGGAAGAGGCATCTGATAAAAGGAGGCTGGGACTGAGACCCAGCCTACCTCCAGTGTCACAAGCTGCAGCTGGCCATGCCTTGGTCCTTTGTATCCTACATGGTTCTTACCATAGTACTTTGTATACAGTCAGTGCTTAAGAATTCTTAGTTGAATGAAAGGATTGTATGAGAAAGGGGCCCCCTGCTATGTCTATCAACATTCCCTTTGTTATTCCATGGAATTGAGAGGATGTCTTAAGTGGGAAAAGCTGAGTAAACCCACGTTGGTTTAAAATTTTTCTTTCTACTGAAGGTGGTTCACCATTTCTGTTTCAGTCACTTATTTGCAGGCCGAGGTGTCCAGGCTCTTTAAATGTTCTCCTAGGACCGAGAGGATTTCATGTGTAAAAGAAGTGACCCACTTCCTTCTGACCAGCCAGCTTAATTTCTGTCTTTTTTCTGCTTATTCAGTCCTCCTTTCCCTCAGCTGAGGCCTCTTGCCTCAACTGATAGAAGTAGTTCAAATCCAGTCAACATTAAGCACCTACGATTAAGGCCCTACTTAGGAAGGTCCTAGAGATTCTCATATGGAAAATGACAGTTTTTACTTTCTAGAAGGGATACTTTTACCTGGGAGATTGGGGTCAACTTCATGGAGGAGGAGGCATCTGAGGTGGATTTTTGAAGGAAGAGAGAGATGGATTTGGGAATATATTGGGGTTGGGAGCAGGGAGAAGGGAAGATGATATTTATTCCAGGCAGAAGAGCAGTGTAGGCTTTGATTAGGCTTTCTGTGTGGATATAACAAAAATAAAGGATTAAAAAGTTTACCAGTTTGATTAGAATATAGAATTTTGAGAGATGGTATAGAATCATGGTACACAGATATTTTAGAGGCCTTGCCAGTCTGTCAGCCATTTAATTTGTATATAGTAGGTGATGGAAAGCCACTCAAGATTTCTCACTTTAACCCATCTTAAATTAAACTTAATTAAGCATGGAAATACCCCTACTAAAGGTGACCAAATAGTGTAGGTTGAGTTAAAGACAAATGACAAGTTTTATATTTTGTCTAGGACTGGCCCTTCTATCCCAAATTTTATCTACTTGAAAAGTTAATACCTTGTTGGCAGTTATAGAAATTAATTCATTTCAGCAAGATATATTTTTTCTTTTTTGCCTCAATTTCCAATTACATGTAAAGATAGTATTAAACATTCACTTCTATAAGATTCTGAGTTCCAAATTTTTTTCACTCTTCCTCCCTCCTCTTTTCTCCCCTGCCCAAGACAACAAGCAGTCTGATATAGGTGACTCATGTACAATCATATTAAACACATTTCCACATTAGTCATGTTGTGAAAAAAGAATCAGAACAAAGGGGAAAACCACTAGAAGGAAAATACAACAAAAAAGTGAAAATAGTGTGCTTTGATCTATATTCAGACTCCATAGTTCTTTCTCTGGGTATGGATGGCATTTTCCATCATAAGCCTTTTGGAATTGTATTGGATCATTATTTTACTGAAAAAAGCCAAGTCTATCAAAGTTGATCAATGCACAGTGTTACTGTCACTATGTACAATGTTATCCTGGTTCTGTTCATTTCACTCAGCATCATTTCATACAAGTCCAGGTTTTTCTAAAATCCACCTGCTCATCATTTCTTATAGCACAATAGTATTCCATTACATTTTTATACCACAATTTGTTCAGCCATTCCCCAATTGATGGGCATACTCTCCATTTCTAATTCTTTACCACTACAAAAAGACATGCGATAAACATTTTTGTACATGTGGGTCCTTTTTCATTTTTCATGATATCTTTGGGACACAGACTTATGGTATTGCTGGGTCAAATGCACATTTTTATAGCCCATTTGGTGTACTTCCAAATTGCTCTACAGAATGGTTGGGTCAGTTCACAACTCCACCAATGATGCATTAGTGTTCCAATTTTCCCACATTTCTTCTCCAACATTTATCATTTTCTTTTTGTGACATATTAGCCAATCAGATAGGTGTGAAGTGGTACTTCAGAATTGTTTAATTTGCATTACTACAATCAATAGTGACTTAGAGTACTTCTTCATAGGCC
Organism: Trichosurus vulpecula; assembly: GCF_011100635.1. Taxonomy (NCBI): domain Eukaryota; kingdom Metazoa; phylum Chordata; class Mammalia; order Diprotodontia; family Phalangeridae; genus Trichosurus; species Trichosurus vulpecula. The sequence continues at coordinate 269,126,864 of NC_050579.1, read as the reverse complement.
TATAGATAGCTTTGATTTCTTCACTGAAAAACTTCCAGTTTTTCCTTTGACCATTTATCAATTGGGGAATGACTTGTATTCTTATAAATTTGACTCAGTTCTCTGATTTTAAGAATGAGGTTTTTATCAGATATACTGGCAGTAAAAATTGTTTCCTAGCTTTCTGTTTTCCTTCTCATGTTGGTTGCATCGTCTTTTTATATTTTTGTTGTTGTTGTTTTTAATTTAATTTAATTTATTTAATACATTTAGTTTTCAGCAGTGATTTTCACAGGAGTTTGAATTGTGAATTTTCTCCCCATTTCTACCCTCCCCCCCACTCCAAGATGGCACATTTTCTGGTTGCCCTGTTCCCCAGGCAGCCCTCCCTTCTGTCACCCCACTCCCTTCCCATCCTCTTTTCCCTTCCTTTCTTGTGCAAGACAAATTTCTATGCCCCTTAGCTGTGTATCTTATTTCCTAGTTGCATGCAGAAACTTTTCTTTTTTTGTTTTTGAACATCTGTTTTTAAAACTTTGAGTTCCAAGTTCTCTCCCCTCTTCCCTCCCCACCCACCCTCCCTAAGAAGGCAAGCAATTCAACATAGGCCACATGTGTATCATTATGTAAAACCCTTCCACAATACTCATGTTGTGAAAGACTAACTATATTTTACTCCTTCCTAAACTATCCCCCTTTATTGAATTTTCTCCCTTGACACTGTCCCTTTTCAAAAGTGTTTGCTTTTGACTACCTCCTCCCCCTATTTACCCTGCCTTCTATCATCCCCCCTTTTTTATCTTCTTCCTCCTTCTTTCCTGTGGTGTAAGATACTCAATTGAGTGTGTATGGTATTCCCTCCTCAGGTCAAATCTGACGAGAGCAAGATTCACTCATTCCCCCTCACCTGCCCCCTCTTCCCTTTCTACAGAACTGCTTTTTCTTGCCACTTTTATGTGAGATAATTTACCCCATTCTATCTCTCTCTTTCTCCCTCTCTCAATATATTCCTCTCTCATCCCTTAATTTGATTTTTTTAGATATCATCCCTTCACATTCAACTCACCCTGTGCCCTCTGTCTCTGTCTCTCTGTCTCTGTCTCTCTCTCTGTCTCTCTCTGTCTCTCTCTCTCTCTCTCTCTCTCTCTGTGTGTGTCTCTCTGTCTCTCTCTCTATGTGTATATATATATATATATATACACCTACATATATACATACACACACATACACACACACTATATATATGTATATGTATATATAATATATATATGCATATTCCCTTCAGCTACCCTAATACTGAGGTCTCATGAATCATACACATCCTCTTTCCAAGTAAGAATGTAAACAAAACAGTTCAACTTTAGTAAGTCCCTTGTGATTTCTCTTTCTCGTTTACCTTTTCATGCTTCTCTTGATTCTTGTGTTTGAAAGTCAAATTTTCTGTTCAGCTCTGGTCTTTTCACTGAGAAAGCTGGAAAGTCCTCTATTTTATTGAAAATCCATATTTTGCTTTGGAGCATGATACTCAGTTTTGCTGGGTAGGTGATTCTTGGTTTTAATACTAGCTCCATTGACCTCCAGAATATCATATTCCAAGCCCTTTGATCCCTTAAGGTAGAAGCTGCCAGAACTTGTGTTATTCTGATTGTGTTTCCACAATACTGAAATTGTTTCTTTCTGGCTACTTGCAGTATTTTCTCCTTGATCTGGGAGTCCTGAAATTTGGCAACAATATTCCTAGGAGTTTTCTTTTTGGGATTTTTTTGAGGAGGTGATTGGTGGATTCTTTCAATTTCTATCTTACCCTCTGGCTCTAGAATATCAGGGCAGTTCTCCTTGATAATTTCTTGAAAGATGATATCTAGGCTCTTTATTTGATCATGGCTTTCAGGTAGTCCAATAATTTTTAAATTATCTCTCCTGGATCTATTTTCTAGGTCAGTGGTTTTTCCAATGAGATATTTCACATTGTCTTCTATTTTTTCATTCCTTTGGTTCTGTTTTATAATATCTTGATTTCTCATAAAGTCACTAGCTTCCACTTGCTCCAATCTAATTTTTAAGGTGGTATTTCCTTCAGTGGTCTTTTGGACTTCCTTTTCCATTTGACTAATTCTGCCTTTCAAAGCATTCTTCTTCTGATTGGCTTTTTGGAGCTCTTTTGCCATTTGAGTTAGTCTATTTTTTAAAGTGTTGTTTTCTTCAATATTTTTTTCAGTATTTTTTTGATTCTCCTTTAGCAAGTCATTGACTTGTTTTTCATGGTTTTCTTGCATCACTCTCATTTCTCTTCCCAACTTTTCCTCTACTTCTCTAACTTGCTTTTCCAAATTGTTTTTGAACTCTTCCATGGCCTGAGACCAGTTCATGTTTTTCTTGGAGGCTTTTGATGTAGGCTCTTTGACTTTGTTGACTTCCTCTGGCTGTACGTTTTGGTCTTCTTTGTCACCAAAGAAAGATTCCAAAGTCTGAGATTGAATCTGAGTCTGTTTTTGCTGCCTGGCCATGTTCCCAGGCAACTTACTTTTTCATCAGGGTATGACTGCTTGTAGAGTAAAGAGTACTTTGTTCCAAGGTTGAGGGGATGCGCTGTTGTTTTCAGAGCTATTTCTATACAGCGAGCTCTGCCACACCAGCACTCCTCCTTCCCCAAGAACCACTAACCCAAAATGGACTCAGATCTTCAGCAGGCTCTGCACTCTCACTCTGATCTGCCACTTAATTGCTCCCACCAGGTGGGCCTGGGGCCAGAAGCAACTGCAGCTTTAGTTCTGTAGCTGCACCACCCCTGCTGCCACCAGGGAGGTGGCTAAACCGCGAACTCTTTTCACTCTGTCCCCTGCAGCTTTTCCCACTAACCTTCTCTGTTGTCTTTGGTGTTTGTGGGTTGAGAAGAAGTCTGGTAACTGCCACAGCTCACTGATTCAGGGTGCTAGGGCCTGTTCTTTCAGGCTCCTGGTCTAGTTGATCCTGCCACCACCCATACTGGGCTCTGCTCCCCCCTGCTCCCCTCTGCTCCCAGCACCATGCGCAATAGACTTCACCCGGACACCATCCAGGTTGTCCTGGGCTGGAGTCCTGCTTCCCTCTGCCACTTTGTTGGTTCTGCCGATCTAGAATTTTTTCAGAGCCCGTTTTTATAGGTTTTTGGAGGGACCTGGCAGGGAGCTTATGCAAGTCCCTGCTTTCCAGCTGCCATCTTGGCTCCGCCCCTCCTGTATCGTCTTTTTAAATTAATATATTCAAAAACTTTTTAATTAAATGTAATCAAAACTATCCATTTCACATTTCATAATGTTCCTTATCTTTTGTTTGGTCATAAATTCTTCCCTTCTCCATAAATCTGACAGGTAAAGTATTCCTTGCTCTCCTAATTTGCTTATGATATCACCCTTTATTTCTAAATCATGTACTCATTTTGACCTTATCTTGGTATGTCATATAAGATGTCAGCCTATGCCTAGTTTCTGCTATACAGTTTTCCAGTTTTCCCAGCAATGTTTGTCAAAGAATGAGTTCTTATCCCAGAAGCTGGAGTCTTTGGATTTAACAAAAAAAGGGATTGCTATAGTTATTGACTACTGTTTCTTATGTACCTAACCTATTCCACTGATCCACCACTATTTCTTAGCCACTACCAGATAGTTTTGATGATTGCTGCTGTATAATATAGTTTTAGATCTGATATGGCTAGGCTCCCTTCCTTTGTATTTGTCTCCATTAATTCCCTTAATATTCTGGACCTTTTATTCTTCCAGATGAATTTTCTTATTATTTTCTCTAGCTCTATAAATAATTTTTGGTAGTTTGATTAGTGTGGCAGTGAACAAGTAAATTAATAGGTAGCATTATCATTTTATTATATTAGCTCAGCCTACCCATGAACAATTCTAATTTTTCCAATTGTTTAGATCTGACTTTATTTACAAAGTGTTTCGTAATTGTGTTCATATAGTTCCTGGGTTTGTGTTGACAGGCAGACTCCCAAAAATTTATATTGTTTACATTTATTTTAAATTGAATTTCTCTTTCTATCTCTTCCTGCTGGGCTTTGTTAGTAATATATAGAAATGCCCATGATTTATGTGGGTTTATTTTCTATCCTGCAACTTTGCTTAAGTTGTTAATTATTTCAAGCAGCTTTTTAGTTGATTCTCTAAGATTCTCAAAGTATACCTTCATATCATCTGCAAAGAGTGATGGTTTTGTTTCCTTGTTGCCTGCTCAAATTCCTTCAATTTCAGCAAAATTATTAAGAGCTTAGCATTGCAAGGCATTCGGGAAGGTCACTGGAATGAGGGTTTTGTCCAATCTTGGGCACTCTGTGCCCCCATTCAGGTGTTGTGAAAGGATGTAGATTTTCACAGAACCAGACCATAAATTCATCAAAACACATTTATTAAATACCTTCTGTGTTCCATGTGCTGTGCTAGTTGCTGGAGATAAAAAAAAATCCAGCACTCCCTGCCCTGAAGAAACTTCTAATTTATCTAGGGAAACAACATGTAGAAGTAACAACAGACCCGAGCTGAGGCCTTCCCTTTCTCAAGAAGAAGTGCCTCAGCTCTGGGCGGCCTCTGTACTGGGTTAAGTCCTGGGGGAGTGTGGTCTTGAAAGAAGAGGTCATTGTCTTTGCTGCACTGGCTCTAAGCACCATTACGGAGCCCAAATGAAAATCACTTCAAACTTAGGTTTTACATAACTCAAGGGTCTCCCTCAAAAACAGCAAAACTACGTACTGTATTCACCACATAATTGTCTCCACCACATAATTGTCACACCTCATTTTTTTACAGTCAAAAAATTGGTTTCTAACCTTTCATTGTGTAATCATCTCATTGTATAATTCCATTTGTCATGCTGCTTAAAATGTAAACAGAGCAGCAACGTATTCACTAGTGGCATATAGATTTGCATTTATCTCTCGCAAGCCAGGAACCTAGAATTCTCAGTGCACAAGCATTGTCAGTATATTTCCAAAAGCCTACTTCGGTGGTTTGTTTAGAGTGCTGCAGTACTAATGCTGTTATCACTCAACCCAATCAAGAGCTGTAGGTGCTAGGGGAGCACGTGGCAGGCAAAGCTGCTATGAGTATTCAAATTTAACCTATATTCACAAGTATTCTGTGCATCCTAATCTTGCACCAAAGAAAGTTTAGTAAGAAATGATTTTTGAGTAATACTGGGACAAATTTTTTTGAGCTTGACATAATGGTCATGCCCAAAACCGTGACAATTATGCAGTGAAATGTGGTATTCAATGTATAACGTTGATCTGATGCAGGACATGAAATGGTTTCCTTCATGTAAAATACATGATTATAACATAAAGATTCCTAATTGTACAACTAAACAACTCTTTCAAGACGCATGTCACTAGGCAAGCCCTGCTGGGGTTTGACCACCTATCTGGAGGATGGCTGATGAACTTCTCCAAGAAAGGTTGAACTTGTTCCAGAAGCTCCTCCAAAAGTGCAGTCAGAACTGACACAGGAATGCAGCAGCTCTAGACCTACTGAGGTTATGGGTTTGCTTCTATTTTATGATTCTGCAATAAAGCATAAATTATTGTCAAGAGTCAAAGTTTCAGTCACCAAGGAGATTTAGTAAAGGAAGGCAAGCATACAACCTGAGCCCAATGATACTGGAAAAGGCTGGCTGTGAAAAGTCCCAGACTGGCATCTGGTCTCCAAAGGCAACAGGTCCTAGGGTGAGTGCATGCCCACCAAGGCCTCTGTCAAACTTCAAAGCACTGGACAGGATATGTTGGTTAGGACATTATAAGAGGAAATTGGAAAAGCTAGTCTGTCTGGTCTGTTTTCTAACTGACATGACATTTGAGTATAATCAGGTATATTAAAGATAGATGTTTTATTCCAGAAATACAAATATTCTAGAAATACAAAAATTATAGCTTTCAGAAAACATGGCTTTTGTTGTTTTGTATGCAAACTTCCAAACATGTTTAAACTTCATGATGACAAGCAAATATTCATTGGCAGCTCTGCTCACTTCTATACCAGGTGTCCCCTCCACAAAAGTACATTCTGCCTTTATTTATTCTCATTTGATAATATATTTTTCCAATCACATGTAAAAACTATTTTAAAATTCATTTTTTTTTCAAATTTTAAGTTCCAAATTCTCTCTCTCCCTCCCCTCTGACTCCACTGAGAAGGTAAACAGTTTGACATAGGTTATGCATGTGTAGATGTGCAAAACATATTTCCATGTAAGTCATTCTGTGAAAGAAAACAAACCAAAAAAAAGCCAAAAAATTCAGTATAGAGAAAGTATCTTTGATCTGCATTCAGACTCTATGAGTTCTTTCTCTGAAGATAGCACCTTTCATCGTAAGTCCTTTTTTTGGCAGGGCAATTAGGGTTAAGTGACTTGCCCAAGGTCACACAGCTAGTACATGTGTCAAGTGTCTGAGGCCAGATTTAAACTCAGGTCCTCCTGACTCCAGGGCCTGTGCTCTACTCACTGTGCCACCTAGCTGCCACATCATAAGTCCTACAGAATTATCTTGGATCATTGTATTGCTGAGAATAGAAGTTATTCATTATAGATCATCATAAAATATTGCTGTTCCTGTGTACAATGTTCTATTGGTTCTGCTCATTTCACTTTATATCACTTCAAGTAAGTTTTTCCATGTTTTTCTGAGAGCGTCTTGCTCATCATTTCTTTAAGCACAATGTTATTCCATCACAATCATATACAACAACTTGTTCACCCATTCCCTAACTGATGGACATACCCTCAATTTCCTTTTCTTTGCCACCACTAAAAGAGCTACTATAAAAGTTTTGTATTTGTGGGTTCTTTTCCCATTTGTATGATCTCTTTGGAATACAAACATAGAAGTGGTGTTGTTGGGTCAAAGGGTATGCATAGTTTTATAGTCTGTTGGGCTTAGTCCCAAATTGCTCTACGGAATGGCTGAATCAGTGTACAACTTCTTCAATAGTTTTTTGATTTTCCCACATCACCTCCAAAGTTTGTTATTTTCTTTTTCTGTCATATTAGCTAATCTGACAAGTGTAAAGTAGTAGCTTAGAGTTGTTTTACATTGCATTTTCTGTCATCAATAGAGATTTCAACCATTTTATATGATAATAGATAGCTTTGATTACTTTGTCTGAAAACTGTTCATATCCTTTGACTATTTATCAATTAATATGGCTCTTATTTCTATAAATTTGACTCCATTTTCTATATGTTTGAGGAATGAAATCTTTATCAGAGAAACTCAGTCTAAAATTTTTTTCACAGTGATTGCCAACTATATGTTTCCCTCCATCCTATTTTCCTCCTACTTTCATTCTCTCTCCTTTTACACTGTCCATTCTCAAAAGTCTTTTGCTTTGGACTTTCATCTCTCCCAAATTGCCTTACCTTCTATCAGCTCCCCTCCCTCCCTTCTCACACCCCCTTCCCTTCCTGCTTTCCTGTGTGGTAAGATAGATTTCTACACTCAACTTAGTGTGCATATTATTCCTTCTTTGAGCCAATTCCAATGAGAGTAGGGTTCATGTGCTCCCCTTCCTTCTTTCCTCATTTCCCCCTCCACTGTAAGATCTTGTTCTGGCTTCATTTATGTCTGTTAATTTATAACATTCTACATTTCCCTTTCCCCTTCTCCCAATGCATTATTCTTTCTCATTACTTTATTTTTTTAGATAGTCATAGCTTACATTGAATTCACACTTCTGCTTTCTGACTACATATACTCCTTCTAACTGCACTAATAATGAGAAGGTTTTTGGAAGTTATAAATATATCATTTTCCCATGTAGGAATTATATCAGTAAGGCAATAATAACAATGTAGATGACAATTGTCAAAATGCCTGTGTAGTTCTGTGTCACAAAGTATACAAGACTCCCCACATAGAACGTAGAAGTAGTAAACCATTTATTCAGACACCAGAGGACCACATCCCACAAGCCATTTATCCAATCTATTAGAGCAGTAAAGCATTCCTTACATAATATCACAACATAGAGCCTCACAATCCCAAAACCTCTCTGACCCCCTGCTGGGGTATTCCCAAAGACAAACTCACAGTACAGTTAAGTCACAGCCTGTTCAGCTGTAACTATCATGACTGTGGCCATTACCAGCCATAATTGCTTGCTCTCTCTCTCTCTCTCTCTCTCTCTCTCTCTCTTTCTCTCTCTCTTTCTCTTTTTCTCTGCATTTCCTCTAACAAAACTTCCTTTTCCTGTCAGGAAGCTCCTTCCACCATATATGACTTAGGCTTCCTGTGATGTAAGCAGATCACATGGCCTATTAACGGGTGGGAAAGATCTTCAAATCTAAATTGCTACTACAAGAATATAAACAGTTTAACCTTATCAAATGTCTTATGATTTCTCTTTCTTGTTTACCTTTTTTATGCTTCTTTTGTATCTTGTATTGGAAAGTCAAATTTTCTATTCAGCCTTGGTCTTTTCTTGTAATCAAGAATGCTTGTAAGTCCTCTTTCTCATTGAATGTCTATTTTTTCCCCTGAAGGACTGTAGTTAGTTTTGCTGGGTAGGTGATTCTTGGATGTAATTCTAACTCTTTTATCCTCTGAAATATCATATTCCAAGCCCTCTGATTCTTTAAGGTAGAAGCTACTAAATCTTGTGTTACCCTGAATTTGGCTCCATGGTATTAGAATTTTGTCGATTTCTGGGAGCCCATATGGTACAGTAAGCAGTAACTAGCTTTCACTCTCCCTTACTGGCCTTGAAAAACCCAGAAAATACCATACCAGGAAAAAATTCTGGAACAGTGGAGCCAGCAGAAAGACGGGGTACAGCACTCTTTTAGCTCATAAGGCTAGGGGGATTAACAGGAAATGCTATGCCTCTTGCTATGCCTGAAGTGGACCAGTACATGACAGGAGGTGTCCCAGCAAACCAGTGGCAAGACCTACATCAGCAAACCAGCAGGAAATCCTGAGATGCAGGGTGGTGGGACAGGCAAGTTCCAACACCAGGACCCCCTGGGTGCCTTCACACAGACAGGGGAACTGATAGACACAAGAATGAGGAACCACCACTTGTGTGGTGGACAGGCATCCAGCAGTGGCTGAGCGTACCTGAGCTCAAGTGCAGCCCCTGGAGGAGGCAACCTCCAATGGCCACTCCATCCCCACACCTCACCCCATGAGCTTCAGTGTAACCTAAGGGAAACTCAGTGAAGCCCCACCTGGCATCAGCAAACACCAGCCACCATCACCAGCTCCAGGTCAATACAGGTAAGCTGTAGCTTACACAGCTTCCAGCTGCCAGAACCTCAGGCCCCAGCACACAAAGCGAGTAACCAGGGCCCTACACCCCATCACACGAAGCATGGATCAGAGCCCTCTGTGCATGAGAAGCAGAGATCAGCTTTTTTTTCCTTGTCTTTTTTTATTTTTTTGAGATTTTTTATTTTTAGTTTACAACACTCAGTTCTACATAATTTTGAGTTCCAGGTTTTCATCTCCCCTTCCCCCTTCCCTCCCCAAGACAGCACAGAATCTGATATATCTTCTATGTATAACTTCACATTGAACTTATTTACACACTAGTCAAGTTGTGACCAATGGAATGAATCATGAGAAAGAAGAAACAGAACAAAAAAAACCCCAAAACAAAAACAAAAACAGAAGAGAGAAAAAAAAATGGAAAAAAGGGCGAGCATAAAGTGTGCCTCAATCTGCATTCAGATTCCATAGTTCTTTGTCTGGATGTAGATAGCATTCTCCATCATGAGTCCTTTGAAGTTGTCTTTGCACTTTGTGTTGCTGAGAAGAGCAAAGTCTATCAGGGTTAGTCATCACAGAATACATATATCTGTATATGTATAATGTTCTCCTGGTTCTGCTCTGCTCACTCAGCATTATATCATGTAGGTTTTTCCAGGTTGTTATGAAGTCCGTATCATCCCCATTTTTTATAGCACAGTAGTATTCCATTACCTTCATATACCACAACTTGTTCAGCCATTCTCCAATTGATGGACAACCCCTTGATTTCCAATAATTTGCTACTACAAAAAAGAGCTGCTATAAATATTTTTGTACATACCGGTCCTTTTCCCACTTGTGTGATCTCTTTGGGATACAACCCTACAAATGGTATTGCTGGGTCAAAGGTTATGACCATTTTTATACCTTTTGGGCATAGTTCCAAATTGCTCTCCAGAATAGCTGGATGTGTTCACAACTCCACCAGCAATAAAACAATGTTCCAATTTTCACACATCCTCTCCAGTATTTATCATTTCCTGTTTTGTCATTTTAACCGATCTGACAGGAGAGATGTGGTACCTAAGAGTTGTTTTGATTTGCATTTCCCTAATCAGTAGTGATTTTGAACATTTTTTTAATATGCCTATAGACATCTTTAATTTCTTCCTCTGAAAACAGCTTGTTCATATCTTTTGACCATTTCTCAATTGGGGAATGACTTATATTCCTATAAATTTGACTCAGTTCCACATATATTTTAGAGATGAGGCCTTTATCAGAGACACTGGTTGTAAAGATTTTCTCCCAGTTTTCTGCTTCCCTCCTAATCTTTGTTGCATTGGCTTCTTTTGTACAAAACATTTCAATTTGACATAATCAAAATTATCAATTTTGCATTTTGTAATGCTATCTCTTGTTTTGTCATGAATTCTTTGCTTTCCCATAAATCTGACAGGTAAATTATTCCTTGCTCTCCCACATTGCTTATAATATCAGCCTTTACTCCTAAATCATGAACCTGTTTTGACTTTATTTTGGTATATGGTGTAAGATATTGGTCTATGCCCAGTTTCTGCCCCACCATTTTGCAAATTTCCCAACAGTTTTTGTGAAATATTAAATTCTTAGCCCAGAAGCTGGATTCTTTGGGTTTATCAAAAAGTAGATTGCTATAGTCATTGACATCTGCATCTTGTGTACCTATCCTATTCCACTAATCCATGACTCCGTTTCTTAGCCAGTACCACATAGTTTTGATGACTGCTGCTTTATAGTACAATTTAATATCTGGTATGGCTAGGCCACCTTCCCTAGAATTTCTTTTCATTAATACCCTAGATATTCTAGACCTCTTGTTCTTCCAGATGAATTTTGTTATTATTTTATCCAGTTCTGTAAAATAATTTTTTGGTAGTTTTATTGGTATGGCACTGAATAGATAGATTAATTTAGGCACAATTGTCATTTTTTATTATATTAGTGAACTCTAACCATAAGCCACTGATATTTTTCCATTTATTTAGATCTGACTTTATTAGCATGAAAAATATTTCATAATTATGTTCATATAAGCCCTGGGATTGTCTTAGCAGATAGACTCCCAATATTTTATAGTGTCTACAGTAACTTTGAATGGAATTTCTCCTTCTATCTCTTGCTGTTGGGCTCTGTTAGTAATGTATAGAAATGCTGAGGATTTATGTGGGTTTATTTAATATCTTGCAAATTTGCTAAAGTTGTTTATTATTTCAAGTAGTTTTTCACTTGATTCTCTAGGATTTTCTAAGTAAATCATCATATCATCTGCAAAAAAAGTGATAATTTAGTTTTTTCCTTGCCTATTTTAATTCCTTCAATTTTTTTTCTTCTCTAATTGCTACAGATAATGTTTCTAGTACCAAATTGAATAGTAGGGGTGATAATGGACATCCTTATTTCACCCCGATCTTATTGGGAATGCATCTAGCTTATCCCCATTACAAATAATGCTTTTTGATGGTTTTAGGTAGATGCTGTTTATAATTTTAAGGAAGGCTCCATTTTTTCCTATGCTTTCTAGTGTTTTTAATAGGAGTGGGTGTTGTATTTTGTCAAAGGCTTTTCCTGTATCTACTGAGACGATTGTATGGTTTCTGCTAGTTCTGTTGTCCTAATATTGAACCAGCCTTACATTCCTGGAATAAATCCTACCTGGTCATAGTGTATTATTCTTGTGATACGTTGCTGCAATCTTTTTGCTAATATTTTATTTAAAATTTTTGCATCAATATTCATTGGGGAAATTGGTCTATAATTTTCTTTCTCTGTCTTGACTCTACCTGGTTTTGGTATTAGTACCATATTTGTGTCTTAAAATGAATTTGGTAGGACTCCTTCTTCACTTATTTTCCCAAATAGTCTATAAAGTATAGGAATTAATTGTTCTCTAAATGTTTGATAAAATTCATATATAAAACCATCTGGCCTTGGAGATTTTTTTCTAGGAAGTTCATTGATGGCTTGCTCTATTTCTTTTTGTGAGATGGGGTTATTTAGAAATTTTACTTCCTCTTCTGTTAACCTGGGCAAATTTTGGTTTTGTAGGTATTCATCCATATCTCTAAGGTTGTCAAATTTATGGGCATATGATTGGGCAAAATAAATTCTAATTAGTGTTTTGATTTCATCTTCATTAGAGGTGAATTTACCCTTTTCGTTTTTGATACTGGTGATTTGATTTCCTTCTTTCTTTTTTTTTAAATTTGTTTATTTAATTTATTTAATAAATTTAGTTTTCAGCATTGATTTTGACAAGAGTTTGAATTACAAATTTTCTCCCCATTTCTACCCTCCCCCCCACTCCAAGATGGCATATATACTGGTTGCCCTGTTCCAGTCAGCACTCCCTTCTGTCACCCCATTCCTCCCACCCCGTCCTCTTTCCCCTTACTTTCTTGTAGGGCAAAATAAATTTTTATGGGCCATTGCTTGTATATATTATTTCCTAGTTACATGCAAAAACTTTTTTTTGAACATCTGTTTTAAAACCTTTGAGTTCCAAATTCTCTCCCCTCTTCCCTTCCCACATACCCTCCCTAAGAAGGCAACTAATTCAACATAGGCCACATGCATTTCATTATGTAAACCCATTACGCAATACTCAAGTTGTGAAAGGCTAAATATATTTTGTCCCTTCCTATCCTATCCCCCTTTATTCAGTTTTCTCCCTTGACCCAGTCCCTTTTTGAAAGTGTTTGATTTTGATTACCTCCACCCGCTATCTTCCCTCCCTTCTATCATCCCTCCCTTTTTATCTCCTTCCTCCTTCTTTCTGGTGGGGTAAGACACCCAACTGAGTGTGTATGGTATTCCCTCCTCAGGTCATATCCGATGAGAGCAAGATTCACTCATTCCCTCTCACCTGCCCCCCCTTCCCTTCCTACAAATGTAAGAAAGAAAGGAAGGAAGGAAGAAAGGAAGGAAGAGAGAGAGGGAGAAATAAAGAGAGAGAAAGAAAGAATTTTTTTCAAAAGAAGAAAGAATTTAGCATAGAGCCAGCTGCTACTTAGACTTGTGGTGACCTAAGTATTTTGCCAGTCCAGTTGTCCTATACCCAAGCTTTCAGTTTGACTGGTTTCATTGCTGGGGGACCATGACATCTAATTCAGGGAATTGGGCTTCTCATTCTTATATTCAGGGGCTTTCCAAGGAAGCCTCAGAATCTTATGGACAATGTTCCTTTTGGCTGTAGTATAGGGCTTCCAAAAAAAGAGGAAAGTAAAAGCCAAGATAAGCCTGAAAGAATCACATCATGCATTATATGATTTAAACAAGATTCAGAAACTTAGAACTACTAGTATAATTGGCTGGAAGGCTTATTGGGACATGAAACAGTTTCCAGGATTACCAATCAGACTTGTCACATTTCACCTCCTGAGATTACCTGATCAAATTCTGCCGGCAAAACATCAGGTTTGGGCCCTCTCCTAGTGCTGGCTGTTCTAGCTAATACAAAAGCTCCTCTGGATGCCAGCTTTCTCCTGCTGTTGCCATAACTGTAACCACTCTAGCACATGTTATCCTTGATGCCAGAATATTCTTAATATTTTGCAAAGACATCATTCAGGAGGTTGTTCATAAATCCGGTGCCATTGTTCATAAATCTCCATCTTTTTGAGATAACCACAGTTCCTGCTAAGGGAAAAGAAACATGGAAAACAAACAAAGGCAACCATGGGTCCAAGCTCAAGTTCAGCTGACTATGTCACCACCTCTCCCTTTATCTCCCCAACACATCTTTTACCATATGAACAGACATGAAGTAAGGTAGAAAAGGACCTTGTCCTCTCCCTTCCTCACTGGGGCCATATCCTGCTATCTGGAGTGCTGAAACCCTGTGGTCACTGATCAGAAAATACCTATTCTTTTAATAAGTGTGACACTGGTTGAGTTATCAGTTCTTCTGGCAGAGCAGTCAATTAGAGGATCTTTCATAATGATGAATCATACATGGCTGGAAGCCAGCCACTCAGAGCTCCACATTGTGCATCAGAAGCAGGCAAAGAATATTTACTAAGGCTCTGTACAAACCCATGAAATGCTACCCCAAAATTAGCAAGGCTATGATAAGTGGGATGCTTCCTTTTAATATCTGCGTCTCCCCTACTCCAAATATATTACTTTTCTTGCTCTCCTCATTTTTTATATCCCCCTCATCACCTCCCTTTTTATATTCCTCTTATAAGATCTTTATTCCTGCTGCCTCTACCTGAATCCTTATTATTATTTAGTTCTTACTTTCAATGGCCAGCAGGGCAGGAATTCTCCCTGCTTTCAATGCTCCTCAAAAAGAGATTGGGTTTTTTTCTTATCTTTGTGGACTTTGTTCTATAACCCTTCTCCTTCCCTTCTTATGTTAAGTTCTTACAGTAGAAACACACTGTTATAGGTCAGTCTCATTGACTTGAATTTTAAAATAACTTTATTGCAAGTGGTAAGGATATAAGGCACACAGTATAGGCAATCAGACAATTAGAGAGTAAATACGGAATCCAGGTTCCCTCCCACCTAGTTTTAAGCATAAATCCTATGTATATTTCTTGGTTTAGAAATAATCTTGATCAGATACACAAGTCAATGTATCAACCAGGTGTCTAAGTATCTTCATTAATGCTCCATTCTATTCTAGGAGCAATGGGAAAAATGGAAGTCTGAAGCATGATTTCACCCTCAAAGGGTTTACACTCTTAGGAAGACCGAGATGGAATAACAGCAAATAATACAGTGCAAAATAGAATTAATTGTTAAATCACATTGTATGTTTTTTTTTTTTTAAAGCTGTGGGATTCCAAAGTCTAGTGGTGGCTAAAGTACTGAGGAAAGCGTTCATGAAGCAAGTGGAATTGTACTTAGACCTAGAAGGATGATAGTATAAGTGGAACGAAGGAGGAAAGGAAAACATGGTCAAGAGTATTAGGATGGGAATTAGCACAAGGGGTTGGGCATGGGTAAGACTGAGAGCAGCCGGACTAAAACAGAGGTGTGTGTCAGGGAGCAATCATTAGGTAGAGTGAGGTAAGATTGTGAAGGGGGAGGGCAGGCAGTGCATCCAGATTAGACTTGATAAGATGACAAATAAGGAGCCATTGAAAGTTAAGCATAAATGTAATTAGATTATTGACCACAAATTCAAAATGCTTAAATTTCATTGAATTAGGAAGATAAGATAGTTCTGATCACCTCTGATCCGAATTCTTCTTTCCTTCCTCTCTCCAACTTCCTCTCTGACATCTAGATGCCATATCAATCCATCAATGATCAGTGAATTTTCCTTTCTCAGGTCCCTGCACTGTCACTGTTTCCAGCAAAGCTGTGAAAGCATGGATTCTGCTACAGCCTGCTGGTTGTAGCAGACTCACCCTAGGTAAAGATCAGACTAGATACCAACCCTCATCTTCTATTTCCCAATAAATCAATTTTGTAATTCTTTTAAATTT
This sequence comes from Trichosurus vulpecula, assembly GCF_011100635.1. NCBI lineage: Eukaryota > Metazoa > Chordata > Mammalia > Diprotodontia > Phalangeridae > Trichosurus > Trichosurus vulpecula. The sequence goes on along the minus strand of NC_050579.1, from coordinate 269,111,177 downwards.
AAGGACTTCTCATCTCTAAGCCATGGTAAACCAATCAATGACTTCATTTAACTCTACCAAGAAGAACCCAGAAGTTTCCATGTATGTATGTAACTGCATCAAATAAGAAAGTTACCCAATTTTATAAGAATTTATTTATATGTCAGGCACTGTGCTAGGCTCTGGGGATGCAAAGATAACAAAAGCAAAAGCCTCAAAACAGCCTCTGTCCTAAAATATCTTACTATATTGGAGATGGGGGCATAGTAAGGGATGGGGAAAATCACATACGCACACACACACACACACACACATATGGAATGAAAGATAAAAAATATACAAAGTACTTTCTAGGAGGAAGGGCACTAGCAACTGGTCGTGTCTGGATAGTGTTTCTTAGGAGGGGGCATGAGCTGAGCTATGAAGGAATCTAGGCTTCTAAGGTGAGGTGGAAGGCATTCTAGGCATGAGGAACAGGCTATGCAAAGACATGGAGACTGGACATGAAATGTTGATCAGATAGTAAATGTCCTGTATAAAGAATACCAAAAAGACCTCTTTGGCTGCAATGTGAAGCAGTATGCCAGTTATGAAGGGGTTTTAAAGTCAGAGGAACTTGTATTTTATTCTAAAGGTGGCAGTTACTAGAGTTTCTTGAGGAAGGCAAGGATACTGTCACACCTGTACTTTAGGAAAACTTGACGGCTATGTGCAGGATGGATTATGAGGGGGAAGTGACTTAATGTAGTCTTTTGCAACCATCCAGATTAGAGGTAATAAAATCCTAAACTAGTGTGCTAGCCATGTGATTGGGGGAAGGGGATTGAAATCACATATATTGTGGAGTCAGAATTGACATGATTTGGCAACTGATTGAATGTGAGGAGTGAGGGAAACAAAACAGTACAAGATGAATAAGGTTATGAATCTGGGTGACTGGAAAGATGCTAGTGCCTTTAACAAAAACAGAGAAGTTAGGAAAAGGAGAAGGGGTCTGGGGGAAAGATAATATGCTCTGTTTTTGGACATGTTGAGTATGAAATGATTATGAGATATCCAGTAGGAATGTCCAATAGGCAATTGATGATGTGGGAAACTACAGTTCAACAAGAGACTAGAGATGGATATCTGTATCTGGGCATCATTTGTATTGAGGTGATAGTTGAGTTGGTGAGTTGTGAGTTGGTGAGAAGGATGTGAAGACTAAATTTACTCATGTGAGGGCAAATAAGGTTTGGAAGAAAGGGGGCCATGGATGTGAGTTACCCTAGAGAGCCTACAGGGAAATTAGACATCAGACCAGGTTGTCTGCCTTATAAACTTGTGCGATTTAGGGAAAGTCAGCAAAGAGAAGGCAAAGGTGAAGTCACTTGGAAGTCCAGGCAGTGAAATGGAAGGATGAACACGTAGATCATAGGTGACAGAAGGCAGCATCTTCAGCCAGCCCAAGGTCAGGGACAGGGAGCTGGCCTCTTCCTTGTGTTCCTCCTCATTTGGAAACCTGTTACCTGCAGTAAGAGATGATTTATAGAAGACCAGCCTCTGTTCCCATGGTAATTCTTCTAACACCTTCACCACTACTTCTGTTCTAATTTTTTATTTTCCTCATCAACACACTATCGCTTTTTCCTTTGCTCTTTCCCCAGGTCTCCCTAGTTCCCCATTCTCTTTCTATCAGTTGACTTACAGAGGCCCTTGATGTTGGACCCTACTGTTGGAACGCGTGGCTCTGATTATGAGGATGGTGCCCACAATGATGCCCACCAGACCCACAGCCAGTCCAAGGGCACAGACCACAGTTTCTGTTGTCTCTGGCAGTGGGGATGGAACCTGGGGTTCTGAGGAGGAAAAGGAAACATGGAGTGAGAGGATTGTTATTTTTGAAATGTAGAAAATACAAGAATTCAAATTCTTGGAAGAAGGTAGTATTGGGACCCTGAGATACTTTATTCATATAGGAAAGATTATTTGTAGGAAGGAAACTACAGATAGGATTAGTGGTTCCTAGAGGGAAGGAGTGACAAAGGCAGGGATAAGAAAAGGAGGAGTTATAGTAATGTATTTGTAGAAAGAATTTTATCATTAGCATTCACAATGACCCTGCATAGATCAGCAGATATCATTGTCTCTGTTTTATAGAGGAGGGGACTTAGGCTTAGATAAATTAAGTGTATTGCCTAAGATCATATAGTTGGTTGATGGAAGAGACAAGATCAGATCTCAGCTCTTTGGATTCCTAGTTCAGGGACACTTCTACTTTACCAGCTCAAAAGCTCCATACCCCAGTGCTTGAGGACTGGCTGCTCCAGGCCCCAGTGCTCCACTTTGCAGTCATAAAAGTCTTCTGTGTTGGGGAGAAAAGTGAGGTAGTAGAACTTGCGGAATTTGTGGTCAGGCCGAGGGTAAAAGTCTGTCTCAGACACACCTTCAGTGACCAACTGCCCATTACGAAGCCACTTGATGTTGACCACTGGGGGGAAGATGTTGTCCACCAAGCAGATGAGTATGTTTGGCTGGCCCATCTCCACGGGACTCTCCGAGAACACAGTCACCTCAGGGGGCACTGAGAACAAAAAGGGGAGGTGCTCATCTAAGAGACTTTCATACCTCTCTGAGCCCTTTAAATGGGACAGATTCTGAAAGCTCATTCTCCAGGGGTTCATTTAACTCCTTTATTTTGTAATCCCTTGCCTGCTTCCCTAATCCCTTGGCTAGTGCTGTTTTGTGTAGGAAAAAGGCCCAAGGAGATAACGTGTGTGAATGCTGGGGCAGGAGGCCTTCTGTGGAGGCTGGGAATGCCTCAGGATGACTAAGAGGCTGGTGTGACATGATGAATGGAGAATGGGGAGAGAAGGAGGTTCTGGGGTGGCCTGATGACATCTGGTGCCAACCACAGTGGCAGAGTGGTCTGAAGTCAGTGAGGAACCATAGGAGGGGAAGACAGGAAAGAGGGTGAGAGAAAGGATCGATACCGGCGATGATCCTGCTTCTGTTGTAGCGTTTGATTGAGATTTCCAGGTGGCGCTTGCACATGGCTATGTTTGTCAGCCCTCCCTGAGAGTCAAAGCTAGCAAAATGGCTGAACTCTGGGAGCCGCCACACAGTCTCCTTCTTCTCCAGGTCCACATAAAAGAGTTCATCTTCATCAAATTCTTGTGTAAACTGGCCTGAGGGCCCATAGGACTGGCAAAAAGTTGTGCCGTAGACCCCAACATGTTCAGCTGGAAGACGGGAATACAGGGGAGAAGAGAAAAAACATGAATACATTTGTGATCATAATATACCAGGTATCCAAGTTCTGGGATAAGGACACCAAGACAGGTGTTTATCACAGCACCTGAGCCAGAGAGGAGCAGATGATAAGAAACCTGTCACCTGGGGACAGGCATAAGTCCTGTGCCAATGACTTGAGGCAGGTGGTAAGAGCACTGGCCCTAGAATCAGGAAGATCTGAATTCAAATCCAGCCTCAGACATTAACTCTGTGATTCTCAGCAAGTCATTAATCTGTTTCACTCAGTTTTCTCAGCTATAAAATGAGGATAACAATAAGACCTACCTCCTTGGATTGTCTTGAGGATCTCATGAGATAATACTTGTAAAAGTGCTTAGCTGGGTGCCGGGCCCATTGCAGGTGCTCTATAAATGTTTATTCCCATTCCCTTCCCTGTTTTGTCCTGGATCCTTCAATCCTGTGTCCCATGTATTTTCTTTCTTTTTTCCGATAACATCCTATTCTGGCTTATTTTGTATGATATGTCTCAGTAGAGAGCAACTCAGAGAGAGGACATGGGGGCAGAAAACTAAGGAATAAGGCATTTAATCCTCAACACATCTGTCTTTTATGTCTACTGTGTGCATAGAGCATTGTGCAGGTCATTACTGAAGATTGAAAGGGTAGATCAGATTCCTTCCCAAATAGAGCTCAGCAGAAGCATATGCCGTCAACCCAGAAATGACCCACTAGTGGGGAATGGCTGGGCTGGGGCATGAAATGACAGAAACTGAAAACAATGAAGGAGTAGGAAATTGAATGCAAGTCATGTGCTCTTGCCCACCTGTTTCTATGTTGGGCTTCTCCTTCAGGACTGGTGGTAGAATATAAGGACATTTAGGGACTAAGCTAAGCCACCCTCCCATGCCCTACATCTCTTATGTCCACCATTTCAGATCTAGCTGCCTCTTAAGAACACGGGATGAGTTTATGACACAGTCCTGGCCTCCCAAAGGGAATGAGATTCCATAGATCAACAAATACCAAGGAACCTCAGGATTCACAGGAAGGGACCTATAGGGAGTCTGTCTCTCCAATCTGCTTTATTGACATCTCCCACTCCATCCCTCTATCTCCAACTTTGCCCTCCTCATCAATGACTTTTCTCACAAACTCACCTTCAATGAACTCAGAAGCTCCTTGGGGACTCAGCAGCACAGCCAGTGAGAGGGTCCCTAGGATCAGGACTCTGTCGGCAGCCATTTTGTCAAGGACTTATCTGTTGCCAATACCTCCAAATAATGGGGTACAAGACAGGGAGGCAGATATTAGGTAGAAGTGAAGGGGTAGGGCAAGACTTCACAGGGAGGAGCCAAAGCCTGGATCAACCTTGTGCAGCCAATTAGAAAAATCTCTTCAGCTGACCTCTCTGTTGCTGGGTAAAAAGGTATTTGGAAGTGACCTGTAGGGCAATCCAGGAAATTCACTTTGTCTAGCTAGCCCTTATCAGTCAATCATCCAACCAATTTACAAACATGTATTATGTGCCTACTGTATGCCAGGCACTGGAGACACAAAGACCAAAGTCAAACAATCTTTGGCTTTAAGAAATTTGCATTTTAATGGAGGAGAAACAACACAAGTAGGTAAAAGTATATTTACAAAGTAAATACAAACCAATTTGTGGCGTGGGGGTAGCATTACTATCTGGGGGTAGGTGGAATCACCCTGATGTAGAAGGTGGTCCTTGAACTTTGAATTGATTCTAAAAGTTTTCCACCTTTTAGAGGTAATAAAGGAGTGCATTGAAGGCATGTGTTACAGACTATTCAGAATGTAGGGTATGGGAGACAATAAATAAGCTCATTTGGCTATGCCCTACAATGTGTCAGGTGAGTAATATGAAAAGAATGCTGACAAGGCAGACTGGAGCTAGACTGTGAAGTGAAATGCCAAATGAGGAATTTGTAATTGATCCAAAAGAAATGGGAAATGTTTAGCGCTTCTTCCAGATGGTGCAGTGGATAGAACACTGGGCTCAGAATCAGGAAGATCTGAGTTCAAACTAGCTGTGCGACTCTGGGCAAGTCACTTAAATCCTATTTGTGATCACTTCCTCGTATGTAAAATGGGGACAAAGTGGAGAGGGAAATGGCAAACTACTCCAGTGTCTTTTCCAAGAAAACCTGAGGGACAAGTGCATGAAGTGACAGTCAGGCCTGACTGATAAACAGTGTTTCTTGAGCAGGGGATGACCTGGTCATACGTGTGCATCAAGAATAAACATTTAGCAACTGTGTGAGGTATCCTTGAGAGTCTGGGACCATGGATGAGGATACAGGCAAAGCAGCCTGAAAACCTAGGATGGTTTGTATGAGAGTCCTCTGCCCAACACAACTGAAGTGCACCTTAAATTGAGGAATCATTCACACAATAAATATTTACTGTGCATGTAACAGGCAGATAAATGTAAGAGCCCTGGGAGTGGCAGCATCCCCCACACCACTAGTCTTCCTTATAGCCCAAGGTTTCACATAACTAGGGAAGTAATTCCTGTGGAGAAGTCATCCACCAGCTGCCTACATACTGCCATCCCAAGGTAGGCAAGCCAGGCTAACTGAAACCTCAAGGCACTCTGAGGGAGGCAACATTTGCCAGGAAAATCAAACTACCATCACCACCTTGACCACTATTTCTCTTCTGACCTTGAACCCAAGAGCCTCAGGAATAGCAAGGTTTCTAGCCCAGTGCCCTCATTCATCATCCTGGGAAGGTATCACCTAGCCACTGCTCCTGAAGGTGCCACAACCACATCTTTTGAAGGTCCAGAAAAGAAACTTCTTGACACCAAAGTCCTTGGCACTCTCAAATGGTTGAACATGAGAAGCTAAGATGATTTTATTGGTAAAAATGATATTAAGGAAGTGATTTGCTGACCATGGGACCTTCCTGTCTAAATTACAGCTGAGATCTCCACATGTGTTGTCTTTCCATCGCAATGTAAACTTTCTGAGAGCAGGGATTGTCTTAATTTTCTATTTGCATCTCCAGCACTTTGCACAGTGCTTTGAACACGGTAAATTTTTTAAAGAATTCATTCCTTCCTTCATTCATGTAGGTAGGCCGAGTTTTCTGTTCACTTTGTGTCTGGCTTTTTTATTTTGTTTTTGTTGTTGCTGTGGTTATTGATGAAAATAGAGAACTAAACCAATCAGCCTTTGAAGCTGACACACATGCATAATAAAGACAGAGAACACTGACCTTGCCTTTTGCTCTGATTCAAATTGATTTGCAAACTAAGCCCCAACAGGATTTGGGGGTTACATAACTGTCAGCATTCATTAATCTTAGTCTGTGACACTTTGCCTCCCTTTTTTTTAAACTGGGGTTAGGTTGTGGTTACAACTAAAGTGCTATCAGTCTGTCCTTATCTGAGAGAGATTCTGTCCATTATACCCTAGCAGAGTGAAGCTGAGATGGTTTGGAAGAGATGCATGCAGAAACAGAAAGCAAAGTTTGGAGGAGAGTTAAGAAAGCTACAGTCAGCTGAAGCTAAGGAACAAAGGCGTAGTCCACCCAGTGGAGGCACCTTGTGACCACCAGTGATAGAACCAATGGGGAGATGCAGCATTGGAGTTGTGAATGGCCCCTCCACACATGTCTCACATGCATATGTACCTCCTACAGGTTCACTCTTACTATTGATCATGTGTATTTCATGGGATAGCATGTCTTGGGCTTATGGCAGAAAGTGCTATTGTAAATATTCCAATTGATATTTCAAACGTCTTTGCTTTGAATTGAATCATTGGTCTGACTAGAACAAAAGTAAATACATTATTAGAGACTTTGTGAATAATTGTTGGGGTTGATGTTAACCCTCAGAATACACTAAATCTGAGTTAACTGTTCTGGGAGTTGATCTGTAAGAAGGGGTAAAAACATATTCTAGATGCAAGACATTAAATACCCCAGCTCAGGGCAGAAAGGGTGAAGAGTCTTCAGATGCAGTTTCTTCCTCCCTCTGAGATTATTATTTTAAACAGTCATCACACCCCTCCTCACCCATTGTGAAGCATTGAAGAATACTTTAACACTCTGATGAATACATGTGGTTAACATTATGAGTACTCACTCCTTCCAACACCCAAATGAAAATCTCTCCTCTTCCTATTAGTGTTTTCCAAATATGCCATATAGGGTCCACTGTCCATGCTGTAGGCTTTCTTCAAGGTCTTGACAATCTTTGAGAATTATTGTTATCTGTCATTCCTTACTCTTACTATAGGACCAGCTGACCTCTTTTTTCCCGTTTCTTGGATGATGCTTTTTGTACAATTTGTACATTAAGTCATTGCTGGTCATATGTACTTATGCCTATCATATATCACCTTCGTGCCTTTTGGATATGCAATTAATAGACTAGTTAAAAGCTATTGCTCTCCTTCTACCTACTGTACTATCCCTAAAACCAAAAGCTTGTATTAATTCCAGAAACAACCAAGCTTACCTATTACCACATCTGTACCTGGGGATTTTGTCTTCTGATAATGGTGTTCCATGGGTTCAAATGCCTTTACTTGCCTTATGCCTGAATGGCTACTTTGGATCCTATAATCTTCCTAGACACATGGATACATATGTTGTACCAGAAGCGAGCGAGACACACCACAGAGTATAAGTTTTAAGTGGAGAATTTATTAGCCGGCGGCCATCAGGGTACGGCACCGCAAATCAATGGCAAATGTGTTGGGGTGATGGCTTGGCTTATATAGGATATGGGAGTACAGAGTGGGGGGGAAAACAGGAACAAAGGTCCTGGCTGATCAAAAGATTCAGTCAGGTTATCGTACTAGTGGGATAATCTCATTTACATTCCTTGGTGGAGTCATGGAGCCCCAGGGATATCTGCTAGACAGGGTCTGCCAGGTTATCCTTCAGTGGGATGGTCCTATCTACTGACATTCCTTGGTGGAGTCATGGAGTCCCAGGGGTTTGCTAAATGCCAAAGATATCTGAGTCCATTCTTTCTGGGGGTGCTTGTCAGTAGCTAGGGGTTTCTCAGGGGTTCTTAATTTTCCTTGTATTACACATACAGTACCATGTTATAGGCCATCATTGGATACCTATGGTTCAACATGTGTCCTTCTTCTATTCCTTCCTAGTACAACATAGGAAGGCTTATTTTCTCTTTCTTTCTTTTCTTTTAATCTCCCCTTGATATTCTACCTTCTAATGTTGGAGTTTTCTTTGTTTTTGACTTTTCTGTCACCAATCCTTCCCTTCCTCCTTAAACTCCCCTTTCATCTCTCTGTTCAGACCTACTTCATGGTTGAGTTTAACAATTTTCTACATTAAAATCCTTGTCTGTATATGGAAGTTAAGTTCATGCGATGCCTATTCCTATCATCCCTTCCACTGTATCTGTGAACACTTTTTCTCATGCACTCCTATTATGAGATAGCAAGGTCCTACCTTTTCTTCCTCCTTTCCTACCTAGTGTATTCCCCTGTCACTGCAATTTCTTTCTTCTTGTAGGATCATTAAAAGAGAACAAAATTACTTTACACACATTCTGCCTGTCTTATTTAATTCCTTCTATGACCTTTGAAGTTATTAGGGTTCTGACTGGATTCTTGTTTCATTTCTTTTTAGAATGTAAACTCTTCCTTATTTCATGGTCCCTTTCAAGTATTCCAATATATTTACCACTAAACTTCTCTTAACTCCTGTGTGTCCATTTCAAAGTTCTGTGTAGTTCTGACCTTTTCTTCAGTAATGTTTGGAATTTCTCTATTCCCTTTGTTTGTTTGCTTTTCTATGTAGAATTATACTCAGGTTTACCAGCCTATATCTTTTGTCTTTTGGAATTTTGTATTCCAAGTTTTCCTCTCTATTTAAGTGATATCAGTCTTCCTAAAATTCCCCATCCCTGAGCTCAGGGTTGTCTAATGATAGCCCTAAAGATATTTAAATAGTGGAAGTCTGGGAGAGCTTTAGGACCTTGACACTAAGGGGTAGAATGTGAGAGGATCAATAGCCTAAGGTCCCATCCATGTAGGGAGGCCAGATTTTTCTTTAAAATATATTGATGCCATCTTTGAGGTGTAACCGACTTATGGGACTTGGGCTAGAAGCACTGATCCAGCTTTCTGGTGGCCTAAGTACAAAAATCTGAATTACCTTTCTTAGGTTTTTGATTGCTACATCTATTATAAATAATTACAGTGTATACTTATAACAGATTAGAAGGGAAAAGGAATAACGAAGAGAACAAATCAAAGAAAAATTTCTTAGGTGAAGTAAAAAAAAATTAAAGCTTTAGGAGAGGAAAGAAATGAAGATTCAGAACTATCTACTTTACTGAGTTGGGACAAGTGCCAGAAATATGTAACTAAGTAAAAGTAATTGATAATTCAAGTAGAGCTCAATGACTAGGATAAGAGTAGGCAAACGGGAGCAGAGAAGAAGGACAGAGTGTGTGGGAATAGAGTAACATCCAAGTAATTTAAGCAAAACTAATGGCAGAGACAAAATACCAATTTTAAAAGATGAAGTTATAAAAATGTTAAAGCAATAAATGAAAGAATAATACCAAGCATAACACTAACAACTTTAAATGTTAATTGATGAAATAATCTAATTAGATGAGAGAGTGACAGAATAGATAAGAAAACAAAACTTTTGCTTAAAAAATAGACACATGGAATGAAAATGAGAGCCTGGTCTTTATGTAGTGGCAAAAAATGGGAAATTGGGGAATGCCCGTCGATTGGAGAAGGATAGCATTTTTCATCAGGAGTCCTTTGAAAATGTCCTGTATCATTGTATTGCTGAGAACAGCTAAGTCATTCATGATTGATCATCATACAGTACTGCTGTTACTATGTGCAAAAACAATTAACTGCTGAGTACTGAATATGGATTGATGCACACTTTTTCACTTTATTCTTCTTGCTTAATTGTTTTTGTAACATAGCTAATGTGGAAATATATTTTGCAAGATTTTTGCCTCTATGATTGATATCATATTGCTTTCTTTCTCAGTGGTGTTTCAACAATCTGGCTAGCAGCTTCTGTGGGGGTGTAAGATCCACCTACAGCCAGCACCCAGAAAGCTGCCAGCATGCTGCAAAAGCACAGGTTCTTTTGATCTGCTTTAGTAAGTAAAGGAATGTTTAATGGGTTGACAAGCTTACTTTAATTCAGCATACAAATATCACTCACTTAGTTCAGGGGGGAAAAATCCAGCACACTGAACTTCAGAACAAAATACAAAGTACAAACATCAACAGACAGACTGTGTCTGATTCAAATCCCAATACATAGTTACCAGAGTGTAACAAAGTCCCAGCATCCAGGTTACAAGATGGAGGGCCCTTAGCTACAGCTGCCCAGAGTCTCTGCATCAGCACACCAGCACAAGTGAGAGCCCTGCACAAATGGCTCTGTTCTCTCTTCTTATACGGCTTCAGACGTCATCAAATGTCATCTGAATGACCAGAACTTAGGCAGCTATGATTGGCTCTTGAGTTAGCCCCTCCTCTTAGGACCCTGGCAGGTTCACATCCACACAGGTTAGGTTAACACCTAATAGGGGTTAGAGCCTGGGGCTTAGCACTTAGTAAGACTCAATGAAATACACTGAATTACTCAAAGCAAACAAAGCCAAATTCTTCAGGGGCACTTGTTGAACTAAATGCTAAGAGCCCATTTTGCTTACCAACACAAGTGGGTGGGGAGGGGCTGGAACAAGTGAAAGAATTTGGAACCCAAAATTTTAAAAAATGAATGTTAAAAATAAATAAATAATAATTTAAAAAAAAAATAAGCAACCTGAGCTTGGGGGGAAGGGACACATGGTCATCCAGAGGTCTGTGCCTTCTGGTCTCGGTGCTAAGAATCTTGGTGGGTTAGAAGAGGATCTGACTGGGTCCTTTGGGGCAAAGAATCCCACCCTGGTGTTGGGAATTTAACTGTTTAAAAGTACTATGACTTCGATTTCATAATACATTAATCAGATATGCCTTTCTATATCATTTGATACCTAGTAAGCACTTAATAACTGCTTTTTCCTTCCTTCCTTCCTTCCTTCCTTCCTTCTTTCCTTCTCTGGCAGAAAGATGATTGCTTTCTTCCTAAGGCAAATATAGCTACATGGGCAGGATTAAGTGAAAGCCAGGACTTTTAGTTGTATTCCAGAAGCCTGTCTGTGTGAGTTGTCTGCCCTCTTTTCATCTCCTAAATCTTCTTTTCATACCACCTTTAATTCTGATTATATATCTCCTCTTTCCCTACCCCTTCACCAAAATCATCTAACACATCTGACAGTGCATATACTTTTCTATAACCACAGTTCCTCACCTTTGAAAAGAATGGAGGAAAGTGCATTGTTTGAACTCTTCTCCATTGACCCAAACTTTTACAGGAGTGTCTTGCCTTCCTCAGTCCTGGCTTTCCTTCTTTTTATTGGGATTGTCCTATAGCTATTTTTCATTCTCCCTCAGATCCTGTGATCCATGACAAAACCAAAGAGGAGATAGTGGTCACGTCTTTGGGGTTTCAGTCTTGCTGTTGCCCCAAAGAGTAATTCTCCCTGAAGAGTCTGTCCCAATAGAAATAAACAAAGGGAGATAATATACAGTAAATAATAATGATTAATAATAATAATAAATAGAAAGCTAGATCCTCTGCTTGAAAAGGAAGAAAAGATGTGGCATTAGAGGGAGAGAAGAGAATATTTAGAAGAGCCACTGTGAGGCATACGATAGAGAGTCAGTTGGGGAAAATAAAAGGATTTCCATGCATCCATGAGGGCCTAGTTAAGATTACAACCTGAGTTGTAGTTGTCTCAGTCAGTACAACTGTGCGACATCAGGAACACGCATATAAGAAAAAAGAAGACGGGGTGGGAGTAACCTAATATTAGGGTCTGGCAGGGTGTGAACAGCGATAGAACAAGCAGGCAAGGAGTTCAGAGGCAGAAGATCAAATCTGTGAAGGGAAGCCATTGAATCCAGAGCAGCAGTGACAGAGTAGAGAACAGGGGTGGAGGGACCAGAGATAAGGAAGAATAGGTCTAGGAGAAGTGAGGCAGAGGGAGAAATAAAAGAACAGGAAGATATGATCACATTATATAATCATCTCAGGGGCAGGAAAGCTCAAGAGCCAAGGGTGTGCTCTCTCAGATCTCTCAGAAACAATCCAAGAGACACTTTTAAGCTTAATCTGCAGTACTAACATTTTCTCCATCACTTTATTGAGTCCAAGCACCAAAACAATTAATCAAGCCCCAATTTGTAGCATTTGCTTATTTCTTAGGTATAAATGCTCACATTGAAAATGTAACACTCACAGTTCTGTAGGAAGGGAAGAAAGGACAGGTGAGAGGGAATGAGTGAATCTTGCTCTCATTGGATTTGGCCTGAGGAGGGAATGACATACACACTCAATTGGGTATCTTACCCCACAGGAAAGAAGGAGGAAGAAGATAAAAAAGGGGGGGTGGTGATAGAAGGGAGGGCAGATGGGGGAGGAGGTAATCAAAAACAAACACTTTTGAAAAGTGACAGGGTCAAGGGAGAAAACTGGATAAAGGGGGATAGGTTAGGGAGGAGCAAATTATAGTTAGTCTTTCACAACATGAGTATTGTGGAAGGGATTTACACATAATGATATGCATGTGGCTTATGTTGAATTGCTTGACTTCTTAGGGAGGGTGGGTGGGAAGGGAAGAGGGGAGAGAATTAGGAACTCAAAGTTTTAAAAACAGACATTCAAAAACAAAAAAAAAAATTTTGCACGCAACTAGAAAATAAGGTACACAGGCAATGGGGCATAGAAATTTATCTTGCCCTACAAGAAAGGGAGGGAAAAGGGGATGGGAGGGGAGTGGGGTGACAGAAGGGAGGGCTGATTGGGGAACTGGGCAACCAGGATATACGCCATCTTGGAGTGGGCGGGAGGGTAGAAATGGGGAGAAAATTCATAATTCAAACTCTTGTGAAAATCAATGCTGAAAACTAAATATATTAAATAAATTAAATAAATAAATATAAAAAATATGTAAAAAAAAAAAGAAAGAAAACGTAGCACTTGGTTCTCTAGCACACCCCTGCCAAGAGCTCTTGGAAAAGCTGAACCTCCCACCTAACCACACACCACTGACCCTGCCTCAGCCCATCCCTTGCTGCCATCTTTGAGAAGAGTACCTCCTATGGGGATTTGAACTGATAACTGCTTCTGCAAATGTTACAGCTTAACTGTACCCTCCACAACCACCGAGCAACTACTAAGAAATGGAAGTTCTTGCCGCCAAAGTTTTCAGAAATAGTCAAACAGCTCAACATCAGAAATCTACATGATATTTTAATGTATATGACATTATAAAGATTTGTTACCCTAAAGACCACTGGGCCTTTCTATCTGCCCTCTAGCTAAAATCACCCATATATATTGTCTTTCTCTATTGGAATGTTCTCAAGGAAGGATTTCCCATTACTAGTAATAATTTTATTAATTAATTTTAATAATACTCTATAAGATATAATATCTGCTATATCATATATCACATATAAAATATAACATAATAATGAATACTTATCTATTAATATTAATAACAACTAACATTTATATAGTGCTTTTTATGTGCCAGACACTGTGCTAAGTGCTTTACAATCATCTTATTTGATCCTCATAACAACCCTGGGAGGGAGGTGCTATTATTATCCCCATATAATACAGATAAGGAAACTGAGACAAACAGAGGTTAAGGTCAGGGTCACACAGCTAGGAAGTATCTGAAGCTGGATTTGAACTCAGGTCTTCCTTTCTCCAGGCCCAGCACTCTACCCACTCTACCAGTGTCCCCAGTGCTTTGTACAAACTAAGTGCTAATAAATGATTTTTCATTCATTCATCAGAGTGCATCTTAAGAGTTGAAGATCAAGGAAATGTGATAGTTAAGATATGACCATCTCTGTGGGTGGCTGAAGGGAAATGAAGATGTTGATCACCAGAGTCGAAGAGGCTCATGACCTGGGAGGTCAAAGTGTTTTTTGCCAACGGGTCATTAACAGGTATATTTAAACTGTTGAGGAAGACAGGGCTTAGGCAGAGAGGATGACTGAGCCAAATACTAAACATGTTTCAGAAAGCAGTAACTTGGATGCTGGGAGATAAATGCAACAGAGACTTGGATGATGTGAGAGACTGATGGCATAATCCTCATAGAAGAAAAGGTTATGGCAGCAGAGGAAGGGGCTAAGAAGAAGCTATGGCAACAGAGGGAGGTGCTAGAGATGGATGTGAAAAACAAATAATATACTCACCCATTCCTCTTCTAGCCTAATGCATTATGCCTAGGAAGGGCAATATCTAGTACTGGAGAGGATGGAGACAGACACTCTGTCTTTTGGAAGCACCCAGGTTTCAATGATAAGATAATAAGAATTCTAATAAGACAAGAAGTACATGAATAATATGATGGAATTCCATAGTGCCATATGGAAGAGGAGAGTAGAGGTCTGATGTGTTGGAGAATGGCTCCAGAGAAAGATTTTCATCTGAGCCAGTCATTACTCTAAATCACATAAGGTCAAGGTGGAGATGTACTGCTTTAGAGGTCTACAAAAATTTGTACCAATGGAACCTAGAAGGCCTGACTCTATAATTCCGCTTTTGTCAGGCAATTACAAATCATTCTTAATTCTTGCACACTCATTCCAAAGATACAATCATTCAATACCCTCATGTCTTAAGTTTTCTTATTCCTCCTATCTCTCACTAAAGTCTCTTGCATACGACTAACGCTGGAGATGTCTTGATAGAACAACTAATTTTTTTCATCCCTTCTTTTGTGAGTAAAACCTCCCTTTGGAGGGCAGGTGCAGACTAACTTAGTGTTTGGAACCTATCCTTCCTGTCACCATGCATATTTGATATCACTTGTGCCTACAGCATATCTCTGGAACTTAGGAAATGCTATATTGAATAGGGTTAACCTTTCAGGACTAGTGGGAATGGATTTCTACTTGATTCTGTGAATCCTTCAATAAACACTTCCAGCCTTGCTAGCCTCTCCTGTAAGTGACTGCTAGTACCTAGTAACTGAGACCTGAGAACTGATCTGCTGGTCTGTTTGCTCAACATAGATAAGCCATAGAACTGGGAAAGTGCAAGTTGCCTGGGATTCCCATATTTCAGCATCTGGGGAAAATCTAGGGTGGGAGTATCAGTCTATTCTTGGTCCCAAACCCAGAGATGAAGAGCCTAAAATAGTAGGAAAAATACAAATCAGGCATCTGCTTAGGTAAATCTCTAACGATCAGTTCCCTGACTAAACCCATACTCAGTATGAATTCCTTTGCCTCCTCCCAATATGGTGGAAGATGGCACACACCCATAATACACCTGAACAGTGGCACAGGACTAGGTTTCTAATCAAGCCTGGTAAACGAGGCCTTGGTTCTGAGAGGCACGCTGGAGGCAAGAGGCCTAATATCTGAGTACTCATTGTTTACAGAAGGCCAAGGCATCATTGCTTTGTCTCAGATGGTTCATTTAAGCAGGATGGAGTTGTTGATAACCCCGTGGGGGCAGTATATTCTGAGATGAAGAAGCTTCCAAGAGTAGTTCCTAATCAAAGATGGGGCTGGAGTCCCACACACAGGTTCCAAGGCTGGAGCTTTGGTTGGCTATCAGCAGCAGCTCATCCTATCTCTCTGGCCTCTTAGTGGCAAGAGAAACCTCAGTTATTGCTGTTTTCTCAGTACGTTTGATGTTATACAGCAGATTACCTTTGTATGACAGTAATGCAAAGAAGGCTTCTTTATTGTGGCACTCCCTACCTTACAGGAGTCTTTCTTCTATGCTCCTCTATTTTGCAGACACATAACTGAGATACAGCATGTTAAGTGGCTTGCTCAAGGGTTGAGTGGTGGAAATGGACTTCAACAGGAAGTCTTCTAACTCTAAGTTTGGTACTTTTCCTCCTGTAGCAGTCTCCCAAAGAGAGCTAGTTCTGTCCTAAGTGGACTTATGCCCCACACAGAAGAAAAACTCCATTTAGACTCAGGGTAACTGAGCTCCTCCCTCTCTAGAGCCTCTTTGCCTCTCACTTGCTGTTTCAACAATCCAGCTAGCAGCTGTTGTGGGGGTGGGTGAAAGACCCACACAAGCCCAGCAACAAGAACGCTACCAGCATGCTGCAAAAGCACAGGTTCTTTTGATCTGCTTTAGTAAGGAAAGCAACGTTTAAGGGGTTGACAAGCTCACTTTAATTCAACATACAAATATCATTCACTTGGTTCAGGGGAAAAAACCACCACCCTGAACTTCAGAGCAAAATGCAAAGTACAAACATGGACAGACAGACCTTGTCTGATTCAAATCCCAATACGTAGTTACCAGAGTTTAACAAAGTCCCAGCATCCAGGTTTACAAGCTGGAGGGCTCTTAGCTGCAGCTGCTGGGAGTCTTCAAATCATCATGCACCACCAAGAGTGAGAGCCCCTAAACAAATTGCAAACATTGACAGACAGACCAAATACAGATTCATAGTTACCAACATCTAGGTTCAGTCCAGGAGCTCATAAGGAGGGCTGGCCCAGGGTCACTTGAGCCACCACTGTTGTGGGTAAGAGCTCAGGGAAAGAGAAATTCAACCCCTGGTTTTATATCTTTTTCAGGGTCGGGGTGAGTCACACATGCGACTCACCCATGTGACCTAGAATAGTCACAAAGAGGCAACTTAAACCCACCTGGTCTAAAAGCTTCTGCTGTCCCAAACATGTCACTCAAACTCATGTGTAAACTAGGCCCTCCCCTGAGTTAGCCCCACCTTGGCCCCCACCTTAGTTACCAATCCACACCCACATAGGTTTTACACCTAGCAGGGGTTTGGGCCTGGAGCTTAGCACCTAGTAAGGCTCAATGAAATACATTGAATTACTCAAAGGAAACAAAAGCCAAACTCTTCAAGGGCACTTGGTTGAACTAAGTCTTAAGAGCCCATTTTGCTTAGCAACACACTTGCCCTCTCACACTGTTGATCTCGAATACCCTCCCCCACTTTCTGATGCCCTGAGTGTTGTGGGAAAGGGGGGCAAGGAGAGATTGAGCAGAGCTCAGAAATCAGAGCTGTAATGGGGATGAATTACAAATATATGGAACAGACGAGAGACCAGGGTGGGAAGAAGCTGGAGGAGGAGGGGTGATGGGCTGGTAAATGTGGGACAACTAACTCTTCAAAAAATAATGTTCACATAATCCACTTTTAAATTTAATCTGCATCATTAACACTTTCTCACTGGCTTTCTTAAGTCTAAGCAGTTAACAAACAGTGAAGCAAACCCTGATTTCATAGCACTTGCAGATTTCCATGGTATAAATGCTCAGGCTGAAATTTTCACAAACAGCTGGAATTTACTGCAGCACACAGCCCGGTGTGGGATTACAGAAACCAAGGACTACTTACTTCTCTTTGTCTATTTACTTCTAGGTTCCCTAATTAGATCTCAGCAAGGACTTTCCAGTCCTTAGCACAGGAAGGCAGTCTATCAAATTAGCAGCTAGAATACTGTGACATCACCAGTCAGGTGAACCCATTATTTGAAAAGGCTTTATATAGAGAGGAAGGATGTGGCTTCCAAGGACATGGTATTATATTGAGGGAAAGTTTGCAGACGTGAAAGAAAAACTTGGTTGAGAAGTAGTGAGAACAGAGGAAGAGGGGATGTGATTGCTAGCATGGACGGGGCACTATTGAGGTCAGAGTCTGAATAAAATCAATGGGGCTCAAGGAAAGTTCTGGACAGGGCTTTGGAGAGAGCTAGGAGAGATAACATGACCAGGACTGAGTAAAAGGAGAGTCTGGGATGAGGAGGTCAGGATAGGATGGAATCAGTGACAGGATGAGAGTCCAGACTGGACTCCCTGATGAGGAAGAAGATAGGAGACACAGTGGATACAGCACTGGCCCTAGAGGCAGGAAGATCGGACTTCAAATGCAGCCTCAGACGCTTAGTAACTGTGTGACCCTGGGCAAGTCCCTTAACCTTTGTCAACACTCAACTTTTAAAAGATTTTGAATCCCAAATTCTTCTCCCTCCTTCCTTCCCTTCCCCCTCCTCAGATGGCAAGTGACCTAACATTGGTTACACATGTGCAATAATGTAAAACACATTTCCACATTAGTCATGTTGTGAAAAAAAAAGAAACAGAAAAAAGGGGAAAAAACCATGGGAAAAAAACAAAAAAGTGAAAACATATACTTTATTCTACATTCGGACTCCATCAGCTCTTTCTCTGGATATGGATCACATTTTCCATTATGAATCTTTTGAAATTGCCTTGGATCATTGTATGGCTGAGAAGAGCTAAGTCAGTCATAGTTATCATCACCCTGTCCATCCTTCAAAACCCAGTTCAAATATCACCTCCTCCAGGAAACCTTCCCTGATCTCCCCATTTAGAACTCATATAGCACTTTAATGGCACATATTTAATACATTATTATACATCATTTTGTCCCATAACGTTTGTCTTGCATGCGCCACAGTCATCTACTAAGCTCAGAAGGCAGTCCTCTGAACACAGTTGGTACTTAATGGATCTTGAATTGGATGGAATGTTTGCACTAGAATAGATCTCAGAGGTATTTTTTAAAAGGCTTAACTTGAAGATGTTGGAGTAAAATTGGGATCAGAGAGAACAAATAGAAGGCAAGTGAGTCTGACAAGAAGCAGTTTGGTAGCAAAGAAAGAACAAGAGATTTGAAACTAAAAGCCTTGGTTTCAAAGTTCTGCCCCTTCCTATACGTGTGACCTTGGATACGTCATTAACCTCTTTAGGACTCAGCTGCCTCATGTGTAAAATTAAGCATTTGGGTTAGATGACTTTTAAGGTCCTTTATGGCTCTAAATTTATGGTCTTATGTGGGAGTTTTCCAAACCATTGGGAAACATGTAGCATTATCCTTTCTGGCCAGCAGAAGCTACAGGGACTAAAATGTTCTTTCCTTTCACAGTGGGAGAGGAAGACTGCTTCCTATTCTTTGATTCTCAGATCCTATACTGTAACTAGGGTGGGAAAACTGGGGCTTTTACCCTAGACCATGACATCTGGGGGTACTTTTTTCCTAGGACTGCCATCTCTGTGTCTCAGGGTCTTCCACAAATATGTACAACACAGTATGACTCAATATCCTTGCTAGATTCCTTGCCTATCCCCACCATATCTCCACAGCTATGGTGCTCCTTTTCTGGGTACCCCACCATTCCCTTGCCAATCTCTCAGTGGGTATGGGCTAGGTTCCATGTGGGATAGCCTAGTTCAGGGGTGGGGAACCAGCAGCCTTCAGGGCACATGTGGCCTTTTAGATCCTTATGTGCAGCCTTTTGGCTGAATCCAAATTTTACATGTTGAACCTGAAAGTTGGTTAAAGGAAACAACAGGCTAGGTGATAGAAAAATTTATATTACTTATACATTTATCTATTTCCTTTAAATTTAGTGGATACATGCATGGATGGGGTCAGACTAAGTCTGACTCTCTGAATAAAGGAATGAGACAACTTAGATACATTTCTTAGTCCCAACACAGCAGCCTGCATTACATCACTTTTATGACCCTCATGTATGCTAAACATGATACAAGACAAGGATCTTCCTTAATGGAATAGATTGTAAATACAATGAGTCAGGATAGTTGACAAAGTGTCAATTGGAATTACAACCCAGGATCTCTGTTTAATTTACCATTAACGTTGTATATGACCATAAATTATTAAGATAAGAAAAATTCACATAATTCAGGATAGTGTCTGGGGTCAAGGTTCTCACCCTTAATGGCCATGGACAGAGGCAGGAGTGCTCTGAGTGTGTTGACATAAGAAGAGGCATCTCTGAACTTACTCAGAGAACAAAGAAGCTGTTAAGTCCAGACTCTTCATCTGTCTGATTAGTTCAGGCTCTGGGTCTTATTAAAATTACAAAAATGATATAAAATGGTATAAAATGTTCCACAGACCTTAACCCAAAGTTGTCCAAAGCTTTATGCAGCATCAATAGCAATTTTAACAAATGCACCTAGGTGATGACTGGAATCTGATGAATATTCCCTTACTAGATTGAGGATGAGAATAGACGTACAGAGATGTTTCCAGAGCAGGGAAGAGGTGAGTTTTACTCCAAAGGAAATTTATTGGATCTGGGGGCACAGTGAGGACAGAATCAGCACTGGAGTTCAGGGTGATTTGATGTTAGAGATTCCAAAGAGGAACAAATCCTGTCTATTAGAGGGCTAGGTCACAACTGCAGGAAACAGATGGGAAAACCACTGAATGAAGAAAAAAGACTAGGGAAAAATTCCTAGGACCTTGAGTTGTCACCCTTCCATTCATTCCCTTATGCCTGGGCTGATGTCACAAGTTCTCAGCTCCTACCTCCTAACTCTTTGTTCAGCCAGGGCTTTTCCATTGTTGACTGACAGAAGGGTTGCACCAACCAATCACCAGTGAGAAACCCCACAATTCATTAGTAACTGGGTAAAAGAGTGACTGGAAGAACCCTTTGCTCTCTCTCTCCTCTCCAACTTAGGAAAACGGTGACTCTTAGGGGTTCCAGAAAGTGTCATTCCTCCCACCTTGGTCTCTGACATACTCAGCTCTACCAGCTGCAGCCCCGGCTCTGCTTTAGAAAGTTCATAAAGACGTTAGATCCTTAAAGAGAGGCGGTTACAATGAGTGGAACAATACTTTACCCATTCATGGTGCCTTGAAGTTTGCAGAGTGCTTTTCTCATGTGATTTCATTCTCTCCTAACGTTGTTTACTGTTACTATGTCCATTTTACTTAGAAGAACCAAGCTCCGAGAAGGAAAATGACTTTTCCAGAGTCAGACAGCTAATAAACAGAAGAGCCTAGACTCCTTATTTCTTGTAAAACAAATGTCAACTCTACAATTTGGTATGGAAAGCCCTTCACAGTCTGGCTCCAGGATACCTTTCCAGAATTATTTCAAATTACTTCCCCTTTACTCATTTCATGTTCTAGCAAACTGACCTGCTTGCTGTTTCTCTAACTTGGCATTTTATCTCCTACCTTTAAGCCTTTGCATATGCTGTCCCCCCATTATTGAAATGCACTCCATTCCTTAGAATAATTATAGCTTCCTTCAAGGCTCAACTCAGGTGCAATATTTCATGAGAATCCTTTTCTGTACTCTCTACTTGGTGGTCTCTACATCCTCAAATTATCTTCACCTTATCATGGATATAATATGTATATACAATTTATCTCCAACAAAACATAAATTCTTGAGGGCGGGATCCATATTTTTGTTTGTTTGTTTTGCCTTTGCATCCACAGAGCCTTGAGTATAGTAGGGACTTAACATATGTTTGTTAACTAACTGGAAGAGATGAAATAGAGTTCACCAGCCCAAGAAGTCCTCAAAAGCCAATAATTTCAGAAGATGGACATGGTTCATGGGGCAGAATGATGGATGGATAGAGACGGTGTGAATAAAGAGCTGGGGTCCTGGAAAACAGAGGGATCTGAATGTGTGGAGAGATAAGCAATAAATAGCTGGAATAAAATGGGAATGGAGAGAAATTTGAACATTTGAAAACTTTGAAGCCCCTTCTTCCAAATGGAAGATAACTGCTCCGTCCCTTTGTCCCTGAGAGGGCCTAAGTACACTGCTGCATGGGGTCCATGGAGGGAACCAAGGGTGTGCTTGAGCCACTTTACACTTGGTCTCAAGCCCATTGTTAAATTTTCAGTGTATTTATGACTTGGAAATTGGCAAATGCTACAAATCAAGGCTTGATTTATTGTTTTGTTGATTGTGTAGACTTAAAGTAATGAAGAATGTATTAATAATGCTGATTAAAATAAAAGGTGTGTTACTTAATTTTTTAAATATATTTTTTCAGAAAGCTTGTTGTTAAAATTTACCATCACATTCTTGCCTGGAATCCATATCAATGATGCATCTGAAGCTGCCACCAGTACCACATCACTTGGGGAAGCTATTACTAGGCACTATATGCCCTAGAGACATGGCCTTGACTAATTTTCCTGTTTCCAAGGCCAATTCCACTTCAGGATTTGGCTCATCTTCCACCTCAGTCCCCAAAACGGCAAATGACCTTGAATCACTGAAACCCTCACTGAGTAAATGTTTGAGGCTATGCTAATGCTGATGCTGGTGTTGACATTTAGCTGCTGGCCCCATTGTGCTGGTGACTGGGACAGGTCTGAATGAGGACTCCTCCACCTTTCACTTCTCATCTCCTAAACACAAATCCTGGCAAATGATCAATGGGGAGATGGAAGTGTTACTACCACATCATTTCCTTGGACCCTGGCCAGGCTTCTTCCAGTGGCACCTAGGTATCTCATACTCAGTTCTCCCTCTCTGTCTCCATCTATCGATCAGATGTCTAAACACATTTTTGACCTGAGAAATTTGGTTAAAGAAGACAACAGGCTAGGTGATGGAAAAATTTATATTACTTATTCATTTATTCCCTTAAGCTAGCAGACATCCATGCATGTATGGAGCCAAAGAAAGTCTGGGTGCCTGCACAAAGGAATGAGAAAGCTTATATACATTATTTTTAGCAGACTCAGCATGCCAGCATTACTTCACTTTTATGATCCCTGTGTATGTTTAACCATGACACAAGAAAAGGATTTTCCTTAATGGAATAGGTTGTAAATACAATAAGTCAGGATAGTTGACAAAGTGTCAATTGGAATTACAACCCAGGATCTGTTTAATTTACCATTAACATTTCATAACATTGTATATGCCCATAAAATATTAAGATAAGAAAAAGTCACATAATTCAAGATAGTGTCTGGGGTCAAGGTTCTCACCCTTAATGGTTAACAGAGTGCTTGTTGACATAAGAAGAGGCATTTTCTGATTTACTCAGAGAACAAAGAAGCTGTAAGGTCCAGACTCTTCTTCTGTTTGATTAGTTCACACTCTGGTTCTTATTGGGGCTTCAAATTTAATATAAAATGATTATCAACATGTATGGAGCTCCTGATTCTTCACACCTCCAGATCCCTCAAAGAACAGTTCCATGGTTCCTAGACCCCTATGTTTCCCCTCTTCACCTCTTTCCCTAAGTCATCTGTCCCAAGCATTGTATTCCTCCCCTGTCTTTTTTAAACCCTGAGGCCAGATGTGATGTTTGGACTGTCTCAGTGGTTCCATCTGCTGGAGACAGATGATGCTATCCAGCCCTGTTTCTCCCATTGGCTGGAGGGTAAAGCCTGCAAGGCATGATTAGATAGCTTCTCCACAACTTCCCCAAAACCTGTTCTGTCATCTACCTTTTCCCCATCTGGAAACTCAGAAACCCCTTCTTGCAACTGGAAGATAACTGCTCTGTTACTTTGTCCCTGACAGGGACTAGGTACATTGCTACATGGGATGCAACATTCAGAGGAACATGCCCAAGGGAACAGTCTAAGAAAGGAGGAGTGGGATAAGACAGAATCAAACAGATATAGTGAGATTTGTTTGCAAAGCTTATTCATGTTTGTGCTTCTATGCCATGGATGGTGACACTTCTACTAGGTACTTGTCACTCCTTCCAATCCCACACTTCTTTCTCCATCTCATTCAAGAGTACTGATAAGGATATTTCATTAACAGAAGATTTGTGTTTGATGGCAGGTCTAGGCATGAGCTCTGCCTTTCCATAAGCTATTTAGAGGAATGTAGCCTGCACAGACCCCTAGCATCAGCCATAAGCTTCACAGAAAGAGTGAAAGCTAAGACTGACATCCTCAGCCCTTCTTACTCCAGAAATGTGCTTAATTCTAGTAGCTTCCTTCACTTTATTATTTCCACTTTATCCTGTTTATAAGCTATCTTTTTTACGCATTGCTTGTTGTCTCCTCCACTAGACTGAATTCCTTGAGAGCAGGGACTGTCTTTGTTTTTTTTTTTTTTTTTGTATCTCCTATGCTTGGCACAGTACTGGGCCCATGGTAGGCACTTAATAAATGTTTATTGACTGACTGACTTGTTAGATTATTTGATGCCTACTCCAGGCACAAAAACAATAGTATTCATTTGTGTAATATATTTATATGTATCTCAGATACATCATCTTATTCAATCCTCAGAACAGTTCTTTAATATTGATATTGTAGGCATGATTATCTACATTTTACTGGTTAAAAAAAAATTGGGGACATTTAGTACTGGAGGTGGGATTCACATGTGGGTTTCACCAGCACTTTTTCTAGGACGTCAGGGCACCTCCTTAAGATAGTCATGTTTCCTGACTTGGGGTTTCTCCTTAACTGTTCCATGACAAAACAGACCAGGGAAACTTAGTCATCAGCTCTGTCTGCTGTAAACAAGTGACACTACTTCTTCCCTCTTCTGTAGTGGTTACTGGAGAAGGTTATTAAGGAGAGGATGAAGGATCCATACAAACTTTTCTCCCAAATATATTCAATCATTGATCCTTTGCTCCTAGCTCTTTGTCATGCTGGCTATTGTCCTTCACCCTTAGAATCCAGAGGAAAGATATTTTAAAAAAGCCAAGAGGGAGTGTCCTGAGGAATGGGCTACTATTACAGTAAGGTTTGCAGTTAGATATGAGAAAAGACTTTCCAGACAAAGGAGTCTAGGTCATTATTTTTCCTTTGGAGGTTTTTCTCTTCTGCTTCCATATGTGTTCAACTGTCTTCCCAGTTTAGGATCAATTCCTCCTGTGATCTGCTTGGAAAAATAGATTGGCTTCAGGAGGATTCAGGCAGATTCCTATAACATTTTTTGTGAGGGCTGTAGTAGCAATTTGGATTTGAAGATCTTTCCCATGAATTAATAAGCCATGTAATCTGCTTATATCACTGGAAGCCTAAGTTACATGTGGTGGGAGGAGCTTTGTGACAGGAAAAAGAAGTTATGTCCCAGGAAATGCTGAGAGAGAGAAAGATAATATGGCTACTACTGACTTCTAATGGCCACATTCATGATTTGTAGAACTGAACAGGTTGACTTAGCTATACTGTGAGTTTGTTTTGGGAAGACACCAGCAAGGGGTCAGAGAGGATTTGGGATGGCGAATCTCCAGGCAGTGATATGGTGTTTTAAGTTCCTTGCTGTTGTGATAAAGTGGGCTGACTGGATGTGGGAACTGAACATTTGGTTATGGGATATGATTTTCTGGTGTCTGAATAAATGATCTACTTCTTTTACCTTCTTTATGGAGAGTCTCTCATACCTTGCAATACAGAACAACATAGGCATATTC
Organism: Trichosurus vulpecula; assembly: GCF_011100635.1. Taxonomy (NCBI): domain Eukaryota; kingdom Metazoa; phylum Chordata; class Mammalia; order Diprotodontia; family Phalangeridae; genus Trichosurus; species Trichosurus vulpecula. The sequence continues at coordinate 269,085,695 of NC_050579.1, read as the reverse complement.
ACAATTATCGTTGATGTTGTGTTTATTGCCTTAATTTTTCAGGGCCTCTTCTGCCTACCCATGCCCCAGTGCTGTTCAGGTTCAGTTCATCTTCTGCTTCAATCCTGAGTCTTTAAAGTGATTAATGATGCTGATTGAACCATTAGGTAGCTTAATCATCATTAGTGTAGTAATAATTTTTTTTTCTTGACCCCTGGAATTTGACTCCCAATCTCACCATTCAACTGAAACTTTTCTTTTCAAGGTGACCAATTTAATAGTATTTTACCAGTGTTTAGTCTCCTTTGAACTTTCTGTTGTACCTTATACAGTTTTATTAATCTTTTATATCTATTTTTTTTAACTTTATCATTTTTATTTAAAATTTTAGTTTTTCAACACTGATTTCCACAAGACTTTGAGTTACAAATTTTCTCCCCATTTCTACCCTCCCCCCATTCCAAGATGGAGTATATTCTGATTGCCTTGCTCCCCAGTCAGCCCTCCCTTCTGTCACCCCACTCTCCCCCATCTCTTTTCCCCTTACTTTCTTGTAGGGCAGGATAGATTTCTTTTTTTCCTCTTTTTTATTTATTTAAATTTATTTAATATATTTAGTTTTCAGCATTGATTTTCACATGAGTTTGAATTATGAATTTTCTCCCCATTTCTACCCTTCCCCCACTCCAAGATGGCATATATTCTGGTTGCCCCGTTCTCCAGTCAGCCCTCCCTTCTGTCATCCCACTCCCCTCCCATCACCTTTTCCCTTCCTTTCTTGTAGGGCCAGATAAATTTCTATGCCCCATTGCCTGTGTATATAATACAGGATAGATTTCTATGCCCCATTCCCTATATATCTTGTTTCCCAGCTGCATGCAAAAACAACTTTTATTTTTTCAGCATCTGCTTTTAAAACTTTGAGTTCCAAATTCTCTCCTCTCTTTCCTTCCCACCCACCCTCCCTAGGAAGGCAAGCAATTCAACATAGATCACACCTGTATCATTATGTAAAACACTTCCACAATGCTTATGTTGTGAAAGGCTAACTATATTTCCTTCCATCGTATCCTGTCTCCCTTTATTCAATTTTCTCCCTTGACCCTGTCCTTTTTCAAAATTGTTTGCTTTTGATTACCTCCTCCCCCATCTTCCCTCCCTTCTATCATTCCCCCTTTTTTAATCCAATTCCCCTTACTTTCCTGTAGAGTATGATATGCAATTGGGTGCATATGTTATTCCCTCCTCAAGTCAAATCTGATGAGAAAAAGATTCACTCATTCCCTGTCACCTGCCCCCTCTTCCATTCCAAAAGAAGCGCTTTTTCTTGCCACTTTTATGTGAGATAATTTACCCCATTCTATCTCTCCCTTTCTCCCTCTCTCAATATGTTCCTCTCTCACCCCTTAATTTTTTTTTATTTTTTTACATATCATCCCTTCATATTCAACTCACCCTGTGCCCTCTGTCTATATTTATGTATATTTCCTTAAACTACCCTAATACTGAGAAAGGTCTCATGAATTACACACATCATCTTTCCATGTAGGAATGTAAACAAAACAGTTCAACTTTAGTAAGTCCCTTATGAATTCTCTTTCTTGTTTCTCTTTTCATGCTTCTCTTCATTCTTGTATGTGCAAGTCAAATTTTCTATTCAGCTCTGGTGTTTTCACTGAGAAAGCTTGAAAGTCCTCTATTTTATTGAAAATCTGTATTTTTCCCTTGGGGCATTATATTCAGTTTTGCTGGGTAGGCTATTCTTGGTTTTAATCCTAGCTCCTCTGACCTCTGGAATACCATATTCCAAGGCCTTTGATCCCTTAAAGTAGAAGATGCTAGATCTTGTATTATCCTGATTGTGTTTCAACAATATTCAAATTGTTTTTTTTTCTGGCTGCTTGCAATATTTTCTCCTTGACCTGGGAACTCTGGAATTTGGCTACAATATTCCTAGGAGTTTTCTTTTGGGGATCTTTTTCAAGAGGTCATCAGTGGATTCTTTCAATTTCTATTTTACCCACTGGTTCTAGAATATCAGGGCATTTTCCTTGATAATTTCTTGAAAGATGATGTCTAGGCTCTTTTTTTGATCATGGCTTTCAGGTAGTCCAATAATTTTTAAATTATCTCTCCTACATCTATTCTCCAGGTCAGTGATTTTTTCAATGAGATATTTCAAATTGTCTTTCATTTTTTCATTCTTTTGGTTCTGTTTTATAATATCTTGATTTCTCATAAAGTCACTAGGTTCCACTTGCTCCAATCTAATTTTTAAGATAGTGTTTTCTTCAGTGGTCTTTTGGACTTCCCTTTCCATTTGGCTAATTCTGCCTTTCAAGGCATTCTTCTTCTCATTGGCTTTTTGGAGCTCTTTTGACATTTGGGTTAGTCTATTCTTTAAGGTGTTATTTTCTTCAGTATTTTTTTGGTCTCCTTTAGCAAGTCATTGACTTGTTTTTCATGGTTTTCTTGAATCACTCTCATTTCTCTCTCCAAATTTTCCTCTACTTCTCTAACTTGCTTTTCCAAATCCTTTTTGAGTTCTTCCATGGCCTGAGCCCAATTCATATTTTTCTTGGAGGCTTTTGATGTAAGCTCTTTAACTTTGTTGACTTCTTCTGGCTGTGTGTATGTTTTGATCTTCTTTGTCGTCAAAAAAGGAATCTAGAGTTTGAGTTTGAGTCTCAGTTTGAGTCTGAGTTCATTTTCACTGCCTGTTCATGTTCCCAGCCAACCACTTGACCCTTGAGCTTTTTTTGACAGAGTATGACTGCTTGTAGAGTAGAGAGTACTTTGTCCCAACCTTTAGGGTACAAGCACTGCTGTTTTCAGAGCTACTTCTACTCCACCATCACTGCAAGCTCTGTCACAGCAGCACTCCTCCTCCCCCAAGAACTGCCAACCAGGGCTGCAATCCAGATCCAAGCAGGGCAGAGCAAGAGAAACTGCCTCTGTGTCCACAAAGTGCTCCTTGCATTCTGGCTCTGATCTGCTGCAAGATTCCTCTCACCATGGGAAGCAGCTGACAGTGGAGCTCTGGAATTATCCTCAAGAGCTTCCTGCTGCTGCCACCACCATTGCCGCACCCCCTCTGCTACCCCCAGGGATGGAGTCGGACCACTGTCACCTCAATCCCACAGTTTCCCACTAACCTGCTCTTTGGTGTTTGTGGGTTGAGAAGTATGGTAACTGTCACAGCTCAATGATTCATGGCCCTAAGGCCTATTCTGGCCAGTTGACTCCCTGTCTGGTCTGTCCTGGTGTGGCCTACTGTTGGACTGAGCTCTGCTCCCAGCACTGTGTGATAGACCCTTCCCAGTGACCATCCAGGCTCTCCTGGACTGGAGACCTGTTTCTCTTTGCTATTTCATGGGTTGTTCAGCTCTAGAATTTGTTCATAGCCATTTTGTACAGGTGTTTGGAGGGATTTGGGGGAAAGCTTAAGCAAGTCCCTGCTTTCCAGTCACCATCTTGCCACTGCCCCCCAGGCTTTTATATCTAACTGGTCCCGCACACCATACTTCCTATACCATATATCCCCTCCTAATGTCCATCCATCCAACCATCTATCCAGGACATCTCACCATCTGCCCTACTTCCACTTACTTTCCCTCACTTGGAGCAGCACGCTCTGCACCTTGTGGAAAATCCATGCCAGGTCCCTGGGAAAAACTGACCCACTTAATTTTAGAATTCCTCCCCTAGGCTGAAGCCATTTAATTTTGAACTCAGTAGGTAAAAATTTACTTAGGTCTTTATATCTATCTGACCCCTAAACCATGCTTCCCTTCATACTCTATCTATATATTCATCATACAGCTACTCACCTGACCACTTTGTCATCTTCATTTTCTCCCGCCTCTTTCTATCTCCTGTTCTCCCCACAGTAACTATATCAATAGCACCATTTTGTTCTGGGAAAGGTGGGCCAATTAATGCACTACCTTATGGATTTCTCACCATGACTGACAGTTTCTTAACCCTCATGCCAACTTGCTGTGTACAATATCAAGCTAATTGACCTTACCAATCCTTTCTCTGAATGTTTTAAATTCAGGCTCTCAAATTTGAGGCTGCATAGCACTCCTTTTATTCTCAGTGACAAACTGTATAATGCAGGGATCATTTACCACCAAGTTTCTTATGATTTCTACTTCAGCAACCAGGATCAGCAACAAAATAACAGTGCCCTTTGTCTTTTCCACCACCTTTAGAAGGATAGAATTATCATGAACTCAATGTACTGTGGCTTTTTGCAAAGAGAGTGCTCAATAGATCTCATTAATAATAACATATTTGTATGGTAATTTTAAAGTATGTAAAGTGCTTTAATTTTTTTTTTACTTTAATGCTCATTCTGGTTAAACTCCTTGAAAAGACCATCTACAATAGGTGCCTCTGCTTTCTCTTCTCCAACTCTTTTCTCAACCCCTTAGGATCTGACCTCATCATTCCACTGAAATACTTTCTCCAAAATTGCCAATGTTCTCTTAATTGTCAAACCCAATGGCCCTTTCTCAGTCCTCATTCTTCTTGACCTTTCTGCAGCCTTTTGTTCATCACCTTCTCCTTGATACTTTCTTCTCTCTAGGTTTTCAGGACACCAATCTTTCCTGCTTCTCCTCCTATCCATCAGACCACTCCTTCTCAGTTTCCATTGATAGAACCTCCTCCAGATCACCCTTTTAACCATAGGTGTCTCACTGGTTTCTGTCCTGGGCCCTCTTCTCTTCATCCTTTATACTATTTCACTTGTTGATCTCATCAGCTCCCAAGGATTAATTAACATCTCTGTGCTGATGATTCTACATCTATATATCCCAGCCTAACCTCTTTGCTGACTTCCAATTTTGCATCCCTTTTAAACATTTAGAACTGGATGTCCAGAAGACATTTTAAACTCAACATGTCCAAAACAAAACTCATTATCATTCCCCCAAACCTCCTCCATCTCCGAGTTTCTTTATTACTGCAAAGGGAAACACCATCCTCCCAGTCAGCCAGGCTGGCGCCCCAGGAATACAAGACAATTCTGATGGACTCATGATGAAAAAATGCTATCTACCTCCAGAGAGAGAACTGATGATGCCTGACTGCAGATTGAAATATAATTTTTTCACTGTCACTTTCTTGATTTTTCTTGCTTTCCTTTTTGCAACGTGGCTAACATGAACATATGTTCTGCATGATTTCACATGCATAAGTGATATCACATTGCTTGCCTTCTCAGTGGATGACAGAGGGGCAGGCAGGAGGGAGAAAATTTGGAACTCAAAATCTTTAAAAAAAGTAATAAATGTATTTTTTAAAAAAAATACTTTCCAAAAACCAAAATAAAATAAAATAACCTACTGGTGCATCTTCCTGCCTCACACCTATCCCTACTCCAGTCTATCCTGCATTCAGACACAAAAGTGATTTTCCTAAAATGAAATTCTGACCATGTCAATTCCCCCTTCTCCCACACACACACTCAATAAACTCCAGTGGCTCCCTCTTGCTTCCAGAATCAGATACAAAATGCTCTGTTTGGTATTCAAAGACTTTCCTAATCTTGCCCCTTTTATCTTTCCAGTCTTTTTACACCTTCCTCTCTACTATCTATTTTTTGATCCAGTGACCCTGATCTCTTGGCTCTGGGCCTTTTCTCTGGCTGTCCCCAATGCCTGGAGTGCTTTCCTTCCTTATCTCTGCCTACTAGCTTCCTTGACTTCATTTAAGTGACAATTAAAATTCCATCTTCTATAGGAAGCATTTAACCTTTCTCTAGCTCATTTGTGAATATTGTTTTCTTGTTGCTTCCCCCATTAGACTGTGATCTTCTTAAGGTCAGGCACTCTCTTTTGCCTCTTTTTGTATCCAGAGCTTAGCAGAGTGCCTGGCACATAATGGATGTTTAATAAATGTTTATTGACTGACTTATGCTACAACCCATTGAGGGAAGCACTACATAGGTGGTACTATTTACTTTAGTGAATTCTGGGACATTATTATCCCCATTATAAAGATGATAAAACTGAGACTCAGAATTACTAAGTGATTATTAATTGCCCATTGCCATATAGCCAGTAAGTTTCAGAGGTGGAGTTTGAACCCCAGTCTTCCTTAATCCAAGTACAGCTCTCTATCCACTATGACCACATCACTGCAATTCTCTAGAGTGGATTTGTAATGTTTCCAAAAGTCTTTGTCTAATTCCTCCTTCCTTCCAAGTGTTTCTGCACTTTGCTTAGACAATGACAGTTCTTCTGTTTTCCCCCTCTGGATATGCACCCTAATAATCACCTCTACATTTCTTTTCTCTGTTCCTGTATTTCTTCATACAAGTATATATTGTTAATAACCAATGCTATTCTTTGGGAGTCCATTTATGGCTTATTCAGTATCTTTTTCTAAGACTGGATTATGTAAAACCTTTATTTTTTGCTCTGTTAATCTAAGTATTTTGTATTTTTTATAATTTCATTTACATCATCTGCTGTATTGACATGTAATTTTAGTGAAATCATTCCTAGTAATTTCTTTTATTTCTTCTCCATTGGTTATAAATTAATATTTTCATTTTTGATCTTGGTAATTTGGTTTTGTTCTTTTTTGAAACCAAGTCAACTAGTATTCTATTTTATTGAGAGGTTTTTTTTTTGCTTTCATTTTTGTCAATTCCTTCTTTGACTTTCAGGATTTCTATCATGGTATTTAATCAAGGGTTTTAATTTGTTGGTTTTCTAGTTTTTTGAGTTACATGCTAAATTCAGTAGCCAGTACTATTGCACCACCAGTTTTATCTAATCTTTTGTTGTTATTGAGTTTGACTCTTTTTGACCCCATTTGGAATTTCTTGGAAAAGATACTGGAATGGGTTGCCATTTCCTTCTCCAGCTCATTTTACAGACTGAGGAACTGAAGCAAACAGACTTAAGTGATTTGCCCAGGGTCTCACACATAGTAAGTGCCCAGATTCACTCAGTTAGTAAGAGGTTTGAACTCAGGAAGATGAGTCTTCTTTACTCCACGCCCAGCACTCTATCGACTTCACTACCTAGCTGCCCCATCTAATCTTTTAATTTTCAAAAAATTTTACTCTTTCAGCACTAAATGATAGTCTTGAGACCTGCCCCATTGTGCTTTGTGACCTGTGAAGTCACTTTGCCTTCTTATTTTCAGATCTTGAGCTCACTGTTAACACCCTACCTTGTACATTTGCCTATCTGAGGCCATGTATTTTATTCCTCTCCCTCTTCTTGGATATTGTCTTCCGTAATTTGTGTTGGCTTCTTTGGCTTTTCTTTTTCCTGTGTTAAAGCTATTACTTTGTGTAACATGATAACATGAGGCTTAGCATACATGCATACACACATGTATAGGTATATATATACATACCACTATGGAAACTGTCCACATATATATGTAGATAATTTCTGCCCCCCCCCCCCGCCCATCTTTTTAAAGTCCTCTTGAACAGACTTAAGGAAAGCTGTTGTGAGGATCAAATGCCATGAAATATGTAAAGTGCTTAACAACGCCTAAAGCAATATGTAGAGACTAGCTAGTAGGAGTAGTAGTGGTAGTAGTAGTAGTAGTAATAGTAGTTGTTGTTGTTGTTGTTGTTCTTTATGTCTGCATTCCATTCTTAGGAAAGAAACTGTCATTCCTGTATTTTGAACTGTGGTACTAAAATTGAAATACTGCTCTTTCTTCTTAGTGAGCCATTTGCATTCTCTTTTGCCTTTTTCCACATTAAGTTAGGAGTAGAAATGGGTTTTCGTTTGTTTTTATTTTTACCCTCCCCCACTCCCACTCCAAGGATTTAACAATCTCTAGCAATTTTTTAAATTTTTGTTAGGTGGTATCATTTCCTCTCACATAAATCACAATGAGGAACTGATTTTCAGTCTCTTGGATTAGTCTTGGGAGGTTCTCTATAATGGCTTCAAGTGATCTTGAAAGATTGTTGTTGTTCAGTGGTGTCTTACTCTTTATGACCTCATTTGAGGTTTTCTTGGAAAAGATACCAATGGTTTCCCATTTCCTTCTCCAGCCTACTTTACAGATGAAGCAACTGAGGAAAACAGGGTTAAGTGACTTGCCTAGAGGCATTTAGCTAGCTGAGGCCATATTTGAACTCTGCTCTTCCTGACTACAAGCCCAGTGTTCTATCCACTGTACAACTAGCTGCCACAGGAAGATAATAATCCTATTTATGTATATACCTCATCATTTAGTCCTTTCCTGTTGCTCAAATGTATTGAGCTTTCTGAGGTTTTTTTTTTTTTTTGACTCTTGTATTGGCTTTTCAAAGATTTTTGTTCTTGTCATTGTTGTTCTCAAATTCTTGTCTTTTAATCTGGAATGCTTTAAGACACTTTCTTCTATTAAGGTACCCACCATCTATGTGTCCATCCTCATTTTCCTTTGAGGTTACTTTTAAGAGATAATCATTGAACTCTTCATATTTTTACATTGTTCCCTGTTTCTAACAGATCAGGACAATTTTCTTTTAGGTGCCCCAGTTTATTTATTTACTCATGGTTTTCATTTTCTTTCTTTTTTTCCTTTAATATATTTAGTTTTCAGCATTGATTTTCACAAGAGTTTGAATTACAAATTTTCTCCCCATTTCTACCCTCCCCCCCACTCCAAGATGGCATATATTCTGGCTACCCCAGTCAGCCCTCCTTTCTGTCACCCCACTCCCCTCCCATCGCCTTTTCCCTTCCTTTCTTGTAGGGCAAGATAAATTTCTATGCCTCATTGCCTGTGTATCTTATTTTCTGGTTGCATGCAATTTTTTTTTTTGTTATTGAACATCTGTTTTTAAAACTTTGAGTTCCAAATTCTCTCCCCTCTTCCCTTCCCACTCACCCTCCCTAAGAAGGCAAGCAATTCAACATAGGCCACATATGTATCATTATGTATAACCCTTCCACAATACTCATGCTGTGAAAGACTCACTGTATTTTGCTCCTTGCTAACCTATCCCCCTTTATTGAATTTTGTCCCTTGACCCTGTCCCTTTTTGAAAGTGTTTGTTTTTGATTACCTCCACCCCCATCTGCCCTCTCTTCTATCATCCCCCTTTTTTCATCTTCTTCCTCCTTCTTTCCTGTGGGGTAAGATACCCAATTGAGTATCTATGGTATTCCCTCCTCAGGTCAAATCTGATGAGAGCAAGATTCACTCATTCCCCCTCACCTGCCTTCTCTTCTCTTCCTACAGAACTTCTTTTTCTTGTCACTTTTATGCAAGATAATTTACCCCACTCTATCTCTCCCTACCTCCCTCTCTCAATATATTCCTCTCTCATCCCTTAATTTTATTTTATTTCTTATAGATATCTTCCCTTCATCTTCAACTCATCCTATGCCCACTCTTTCTCTCTCTCTCTCTCTCTCTCTCTCTCTCTATATATATATATATATATATATATATATATATATATATATGTATATATATATACATACATACATACATATATACATACATACACACACATATACAAATATGTACATAAATTATATATATATGCAAACTCCCTTCAGCTACCCTAATACTGAGGTCTCATGAATCATACACATCATCTTTCCCTGTAGGAATGTGAACAAAATAGTTCAACTTTAGTAAGTCCCTTGCAATTTCTTTTTCTTGTTCTTTTTCTTGATTACCTTTTCATGCTTCTCTTGATTCTTGTGTTTGAAAGTCAAATTTTCTATTCAGCTCTGGTCTTTTCACTGAGAAAGCTTGAAAGTCCTCTATTTTATTAAAAGTCAGTATTTTGCCTTGGAGCATGATACTCAGTTTTGCTGGGTAGGTGATTCTTGGTTTTAATCCTAGCTCCACTGACCTCTGGAATATCGTATTCCAAGCCCTTCAATCTCTTAATGTAGAAGCTGCTAGATCTTGCATTATTCTGACTGTGTTTCCACAATCCTCAAATTGTTTCTTTCTGGCTGCTTGCAGTATTTTCTCCTTGATCTGGGAGCTCTGGAATTTGGAGACAATATTCCTAGGAGATTTCTTTTTGGGATCTATTTGAGGAGGTGATCAGTGGATTCTTTCCATTTCTATTTTGCCCAGTGGCCCTAGAATATCAGGGCAGTTCTCCTTGATAATTTCTTGGAAGATGATATCTAGGCTCTTTTTATGATCATGGCTTTCAGGTAGTCCAATAATTTTTAAATTATCTCTCCTGGATCTATTTTCCAAGTCAGTGGTTTTTCCAATGAGATATTTCACATTGTCTTCAATTTTTTCATTCCTTTGGTTCTGTTTTATAAAATCATGAATTCTCATAAAGTCACTAGCTTCCACTTGCTCCAATCTGATTTTTAAGGTAGTATTTTCTTCAATGGTCTTTTGGACCTCCTTTTCCATTTCGCTAATTCTGCCTTTCAAGGCATTCTTCTCCTCATTGGCTTTTTAGAGCTCTTTTGCCATTTGAGTTAGTCTATTTTTTAAGGTGTTGTTTTCTTCAGTATATTTTTTAGTATTTTTTTGGGTCTCCTTTAGCAAGTCATTGACTTGTTTTTCGTGATTTTCTCGCATCCTTCTCATTTCTCTTCCCAATTTTTCCTCTACTTCTTTAACTTGCTTTTCCAAATCCTTTTTGAGCTCCTCCATGGCCTGAGACCAGTTCATGTTTTTCTTGGAGGCTTTTGTTGTTGTCACTTTGACTTTGTTGACTTCTTCTGGCTGTATCTTTTGGTCTTCTTTGTCACCAAAGAAAGATTCCAAAGTCTGAGACTGAATCTGGGTGCATTTTCGCTGCCTGGCCATGTTCCCAGCAAACTTACTTGACCCTTGAGTTTTTCAGTAGGATACGACTGCTTGTAGACTAAAGAGTTCCATGTTCCAAGCTTGGCGGGATGTGCCACCTCTACCACACCAGCACTCCTCCTTCCCCAAGAACCCCTAACCTGGACTGGACTTAGATCTTCTGCAGGCTCTTCACTCCGGCTCTGATCCGCCACTTAATTCCTCCCACCAGGTGGGTCTGGGGCCAGAAGCAACTGCAGCTGTAGTTCTGTAGCTGCCCCACCTCCGCTGCCCCTGGGCTGTGGCTGAACCATGAACTCCTTTTTTGCAGTCTGTCCCCAGCAGCTTTTCCCACGAACCTTCTCTGTTGTCTTTGGTGTTTGCGGGTTGAGAAGTCTGGTAACTGCTGCAGCTCACTGATTCAGGGTGCTAGGGTACGCTCTGCCCGGCTCCTGGTAGGGTTGTTCTGTGCAGCCCATGCTGGGCTCTGCTCCGCTCCCAGCTCCGTACATGAAAGACCTCACCCAGCAACCATCCAGGCTGTCCTGGGTTGAAGCTCTGCTTTCCTCTGCTGTTTTGAGGGTTCTGCAGTTCTAGAATTGGTTCAGAGCCATTTTTTATAGATTTCTGGAGGAACTTGGTGGGGAGCTCACACTAGTCCCTGCTTTCCAGCTGCCATCTTGGCTCCCCCCCACCCCCTTATTCATGGTTTTCAAGGAGTCCTCTGATTTTTAATTATCTCTCCTCTGCCTGTATTCCTTGTCAGTTAATTTGGATAGTTGATGCCTTCAATTTTCTTCTATTTTTCAATTTTTTGACTTTCTTCTAATATTTCTTCTTGTCTCCTAGATTCATTTAGTTCTTTTTCCTTTCAATTTGCCCCTTCTTATGTAAGAATTTCCACCTTCTATTTTAAGCTATTTATTCTCTTTTCCACTTTTTTTCCTAAGATTTTATTTCTATTTTAATTTTTAAAAATTTTCCTTCATTTCTTCCATCTATCCTTGTAATCATATGTGCACAATATGAACTCAGAGGTCCCTTCCACATTAAACCTTCAATGATTCTAAAACCCATGTTCCTTTATACTCAAGTTTTGAATCACCTTCCTTATCCCCTCCATCTCCATCATGTCAAATACACTTCCTGCTATGTGCTGGGGTAGGTCAAAGACAAAGGGGTGGGTTCAACATACACACAAACAAGTCATTACAAAATCTATGCAAGCTAAATACGAAATAATGAGTGAAGGCACTAACAATGGGAAGAATCTCCTCTAGTTTTCCAATTTCTCTTATCAGGGACTTTCTAATCGGGGATGGTACAGGACCACATTAACCAATCAGTAGCCAAAAATATGCAACATCAGCAGTTACTAACTGAAAATGCTCCTTGAAGGACTCCTTTCTTGTCTCTCTCTTGTTAATTAACCCTTCAAAAAATTGTAAGTTCTGGGAAAGCTGTGGCTAGTGAAGCAAGAGAACTGACTTCCTCTCTAAACTTCCCCTCCATGTGCGTAGATTTATGAATTTATATTCAGAGATCTCAGTGTAGTGGAAAGAGCACCAGATTTGAAATCCAAAGACCTGGGATCATATTAGAGCTCTTAAGTATACTAGCTCTTTGTGCTTCTCCCATCTTTATTGTCTTCACTTCATGCAGGGGTGGGGAACCTGCAGCCTTGAGGGAGGGCTGAGCTTGGCAGCCTAGAGGATGACATGTGGCCTCAAGGCTAAAGATTTACCACACCTTCCAGTGTTATACCACCCATCAATAGAAGGCAAGGACTGTTTTCATGTTTATCTTTTTATCTTTTATCCTTACCCCTAACTCAGGGACTGACAATGAATAGGCATCTAATAAATACTTGTTTTGAATTTTTTTAATTACTTACTTTTTTTAAATTTATTTTTATTTTTAGTTTACAACAGACGGTTCTACATGATTTTGAGTTCCAGATTTTCTCCCCTCCCTCCCCAAGATGGCATGGAATCTCATATAACTACCACGAATGACTTCGCATTGAATTAATTTATACACTAGTCAAGTTGCGGAGAAGAATTACGATTAATGGAATGAATAATGAGAAAGAAGAAACAGAACCAAAAAAACAAAACAAAACAAAACAACCCAAAAACAAAAACAAAAGAGAAGAGAAAAAGGTGAGCATGAAGTGTGCCTCAATCTGCATTCAAACTTCATAGTTCTTTCTCTGGATGTAGATAGCATTCTCCATTGTGAGTCCTTTGGAGTTGTGCCTGCACCTTGTGTTACTGAGAGGAGTGAAGTCTGTCAGGGTGGGTCCTCACAGAATCCATATATCTGTGGTTGTGTACAGTGTACTCCTGGCTCTGCTCTGCTCACTCAGCACTATGTCGTGTAGGTTTTTCCAGGTTGTTATGAAGTCCATATCATCCCCATTTCTTATGGCACAATAGTATTCCATTACCTTCATATACCACAGCTTGTTCAGCCAGTACCCTTTGACTCAGCAATACCACTTCTAGGGTTGTATCCCAAAGAAATCACACAAGCGGGAAAAGGACCCATACGTACAAGGATATTTATAGCGCCTCTTTTTGTGGTAGCCAAGAATTGGAAATCAAGGGGATGCCCATCAATTGGGAAATGGCTGAACTTTTTTTTTTTAAACCAGTAGAAATCTGGCATCTCTCCGTCCTCCACAACAAATGTTTCTGGATGGCTGATGAATAGTTATGAATCTCACCCAAATGGTGTCGTGGGAGACCAGGGTTGAATTCCTGCCTCTGACACTTATTAGTTGAGTGTTATTGGCAAGTCTCTCAACTTTTTACAATCTACCTCAGAAGGTTGCCATGAGGCTCAAATGAAAACATATGCTTAAAGCACTGTGCAAATTTCAAAAAAATATTAGCTATTATTATCATTACCCTATATATAACTTTTTTGTCATTCTTTTATTTTATTTTATTTTATTTTTTTAAATTTATTTAACATATTTAGTTTTCAGCATTGATTTTCACAAGAGTTTGGATTACAAATTTTCTCCCCATTTCTACCCTCCCCCCCACTCCAAGATGGCGTATATTCTGGTTGCCCTGTTCCCCAGTCAGCCCTCCCCTCTGTCACCCCACTCCCCTCCCATCCCCTTTTCCCTTCCTTTCTTGTAGGGCAAGATAAATTTTTACACCCCATTGCCTGTGTATCTTATTTTCTTGTTGCATGCAAAAACATTTTTGTTTGTTTTTGAACATCTGTTTTCAAAACTTTGAGTTCCAAATTCTCTCCCCTCTTCCCTTCCCACCCACTCTCCCCAAGAAGTCAAGCAATTCAACATAGGCCACATGTGTATCATTATGTATAACCCTTCCACAATACTCATGTTGTGAAAGACTAAGTATATTTTGCTCCTTCCCAACCCATCCCCCTTTGTTGAATTTTCTCCCTTGACCCTGTCCCCTTTCGAAAGTGTTTGTTTTTGACTACCTCCACCCCCATCTGCCCTCCCCTCCATCATGCCCCCCATTTCTTTTTATCTTCTTCCCTCTTCTTTCCTGTGGGGTAAGATTCCCAATTGGGTATGTATGGTATTCCCTCCTTAGGCCAAATCTGATGAGAGCAATGTTCACTCATTCCCCCCTCATCCGCCCTCTCCCCTCCTCCCACAGAACTGCTTCCTCTTGCCACCTTTATGGGAGATAATCCATCCCATTCTATCTCTCCTTATCTCCCTCTCTCAGTATGTTCCTCTCTCCTCCCTTAATTTGATTTTATTTCTTTTAGATATTTTCCCTTCATCTTCAACTCACCCTGTGTCCACTCTCTCTCTCTCTCTCTCTCTCTCTCTCTCTTTCTCTCTGTATATATATATATATATATATATATATATATACACATATATACATATCGATACATACATACATACACACATAGATATATACATACATACACATTCACCCATATATATACATAAACATATATGTATCCATATTCCCTTCAGCTATCCTAATACTGAGGTCTCATGAATCATACACATCATCTTTCCATGTAGGAATGTCAACAAAACAGTTCACCTTTAGTAAGTCCTTTGCAATTTCTTTTTCTTGTTCTTTTTCTTGATTACCTTTTCATGCTTCTCTTGATTCTTGTGTTTGAAAGTCAAATTTTCTATTCAGTTCTGGTCTTTTCACTGAGAAAGCTTGAAAGTCCTCTATTTTATTGAAAGTCAGTATTTTGCCTTGGAGCATGATACTCAGTTTTGCTGGGTAGGTGATTCTAGGTTTTAATCCTAGCTCCATTGACCTCCGGAATATTGTATTCCAAGCCCTTCGATCTCTTAATGTAGAGGCTGCCAGATCTTGGGTTATTCTGATTGGGTTTCCACAATCCTCAAATTGTTTCTTTCTGGCTGCTTGCAGTATTTTCTCCTTGATCTGGGAGCTCTGAAATTTGGCAACAATATTCCTGAGAGATTTCTTTTTGGGATCTATTTGAGGAGGCAATTGATGGATTCTTTCAATTTCTATTTTGCCCTGTGGCTCTAGAATATCAGGGCAGTTCTCCTTGATAAGTTCTTGAAAGATGATATCTAGGCTCTTTTTTTGATCATGGCTTTCAGGTAGTCCAATAAGTTTTAAATTATCTCTCCTGGATCTATTTTCCAGGTCAGTGGTTTTTCCAATGAGATATTTCACATTATCTTCCATTTTTTCATTCCTTTGGTTCTGTTTTATAATATCTTGATTTCTCATAAAATCACTAGCTTCCACTTGCTCCAATCTAGTTTTTAAAGTAGTATTTTTTTCAGTGTTCTTTTGGACCTCCTTTTCCATTTGGCTAATTCTGCCTTTCAAGGCATTCTTCTCCTCATTGGCTTTTTGGAGCTCTTTTGCCATTTGAGTTAGTCTGTTTTTTAAGGTGTTGTTTTCTTCAGTGTATTTTTCAGTATTTTTTGGGGTCTCCTTTAGCAAGTCATTGACTTGTTTTTCATGGTTTTCTCGCATCCTTCTCATTTCTCTTCCCAATTTTTCCTCTACTTCTCTAACTTGCTTTTCCAAATCCTTTTTGAGCTCTTCCATGGCCTGGGACCAGTTCATGTTTTTCTTGGAGGCTTTTGGTGTAGGCTCTTGCACTTTATTGACTTCTTTAGGCTGTATGTTTTGGTCTTCTTTGTCAGCAAAGAAAGAATGCAAAGTCTGAGACTGAATCTGGGTGCTTTTTCGCTGCCTGGCCATATTCCCAGACAACTAACGTGATCTTTGAGTTTTTCGGTGGGGTATGACTGCTTGTAGACTAGAGAGTTCTATGTTCCACGTTTGGGGGGGAGGTGCCAGCTCTGCCACACCAGCACTGCTCCTTCCCCAACCCCCAACCCGGATTGGGCTTAGATCTTCAGCAGGCTGTGCACGCCTGCTCTGATCCACCACTTAATTCCTCCCACCAGGTGGGCCTGGAGCCGGAAGTAACAACAGCTGTAGCTGCCCCACCTCCACTGCCCCCGGGGCTGGAAGCCGAACCGCGAACTCCTTCCACTCCTGCAGCTTTTCCCACTAACCTTCTCCGCAGTCTTTGGTGTTTATGGGTTGAGGAGTCTGGTAACTGCCGCAGCTCACTGACTCAGGGCGCTAGGGCATGCTCTGCCCGGCTTCTGGTCTGGATGGTCCACGCCGCTCAGGCTGAGTTCTGCTCCACTCCATTCCCAGCTCCCAGCTCTGTGTGGGATAGACCTCACCCAGAGATCATGCAGGCTGTGCTGGGCTGGAGCCCTGCTTCCCTCTGCTGTTTTGTGGGTTCTGCCATTCTAGAATTGGTTCAGAGCCATTTTTTATAGGTTTTTGGAGGGGCTCGGTATGGAGCTCACACTAGTTCCTGCTTACCAGCTGCCATCTTGGCTCTTTTTGTCATTCTTTATCTCCTGCTACGAAGAATGGTCAAGTCTCAAATTGATTAGGCTGTGTGCTTGCTCCCATGCTTTCTAGTATGGTGTTTTCAGCAATTCTGTCAAATACCTTTACTATCTCTCTAATGATAAATTATTAAATTTGAAAGGCTACAAGCCAAGACTAAAGTGGAGGGAGAGTTAGTACTTAATTTTTTGGCCTGAAATAGTAGGAAAAATACAAATCAGGCATATGCTTAGGTAAATCTCTAATGATCAGTTCCCTGACTAAACCCATACTCAGTATGAATTCCTTTGCCTCCTCCCAAGATGGCAGAGGATGGCATATACCCAAAACACACATGAACAGTGGCACAGGACTAGACTTCTGATCAGAACTGATGAACAAGGTCTTCGTTCTGTGAGGGACCCTGGAGGCAAGAGGCCTAATATCTGAGCACTCATTGTTTACAGAATGCCAAGGCATCATTGCTTTTTCTGATAGTTTATTTAAGCAGGATGGAGTTGTTGATAACCCCTTACAGGGCAGGATATTCTGAGGTGAGGAAGCTCCCAAGAGTAGTTTCTAATCAAACATGGGGATGGAGTCCCACACACAGGTTCCAAGGCTGGAGCCTTGGTTGGCTATCAGCAACAGCAGCTCATCCTATCAATCTGGCCTCTTAGTGGCAAGAGAAACGTCAAGTATTGCTGTTTTCTCAGTTAGTTTGATGTTATGCAGCAGATTAGCTTCTTGTGGCAGTAATGCAAAGAAGCCTCCTTTAGTGTGGCACTCCCTGCCTTACGTAGGAGTCTTTCTTCTATGCCACTCTATTTTACAGACAAGTAAACTAAGATATAGCAAGTTAAGTGGCTTGTTCAAGGTTGAGTGGTGGAGATGGACTTCAACAGCAAGTCTTCTGACCCCAAGTTTGCTACTTTTCCTCCCATACCAGCCTTTCAAAGAGAGCTACTTCTCTCCTAAGTGGACCCTCTGTGGCCCCACACAGAAGAAGAGCTCCACTGAGAGTCAGGGTAACTGAAGCCCTGACCCCCCCAGCGCCTCTTCCCCTCTCACTTCCCCTCTCACTCTATTGATCCCAAATACCCTACCCCACTTTCTGAAGCCCTAAGTTCCAGGCTCAGACCTGCCACCAGCACAGAGTCAGGTGAGAAAGGGGGCAAGGAGAGATTGCGCAGAGCTCAGAAATCAGGGTTGTAATGGGAATGAATTACAAATATATGGAACAGACCAGAGCCCGGGTTGGGAAGAAGCTGGAGGAGGAGGGGTGATGGGCTGGTAAATGTGGGACAACTGACTCTTAAAAAAAACCGAACACACCAGGCAGTTTTAAATTTAATCTGCATTATTAACACTTTCTCCATGGCTTTCTTAAGTCTAAGCAATTAACAAACAGTAAAGCAAACCCTGATTTCATAGCACTTGCAGATTTCCATGGTATAAATGCTTAGGCTGAAATTTTCACAAGCAGCTGGAACTTGCAGCAGCCCACAGAGAGGTGTGGGATTCCAGAGACCAAGGATTACTTACTTCTCTTCCTCTATTCACTTCTAGGTTCCCTAATTAGATCTCAGCAGGGACTTTCCAGTCCTTAACAGAGGAAGACAGTCTGTCTAATTAGCAGCTAGAATCCTGTGACATCGCCAGTTGCCAGGTGAAACCATCATTTGAAAAGGCTCTCTGTCTAGGGAGGAAGGCTGTGACTTGCCAAGAAGGGCATGGTATTGTATTGAGGGAAAGTTTGCAGACCTCAAAGGAAAACTTGATTGAGAAGTAATGAGAATAGAGGAGGGGGGATGTGATTGCTAGGATGGGCAGGGCACTGTTGAGGCCAGAGTCGGAATAAAATCAATGGGGCTCAGGAAAAGTGCTGGACAGGACTTTGGACAGAGCTAGGAGAGAGAAGATGACCAGGACTGAGCAAAAGCAGAGTCTGGGATGAGGAGGTCAGGATAGGATGGAATCAGTGACAGGATGAGAGTCCAGACTGGACTCCCTGATGAGGAAGAAGATAGGAGACACAGTGGATACAGCACTGGCCCTAGAGGCAGGAAGATCGGAGTTCAAATTCAGCCTCAGACGCTTAGTAACTGTGTGATCCTGGGCAAGTCCCTTCACCTTTGTCTTCCTCAGTTTCCTCATCTGTTAAAAGTCAGGATAATAACAGCACTTACCTCTCAAGGTTGTTGCGAGGATAAAATGAAGTGATATGTATTAAGTACGCAGCTAGGTGGTGCAGTGGATGGAGCACCGAGCCTGGAGTCAGGAAGACCTGAGTTCAAATCTGACCTCAGACACTTACTAGCTACATGACCCTGGGCAAGTCACTTAACCCTGTTTGCCTCAGTTTCCTCATCTGTAAAATGAGCTGGAGAAGGAAACCACTCCAGTATCTTTGCCAAGAAAACCCCAAATGGGGTCATGAGGGGTTGGACATGACTGAACAACAACAAATGCTAACTATTACTGTGAGGAAATATGAGGAGCTGAGATGCTGAAATGAGGAAGAATAGCTGGATTAGTTAATTGAATGAATGACGCATCAAGCACTTAGTTGACTGCGATGGCTCCCATTTATATAGAACTTTACAAGGATTAGTGTATGCATTAATATCCATATTTCAAATATCAGAAGATTGAGGCCCAGAGAGGTTGATTGACTTTCCAGGGTCACAAGGCAGCTAGCAAGTTTCCCTAGAAGAGGGAGATGGAAAAACTAGGAATGGGTCAAGGAAGAAATATGGGATGAAGGGAGAACAGTAAGAGATAGAAAGATTTTATGAACTACATGGTTATTACATGTTATCTTGCAGTTTCCTGGTTCTGTCTCTCACACTGTTTCCTATGCCTGAAATGACTTTGACTCTCCACAACTTCTCCCACATAGCCTTTCCCCTTCTACTCCTTGAATTCCTGTCCATTCTTTATTTTTAATAGTATTTTGTTTCTTCCAATTACATGTAAAGACAAATGTCAACATTCATCTTTTGAAAGATTTTGAATTCTAAATTCTTTTCCCTCCCTCCTTCCTTTCCCCATCCCCAGATGGCAAGCAATCTAATGTAGGTTATACATGTGCAATAATGTAAAACATATCTCTACATTAATCATGTTGTGAAAAAAAAGAAATAGAATAAAGGGGAAAAAAACAAAAAAAGTAAAAACATATGCTTCATTCTTCATTTGGACTCCACCAGCTCTTTCTCTGGATGTGGATACCATTTTCCTTTATGAATCTTTTGAAACTGCCTTGGATCATCACATGTCTGAGAAGAGCTAAGTCAGTCATAGTTGATCATCACCCTGTCCATTCTTTTAAACCCAGTTCAAATACCACCTCCTCCAGGAAATCTTCCCTGATCTCCCCCATTTAGAACTCACATAGCACTTTAGTGGCACATATTGAAAACATTATGATACATCATTTTGTCCCATGGCTTTTGTCTTGCATGTACTACAGTCATCTACTAAGCTCCAGAAGGCAGTCCTCTGAACGCAGTTGGTACTTCATGAATGTTGAATTGGAAGGAGTGTGCAGAGTAGAAGAGATCTCAGAGGTATTTTTTAAAAGGCTTAACATGATTAGTTGGGGCAGAGACAAGATGTTGGCTGGAAAGCAGGGACTTGCTTAAAGCTCTACCCCAGGACCCACAAAACACCTATAAAAATGGCTCTAAACAAAATCTAGAACTGCACAATCCAAGAAATAGCGGAGGGAAGCAGGGCTCCAGCCCCTGACAGATTGGATGGTTACTGGGTAAGGTTTATTGCACTGTGCTGGGAGCTGAGAGGAGCACAGCCAAGCGTGGGATGCGCCCGGACCAATCAGACTAGGAATCAGCCAGAACAGGCTATAGCACCCTGAATCAGTGAGCTGTGGCAGTTACCAGACTTCTCAACCCAGAAACACCAAAGACAAAAGAGAAGGTTAGTGAAAAAAACTGTGGAGACTTAGTGAAGAGAGTTTGTAGTCAGCCACCACCCTGGGGGCAGCAGAGGTGGTGCAGCTGTGAGGCTGCTTACAGAGCTACAGCTGAAGTTGCTTCGGGCTCAAGGCCCACCAGGTGGGAGGAATTAAGTGGCAGATCGGAGCAGGAGGGCAGAGCCTGCTTAGATCTGAGTTGCGGTCCAGGTTGGCAGTTCTAGGGGGAGGAGGAATGCTGGTGTGGCAGTTTGCTGTGTAGAAATAGCTCTGAAAAGACAAGCACAGACCCTCAAACTTGGGACAAAGTACTCTCTACTCTACAAGCAGTCACACCCCTACGAAAAGCTCAAGGGTCAAGTAGTTGGCTGGGAATATGAGCAGGCAGTGAAAACGGACTCAGATTCAGATTCAGACTTTGGAATCTTTCTTTGGTGACAAAGAAGACCAAAATATACAGCCAGAAGAAGACAACAAAGTCAAAGAGTCTACATCAAAAGCCTCCAAGGAAAACATGAACCGGTCTCAGGCCATGGAAGAGTTCGAAAAGGATTTGGAAAAGCAAGTTAGAGAAACAGAGGAAAAATTGGGAAGAGAAATGAGAGCAATGCAAGAAAACCATGAAAAACAAGTCAATGACTTGCTAAAGGAGACCCAAAAAATACTGAAGAAAATAACAGCTTAAAAAGTAGACTAACTCAAATGGCAAAAGAGCTCCAAAAAGCCAATGAGGAGAAGAATGCCTTGAAAGGCAGAATTGGCCTAATGGAAAAGGACGTCCAAAAGACCACTGAAGAAAATACTACCTTACAAATTAGATTGGAGCAAGTGGAAGCTAGTGACTTTATGAGAAATCAAGATACTATAAAACATAAACAAAGGAATGTAAAAATAGAAGACAATGTGAAATATCTCATTGGAAAATCCACTGACCTGGAGAATAGATGTAGGAGAGATAATTTAAAAATTATTGGACTACCTGAAAGCCATGATCAAAGAAAGAGCCTAGATATCATCTTTCAAGAAATTATTGAGGAAACTGCCCTGATATTCTAGAGCCACAGGGTAAAATAGAAATTGAAAGAATCCACCGATTGCCTCCTGAAAAAGATCCCAAAAAGAAATCTCCTAGGAATATTGTCACCAAATTCCAGAGCTCCCAGATCAAGGAGAAAACACTGCAAGCAGCCAGAAAGAAACAATTTGAATATTGTTGAAACACAATCAGGATAATACAAGATCTAGCAGCTTCTACATTAAGGGATCAAAGGGCTTGGAATATGATATTCTGTAGGTCAGTGGAGCTAGGATTAAAACCAAGAATCACCTACCCAGCAAAACTGAGTATCATGCTCCAAGGCAAAATAAAGATTTTCAATACAATAGAGGACTTTCAAGTTTTCTTAGTGAAAAGACCAGAGCTCAATAGAAAATTTAACTTTCAAACACAAGAATCAAGAGAATCATGAAAACGTAAACAAGAAAAAGATATCATAAGGGACTTATTAAAGTTGAACTGTTTTATTTACATTCCTACATGGAAAGATGATGTGTATAATTTATGAAACCTCAGTGTTATGGTAGATGAAGGAATTATATATATATATATATATATATATATATATATATATATATACATAGATAGAGAGATAGATAGATAGACAGAGGGCAGAGGGTGAGTTGAATATGAAGGGATGATATATAAAAAAATAAAACAAAATTAAGGGATGAGAGAGAAATATATTGAGAAAGGGAGAAAGGGAGAGATAGAATGGAGTAAATTATCTCACATAAAAGTGGCAAGAAAAAGCAGTTCTGTAGGAAGGGAAGAGGGGCAGGTGGTGGAATGAGTGAATCTTGCTCTCATTGGATTTGACCTGAGGAGGGAATAACAGACACATTCAATTGGATATCTTACCCCACAGGAAAGGAGGAGGAAGGAAATAAAAATCGGGGGACAATAGAAGGGAGGGCAGAGTGGGGGAGGAGGTAATCAAAAGCAAACACTTTTGAAAAGGGACAGAGTCAAGGGAGAAAATTGAACAAAGGGGGATAGGATAGGAAGGAGCAAAATATAGTTAGTCTTTCACAGCATGAGTATTGTGGAAGGGTTTTGCATAATGATATATATGTGGCCTATGTTAAATTGCTTGCTTTCTTAGGGAGGGTGAGAAGAAGGGAGAGAATTTGGAACTCAAAGTTTTAAAAGTAGATGTTCAAAAGAAAAGTTTTTGCATTCAAGTAGAAAATAAGAAATACAGGCAACGGGGCATAGAAATCTATCTTGCCCTACAAGAAAGTAAGGGAAAAGAGGATGGGGGAGTGGGGTGACAGAAGGGAGGGTTGACTGGGGAATGAGGCAAGCAGAATATATGCTGTCTTGGAGTGGGGGGGGGAAATGGGGAGAAAATTTGTAATTCAATCTTTGGGGAAATCAATGCTGAAAATTTAAAATATTAAATAAATAAATAATTTTTAAAAAGAAAGGGATTATTTTTAGTGTCATGGAAAAAAAAATAAAAAGCTTAACTTGAAGATGTTGGAGTAAAATTGGGATCAGAGAGAAGAAACAGAAGGCAAGTGAGTCTGATAAGAATCAGTTTGGTAGCAAAGAAAGAAAAAGACATTTGGAACTAAAAGCCTTGGTTTCAAAGTTCTGCTCCTTTCTACCTGCATGACCTTGGATAAGTCATTAACCTCTTTTGGACTCACCTGCCTCATGTGTAAAATTAAGCATTTGGGTTAAATGACTTTTAAGGTTCCTTCCAATTCTAAATTTATGCTCTTATGTGGGAGTTTTCCAAACCATTGGGAAACGTGTGGCATTATCCTTTCTGGCCAGTAGAAGCTACAGGGACTAAAATGTTCTTTCCTTTCACATTGGGAAAGGAAGACTTCTTCCTTTTCTTTGATTCTCAGGTCCTATAGCTGTAACTAGGGTGGGACAAGTGGGCCTTTTCCCCTAGACCATGACATCTGGGGGTACTTTTTTCCTAGGACTGCCATCTCTGTGCCTCAGGGTCTTCCACAAACAAGTATGACATAGTATATGACTCAATATCTTTGCTAGATTCCTTGCATATCCCCACCATATCTTCACAGCTATGGTGTTTCTTTCCTGGGTACCCCACCATTCTCTTGTGAATCTCTCAGTAGGTATGGGCTAGTTTCTATGTGGGAAGGCCTAGTTCAGGGGTGGGGAACCTGCAGCCTTCAGGCCACATGTGTCCTTCTAGATCCTTATGTGTAGCGTTTTGACTGAATCCAATTTTACAGAACAAATCCTTTTAATAAAATAAAGTTATTTAATGAAAAAAAATTTAAAAATCAAAATAATAATAATAAATAAAATAAATGGCCTGATGGGCACAGGTTCCCTGACCTAGCTCTTCTCCCTGTGTTATAGCCCACTGCTTCTCTGGCCACCCAGATGTTTTTACCCCAGGTGAAAGAATTTTCAGTCATATTTCTGCTGGATCCCCCTCCCCTCCCCTCGTCTCTCTAACATGTGTTTCCTCTCAGATGACGAACAGCTCCAAAGTAGAATTTGATTCTGGCCTCTCTGACGACTGATCACTGACACTCATCACTTCTTTATGGAGTAAGGGTAGAGAGACTTTGAGATCCTAACCTAAAGTTATCCCAAGCTTTATGCAGCATCAATAGCAATTTTAACAAATGCACCTAGGTGATGACTGGAATCTGATGAATATTCCCTTACTAGATTGAGGATAAGAATAGACGTACAGAGATGTTTCCAGAGCAGGGAAAAGGTGAGTTTTACTCCAAAGGAAATTTCTTGGGGCTGGGGGCACAGTGAGGAGAGAACCAGCATTGGAGTTCAGGGTAACTTGATGTTGGAATTTTCAAAGAGGAACAAATCCTGTCTATCAGAGGGCTAGGTCACAACTGCAGGAAACAGATGGGAAAACCACTGAAGAAAAAAGACTAGGGAAAAATTCCTAGGACCTTGAGTTGTCACCCTTCCATTCATTCCCTTATGCCTGGGCTGATGTCACAAGTTCTTGGCTCCCATCGCCTACCTCTTTGTTCAGCTGGGGCTTTTCCATATTTTTTTTTTAGAATTTATTTTTTTTATTTAATATATTTAGTTTTCAGCATTGATTTTCACAAGAATTTGAATTACAAATTTTCTCCCCATTTCTACCCTCCCCCCCACTCCAAGATGGTGTATATTGTGGTTGCCCTGTTTCCCAGTCAGGCCTCCCTTCTGTCACCCCACTCCCCTCCCATCCCGTTTTCCCTTCTTTTCTTGTAGGGCAAGATAAATTTCTAAGCCCCATTGCCCTTGTATCTTATTTTCTAGTTGCATGCAAAAATTTTTTTTTTGTTTTTGAACATCTCTTTTTAAAACTTTGAGTTCCAAATTCTCTCCCCTCTTCCCTTCCCACCCACCCTCCCTAAGAAGTCAAGCAATTCAACATAGGTCACATGCATATCATTATGTAAAACGCTTCCACAATACTCATGTTGTGAAAGATTAACTGTGTTTTGCTCCTTCCTAACCTATCCCCCTTTATTGAATTTTCTCCCTTGACCGTGTCCCTTTTTGAAAGTGTTTGTTTTTATTACCCCCACCTCCATCTGCCCTCCCTTCTATCATCCCCCCTTTTTCATCTTCTTTCTCCTTCTTTCCTGTGGGGTAAGATACCCAATTGAGTATCTATGGTATTCCCTCCTCAGGTCAAATCTGATGAGAGCACAATTAACTCATTCCCCCTCACCTGCCTTCTCTTCTCTTCCTATAGAACTATTTTTTCTTGCCACTTTTATGTGACATAATTTACCCCATTCTATCTCTCCGTTTCTCCCTCTCTCAATATATTCCTCTCTCATCCCTTAATTTTATTTCTTTTAGATATCTTCCCTTCATCTTCAACTCACCCTGTGCCTGCTCTCTCTCTCTCTCTCTCTTTCTCTATACATATATATATATATACATACACACACATATACATATATGTACATAAATTATATATATATATATGCATATTCCCTTCAGCTACCCTAATACTGAGGTCTCATGAATCATACACGTCATCTTTCCATGTAGGAATGTAAACAAAACAGTTCAACTTCAGTAAGTCTCTTGCAATTTCTTTTTCTTGTTCTTTTTCTTGATTACCTTTTCATGCTTCTCTCGATTCTTGTGTTTGAAAGTCAAATTTTCTATTCAGTTCTGGTCTTTTCACTGAGAAAGCTTGAAAGTCCTCTATTTTATTGAAAGTCAGTATTTTGCCTTGGAGCATGATACTCAGTTTTGCTGGGTAGTTGATTCTTGTTTTTAATCCAAGCTCCATTGACCTCCGGAATATCGTATTCCAAGCCCTTCGATCTCTTAATGTAGAAGCTGCCAGATCTTGGATTATTCTGATTGTGTTTCCACAATACTCAAATTGTTTCTTTCTGGCTACTTGCAATATTTTCTCCTTGATCTGGGAGCTCTGGAATTTGGAGACAATATTCCTAGGATATTTCTTTTTGGGATCTATTTGAGGAGGCGATCGATGGATTCTTTCCATTTCTATTTTGCCCTGTGGCTCTAGAATATCAGGGCAGTTCTCCTTGATAATTTCTTGAAAGATGATATCTAGGCTCTTTTTATGATCATGGCTTTCAGGTAGTCCAATAATTTTTAAATTATCTGTCTTGGATCTATTTCCCAGGTCAGTGGTTTTTCCAATGAGGTATTTCACATTATCTTCCATTTTTTCATACCTTTGATTCTGTTTTATAAAATCATGAATTCTCATAAAGTCACTAGCTTCCACTTGCTCCAATCTAGTTTTTAAGGTAGTATTTTCTTCAGTGGTCTTTTGGACCTCCTTTTCCATTTGGCTAATTCTGCCTTTCAAGGCATTCTTCTCCTCATTGGCTTTTTGGAGCTCTTTTGCCATTTGAGTTAGTCTATTTTTTAAGGTGTTGTTTTCTGCAGTATATTTTTCAGTATTTTTTTGGGTCTCCTTTAGCAAGTCATTGACTTGTTTTTCATGGTTTTCTCGCATCCTTCTCATTTCTCTTCCCAATTTTTCCTCTACTTCTCTAACTTGCTTTTCCAAATCCTTTTTGAGCTCTTCAATGGCCTAAGACCAGTTCATGTTTTTCTTGGAGGCTTTTGTTGTAGGCTCTTTGACTTTGTTGACATCTGGCTGTATGCTGCAGCTCACTGATTCAGGGTGCTAGGGCACACTCTGCTTGGCTCCTGGTCTGGTTGGTCCGAGTGGCCCATGCTGGGCTCTGCTCCACTCCCAGCTCCCTGCAGGATAGACCTTACCCAGAGACCATCCAGGCTGTCCTGGGCTAGAGCCCTGCTTCCCTCTGCCACTTTGTGGGTTCTGCAGTTCTAGAATTGGTTCAGAGCCATTTTTTATAGGTTTTTGGAGGGACTTGGCGGGGAGCTCATGCTAGTCCCTGCTTTCCAGCTGCCATCTTGGCTCTGCCCCCCCCCCCCCCAGGGCTTTTCCAGTTTTGAATGACTAAAGGATTGCACCAACCAATCACCAGTGAGAAAACCCACAATTCATTAGTAACTGGGTAAAAGAGTGCCTGGAAGAACAGTATGCTCTCTCTCTCCTGCCGAACTTAGGAAAACGGTGACTCTTAGGGGTTCCATACAGTGTCTTCCCCAATATTCCTCCACCTGAGTCTCTGACATACTCAGCTCTAACCAACTGCAGCCCTGGCTCTGCTTTAGAAAGTTTATAAGGACATTAGATCCTTAAAGAGAGGCAGTTTTTATGGTGCCTTGAAGTTTGCAGAGTGCTTTTCTCATGTGATTTCATTCTCTCCTAACACTGTTTCTATGAAGTTTGTAAGAATTCATGTTATTATCTCCATTTTACTTAGAAGAAACAAGCTCAGAGAAGGAAAATCACTTATCCAAAGTCATACACCTAATGAACATAGGAGGCTAGACTCCTTATTTCTTGTAAGACAAATGTCAACTCTACAATTTGGTATGGAAAGCCCTTCACAGTCTGGCTCCAGGCTACCTTCCCATGCTTATTTCAAATTACTTCCACTTTACCCATTTTATGTTCTTGTAAACTGACCTGCCTTCTGTTTCTCTGACTTGGCATTTTATCTCCTACCTTCAAGCTTTTGCATATGCTGTTCCTCACTACTGAAATGCACTCCATTCCTTAGAATAATTACAGCTTCCTCCAAGACTCAACTCAGGTGCAACATTTCATGAGAATCTGTTGCGAGTCCTCAGCCTCACAACCAAATTATGGGGGTCTATCGCCCCACACCCAGGCCTTTGCCTAGCAAAGGGCCTGATCTCGAGGACAATGTATGGGGTGGGAGCCGAAGATGGTGAATGACTCTGATTTATTCAGGATAGCAGCAAACTTTTATATCTTTAGTGACGTAGGTACATTCTTTGGTTATGTGGGTGAAAGATCAGGTAAAATCAAGACACCTGGGTACTAGGACTGCCCCGACTCCGCCTACTCTCCTCCCCTTCTCTTCCCCTCCCTAACCCGAAGCTCCCTGTGGTCAGGCAGTCCAGGCAAAGAACTGGAAGTTCCATGTGCTCTGGCAAGCCCAGACAGAGAGCCGGAAGTTCCATGTGCTCAAGCAGGTCCGGGCAAAGACCTGGAATTGCCAGGGAGGCAACAAAGGCGAGACCCCTCCTCCCGGCTCCACCCATATCTCAGAGCCCTGAGTTTATCTCAGCAGGCCCTGGGTGTGGAGGTCTGAGGAGGGCAGGGCTCGGCTCTAACTTGGCCCTAACAAGAATCCTTTTCTGTACTCTCTCCATCCTCAAATTATCTTCAACTTATCATGGACATAATATGTATATACAATTTATCTCCAACAAAACATAAATTCTTGAGGGCGGGATCCATATTTTTGTTTGTTTGTTTTGCCTTTGCATCCACAGAGCCTTGAGTATAGTAGGGACTTAATATATGCTTGTTAACTAACAGGAAGGGATGAAATAGAGTTCACCAGCCCAAGAATCCCTCAAAAGCCAATAATTTCAGAAGATGGACATGGTTCATGGGGCAGAATGATGGATGGATAGAGATAGTGTGAATAAAGAGCTGGGGTCCTGGAAAAAAGAGGGATCTCAGTGTGTGGAGAGATAAGTTTTTAGATTGACGTATTTAAAAAGGTTTTTATAAACAGCTGGAGTTAAATGGCAATGGGGAGAAATTTGAGCATCTGAAAACTCTGAAGCCCATTCTTGCAACTGAAAGATAACTGCTCTGTCCCTTTTTTTCCTGACAGGGCCTAGGTACATTGCTGCATGGGGTCCATGGCTAGGACCAAGGGTATGCTTGAGCCACTTCACACTTGGTCTCAAGTCCATTGTTAAATGTTCAGTGTATTTAGGACTTGGAAATTGGCAAATGGTACAAATCAAGGCTTGATTTATTGTTTTGTTGATTGTGTAGACTTAAAGTAATGAAGAATACATTAATAATGAAGATTAAAATTAAAAGTGTGTTGCCTAATTTTTTAAAAATATTTTTTAGAAAGCTTGCTGTTAAAATTTACCATCACATTCTTGCCTGGAATCCATCTCAAGGGTGCATCTGAAGCTACCACCAGTACCATGTCACTGGGGAAGATATTACTAGACATGATATGCCCTAGATACATCATTAAGAGATGATCTCATGGTCTTGACTAATTTTCCTGTTTCCAAGGCCAATTCCACTTCAGGATTTGGCTCATCTTCCACCTCAGTCCCCAAAATGACCTTGAATCACTGAAATCCCTCACTGAGTAAATGACTGACACTATGCTGACCCTGATGCTGGTGTTGACGCTTAGCTGCTGGCGGCCATCGTGTTTGTGACTGGGACAGGCCTGAACAGGGGCTCCTCCACTTTTCACTTCTCATCTTCCAGCCACAAGCCCTGGCAACTGATTAACAGGGAGATGGAAGTGTTACTACCACATTGTTTCCTTGGACCCTGGCCAGGCTTCTTCCAGTGGCACCCAGGAATCTCATATTCACTTCTTCCTCTCCCTTGCTCCATCTATACATCAGATCTCTAAACACATGTATGGAGCTCCTGATTCTTCACACCTCCAGATCCCTCAAAGAACAGCTCATGCTTTCTAGACCCCTATGTTTCCCCTCTTCACCTCTTTCCCTAAGTCATCTGTCCCAAGCATTGTATTCCTCCTCTATCTTTTCTAAACCTTGAGTACAGATGTGATGTTTGGAGCTTCTCAGTGGTTCCATCTGCTGGAGACAGATGATGCTGTCCAGCCCTGTGTCTCCCATTGGCTGGAGGGTAAAGCCTGCAAGGCATGATTAGATAGTTTCTCCACAACTTCCCCAAAACCTGTTCTGTAATCTACCCCTTTCCCCATCTGGAAACTCAGAAGCCCCTTCTTGCGACTGGAAGATAACTGCTCTGTTCCTTTGTCCCTGACAGGGACTAGGTACATTGCTACATGGGCCCAACATTAATAGGTATATGCCCCAGGGAACAGTCTAAGAAAGGAGGCATGGGATAAGAGAGAATCACACAGATATAGTCAGATTAATCTACAAAGTTTAGTCATGTTTCTGTTTCTATGTCATGGATGGTGACTTGTACTAGGTAATTCTCACTCCTTCCCATCCCACACATCTCTCTCCATTTCATTCAAGAGTACTGATAAGGATATCTCATTAACAGAAGATTTGTGTTTGATGGCAGGTCTAGGCATGAGCTCTCCTTTTCCATAAGCCATTTCTAGGAATGTAGCCTGCACAGACCCCTAGCATCAGCTATAAGCTTCACAGAAACAGTGAAAGCTAAGACTGACATCCTCAGTAGTTCCTACTCCAGGAATGTGCTTAATTCTAGTACCTTCCCTGTCTTGATTATTTCCACTTTATCCTGTGGATAAGCTATCTTGTTTATGCATTACCTGTTGTCTCCCCCACTAGACTGAATTCCTTGAGGGCAGGGACTTTCTTTTGTTTTTCTTTGTATCTCTTATGCTTGACACAGTACCAGGCATATAGTAGGCCCTTAAGAAATGTTTATTGACTGATTGACTTGTTAGATTTGATGCTTACTTCAGGCACAAAAATAATAGTATTCATTTGTGTAATATATTTATATGTATTTGAGATACATCATCTTATTCAATCCTCAGAACAGTTCTTTAATGTTGATACAGCAGGCATGATTATCTCTATTTTACTGGTGAAAAAATTTGGGGCATCAAGTACTGGAGGTGGGATTCACATGTGGGTTTCACCAGCACTTTTTCTAGGACATCAGGGTAGCTCCTTAAGATAGTCATGTTTCCTGACTTGGGGTTTCTCCTTAACTGTTCCATGACAAAACAGACCAGGAAAACTTAGGCATCAGTTCTGTCTGCTATAGACAAGTGACACTACTTCCTCCCTTTTCTGTAGTGGTTGATGGAAAAGGTTATTAAGGAGAGGATAAAGCATCCCATACAAACTTTTCTCCCAAATATATTCAATCATTGATCCTTTGCTTCTAGCTATTTATCATGCTGGCTATTGCCCTTCATCCTGAGAGTCCAGAGGAAAGATGTCAGAAAAAGCCAAGAGGGAGTGTCCTGAGGAATGGGCTATTGTTACAGTAAGGTTTGAAGTCAGATATGAGAAAAGACTTTCCAGACAAAGGAATCTAGGTCATTTTTTTTTTCCTTTTGAGGTTTCTCTATTCTGCTCCCATATGTGTTCAACTATCTTCCCTGTTTAAGATCAACTCCTGCTGTGATCTGCTTGGAAAAATAGATTGGCTTCAGGAGGATTCAGGCAGATACCTGTAACATTTTTGTGAGGTCTGTAGTAGCAATTTGGATTTGAAGATCTTTCCCATGCATTAATAGGCCATGTGACCTGCTTACATCATAGGAAGCCTAAGTTATATGTGGTGGGAGGAGCTTCCTGACAGGAAAGGGAAGTTATGTCCCAGGAAATGCTGAGAGAGAGAAAGATGTTATGGCTACTAGTGGCTGCTAACGGCCACTCTTGTGATTGTTAGAACTGAATAGGCTAACTTAGCTGTACTGTGAGTTTGTTTTGGGAAGACCCCAGCAGGGGGTCAGAGAGGTTTTGGGATGGTGAGTCTCCAGGCAGTGATATGGTGTTTTAAGTTCCTTGCTGTTGTGATAAAGTGGGCTGACTGGATGTGGGAACTGAACATATGGTTATGGGATATGATTTTCTGGTGTCTGAATAAATGTTCTACTTCTTTTACCTTCTTTATGGAGAGTCTCTCATACCTTGCAAGGCAGAACTACATAGGCATATTCATGATTATCATTGATGTGTTTATTGCCTTACTTTTTCAGGGCCTCTTCTCCCTACCTATGCCCCAATGCTGTTCAGGTCCAGTTCATCTTCTGCTTCAATCGTGAGTCTTTAAAATTATTAATGACACTGATTGAACCCTCAGGTAGCTTAATCATCATTAGGGTAGTAACAATTTTTTTTCTTTGACCCCAGGAATTTGGCTCCCAATCTCACCATTCAACTGAAACTTTTCTTTCCAAGGTGAATTGAATAGCATTTTACCAGTCTCCTTTGAACTTTCTGTTGTATGTTATACAGTTTAGTTAGTCTTTTATATCTAACTGGCCCCCCACACCATACTTCCTATACCATATTTCCCCTCCCAGTGTCCGTCCTTCCAACCATCTATCCAGGACATCCAACCATCTGCCCTACTTCCACTCACTCACTTTCCCTCACTTGGAGCAGCACACTCTGCACCTTGTGGAGAATCCATGCCAGGTCCCTGGGAAAAATTGACAAACTTAGTTTTGGAATTCATCCCCTGGGCTTAAGCTATCTGGATTGTAAACTCAGTAGGTAAAAATTTACTTAGGTCTTTTTATCTATCTGACTCCTAAACCATGCTTCACTTCATACTCTATCTATATATTCATCATACAGCTATTCACCTGACCATTTTGTCATCCTCATTTTCTCCCTCCTCTTTCTACCTCCTGCTCTGCCCACAGTAACTGTATCAATAGTAACATTCATTCTGGAAAAGGTGGTCCAATTAATGCACTACCTCATGGATTGGTGTTCATGACTGAGAGTTTCCTAACCCTCATGCCAATTTGCTGTGTACAGTATCAACCTAATGGATCCTACCAATCCTTTCTCTGAATGTTTTAAATTCAGGCTCTTGAATTTGAGGCTGCATAGCACTACTATCATTCTCTGTGACAAACCGTATAATGCAGGAATCATTTACCACCAAGTTTCTTATGATTTCTACTTCAGCAACCAGGATCAGCAACAACATAACAGTACCCTTTGTCTTTTCCTCCACCTTTAGAAGGATGGAATTATCATGAACTCTAACTACTGTGGCTTTTTGCAAAGAGAGTGCTCAATAGACCTTATTAATAATAACATATTTGTATGGTAATTTTAAAGTATGTAAAGTGCTTTAATTTTTTTTTTACTTTAATGCTCATTCTGGTTAAACTCCTTGAAAAGACCATCTACAATAGGTGCCTGTACTTTCTCTTCTCTAACACTTTTCTCAAACCTTCAAGATCTGATCTCATCATTCCTCTGAAATACTTTCTCCAAAGTTGCCCATGGTTTCTTAATTGTCACACCCAATGGCCCTTTCTCAGTTCTCATTCTTCTTGACCTCTCTGGAGCCTTTTGTTGATCACCTTCTCCTCCTTGATACTATCTTCTCTATAGGTTTTCAGGCTACCACTCTCTCCTGTTTCTCCTTCTACCAATCAGATGACTCCTTCTTAATTTCCTTTCACGCATCCTCCTCCAGATCACCCCTTTAACCATAGGTGTCCCACTGGGTTCTGTCCTGGGCCCTCTTCTCTTCAACCTTTATACTATTTCACTTGGTGATCTCATTAGCTCCCAAGGATTAGTTAACATCTCTATGCTGATGGTTCTTACACCTCCATATCCCAGCCTAACCTCTCTGCTGACTTCCAGTTTTGTATCCCTTTAAAACATTTAGAACTGGATATCCAGAAGACATCTTAAACTCAGCATGTCCAAAACAAAACTCATTATCTTTCCCCCAAACCTCCTCTAGTTCCTAGTTTCTTTTTTATTATAAAGGGCAACACCATCCTCCCAGTCCAATTCTGATGGACTCATGATGAAAAAATACTATCTACCACCAGAGAGAAGTGATGAAGTCTGACTGCAGATTGAAGAATAATTTTTTCACTGTCACTCTTGATTTTCCTTGCTTTCCTTTTTGCAACATGGTTAATAGGGACATATGTTCTGCATGATTTTACATGTATAAGTGATATCACATTACTTGCCTTCTCAGTCAGTGACAGAGGGGCAGGCAGGAGGGAGAGAATTTGGAACTCAAAATATTAAAAAAATAATAAATAATAAATGTATTTTTAAAAAAAAATTCTTTCCAAAAAACAAAATAAAATAGAATAACGTACTCGTGGATCTACCTGCCTCACATCTGTCCCTACTCCAGTCCATCCTCCATTCAGCCACCAGAATGATTTTCCCAAAATGAAGTTCTGACCACGTCCATTCCTCCTTCTCCCACACACTCAATAAACTCCAGTGGCTTCCTCTTGCCTTCAGGATCAGATAAAAAATGCTCTGTTTGGTATTCAAAGCCCTTCATAATCCCGCCCCTTCTATCTTTCCAGTCTTTTTACACCTTCCTCTCTACCATCTATTTTTTGATCCAGTGACCCTGACCTCTTAGCTATGGGCATTTTCTCTGGCTGTCCCCAATATTTGAACTCAGGTGTTCCTGACTACAAGGCCAATGTTCCATCCATCCACTATATAACTAGCTGCCCCAGGAAGATAATAATCCTATTTATGTATACACTTCATCATTTAGTCCTTTCCTGTTGCTCAAATGTATTGAGCTTTCTGAGGTTTTTTTTTTTTGACTCTTGTATTGGCTTTCCAAATTTTTTGCTGTTATTGTTGTCGTTGTTCTCAAATTCTTGTCTTTTAATCAGGCATGCTTTAAGTCCCTTTCTTCTATCACGGTCCCCCGCCCATCTACATGCCCATCCCCATTTTCACTTTGAGCTTACTTTCAAGAGACGATCATTGAACTCTTTATATTTTTACATTGTCCCCTGTTTCTAATAGATCCAGACAATTTTAGGTATCCTAGTTTATTTATTTACTCATGGTTCTTAAGGAGTCTTGTCATTTTTAATTATCTTTCCTCTACCTGTATTCCTTGTCAGTTAATTTGGATAGTTGATGCCTTCCATTTTCTTCTATTTTTCAATTTTTGACTTTCTTCTAATATTTCTTCTTGTCTCCTAGATTAATTTAGTTCCTTTTCCATTCAATTTGCCCCTTCTTATGTAAGAATTTCCACCTTCTATTGTAAGCTATTTATTCTCTTTTCCACTTTTTTCTCCTAAGATTTAATTTCTATTTTAATTTTTTAAAAAATATTTTGCTTCATTTCTTCTATCTAACCTTGTAATCATATGTGCACAATATGAACTCAGAGGTCCCTTCCACATTAAACCTTCAATGATTCTAAAATCCATATTCCTTTATACTCAAGTTTTGAATCACCTTCCTTCTCCCCCTCCATCTCTATCATGTCAAAGATCAGAGGAGATGAATCAGAAAAAGACAATTTTCTCCAAAAGAGGGAATAAATTGAGGCTAAAGCTTAGGGTACACGGTGTAGAAACATCTGTAGGTTTAAAAAGTTAATTCTCAAGAGAATGTGTCCCAATTGTAAAGGAGCAGACAAAGGAGCATCCAGAAAAAAATGGAAAAAGAGAGAGGGCCTAGCTACTGAGAAATAACCTTCTAGCAGAGTTGATTTTTTTTTCAGTAACAAGCATTTATTAAGTGTCAAATACACACCTTGCTATGTGCTGGGGTAGGTCAAAGACAAAGGGGTGGATTCAACTTACACACAAACAAGTCATTACAAAATCTATACAAGATAAATATGAAGTAATGAGGGAAGGCGCTAACAACTGGCAGAATCTCTGCTCTAGTTTTACAATTTTTCTTATTAGGGACTTTCCAATCAGGGATGGCTCAGGACCACATTGACCAATCAGTAGCCAAAGATGTGCAACATCAGCAGTTACCAAGTGAAAATGCTGCTTGAAGGACTCCTTTCTTGTCTCGCTGTTGTTAACTAACCCTTCAAAAAATTGTAAGTTGTGGGAAAGCTGTGGCTAGTGAAGCAAGAGAACTGACTTCCCCTCCCAACTTCCCCTCCCTGTGTGTATATGTATGTATTTATATTCAGAGGTCTCAGTATAGTGGAAAGAGCACCAGATTTGGAATCCCAAGACCTGGGTTCCTATTAGAGCTCTTGAGTATACTAGCTCTTTGTGCTTCTCCCATCTTTATTGTCTTCACTTCATGCAGGGGTGGGGAACCTGCAGCCTTGAGGGAGGGCTGCACTGGGGGCCTAGAGGGCAACATGTGGCCTCGAGGCTGAGGATTTCCCACCCCTGCCAGGGTTATGCCACCCATCAATTGAAGGCAAGGACTGTTTTCACATTTTTTTTTTATCTTTTATCCTTACCCCTTTTCAGCAATTCTGTCAAAATACCTTTAGCTATCTCTCTGATGGTATATTATTTAAATTGAAAGGCTACAAGCCACGACTGACGTGGAGGGAGAGTCAGTACTTTATTTTTTGTTTGCAGATGAGTATCCACTCAGTGCAGCCACTGAAGCTGAGATGCAACAAAGTATGGTGCTTGTGCTAATTTTGGCCTAATGATTAACACTAACAGGTGATCCACCAGCCAGCACCACACCATCCATACGTGGAACCATCAGTTACAGAAAATGGAGAAGTTTGGAATCCTGGAGATAACTTCACTTACCTTGGCAATATACTTTCCAGGAATGTGCACATTGATAATGGGATGGACAGAAGCACTGCCAGAGCTAGCTCATTGTTTAGGAGGCTGTAAAGGAAAGTGTGGGAGACTGACTACCAAACTGAAGGTCTGCAGAGCCATTGTGCTGACCTCATTGTCTTATGCCTGTGAAACCTGGACAAGTCTCCTGGTGCCATGCCAGGAAACAGAATCACTTCCATTTGAATTCTCATAGGATGATCCTGAAGATCACTGGACAGGATAGGGTACTGGACATGGAGGTTCTTTCTCAAACTAAACTGCCAAGCATGCTAACTCTCCTGCAGAGAGCACAACTCCAATGGGCTCCAATGTATGCTTTCCTAAAAGACTACTTTACCAAGAACTCACATGGGCACTCACATGGTGGTCAAAGAATTGATATAAGGACTCTCAAGATCTCTCTAAAGAACTCTGGAATTGATTGTGTGACATGGGACAGTGGCACAGGACTGCCCAGCATGGCATGCCTCCATCAAAGAAAGTGACAATTGTAATGCATCTTCTTTAGTGTCATTTCCATAGATACATCCATCCCACTGTTTCTCAGTCCAAAGACAGTGGTGTTGTGACCTTTGCTTTCTAGTTCTTCAGTAGCTATGGTTACTGAGGAGATAGGTGCAGATCTGGCTGTAGAGACATTTGCCATGTCATATCTGATTTCATGGGATGTGCTTGGTGCAGAGCCTATTGTCTGTAAGATAGTGCTGAATCCAGGGTTCTTGGTCTTACCTGCCTGTAGATGGTAATTATTTGTGGTGGAGGTAGGTAGGATTATTAGCCAGGGGTTTAGATGAGAGTAAAAGTGTGGGGACAAGAGAAAGCAAAGAACTAAAATTTTAAAAAGTGCTTTAGACAGTTCAGGAATGGCTGAACAAATTGTAGCATTCAAAGATGATTTCACAGAATCTGCAAAGGTGGTATGAACTAACTCAGAATGAAGTGAGCAGAACCAGAATAATAAATAGGGGAATAAAAACATTGTAAAGAAGGACAATGTAGAAAGACTTAAAAATCAATAGAATAACAGCCAATGTCTCCATTAGAACTATGATAAAATGCTCCCCACACTCGAAGAAATGAACACAAGGTGCGGAAAGAGACATATGTTTTGGGGACATGGTAACTTTGTAGATTCATTTTGCTTCACTATGTTTATATTTTATAAAATTTCCCCCCTTTCTTTTGGTTTTCAATGAAAGAGGGGAGCAGACCTAAGGAAGAAAGATTAAGTATGTTGTTTCCAAAAAGAATTAGGGGACCATCAAAACATTTTTTAAAAAAATTTAAATTTATTTTTAGTTTTCAACATTCATTTCCACAAGAATTTGAGTTACAAATTTTCTCCCCATCTCTGCCCTCACCCCAACCCCAAGATGGCATGTATTCTGATTGCCCCTTTCCACTGTCTGCCTGCTCTTCTATCACCCCCACATCCCCTTTCCCCTCACTTTCTTGTAGGGCAAGATAGATTTCTATAACCT
This sequence comes from Trichosurus vulpecula, assembly GCF_011100635.1. Taxonomy (NCBI): domain Eukaryota; kingdom Metazoa; phylum Chordata; class Mammalia; order Diprotodontia; family Phalangeridae; genus Trichosurus; species Trichosurus vulpecula. The sequence continues at coordinate 269,047,806 of NC_050579.1, read as the reverse complement.
ATTGCCTGTATATCTTATTTCCCAGTTGCATATAATTTTTAAAAAATATATGCTTTTAGAATTTTGAGTTCAAATTCTTTCCCTTTTTCCCTCCCCACCCACCCTCCTTGAGAAGGCAAGCAATCCAATATAGGTTATACATGTATCATTATGCAAAACACTTCCATAATAGTCATGTTGTGAAAGACTAACTATATTTCCCTCCATTCTATGCTGTCCTCCTTTATTCAATTTTCTCCTTTCTCTCTCCCCCTTTTCAAAAGTATTTGCTTTTGACTACCTCCTCCCCCAATCTGCCCTCCCTGCTATCATTCCCCCCTCTTATCCCCCTCACTCCTACTTTTCTGTAGGGTAAGATACCCAATTGAGTATGTATGTTATTCCCTCCTTCAGACACATCTGATGAGAGCGAGATTCATTCATTCCCTTTCATCTGCCCACTCTTCCCTTCCATTATAACAGCTTTTTCTTGCCACTTTTATGTGAGATAATTTACCCCATTCTATCTTTCCTTTTCTTCTTCTCCCAATATATTCCTCTCTTACCCCTTAATTTTATTTTTTTTGGATATCGTCCCTTCATATTCAACTCACCCTGTGCCCTCTGTCTATATATATATGTATACACACACACACACACACACACACACACACACACACACACATATATATATATATTCCCTTCAACTACCCTAATACTGAGAAAGGCCTCATGAGTTACAAATATCATCTTTCCATGCAGGAATGTAAACAAAACAGCTCTACTTTAGTAAGTCCCTTATGGTTTCTTTTTCCTGTTTACTTTTCATGCTTCTCTTGATTCTTGTGTTTGAAAGTCAAATTTTCTATTCAGTTCTGGTCTTTTCACTGAGAAAGCTTGAAAGTCCTCTATTTTATTGAAAATCCTTATTTTGCCTTGGAGTATTATACTCAGTTTTGCTGGGTAGGTGATTCTTGGTTTTAATCCTAGCTCCTTTGACCTCTAGAATATCATATTCCAAGCCCTTTGATCCCTTAATGTAGAAGCCGCACATCTTGTGTTATCCTGATTGTGTTTCCACAATATGCAAAATGTTTCTTTCTGGCTGCTTGAAATATTTTCTCCTTGGCATGGGAACTCAGGAATTTGGCTACAATATTCCCAGGAGTTTTATTTTGGGGATATTTTTCTTTTTTTCTCTTTTAATTATTTTTATTTTTTTATTAAGATTTTTTTTTTCTTTTTAGTTTACAACACTAAGTTTCAAGTGATTTTGAGTTCCACATTTTCTCCCCCCACCTTCCCAAGATGGCATGGAATCCGATATATCTTCTACATATACATTCACATTAAACATATTTACACAATAGTCAAGTTGTAAAGAAGAATTATAACCAATGGAATGAATCATGACAAAGAAGAATCAAAACCACAAAAAACAAACAAAAACAAAAGAGAAAAAAGGAGAGCAAATAGTTTGCCTCAATCTGCTTTCAGACCCCATAGTTCTTTCCCTGGATATAGATAGCTCTCTCCGTCATGAGTCCTTTGGAGTTGTCTTTGAGTTTTGTATTGCTGAGAAGGTTAGTCATCACAGAATCCATATATCTGTGGTTGTGTATAATGTTCTCCTAGTTCTGCCCCACTCACTCAGCATTATGTCTTGTAGATTTTTCCAGGTTATTATGAAGTCTATATCTTCCTCATTTCTTATAGCACAACAGTATTCCATTACATTCATATGCCATAACTTGTTCAGCCATTCCCCAATTGATGGGCATCCCCTTGATTTCCAATTCTTTGCTACTACAAAAAGAGCTGCTATAAATATTTTTGTATATACAGGTCCTTTTCCCACTTATGTGATCTCTTTGGGATTTGGGATCTTTTTCAAGTGGTGATCGATGGGTTCTTTCAATTTCTATTTTCTTTGGTTCTAGGATAACAAGGCAGTTTTCCCTAATAATTGCTTGAAAGATGATATCTATGCTCTTTTTTTGATCATGGCTTTCAGGTAGTCCAATAATTTATAAATTATCTCTTCTGGACCTATTCTCCAGGTCAGTGGTTTTTCCAATGAGATATTTCACATTGTTTTCCATTTTTCATTCTTTTGATTCTGTTTTATAATTACTTGATTTCTCATGAAGTCTCTAGCTTCCACTTTCTCCATTCTAATTTGTAAGGCAGTATTTTCTTCAGTGGTTTTTTGGACCTCCTTTTCCATTTGTCTAATTCTGCTTTTTAAGACATTCTTCTTTTCATTGGCTTTTTGGAGCTGTTTTGCCATTTGGGTTAGTTGATTTTTTTAATGTGTTATTTTCTTTAGTATTTTTGCGGGTCTGCTTTAGCAAGCTGTTAACTCATTTTTCATGATTTTCTTGAATCACTCTCATTCCTCTTCCCAATTTTTTCTATATTTCTCTTACTTAATTTTCCAAATCTTTTTTGAGCTCTTCCATGGCCTGAGACAAATTCATATTATTCTTGGAGGCTTTTGGTGTAGGATCTTTGACTTTGTTGACTTCTTCTGGCTGAATGTTTTGATCTTCTTTTTCACCCAAGAAAGATTCTGTAGTCTGAGTCCTTGTACACTGCCTGCTCATTTTCCCAATCAATTACTTGACTTCTTAGCTCTTTGTCACAGTATGACCACTTCCAGAGTAGAGACTGCTCTGTCCCAAGTTTCAGGGGTTTTGCACTGCTGTTTTCAGAGCTACATCTATTCTGAGATGATGTGATGCTCCTCTCCTGGCCTGTGCTCTGGTCTTCGAGTGCAAGCACTCCTTTCTGCCATGTAACTACCAGGAGGATTCCCTCTCCACAACCACCACAAGCTCTGCCACACCAGCACTCCTCCTCCCCCAAGGATGGCCAACCAGAACTGTGACCCAGATCCAAGCAGGGCAAAGCAAGAGAACCTTACCTCAGCACCAGCAAAGAGATCCCTGTACTCCCACTCTGATCAGCTGCTTGGTTTCCCCTTCATTCTGTTGGCCTGGAGCTCTGGAGCAGGTGGCACCACTATAGCCAACTCTGCAGCCCTGGGATGAGGCTGGGCCATGCACTTTTCTCACCCAGGTCTGAGTTTTCCCACTGACCTTTTCCACTATCTTTGACCTTTGTGGGTTGAGAAGTCTAGAAACTGCCACAGCTCAATGATTCAGGGCTCTGAGGCCTGCTCCATCTGGTCTACTCTGGCCTGGTCTCTTCCCTAACAGCCCACACTGGGCTGTGCTTTGCTCCCAGCACAGTGGAATGGCTACTTTTCAGTGACCATCCAGGATCTCTCGGGCTAGATACTTCTTTCACTCTCTTATTTCATGGGTTCTGCAGCTTTAGAATTTGTTTAGAGTCATTTTTACAGGTATTTGGAAGGATTTGGAGGAGAGTTCAAGTAAATCTCTGCTTTCATACCACCATCTTGGTTCTGACCCCCGGAACATTGTTTTTTTTTTAATGTATAGAACAGAAGACTCTTCAGAAGGAAGTATTGACAAGTAGGTCAGTTTTGAAAGTAATGTGTAGAAATTAATCTGTATTTAAAAGCAAGTTGTATAAGATAGAGACTCACAGTTTCATAGAGAATCCTCTGTGTTCTCTTGTGTCTATGAAAATGGTTCCTTTTTGGTATTTAATTTAATTTTTAAAAAGAGAGAAAGAGAAATGTAGAAAGAAGACAATATTTTGCTAGAACTACAATGTCTACCATAACAGGAAATTGGGGGATGATGGAAAAGGAGGAGAAAAGTAGTAACTACAGGAGACTAAGGAAAGAGTCAGTGAAAGTGAAAAAAAAAAAAACTAGAAACAGGAAGGGAGAAATAAGAAAGCAGTGAAAATATCCATAGAGATTCAGGTGCAGTCCAGATCTAGGCCTCAGAATCCCTGGAAAACCATGCTACCTGTGCCACAACAGGAAAACTGGAAAGCCTGAGAGAAAGGACCACTTCTTCATGTCCAGGAGAATTTACAATGAGCAGGTGCTATCTCCACCTGGAGGCAGTAACTATGTGGGTCCAAAGAGAAAATACTTTTGAGACAGTAGAGAAGCAGTTGGACAGAGGAATGGATTGGATTTAAGTGTCTGGATGGAGGCACCAAAGACGGAGGATCTACTAAATTAGACTACAGGTCATGTAACTCCATTATGCAGCCATAATTGCTGATGTGTATATAGTTTGTCATCAAATAACCTCTTACTTCTTTAGTAAATAAGGGAAATGGTAAAATTATATAGTGCAGTTGAGAAATAAGGTTTAGGTGAAAGTTTCAGATTATTTCTAAAGTGCTGAAAGTTTTTTTTCTTATAACTTTTAATTAAAACCAGGGGTTTTTTTTGTTCAACAAATCCAACTAATGCAAAATTTAAATTAAAAAGAAAATTCCCTCTCCAATAATTATCATCAATCATCTTCAGTGTCAGGCTACCTTCAGCTTTAAATTCAAAGTGTAAAGGAAAAATGGAATTAACATAATGTTTTTTATGAAATCAAAATTAGAATTTTGCAACAAGTAGTTTAAAATGTGTGCAGCAATAATGAAATATATTTCTCCTTTGAAAAGAAGTAGCATGAAAGAATTCTTGCATCTAAATTTTCAAGAAATAAATATATTTCAAAAAATGACTCAAGTGGGGCTTTCTTATGATTTAGTTTTTCCTATGATTTTATGGGATTATTGTCTTCTGTAAAGTATAATCATTGATGTTCACAGGTTATACATGACCATTACTGTTAGCTGCAACTAGAAAAAGGAGCCATCCTTTTTGGGATCATTGTGACCCCATACAACTTTTCAGGAGGTTACTATAAAGATAAAAATTTTGGCTTATGGGCAACTCTCCCAAGGAAAAAGATACATATTGAATAGCTAACAAATACCAGACACTGGAGTCATTCACTTAAACCCTACACATGACAATACTCCTTAAGTATAATTCTGAGATTGATGAGGGCACAGTCTCTGGGAACCCCTTGAACCCTTGAACTCTCCTTGAGAGGCTATAACCTTTAGGCCCAAATGCCTACCTTGCCTAGCCCTCTATTGTCCAGCTGTTTCCCACCCTTAATCCTGATCAAAATATCTATACCCTAGCTCTGTTACCTCAGCCCTCTATTGTCTGTATGTCTCCATGTAGCCTTCAGCTATTTCCCACCCTGGAGTCTGACCTCATCTCAGTCCCATCAAGCTCCTCCTTAGACTCCTCCTCAAGTCCCTCCCTAAACCCCTCCTCTAGTCACCCCAGACCACCCCTCAATCCCTCCCACAATCTTTGTGTATATAATCTCCATTTTGCCTCCATGAAGGTGCTCAGATTCAATCTAATTCAGTAGGTTGAATCTGGCCTGCTTGTGGAAACAGGAGTCACAAAGGGTGGGATTTCTTAAAACAACCCATTATGGTGAATCCCCAACAAACTTTGTCTTTTCCCTTGGCTGAGAAGGCTTGAGTCGAACTCTTTTGGCAGGACCCGGAGTGTCAGTATTTTGGGGTCTCGAGCACCCCTAGAAACCTATGGTTCCCTACCGTATTCATTTTGATTAAACCTCTTCATTTTTGGTTCCTTGACTGGGAATACTGCTAATCTCAAGTTCTTCTCCAGCCTAGACTGAAGGTATGTGGGCCTCCCCCTCTCCCAATCCCCTTCTTGCTCTCCAAGCATTTTGGAGGTGCTTTTCGGGCCTGACCTCAGCAGGTCCCAGTAGGGCAGACAGCTAGAAGGCTGTCTTGTTGTACTCAGCCTGATGCTCTCACGTGGTTCTCGGTCCAGAAGCTATATTGGAGGCCATGGACCTAGGCACGGCTTCTGAAGCATGGAAGATATGGACAGATGCCCCATCCAGAAGCATATGCCAGATTATTTCAATTCTTTTAGCACTAGGGAATTGGGAAACTCCAGCAGGTGTGTTCTCATGGGTTTTTTTGTCTTGTTTTATTTTGTTTGTCTCTCTACACCTACTCCTAACTTCTCCTTTGCTATGGAGGAAGAGACTTCCAGCCCAAATGTCTGAAATGGCTCAATCCTTTCTAATTCCCAAAAGTTCGCCTCTAAAAGGTTGTAGGATGTTTGTAGCTAGAGCTGCCCCACAAAGGGTCAATGGGGGTGAACAGGACATTTTGGATAACCCCCTTCTTATGGCCCCCAGGGCTTTGGCCCCTCCCCCCTTGGTGACCCCTGCTCAGGTCCCAGCCAAGGGTCTTGTTGAGATGCCTCCCTCCATGGCCCCTTTCCCTGAAGGGACCCCTACTCAGGTTTTGGTCTCATGGCCTGCCTCAGGTTTTGGCCTCAGGCCCTGCAATATCTATCACCATGGGCCCTACCCCCAAGGCAATCCCTACTCAGGTTCCAGTCTCGGGCCCTGCCCCCATGGCAATATCTCCTCCCCTAGCCCCTCTCTCTGAGGTGGCACCCACCTGGGTCTCTGGGGTATCTTCCCCTCTGACCTCTACCCCTCCTCAGGTATCAACTGATTTTCTCCCTTGTCAGCCTGATCCCCTGGCCTTGCAGCCAAACCTAGTTCAGCCAGCACTGCCCAGCCCCTCCCTCACAAGAAGAGGCTCCCCAAGCCTCAGTCTACACAGCTCCTTCAAGGCTTTTTCCCCTGAGGGAAGTGCCTGCCTCCTCTATGGGGACAATCAGGGTACATGTTCCATTGTCCATTTCAGAGATCATTCAGGTTAAAGAGAGGCTGGGGAGATACTCAGAAGACCCCACTAGGTTTACTGAGGGTTTTAGGGATCTGTCCCTACAATTTGAGCTTTTTTGGGGTGAATTGCGCATCCTCTTCTCTATCTGTTGTACCACTGAGGAGAAGAGGAAGATATGGGAACAAGCCCAAAAATATGGGGATCATTTGGCTAGTGATAACCCAATAAAATACCCACCAGGAACAGCTGCTGTTCCCACTAGTGACCCAGGATGGAATTATCAAAAGAGTGAGGATAGAGAAAAGAGAGACCATATGGTAATTTGCCTGTTAGAAGGCCTAAGAACAGCATTTCAAAAGCAGATAAATTTTCAAAAAATTAGGGAAATTACTCAGGGAGAAAAGGAAAACCCTGCCCTTTTCCAAAACCAGCTAGTAGAAGCTATTAAGAAGTATACAAATTTGGATCCTGATTCTATTGAAGGGGCGGCAATACTTAACATGTATTTCATTAATCAGTCTGCCCCAGATATTAGGAGGAAACTGCAGAAATTGGCAATGGGACCCCAAACACCTCAGGTCCAATTGCTGGAGACGGCCTTTGGAGTTTTCAACAATAGAGACCTGGTTGCAGCAGAGGAAAGGAAATGCAGGGAAAGGGCTAGAGACAGAATATGCTCTATTCTTGGCTGCTGCCATGGCCAGGAAAAGACCCAAGGAGTGCCCTTCCAGGGGGCCCCCTTGGAGGAAGCCCAGCAGTATGGGCCATGGGGAAACCTGCTTTCGATGCCACAAGGAGGGTCACTGGTCCAAGGAGTGCCCCTCTAGGGCAGCCCCCTGGAGGAAGCCTCCAGGATCCACGCCTCCAGGACCATGCCCAGTATGTAACCAGGAGGGACATTGGAGGAATGATTGTCCCCAAGGTTGGAAAAGTGGTAGAGCCTCCTCCCAGTACCCTGTCCTCCAGTCCTCTGAAGATTTGGAAGGAGGGGAAAGCCTGGAACTTGGCAGTGCTCCCACTTTCTCCATATCTCTCAGGGAGCCCTTGGTGAAATTGAGGCTGAAGGTAATGTTACCCCATTTATCATGGCTATGTTCTCTTGTTTTAACTACTTGCTCTGGCCCTATGGACCCCTCAACCCATTGGGTCATGGGCATTAAGGATCTGTTGTTTGAACACTCCTTCCTTACACTCTCCTCTGGCCCTCCCCCCTTGTTGGGAAGGGACCTGATGGTGAAATTGGGGAGCCAGTTTTCTTTAGTTAAACCTCCCAGCTCCTTTTCCCTCTGCTCACCAGACCTCCCCCAGAGGTGTGGGAGAGGGTTGAGCCAATTGTTTGGGATCAGGAAATTCCTGGGCAAACTACTTCTGCCATCCCAGCCATAGTTCTTCTCCATTGCCTTCAATATCCAATTAAGCCCAAGGCTTGGGAGGGACTGCAACCATTAACTGAAAGATTCCTTAGGCATAAAATCCTTGTCCTTTGTCAATCTCCTTGCAACATTCCAATCTTTCCCATAAGGAAGCCTAATGGAGAGTACCAAATGGTTGTAGATTTCAGGGCTGTCAATGAAGCTGTTATTCCTATGCATTGCCACAACCCATATTGGGGTTTTGCACCCTGGACCTCAAAGATGCCTTTTTCTGTATACCTTTGCACACAGACTCACAATTCATTTTTGTCTTTGAATGGATACTTCTAGGGGAATCAAGTTCATGTCAGCTAATATGTACAGTTTTGCCCCAAGGGTTTCGAGATAGCCCTCATTTATTTGGCCAGGCCTTGGGAAAAGATTTAAGGGACCTGAAATTAGCTGACAGTAGCTAATTCAATATGTGGATGATATTCTTATTTGTAGCCCTCCTGGAAGGCTTCTTTGGCTGTGGCCCCAGAAACCCTGAACTTCTTGGGTACTCAAGGCTATAGGGCCTCCTTGAACAAAGTCCAGATAGCATGCCAATCTGTAAAGTATCTGGGCCACGAACTAATGCCTACCTCTCAATCCCTAACCTCAGAGAGAAAGAGGACAATACTGCCCATTCCTATTCCAGCCACTAAGAAACAACTCCAAACTTTTCTAGGCATGGCTAAATTTTGTAGATTGTGGATCCCTAATTTTGGTCCCATTGCTAAACCTCTTTATGACTCCACTCAAGGTCCTGACTCACTCCCTCTAGAGTGGGGCCTGGACCAGGCTAAAGCTTTTGAGATTTTGGAAACTAAAGTGACCACCACTCCAGCATTAGCTTTACCTAATTTAGAAAAACCTTTCACTCAGTATGTTGATGAAAGGAGAGGACAGGCTTTGAGAATCCTAATCCAGTCCTTAGGACCTGACCCCAAGCCACTTGCCTGTTTTCCAAAACAGTTAGATTCTCTGGCTGCTACAGCCATTCCAATTGAGGAAGCTTCTAAACCTCTAGCAGACCATCCCCTAGAAGCTCTGACTCCCCAGAGCATCCTAGAAGCAAATGGCCACCAGTGGCTAGCTAACCACAGGCTCACCAAATATCAAACCTTGCTCTTAGATACCCCCAACCTAATTTGGATATGCTACACACTTCTGGCCCCTGAAGCAGTGTGGTACACAGAACAAGTGGTTAGGGGAGCTAGGTATGAAATAGTCATCTTTAATTCCCTCTGGGGAAATTGTCTTTTACACCAGGGAAAGCATCTTTTCTCTATATTGCTATACTGCCTGTTTGCTGCTTATTTGCTTAACCTGTTTGCCAAGTTTATCTCCTCCAGGCTCCAAGCCATCACCTTCCAGATGACTGCTCAGACCGCGACCCATCGAGGCAGGGACAACTCTACGCCCCTTGCCAGCAGGAAGCAATTTCAGAAGCTGAGACCTTCATCCCTGACCCCAAAAGAAATTGGGCCCCATTTGTTTGAGGGGGGAATGGTGAGGTTTAGACTGTGGGAATCTCCTTGGACCCCAAAAGAATTTGGGTCCTATTTGTTTGAGGGGGGAATGATGAGGGTACAGTCTCTGGGAACCCCTTGAATCCTTGAACTCTCCTTGAGAGGCTATAACCTTTAGGCCCAAATGCCTACCTTGCCTAGCCCTCTATTGTCCAGCTGTTTCCCACCCTTAATCCTGATCAAAATATCTATACCCTAGCTCTGTTACCTCAGCCCTCTATTGTCTGTATGTCTCCATGTAGCCTTCAGCTATTTCCCACCCTGGAGTCTGACCTCATCTCAGTCCCATCAAGCTCCTCCTTAGACTCCTCCTCAAGTCCCTCCCTAAACCCCTCCTCTAGTCACCCCAGACCACCCCTCAATCCCTCCCACAATCTTTGTGTATATAATCTCCATTTTGCCTCCATGAAGGTGCTCAGATTCAATCTAATTCAGTAGGTTGAATCTGGCCTGCTTGTGGAAACAGGCGTCACAAAGGGTGGGATTTCTTAAGACAACCCATTATGGTGAATCCTTAATACACTTTGTCTTTTCCCTTGGCTGAAAAGGCTTGAATCGAATTCTTTCGGCAGGACCCAGCATGTCAGTATTTTGGGGTCTTGAGCACCCCTAGAAACCTATGGTTCTCAACCATATTCATTTTGATTAAACCTCTTCAAGATAACAGTAGTGCCCTGTGAAAGGCATGCCAGATGAGAGCCCAGCACCACACAGTGACCTGGGAGGGGCATTAGAGAAAAGAGCCTGACCAATCTCAACCCTCACTGAAGCATTCACAGTAGTATTCCTATAGCTTTGTGTAGGCCAATATGTAAGCCTAAAAGGCCCACACTAGTTGCAAAAGAAAAAGATTTTAGCTCAGTCTAAGGGGAATAAAGTATCTTATGAATTAGATCTGCATAAAAGTAGAAAATACTGTTTCAGGAGGTAGTCGCCTCTCCACTATTGGCAGCCTTCAAGTAAAGACCACTTCAAGTTGTCATGCTTTCAATTATTATCTCTATGCCTGTGATTCCTCCCTGGCTCTCTCACCCCAGCTGCCACCCTGTATCATCTACTTTTCTGAGATACATAAAAATCAATATGTCCGAAAGCAGAAGGCCCTCCCTCCCAAATCCTTCCCTCTTTCAAAGATTTCCTGTTTAGGGGGCATCACTATCCTTTCATTTATGTTGGCTCACAACTTTGTTGTCACCCTCGACTTCTTGTCACTCCTCATATCCAATCAATTGTGATTTTGTTGTTTCTTTCTTCACAACACCTTTATGATGTACCTAAGATGCCTTATCTCTAAGGTGTACCTTCGATACCTGTATCTAAGATGTCTGGGTACCACAGACCCTAGTTGGTGTCCCTACCTTAGCTCTCTTTATCCCAATCCATCCTCTAATAGGAAACTAAAGTGACTTCTAAAGCATACATATGTCTGTGTCTCCCTACAACTCAATAAACTCCAATGACTCTATTAATTTTTTCAAATAGTATTTAATATTTTTCCAATTACATGTAAAGATAGTTTTCAACATTTATTTTTCAAAATATTTTGACCTCCAAATTTTCTTCCTCCTACCCCCCTTAGACAGCAAGCAATTTGATATAGGTTATACATATGTTATACATATATAAGTTATACATATGTTATACATATTTCCACATTAGTCATGTGGTGAAAGAAGAAACAGAACAAAAGGAAAAAACCTTGGGGAAAAACAAAAACAATGAAAATAGTAGTCCTCGATCTGGATTCAGATTCCAGAGTTCTTTCTCTGGATGAGGACACTATTTTCCACCCTGAGTCTTTGGAATTGTCTTGGATGACTGCATTGCTGAGAAGAGCTGAGTCTGTCATCGTTGGTCATTGCACACTGTGGCTGTTTCTGTGCACAGTGTTTTCCTAGTTCTGCTCACTTCATTCAGTATCAGTTCATGTCAGTCTTTCCAGGTTTTTCTGTAATACACCTGCTCATCATTTCTCACAGCACAATAGCATTCCATTCCATTCACATACCACAACTTGTTCACCCAATTCTCTACTATTCCTGAAATAAATTACAAAGGTGCCTGTTGAAAGTTCTTCACAACATGAATCTTTCTTCTCTTTCCAGGCTGGTTACACGTAACTCTGCTGCACTCACTGTATACTCCAAATATGTGTGTGTGTATTCCACACATATATGTGCTCTCTCTCTCTCTCTCTCTCTCTCTCTCTCTCTCTCTCTCTCTATATATATATATATATATATATATATATATATATGTATGCCACATATATATGCGCGTATGTGTGTATGAGTAGATGCTCTATATGTTACTGTCCTTTCTGTTCCTTGCACACAACATTCTGTCTCTCATCTTGATTCCTTTTCACTGGTTAGATTCCTATGCCTTGAGTTCCCTCCTTCACTCCTGCCTTGCAATTTCCCCAGCTTCTTTCAAGATTCAGTTCAAATTCAGTCTTTTGTAGGAGCCTCTTCCCATTACCCCCAGGTACAAGTGCTTCCATTCTGAGATTACCTTCTATATATTCTGTACATATAATGTAGGTATCTGCTTATTTATATGTTGTCTCCCCTGTTAGAATGTGAGCTCCCTGAGGCCAGAGTGATCTTGCCTTTCTTTTTATTCCCAGCAATTAGTTTGATGCCTGGTTCATAGTTAGCACTTAATGCATGATTTTACGCTGACTCATTTACTGATTGCTAATATGCATAATGTGACATATTAATATATTAGTGTACATAATGAGCAGTTTTGGAGTACAGTGTTCATCTTTCCACCATGTTAATCCACAATGCCAGTATTTCTCTAAAGATAAATTTGCTAACTGACCAAGGGGACTACAAAGACACCTTTATGTATAAATGAAATAAGTATAAAAAGAATAAATACAAAATAGTTAAACACAAGGTAGTTTGAGAAGTAGGGTACTCGCAGTTAACAGAATCAGGAAAGGCTTTATGTACAGGGCATTACTTGAAAGAAAGGAGATTCATCTTGAAGGAAAGGTTCATCTTAAAGGAAAGGAACTGAGGCAGACGTAAGGAGGGCTTGTGATCTAAACATAGGTCACAGCATGATGGGAGACGGAGCATTGAAACAAAAAATAAAAGCAAACTTCCAAAGGAAAATATCTATCAAATTGAGAGGGAAAAGAATCCAAGAAATGCAAAATTAAAATTAAAAAGAAAATTCAATATCCAATAATCATCATTAATTGTATTCAGTGTTGCTTACAGTCAGATATAAACTCAAATTGTAAAGAAAAAAATAAATGTAATTTTAAAAGATTAAAATTAGAATTTTGCAGTAAAGGAGTTTTAAATTAATGCAGCAAAAGTAAAGGGTACTGCTTAAAAAAAGCAAAAATGAAAAATTCTGGTATCTAAGCTTCTAAGCAGTGAAAAGAAACCCAAGTAATAATAAGTAAAAATCCCAGATGAAGTTAATGCTTGTAGCCACTAGATGAAGCTGTGAAGCAAGGTTTTGCTGTGTAAGGACTTTGTAGGGCTGCTGAAGGAACCTGGTGGTTACCTGCAACATCTATTTCTCATCCCACCAGGCTATTTATACTCTCCTGACACTGCTCCTGACTCTATCCCTACAGAATACAAGGGAGGGAAAGAAATTAAAAAGAATAAATGACCTGACAGATCTAATCTCATTCCAGGTAAGAAATTAATGCTCTGGTGGACAAAAAGCCCCAGATCAAGTTTAGTCTTGCCTTCTAGAAAGCTGATAGATCTTTAGTTGTTAATTATTTCAAGTAGTTTTTTTTAGTTGATTCTCTAGGGTTCTCCAAGTATACCATCATATTATCTGCAAAGAAGGTATTATAGGAAGAGACAGGATATATTTTTGAGTTTCAGCCAGCCAAAATAACCTAAACTAGAGAAAGACTTAAAGGATTTTCTCCTTGGAGTGGAGGTTAAGAAAAAACATGAATGATAGTGCCTTTCTTTGTCCTCTCAATATACTAGAGAAGAATTTTTCACTGGGAAAGCCAACCTTAACCTTACATATAGGACATGTAAGTTGATAACCAGTTAGTAAGGAGGATTAATGGAAGGCATGCACCTTCTCAACCATGAGTAACTCCTTGTTGAGTTGTCCCAGGGCCTGAAACTTCGATAATAAAGATTTGCTCTGGTGGGTTAGGTGCATAATTTCTAGGTTTCCTGGAAAATACAAATCCCTCTGGAAAGTAGACTGCATTAGACCATTGACAGTTATTTAAATGTCAGTCTGTGATAATTTGAAGCTGAATTGATCACAAAGAAACAGGATAAATCCGTTTTGTTGGGACTGGGAAAAGGATAAAGCAAGACCTGGACTGTGGAGTACTTACTCCCACAAGAGGATAAGCAGAGGATGAAGCAACCATAGGGGTCTCTTTGCTGCCAAGGTTGCTTCTACCAGTGGAGTGCCTCTGAAATAGTAGACAAGAGGCCTCCAGAATGGCTTCAGAGTTTTTCCTTCCCCAAGATCCACAGATAATCCATAGCCCCAATGCCACACGCACACACACACACACACACACACACGTGCGTGCACACACACATGCACACCCCAGGACAGACTTCATGATAACCTGGAAAGATTTATATGAACTGATGCTGAGTGAGGGGAGCAGAATTAGAAGTACATTATACATGAAGAGAGAAACAAGATATCTTTAAGGACTGACTTTGATAGACTTGGCTCTTCTCATCAATGACTACTCCAAAAGAGAGTCATGATGGGAAAAAGCTATGAACGTCCAGAGAAAGTGTTATGGAGTCTGAATGCAGACTGAGGCAAACTATTTGCTCTCTCTTTTTTTCCTTCTTTTTTGGTTTTGTTTCTTCTTCTTCATGATTCATTCCATTGGTTATAGTTCTTCTTTACAACTGGATTATTATGTAAATAAGTTCAATGTGAAGGTATATGTAGAACCTATATCTGATTACATGCAGTCTTGGGGAGGAGGAGGGAGGAGATGGAGGGAGAGAAAATTTGGAACTCAAAAACTTGAGGAACTGAGTGTTGTAACTAAAAATAAAAATAAATTAAAAAAAGATTCTGTGATGGAAACACTTTGTAAACCTTAATGCACTATAAAAATGTGATGTGATGACTGCCAGAACTGAGGACAAGAAAACCTCAGTTTCCCAAGGGCAGTGCCCTGACCTCACTCTGAATTTTTTTTAAAATCACATTTTTAAAATAATCTTCTTAACTTTGTCTTTTATTTTGGAAAGAGAAAAAAATTGGAGCAGATATGTGGATTCAGTCACAAACGGGACAGAGACTCTCACTAACCTCTTCAGACACATTGCCTCCCCCTTGGTTGCTTTTTCATAGTAATATTTATAGAGTTCTATAATGTTTACAAAAGGCTTCGCATTTGTTATCTAATTAGATTCTAACCGCAACCCTCCAAAATATGTGTGATCCTCATTATCCTGATATATGTGTGATCCTCATTATCATGAGGAAACTGAGGCTGAGTTAAGTGATTTTACCAGGAACACACAGCCAGTAAGTGTCTAAGGCATCTCCCTCACTCCACATCCAGCAGAGGTCTCCCCTGTGACACCGAGCTGTTTGATCCTTCTTGTCAGTGACTCAGGTGAAAGATGATCTTGTGGTTTGACTGAGGATGGCCTGCACTGACGTTGAACTGTGAATCTCACAGACTGTTGTGGAAAGAGTGTGCACAGATAACTATGTACATTGCAGTTGTTGCCTTTTGTTCTCAAAGAGGACCATGACATCAGGAAGGTGATGTCATGAGTTGCAAGTGAGTTGGATTTAAGTGAGAGAAGGCTTTCCAAAGTCACCAGCCTCACTTTCTCCTCCAGAGCCATCTGAGTCCAGTGGCAAGATATAGATCAGGACAACTGAAGACAGCCACCTAACTGTTTACATGTGCATAGGTGAATGTACACATGCAAGTGACTGTCCAAAGGAGTGCTCTTTAATAATCCTGTGGTGCTTGGTAGAGTGGATAAGGATTAGAATCAAGGCACCAGAGCTGCTTAATAAATGAACTGTGTCATATAGCCAACCCTTTGTTAACCACTGTCCTATCCTTCATCATGGGCTCTCTCCCTGCAGAGGATTTTATGCTCCAGATCAAGGGTTTGTGTTACTTCACCAATGGGACGGAACAGGTACAACATGTTACCAGATTCCTCTATAACCGGGAGGAGATTCAACACTTTGATAGTGATGTGGGGGAATTTTTAGTGGTGAGGCAGCTGGGTCAATCAAATGCCAAAAGTTGGAATAACCAACATAATCTCCTGGACCAGTATCAAGAATATGTCAACTCTGTGTACAGACACAACTACAGGTTGACTGAGCCCTTCACAGTTCAGTAAAGAGGTAAGTGGGAGAACCTCATTTGATATCATGTTGACTCAAAGTCCAGCATTCTATCACTACACCATACTGCCTCTGCACATATGATAAAAATCTATCCATAGAAGCTAAAATGTTCTTCTCATATATGTAACCTCAGAAAGCTGATCTATTTTTGAAGCACACTTTGGGTCTAAATGCATAACAAACCATAGCTCATGGACATGCACCAGTATGTCTATGCTTTCCTTCCTTCCAGAAAATGCCTTAGTTCAATCAAGAAACACTTAGTAAAATAGCATAGCATTAAAACACCAAGAAAAAAGTATTTTCCCTCTGCCCCGAGAACATGTGAAGTAGATACTCCCACAAGTTTCCACACCAACAATCAAAAGAGCACATATTCAGAGAGAGGACCTGATGAAGGGACATATGGGGGCACACATGTAGGGAGCACATATAAGTAGGGAGCTGGTGTAAAGGGAACTGTATCAGTAAACCTTGTGGCCAAGGTACACAAGTGAAGGACCCTGACACTCCAACTGTGTCATTGTCCTCTGCTTATAACATCCCACTAATTGCTTCTGCTCCCTGCTAGGCATCGGGTTCACTGTGCTAGGTTTCTCCACTAGTTTGGTCGGGAAGCTTCTCTCTGTGATCTTCATGAACTCATTCAACAAGCATTTATGAGTCCATTACTATATGCCAGTCACTATGGCTAGGTATTAGGTGTTGAGAGTAGAAAAATTTTAAAAAATCATCTCTGCCCTTTGGAAGCTTACATTATATTGGGGAAAGATAACATGAAGCAAGTACAACATATTTAAGAGAAGATGACATAAATGCAAACAATATAAATACACAAAGAAATTTTATGGGAGAGGACACTAGTAACTTCTGGGCTTCAGTGCTATCTGCTAGACTCTCATTTCTCATCTGTAGAGATTGTGACTGAAAAGCCTCTTCTTGAGAAGGGCAGGTTGAGATCTCTTTAGTCCAAATGTGAGGCCGTGGTCTAAGGGAAAACCAAAAAGTGTGCCAGAGTTTCCTTAGGCTAAAATTTCTTTCATAAGACATTGTTCGTTTTCTATGTAAGTCATATTTGGTTTCTAAAAGGTACATAAAATGGACTTTTATGTAAGAAACAAGAGTGCAATCCACTTGGGAAGAAGCACAGTCTTTCAGATAAAATATAAAATGAAAACACAAACTGCTAGGAAGACCAGATAGAGGCCTGCCCTCTCAGATGAATATGCTAAAAGTGAGAGAAATAAGTAGTAGGTCATTGTCCTCCCAATATACTAAAGAAAACTTTTCCCTGGGGAAAGCCAACTTTAACTTGACTTATAGGATTTCTAAGCTGATAGCTATTTGGTAAGAAGGATTAATGGAAGGCACACACCTTCCCAACCATTCCTTGTTAGGTTGTTCCAAGGCCTGAAACTTCAATATTGAAGTTGCACTCTAGTGGGTTAGGTGCATAATTTCTGGGCTTCCTGGAAAATACAAATCCCTCTGGAAAGTAGACTACATTAGACCATTGACAATTATTTAAATGTCAGTCTGTGATAATTTGAAGCTGAACTGATCACAAAGAAACAGGATAAGTAAGTTTTGTTGGGACTGGAAAAAGGATAAAGCAAGACCTGGACTGTGGAGTACTTACTCCCAGAATAGGATAGTCCCTGGAAGAGGCAACTATAGGGGTCTCTTTGCTGCCAAGGTAGCCTCTAGCACTGGACTAGCTTCAGAGTTGTTGCTTCCCCAAGATCCACAAATAACCCATAGCCCCAATGCCACACACACACACATATATATGCATGCACTCACACACACACACACACACCACAGGAGTGTGTTCATGTTGACTCTCAGTAGGGTTGGAAGTTGGATACAGAAATTATCATTCCTGGAAAAGAAATGATTCTTTTTACCTCCCATTCTATACCAGGTCTCAGAGCTGGAGAGTTTTAATGAATACACTTGATAAAAAGTGCTTTTCAGCCCCATCCTTGAGGAAGTATTTTCCAAGAGTAGATAGAGAAGGAACCTTTAGATCCTTCACAACTCTCAGCTTAAGCATTAGCTCAGGGAACACCATGAGGTACAGAATGGTATTTTAAAAAAATACGCTGAAGTGACTGAAATTAAATCTCAATAGAATCTTCAGAATACTATCTGCCTGGAGACAAATGATGCCCAGAAGTCCAATGCTGACTGGATTTTTCTGCCCAAATAATTGCCCAATCACTCCTAGGGAACTCTGGTTTTTAATTTCTGAGATGTTAAGATAATGTTTTAGTGGGTAGGGACCCTCCTGACAACAATTCCTCTAGTTCTGACTCTCTCCAAATCTCCAGGATGGTGTCTGTGCTGGTTATTTTTCCAATAGGGACACTTTTTGTTCTATATCTGTCTGTGGCTCTAAGTAGAGACACCCCAAGTAAGTATAGAATGGTTGTTGCTAAGATACAGTTATTGCTAATGGTGTCTCAGGACCCAGAACCCTCCAGGCTGAGGGTGGGTGGGAGGTATCTTTCTCTGAGGGGTTTAGACTGGTCTAGTAGGTGCTCCTCTCACAGTCTAGAGGGTTCCCTATCCAGTACAGAGATCTTTCCCCCTTACCTTTGTCATATATTGCTATAGGGTAAAGTATTAATCCCCTGTTCCAGGGGTACAGATCTCAGACAAAGAAAATACCAGAATGAGAAGGACAGAATAGTTAATATGTGTATATATATATATATATATATATATATATATATATATATATATATATATATTTTTTTTTTTTTTAAATGGTGGAATAGAAGGAGGTTTGGGGTAGTCTAAGCTTCCTCCAGAGAAAATTATCAGGATCAGTCATCATAGGTCTCTGTCTAAGATATGAGAAGAATGCTCTGAAGCTCCCTGGGTTTGGATGCTGAGCGGCCCAGGCTATTCAGAGTTACTATGCAGCTGCATTGTTATTTTTATTAGGGAGATATACCAATCTCTGAAGCAGAATTGGATGAAACCTGGGGATTATATCTTGGGGAAGAATGGGAGTAAACATAGACAGAGAGAGATATTATATTCTTAGCCTCAGCTGGGCAGTCACTAACTATGTGTCCAAACTAAGAGACATGATTGTAGCCAAACTGCATATTGGAGGCCTTGGAAGGAGAAGAAATGGGAGACCTGAGCTCCCTCTCACTCCAAAGGACTGAATCCATATTGCTCTAGAGAAGGAGGAGTGCTGGGAAAAGTGAAAAATATGTAGAGAGCTACACTAGCCCAGAGTATGCTTATTTTAAGTCCAGGGCCAACATCAGACTCCTCTATTCATTCTCCTCACTCCATTACGCTTCTTCCTTAGGGCTAGTGGTAAAGCAGAAAATAGAAATAAAAATACTGGCCTTGGAATCTGAAACTCCAAGCTAAACTCCTGGCTCCAACATTCACTTGATGTACAACCACAGTAAAGTCACGTTAAACTCTCTGGACCTGTTTCCTCATCTGTAAAATGCGGACAGTAAGACTTGTATGACTTACCACACAAAGATTCTGTGATAGAAACACTTTGTAAACCTTAATGCACTATAAAAATGTGGTGTGATCATTATCAGGCCTGAGGAGAAGAAAGCCTCTGGAAAATAGGATTTCCCAAGAGAAATGCCCTGGCCTCTCTCTGAATTTTAAAAATAACACCTTTAAAATAATATTATTAACTTTCTCTTTTATTTTGGAAAGGGGCAACAATTGGAGCAGATATATGGACTCAGTCACAAATGGGACAGTGACTCTCACTGACCTCTTCAGATGTATTGCGTCCCCTTTCTGTTGCTATTTTCATAGTAGTATTTATGTAGTTCTATAATGTTTACAAAATCCTTCATATTTGTTATCTAACTGGATTCTCACAGCAGCCCTTAGAAATATGTATTTTCCTCACTGTATAGATGAGGAAACTTAGGCTGAGTTAAAAGGTTTTCCCGGGGTCACCCAGACAGTAAGTGTCTGAGGCAGTGTCTGAAGCCACTTCTTCCTTGTTCCCCATCCAGAAAAGCTCTCCCTATGACACTGAGCTGTGTGACTCCTTTTTGTCAGTGACTGAAGAGTAAGGTGGCCTTATGGTTTGATGGAGGATGGGCTGGAGTGATGTTGAACTGTGAATCTCACACACTGTTCTGGAAAGAGTGTGCAGACATAACTGCAGGTTGCTTGAGCCCTTCACAGTTCAGCGAAGACGTAAGTGGGGGAACCTCACTTGATATCATGTTGACTCAAACTCCAGCATTGTATCATACACCATACTGTCTCTGCCCATGTGATACAAATCTTTCCATAGATCCTAAGATGTTTTTCCATGTTTGTAACCCCAGAAAGCTGCTCCACTTTTGAAATACTCTTTGGGTCCAAATGCCTAACTAACCATAGCTCATGAACATCCACCAGTATATCTATGTTTACTTGCCCTCCAGAGAACACATTTGTTCAAACAAGAAACACTTAGTCAAATAACATAGCAACAAAATATCAAGAAAAGGTTATTTGCGCTCTGCCCCAAGAACACATGGGGTAAATACTCCTACAAATTTTCACACGAACAGTCAAAAGAGTACATACTCAGAGAGCAGACCTGTTGAAGGGACATGTGTGGTCAGGAGCTGGTATAAAGGGCCTATATCAGGAAACGTTGTGGCCAAGGTGCACAAGAGAAGGACTTTGTATATTCCAGCTGTGTCATTATCCCCTGATTACAACATATAACATGTAACATCAAACTAAATGCTTCTGCTCCCTGCTAGGATCATGTTGACCGTGCTAGGTTTCTTCACTAGTTTAGTCATGAAGCTTCCCTCTGTGACCTTCATCAATTCATTCAACAAGCATATATGAAGCAGCTGCTAGTGCTAGGTACTGGGCATTGAGAGTACAATTTTTATATGGTCCCTGCCCTTTGGAAGCTTACATTATATTGGGCAAAGACAACATGAAGCAAGTACAAAATATTTAAGAGAAGATTACATAAATGCAAAATATAAAATATATAAAGAAATATTATGGGAGAGGACAGTAGTAAATTCTGGGCTTCAGCACCTTCTACTGGACTCTCATTTCTCATCTGTAAAGACACAGTGAATAAAAAGCCTCTTCTTGAGAAGGGGAGGATGAGATCTCTTTAGTCCACATGGTCTAAGGGAAAACCAAAAAGTGTGCCAGAGTTCCCTTAGGCTGAAATGTCTTTCATAAGATACTATTCTTTTTATATGTAAAAAGGTACATAAAAGGGACTTTTACGTAAGAAACAAGTATGCAGTCCACTTGTGAAGAAACACAACCATTCAGGTAAAATGTAAAGTAAAACACAAGTTGCTAGGAAGACCAGATAGAGACCTGCCCCTCTCAGGTGAATATACTAAAAGTCTGAGAAATAAGTAGTAGGTTATTGTGATCCTTTAGCTTGTTTCCAGGTAACTATTTTTAGAGTTTTAAAAGTTATAATTAACAGAGTGGTAAATCAAAGAATGTGTTGGAGACTATGGAAAGATTAAACAAGAATATATGGACTCATAACTGATAGAAAGGTGGGTTGGTGGTGGTATTTTACCTCATAAGGTAAAGATAAGTCATTCACCACTAGGGGGCGTTGATTTAAGGTATTGAGAGTGGTGTGAAGACACTGTGAAGCTGTGAAGAAGCTGAATGTTTTTTAAAAAAAAAGCAGGAAAAAAACTGACAGGAAGGATTCAGTTGTAGTTTGGGGAATTTGCTGATCACTGGTATAAGGCTGGAAACTAATTGGAGGAGAGATGAATTCTGATTTGAAATTATTGTCCAACAATATCACCTAGAGCTTGAGACAGAAACTTTTTAGAAGCACCTGGTTGCTCTCTACCTCCTTTTATAGTTTGAAAGGGAGAAACAAGGTAAGAATCAGGATTTACATCTGCTTTGATGTAAGAAAAGGTTTGAAGCTAGTTGAATAGAGCAGAAACCTGTTCAATAAAAAGCTGGTTGGGCTTGTCTATATTGCCCAGAGAACCAACCTAAGAACTTTTATTATGAGCTCTTCTGTGCTGGAAGAAATGGCTTGGAATTGATTCCACAAGGCAGAATCCTCTGCTATTGGCAGACCTGAAGAGTTTGGCATTTCCTTGACTTAAAAGACATGTTTATAACTGGAAGGGTATTAGATTTCTCAGTACCTTGTTGGAATGGGCAGTGTACAAAAGGAGCATTTCACTGTGTCATTGGTTTGAGAGCAGAAGATAAGAAGCAAAAGATCAATGAGGATCAGAAGGGAAACAAGGAGCAGAGAAGCTTTGTGTGATTTAGTGTGTTCTAAAGACACCGATACCATCAAGGTCTACTGTACAGGGTCTTGAGCTGTGCCAAGTGATGAGGGCCCAGTCTCTGGGAACCCCCTTGAATCTGGAATACAGTCTCTGGGAGCCCCCTTGAACCATCCTTGAATCTTCCAATTAGATCTGGCCTTCCCCTAAGGCCACAAGCCTCACATTATCATTAGGCCCAAATCTCTACCTAGCCTCGCCCTTTGTTGCCCTTTGTTGTGCAGCTACTTCCCACCCTTAATCCCATTACCTCACCTTGCCCTCCTTGGACTTCCCCTCAAGACCCTCCCTAAACCCCTCCTCTGGTCACCCCAGACCACCCCTCAATCCCTCCTACAATCTCTGTGTATATAATCTCCGTCTTGCCTCGATGAAGGTGCTCAGATTCAATCTAATTCAGTAGGTTGAATCTGGCCTGCTTGTGGAAACAGGCGTCACAAGGTGGGGGGATTTCTTAAGACAGCCCATTATGGTGAATCCCTAATAAACTTTCTCTTTTCCCTTGGCTGAGAAGGCTTGAGTCGAATTCTTTCGGCAGGACCCGGTGCGTCAATATTTCAGGGTGTCGATCACCCCTCAACCTAAAACCTCTTCACCAAGCACTTGGGTTTCCTTATTCATGTGCCTCCATGCTGTATTCTACAAATGTGATCCTACAGATACTGTCTGCACTGAGGGGAGAATGACTCAGGTTTAAGATTTGATTATTTCTGAATTTGCCATACACTGAGTAACTGTGATGTCATGATTATTCTTGCTTCTGCCTAATTATTCAGTAAATTTTTTTATGTTTAAAAAGAAAGCACACCAGTGGGAGCTTAGCATCTACAATGGTGAGTAGTAGGAATGTATCCTCTCGTGATCCCTCCACAAGATTATGCCAAGGACCACATTGTGATGAACAGGCCCTCTTTGGGAACACTAGATGTGCCAATATGAGGTTAAGTTAGAATGAGTGTTTCAGACCAGAGCATGCTTGTTGATGTCTGTGCCTGAATGAGCTACACTGTTAAACCTATTGTATACATTCAATTGGTGGAAAACATTGGTTTGATAAAATAGTCAGTCAACTTTTGTTTTCCACAGAAATAGTTATTGGATTGAAGCTTCTGTTTGAACACAGACTGTCCAGAATACAATTCATTGTCTCCATAGAAACTAATTTATACACAGGTTTCTCCCCAGTAGAACATTTTATCTCTCGAGGGTAGGGACTGTTGCATTTTTATCATTCCTCTTCTCTAGTAACTAGGACAGTACTTGGCAAATTAAAAATGCTTGTTGATAGATTGATGGGTGGGTGCTCACTTGAAGTCCAGAGACCATTTGATTTAATGTTAGAAAATACATTGCAATTAACATTGTAATCAATGCTTTGGTGGGATTCTGCCCCTCCTAAACCTTTTGAGCAGGTTACAATAAATTAATCGATATGTGCCATTTAATGACTGGAGCTATAAAGCTATCCCAACTGTAATACAAGGAAAATTAGGAACCCCTGAGTAACCCCTAGCTACTGACAAGCCCCCCCAGAAAGAATGGACTCAGATATCTTTGGCATTTAGCAAACCCCCTGGGACTCCATGACTCCACCAAGGAATCTCAATAGATAGGACCATCCCACTGAGAGATAACTTGACAGACCCTTCCTGGGAGATATCCCTGGGACTCCGTGACTCCACCAAGGAATGTAAATGAGATTATCCCACTAGTACGATAACCTGATTGAATCTTTTGATCAGCCAGGACCTTTGTTCCTGTTTTTCCCCCGACTCTGTACCCCCATATCCTATATAAGCCAAGCCATCACCCCAACACATTTGCCATTGATTTGTGGTGCCGTACCCCGATGGCCGCCGGCTAATAAATTCTCCACTTAAAACTTATACTCTGTGGTGTGTCTCGCTCGCTTCTGGTACAACATTTTGGAGGCCCCAGCGAGATGAGGCGGTATTTCCTGTTACCGCCCTGGAGACACACACAGAATTCCAGACCTCAACAGGGAGTCTCTGCCCCCGATCCACCTTCTCTCACTTCAGAGGGCTGGCTCCTGGGGATTTCTTTTCCTAGGACTCTGATGTGGAGTGATGGTCTCGGAGAATGGGCTCTTTGCTGACCTGTCCCTTTTCGGCCTACGGAGAATTCTGGTTTTCAGACCTCTAGAGGTAAGGTTTTTCTGGTTTGGGGCTAGCCATTTGGATCTCTGATACCATGCTAAACCCTGACGAGGCTGTGGTACAGAGCTAGGAAGCTGGGACGCCACCCTTCCTGTTGGGGTGTGGGAAGATTGGGGGTCGTATCCTTGAGGAGGAAATCTTTCCCCTGAGAGGACTTGTTTAGCCTTCAATCAGCTCATGCCATTTGGTTTTCTGTTTTGTGTTTTGGGGTGTGAGGAGATTGGAGGTCGTTATCCCTCCTCCGAGGGAATTTGTTTAGCCTTCTATCAACCCATGCTGTTTGTCTCTGTTTTGTGTTGGAGTGTGAGAGAGATTGGGGGTTGTATCCTTGAGGAGGAAATCTTTCCTCTGAGAGGACTTGTTTAGCCTTCGATTTCACGCACACTGTGTGGTTCTCTGTTTTGTGTTGGAGTGTGAGAGAGATTGGGGGTCGTATCCTTGAGGAGGAAATCTTTCCTCTGAGAGGACTTGTTTAGCCTTCGATTTCACCCACACTGTGTGGTTCTCTGTTTTGTGTTGAGGTGTGAGAAAGATTGGGGGTCGTATCTTTGAGGAGGAAATCTTTCCTCTGAGGGGACCTGTTTAGCCTTCAATTCGATCCACACCGTGAATTTTGTTGTGTTTTGAGTTTGTCTCTGTTCGCGTGTCTGTGTCAATTGTGAAATGTCTATGTTTTGTTAAAAAAAATCTGAAACATAGGCAGCCAGAGATATCAGGCTGCCACTAGGGAAGCAAAGACTCCCTTCCTTGTGGCTCCCGTTTGGCCAGCGTGGAACTACGGGGAATGGGTTAAAATTTGGCAAATTCTGGGTTTTAAATTGTTAAAAAGTTTGGAAATTGGTTAGTTGAATTTGGGAAGAAAGAACTCCTGAAATTGTAAAGTCATTCCAGGAGCTCACTCTTGCTAAAAAAAACACCTCCTCCCAATGAATGCCTTCTGGCTAAAACCTCCGTTAAAGTCTTCAGTGGGACTCTTGCATTTGTCTCAGTCCCTGATTCCCTTAGATTCAAGTACAAAAGAGGTTTTTGGGAGTGAGCAAGGGGTGAAGTTTTACTTGAATTACGATCATTGAGATCTTTTCACTAGGGCTGCAGTAAAAGTTAGAGCAGTTAAATCAAACTCCTCTCCTCCCGGATCAGATTAGTAGAGAATGCAGGAGAACTGTAGGGAAAAACTTAAATCGCCCTCCCCACCGGGCAATGAGGAGAGGGATAGAAATTCACAGACTGACAGTCAGTCCTGTGCCCCTGAGTACCTTTGTAGCCCGTCCTTGTGGTAAAGTTTAAAAAGAAAAATTTGTGAAAGAGAGAGATAGAAAACCTGTATAAGGAATTTAGGAGGGTTGTAGAATAGCAGCTTGAGATTACCTGTCTAGTCAGGAGTCCATGTGCTCCTCTTGGCTGCCATGTGCTCCTCTCCCTTCCCCCACCCTCCACATTGAAAGGTTATCAGAGCTGAAGCTAAAGGAAACTTGTAAAGAAATAGGGCTGGTTAGTGAGTGCTTGGAAGGGTAGGCTCCTTGCCCTCAAGGGGCTGCCAGGCCCTATCTAGGGAGGAGCCCCTTTAGAAAACTAAAAGGGATTTTTTCCTGCTCTCATCTTCCTTGGGAGTCCGAAAAAAATCCTTTTAGGCATTTTTGTATAAGATGAAGCTTGGAAAAAGTGGGTGCAAAATTAAGTTTCTCTTTCTTTCATAAGTTCATTCATGGCCAGGCAAAAGTTCCTATACCTGGGCCAGAGGTAGTGGTGCTGAAGAATATACAGCTAAATAAAGTGTATTTGGGATGTTAATGTATTAGTATATGTGTGTGTGGGATGGATTTTACGAATCCAAAAATTAACAACAGAGGCTCAAGGTGAAAGTAGAAAGGAAAATTTATTATGATCCTGCAGGAAAGGGCCACCCGGACATCGAGAGGACTTGGGGGTCCTCTCAGTGTCAGAGCGCACTGGACACAGAAAATTGGGGTGTTTATATAGGTCCCTAATCGCAATTCCCCTTCCCCACCTCCTTCCTCTCAGCTTGCAGACGTAAGCCTTGAGGGTACAATCTAGACGCGATAAATCTACCCAGGGACAACGGCAAGGAACAAACAGTATGGTTATTTTTTTACAAGCAGGAGACAGTCATAAACCTCCCACCATCCTTACTTCATTCTACTATCAATCTCAAGGTAGTAAATCTGTCTTAAATGACAATGACGATTAAACAAACAGTTCGGTTATCGGTGACAGGCAGGAATTAGTTGTTAATTACCTAATCCTGCACATCTATATTGCACCTGGCTTTTCGGCTTTCCATCCATTCTTCCCCAAACGGAGGTTCTCTTATCTTGGGGTCAATGTACAGGGGGTGAGTGTCCTGTGTCTTATCCTTATCCTCAGAGAATTTTATAGTTGCTGACTTATTCACCTCAACCCTTCTTTCTTCCAGGCCTCTCGCCATTAGGTAAATACACAGGACCTGTTCTTAACCTCGGGGGCCTATGGTCACTAGCTAAGCTTGTGGAGGGGAAAATATCTAAGTAGAGAAATGGGACTCACTATCCTACTTATTTCTATTTATTTAATTTGTTCCCTTTTATGAGAGGTCTTCACTCGTCCCACACATGTGTTACATGTATTTATATATTAATACATTAATATATAATATCAGAAGTAATAAGACCAACAATTCCTATATTGTATCTGGAAATGCAATAGATGTCATCTGAAAATTATTGTTTGTGTATTTCTAAACTTGCATTGTGTTCCCAAAAATTCTCTTAGATTGTGAAATTTGAGAAGACCATTGTGTGGTAAGACATGATATTATAGCAATTTTAATCTGATTTTGATATATGTGAATCGGCTTTTTTAAAGGGATGTGATAAAATTTGGAACTGTTATATGTGGTTATAACAAGTAAATAATTAATAATACTGATATTTAACCATGAGAACAGACTTTCTGTGTGAAAAAGTTTTCTATCATGAGAATATATCTGGTGATTTAAAGTTATAGTTTCAAATAATGATATGAAAGATTCTCTGTGCAAGGAGATTTAGAAATGTGTTCACCTAAATTGATAAAAGGGTTGTTTCAAGTTTTAAAATGCATAATTATGTTTAGGGCACTGGTACATTTCTAAATTGTGTAATTTGACAAACAGATGTATCAGTAATATTGAAAAATGTGGTAATCTTTTACAATGCAGACAGTATTGGGCCTTAGAAATTAAAATATTACCACTAGAGGTTATGAATCAGATTTGATTTGCTTATCCAACTCAGTTATGATCACTAGATTGGTAATTAATTGGAATCTGTTTCAAGTTTTAAGTACATGATAATTGCTTGTGGTGTACTTATTTCTAAATTTGTTATTATATACAAATTGGTTAACATTGCATTACCTGTGCTGTTAGAGAATAATTTCTCTTATAATCTGGATGTTGTTAGATTAAGAATCGTAGTTAATTAAGAAATTGAGGTTATTAACTGAAACAAGAACTTTTGAAACCATCTAGTCATGAATTCTTATCAATCTTGTGTGGTTTTCTGTGTAGAGGAATTCTTATGGAAAAAGCTTTTTTAAGTCCTGGTAAACCTTATTATTGTGATAAGGCTAATTAATTGAGTATCTAATTTATAGATATTAAGTGTCCTTCCATTATAACACTTTTTGATTAAGGAACTTTGTAATGTCTAGGAATTCTGTGCAATATTTGAGAGTGAGGACATTTGGCACCAACTTAGTTAATGAATTCCAGCATTTAAGGGTTAATTTGCTTTAAGGAAAAAGGAGATGTCTATCATTTTAAAACCTTCTAAATAATTGTGTTCAGGAAAGTTTAGCGAGCATGCCTTTTAACATCTGGATAAAAAATCCTTATTAGAATTAACGCTTATCTATAGAAGCCTTGAGAGGGAGGTTGAAGGCCCATTTGATGTCTTATTCAAGTTTTTTTTTGAGTAAGGAGGTTCCAAATGACAGTCTGAATCCCTTACTCCTCCCCGTCCTTAGTTTAGATAAGAAGAAAAGAATTTCACCTTAGCCCACCTGTCAGAAGGGAAGGAAAGGAGAGGGGCAGCAATAAGAGGATGGTAGGGGTCAAGAGGCCTCCAACCTGGCTTCTTTTAAGAAAACTGATAAGATTAGACTAAGACTTGAGATGGGTTTGGCCTGGTAGTTTAATTAGTGAAGTCTGCCAACTGATGGAGAAGAACCCACCCTCAGGGGGAGATGAGATGGCAGATCTTTTTAATAAGTGTTCCTTTTTTAGAATGAGTTATCACAAAAAACAAATCCCCTTTTTTGTGTCTTTGTGGTTTAAGAAGCTGGAATGGGATTCCAGTATACACAGTTATGACAATGAAAGTAGTAACTTATGAGTTGTTTTGTCTTATGGTTGAAAAAAAGACTGAATAATGGGTTTGAAAGATTTGGAAAGGTGAATTAAGGTTGAGGGAAAATAGGAAAGGCAGATAAGAAAGTTTGGGGACAAATGGGAGTTAGCTAAGCCTCTCTTGTCCCGAGAATGATAGTTTCAGATGGTCACAGTAAGTTGGAGATGAGTGTGAGGAAGTATTTAGAAGATGGAAAAGTTATGTAGCTTGATTTGATAATTATTAGCTCAATAAAATTTGGGCAGTCTTATCTGAAGGATATTTATTTGCTATTTAAGATTTTTTGGGACTACAATTTAATATTGTCTTAAGCTCTGATTACAGGACTAGGTCACATGAAGCCAGTAATGGCATGGCAGGCATTACAAGCTGAGAATTTAAGGTGGATCTGCCTGGGAGCAGTCGTGAAGACGACCTTGGTCACAGCCTACGAAGGATCTTCCTGACTTTATTTCCCAACTCTGCTATTTCCTTTCTGAAAAGGAAAGTCCCCACCTGGTTACTCCTAAGCCCTGCTTTCAGCACCTGGTGACTATAAGATTGGCTATCAGATATGACTGGTGCCTGGAATCAAACAGAGCTAAGGAAGTAAGTTCTTTCCTTCTGTTAAGATATATGACATAGTCCCTCATTTCTTTCATAGCAAATTTATATTAACAAGAAGTTTTGTAAGCACTATGCTAAATCTGTTAGGTAATAGATAGATGAATACTGAAATATCTCTGAGTTATTATAATAGGATACAGGTATGAATAGCTTACAATTTTAACTTAGGTTCATGACCAATAAGACATTGAAATAATATAGGGATAACATCCTCCAAAAGGGAAAATGATTAGGCAAAGCAAATAAGGCAAAGATGTAATGTGATCAATGTCTAATAAAAGGAAGGGATAGCAAATTTTGAAAAAGGCAATTATGTACAGATGTGTATGATTGGCTCTAAAAATTTATCAATTCTGGAAATTTGAGTTGTTAAGTGTGTTTTGGTAATAAGATCTTAAATTTGGATGCTAATACAAGAAAATTGTATAAGATGGTGGTACAGGTGAAAAATATATCCCCTTTGTAAAGTATCTGTAAGTTATAGTAAGTTAAAAGTGTCTGAGAATTTCTAGATCTGAACCAGAGAAGCAGAACTCTCTTTTACTATCAAGGGACCAGATAACTACAATCAGGCATCTGGGATTTTAAAATACTGCTTTAAATGAACATTGTGAGGAGTGGACATCTGGGCCTATAGAAGACCTCGCCCTGCGGTTCCAAGAGCCTGAGAGGGACAGCACCGGACGCGGACGGCTTTCTCACGGGATCCGGAACCAGAACCTGAACAAAGACCTGCTTTTTTCCCTTCTGCGTCCTTGTGTTCCCAAGACTGCTTTTCCTGAACTTTTATTATGTTCCCTCTGCTTACTTACAATTAGTTTACAATTTCTGCCCATCCCTGGGGATGTCCAAATACAGAAAAGGGAAAACCTGACTCTACCTAGATAGGGATTTTAAAACTTCACCCTGTGGAAAATAGAGTTTTTTTCCATACCTTTAATTGGTCTTTAGGCAAAACTTTCAGTTTGCCTTTGACCAAAAAGGGGGAAATATGGGATGTTTTGGGAAATGTGGGATGTTTTATACCATTTTTTTAAATTTCTGGAGTGCAGTACCTGGGGAGGCTCCTTGGACTCTCCTTGAGTCTTCCAACTAGGTCTGGCCTTTCCCTGGGGCCAACGACCTAGCGTTCCTTTTATTGTCACCCCTGCTTTGGGTTTTTGGTTGGCCTCCTAATTTTATTGCTATGCCCCATCAGGTCATTCCTTTTTCAAGGATTTGAAACCCCCTATGAAGAAAAAAGTGGGGAATGTAATACAAGGAAAATTAGGAACCCCTGAGTAACCCCTAGCTACTGACAAGCCCCCCCAGAAAGAATGGACTCAGATATCTTTGGCATTTAGCAAACCCCCTGGGACTCCATGACTCCACCAAGGAATCTCAATAGATAGGACCATCCCACTGAGAGATAACTTGACAGACCCTTCCTGGGAGATATCCCTGGGACTCCGTGACTCCACCAAGGAATGTAAATGAGATTATCCCGCTAGTAGGATAACCTGATTGAATCTTTTGATCAGCCAGGACCTTTGTTCCTGTTTTTCCCCCTACTCTGTACCCCTATATCCTATATAAGCCAAGCCATCACCCCAACACATTTGCCATTGATTTGTGGTGCCGTACCCTGATGGCCGCCGGCTAATAAATTCTCCACTTAAAACTTATACTCTGTGGTGTGTCTTGCTTGCTTCTGGTACAACACAACATCCTCTCTAAGCGGCATGCAAATGAAATTGAAGAATAACAAAATGTAAGTGAAGAGGGCAAGACCATCATCCTTCACCATCAAAGACTGTATTCCTGCATTTATTATACAAATACATATGCATATGTATGTATGCTGATTTGCCAGGATCAAGGACAGCAGTATTAAAAATAAGAATAGCGACAACCATAACAACATTTAGTTTTGTGCTATATTCTGTCCAGCTCAGAGCCTTGTTATCTCTTCGTGAGTATTGCAGTATGTATGTTCATATTATACGCAATGTAGAATAATTCGCAAGAAACATGGGATGTCACGCAAAAATGTCTACTCTCACCTTGAACTCATCTACCACATGGTTGTCAAATTGATATTCCTAAAGCACAGGTGTGATCACGTGATTCCCCTCCTGAAAAAGCCTCAACATGTCTCCATTGCATTTAGGATAAAATACAAAGTCCTCTCTTTGGCTTCTAAAGCCCTTCACAAAGTGGTTCTAGCTCATTACACATTGTTCCTCCTTATGGCCTATATGCTTTGTAGTTGGGGAAGAGCTTCACTTTAAACTGCCTTTCAGTGGAACTCTTGAAGTACATGTAAGATATGAATTGAAATTATGTTTTCACAGAAAGATGCAATATATATATGTATATATATATATGTGTGTGTGTGTGTGTAATACCTGTATTTGCTGCAGAATGCAGGAAAATAGGTTAGAAGAGGAATGTTGAGTGAGGAAAGTTGATTTACATTTCATTCAACAGGAGAAGGGGCCTGCTCATCAACATATCTAAGGGTGAACTTCTCCTTCCTTAGAACACTTTGAATGAAAATCCAGGAACTGTCTCTTTTGTGTCCACAACCCAAAAGACCTGAGGAAAACTTCATTCAACAACCTTATCTTATATATTGGGACTCTTCTTATGTTAATGATGAAGGAAATTTCAAAAATCTGGGTACATCAACTAAGGAAATTCCTTTTAAAAAGCTTATAACTTGTCAAAACAGAAAGTAAATGAGAATTGGAGGGGGCGGGGTCAGGGTGAGGGGTGCCTGAAATGTGAAATGTAATCAGAGGCAGAGACCCAGGTGGGTGGGTTTTAGGCTTCTTCAGATAGACTGGGAACCCTGCAACTCCAGGCCAGTGGGAGCGAAATGCAATTCCAGCCAGGGTATGAAGGATTGTGTATTTGCCTTAAACCAAAGTGCCTATGTTATTTAGGTTACCAGCTCTTGCAAAAACAATGTTAAGTGCCCTAAATGCCTTCCTGGATTTCTTAATTAATGTCTTATTCTTTCACGAGCATGTTTCTCACAGCACATTTTTGCAAAATGATAGCAAAATTATTTGCTATTAATGGTAGCAAATAATCTGAGTGACTTAAAATGTTTAGTTCAGAACTTTGGGTGTCTGTAATTTTCTTGATGTGGGGATTCTTTCCACAGCTCCTCCAAAATTGATAGAGTTTTTGAGAGTTTTACCTCATGCAGCCAAACTTAGCTAGGCCAGTTCTTGGACAACAGACATTAATGCCATCCCTGGTCCCAGTTTGGAAGGCTTTCTAGTTAGTTGGCATTTGTTGGAATTTGCACACCAATGGAATAGCTTTTGAGAAAGCAGAATTATTTCCACTCCACAACAGAAAATTAGTGTAGCACCTGCGGCCCTACCCCCTCTGTACACACATGGGGTCCCAAGAACAGCTACTCCAGGTTTAAGGTATTCTGTACTTGACTCACATCCTTTCAAAATTATAACCCATGAGCCCACAAGAGGATTTCTACTTTTTTCTAGTTAGAGGACACAGTTAGTTTCTTTTTTAAAAATCCTTATGGAAATAACATAGTAAGAAGATTTGCAACAGAACAGTCCCTCCCCCTTAAACACAGCACATACTATCATAAATACGGACACTATCGATGCAGAGAGTGAGCATGTATAAGGACTATGCATGTAGGACCTACACATGGAGAATGTATGTGAAATAGTAACTCACACTTCTCACATTGTGGATCATCTTGCTCTCACAGTGCTCCTTCTTAGGCATGGTATCTGTAGTGTTGGCTTTTCACTGGATATGTTGCTCCACTGGGCTCATTGACCACATTCTTTGTGTCATTTCCTTACTGGCATCTCTGTTGGGCTCACTGGGCTGGCTCTGCCATGGGCCTGGTATCTCTGCCTTTCTGGGCTTTTAATCCCTGTGAGCTAAAATCTACCCTGATAGTTATAGCCACCATACTCACCTAACAAAAACAGGCTAAGATTTGACCTTTCTTTCTTTGATCCCTGTGTTTGGTCTAGAGACCAAAAACTAAGGTTACCCATTCTTACATCTCCACAAGAGCCTCTTCTGTTAAATTCAAATGAATTTGAGACAGTACAAAAGATAAGTCAGAATTCTCTCCTCATTTTGTCCATTTTATGCATATTTGTTAGCAGGAAAACCTTCACACTTTCGTCTTACATTGTAGCCAGCAAAAATTTTGTCTTCCTATATCATAGTAAAACTTTAGTGGAGGATTAACAAAATCAATTAAATGTTTGTTTGTGCATGTGCACATGCACATATATGCACACATATGTGATTTTTATACTGAATCATGGCATTAGAAAGAGTGATTAGAATAATTTTGTTTCAGTTATTTAGGCTGAATTAAGAACAAAGGACAGGTTTTGCCAAGAGGCAAATTTAGGCTTGACAAATAAAGCTGTTCATAAGTTGAATGACTTGCCACAGGACACAGCAGATTCCCTCTCACTGTAATCTTGAAGCAGAGGCTAGTTGAATACAATTGCAGAAGAAATATTTCCTTTTTGAGTTCATGTGTTAGGTAACTGCTGTTGAAATAATTATGCTGCAATGCAGAAATAACAGAGATAATAATGTAGGCTTTATTATACTTAAGCATGAAGTCAACAGATGAATATTGTGGGGCAAAAATTAAGTTTCTAACATGTCTTCTCAGAGGTAAATTATGTAAGGGAGACAGAGAACTCTTATATGTGTACACACACACACACACACACACACACACACACACACACACACGTTCCCCCCATTACATGTTTAAATAGCGTTTAACATTTGGTTTTTTTTTAAGCTTAAAGTTCCAAATTCTATCCATCCCTCCCTCTTTCTTTCCCTCCCCTCCCCTCTTCCTAAGATGGTAAGTAAAGCACTTCAAAACTAGTCATTTTGCATAAGAATACTCAAATGAAAAAAAGAATGAAAGAAAGTAGAAAATAGCATGCTTCAGTCTGTATTCAAACAATATCAGTTCTTTCTCCAGAGGTGGATAATATGCTTATCTTGGATTATTATATTGCTGGGAACAACTGAGTCATTCACAATTCTTCATTGTGTAATATCCCTGTTACTGTTTAAAACAGGCTCCTTGTTCTATTCATTTCATTTTGTTTTGTTGTACCAGAAGCGAGCGAGACACATCACAGAGTATAAGTTTTAAGTGGAGAATTTATTAGCCGGCGGCCATCAGGGTACAGCACCACAAATCAATGGCAAATGTGTTGGGGTGATGGCTTGGCTTATTTAGGACATGTGTGGGGTACAGAATGGGGGGGGGCAGGAACAAAGGTCCTGGCTGATCAAAAGATTCAGTCAGGTTATCGTACTAGTGGGATAATCTCATTTACATTCCTTGGTGGAGTCACAGAGTCCCAGGGATATCTCCCAGGAAGGGTCTGTCTGTCTCAGTGGGATGGTTCTATCTATTGACATTCCAGGAAGGAGCCAAGGAGTCCCAGGGGGTTTGCTAAATACCAAAGATATCTGAGTCCATTCTTTCTGGGGGTGCTTGTCAGTAGCTAGGGGTTTCTCAGGGGTTCCTAATTTTCCTTGTATTACAGTATCAGTTAATATAGGTCTTTCCAGGTTTTTTTTTCTGAAATCATCCTGCTTGTCATTTATTATTGCACAATAATATTCCATTATGATCATATACCACAGCTTGTTTAGTCATTCAGTAATTGATGGGCATCCCTTTGATTTTCAATTCTTAAGCCACCACAAAAAGAGCAGCTATACATATTTTCATATTATAGGTCCTTCTGATGAGGTCAGAGTTGGGAGAGCTGGTTCATCAAATGTGAAAGAATACACTTAGACCTTCTCTGTAGCCATTGGGAGCTTTATCGACGCAAAAGCAGCAGGCCTGAGATTTAGCAAGGAGCTAAACAAAGGCACTGATATAGGGAAGGGGCCAGACATATAGACAACAAGGTATACAGCTTGTAGGATGATTTTAGGGTTTCATATGAGGGTTGGAGATTTAGGGATAGGATAAGCCTTACAGGGTGAGGACAAAATAAGGGAGTCTGGACCTGACACAAGATAAGGGAGACTGGTAACAAGATAAGGGAGTCGGGACACAAGATAAGGGAGTCCGGACCAGACACAAGATAAGGGAGGAGATTTTGGGGTGCCAGGGAGAGAAACTCATCCCTTAGGGTACCTTTCTATTAAGATACATTAGGGCATTCCCCACGTTAGAGGACAAACCAGGGAAAAGGCAATTTAGTCCTTACTGTACTGTTTGCACCCACATCACTTCCAACCCTTTTTTATGTCTTTGGAATATAGATCTAGCAGTAACATTGGTAGATCAAAGGGTTTTCCACAATTTTACTGCCCTTTGGGCATAGAGAACTAATTCTTTTATGTATTGCAATCTTGTGTATCCTTAGACCATAAAAGTTTAAAAAATATATTGATTCCTTGTCTCATGCTTCCTTTGATTCATAAAAGCTGAATTTAGAATTGTCATCTCATATATCCCTTAAGAAAACAAACCTAAACAGACCCTATAGGTAAACTAAGTCAAGTTACAGATCAAACTATGTTTAGAGGGCTCACAAGGAAATGATTGAGAGGAAAGATTTCTATGTCATCAAGATAACCAAGGAGTCAGGGACAATTGGGATCCTTCCTCTGACTTCTAGTCCATGGATTATTTGATGAAGGCCTTATATAAATTTTCATTTCCCATGGGATAGGTGTCAGCCAGTTCAATAATCTCCTAAGAAAGAGAATGGCATTGACCTCACCCCAAATAATAAAATTAATAAAAGGAAATTGTAAAAATTCCCATAACAGTACTTACTTATCTGCCATTTTTTAATGAGGGCTCACAAGTACTTATTGCTTATAAGTAATTAGACTAAGTGGCTCCTGAAATATTTTGTGTAATATTACAAATAACAGGGAGGTGGTTATATATGTTAACTATCAGTATACGTTTCATAATCATGCCTATTTTTTGTTGTGATAGTTTACCTTAGAAAATACTTTGTGACTTTTCTCCTTTTTATTTATATATGGCGCTGCTTGGGGAAGACCCCAAAGACCAAGGGAAAACAACCATGGAAAGCATTATTTTGTTTACCAGGGTGGTGGTGCATTTGTGGACCAAAGTCAATCCTAGTGAAGATAAGAGCAAAGATAGCTCACCAGGATGAACCCAGGCTGTGTAGTTATACCAGGCTGGATCAAGGTTCACTACAGGGGTTCCAGAGGAGTGATTTGATGAATAGCAGAAAGCAGCAGGAGGGTCTGTGGAGCCCAGGCTGCCTTTGGAAACACAGCACCTTGAACGTAAAGTGAGGGGGGCACTAAAGATAAGGTTGAATGTTTTATCAGACTGAGTCTGCCTAATGGGGTGGGTGGGGGGATGGGAGAAGGAGTTGCTCTTTCTCTATGGTTGGACATTCCCAGAGATGGGCAGCCACTTCAAGGCAATCGCAAACAAGCAAGAGGAGCAGGCTGCAAAGAAGATCAAGGTAGGGAGCATGATGGGAGTACAGAGCAACTCAGTGAAAATAAGCTAAAGCTACCAAAGACATAGGTACCTAGTGCTGAGTATGTAAAGGGCTCAGGTAGGGAGGAAGCTGTTCTTCGTGCAGGCCTGGTCCAGACTCTTGGGAAAGCTGTCTACGTCTGATGTCACCTTTTTCAGGCCCGTTCAAAACTGGAAGACAAGGTCTCCTATGGGCTCAAATGTCCGCTCAGGAGCAGGGGCAATCTTTAGGTGTGACAGATGGATCCAGCAGTTCATATCCACAAGTTGGCGGCTATGGGAGTAGTCAGACAGACCTGATGGGACTCCCAGAAGACATATGATTGATAATTGAGGGGAAACAGCACAGTACAGCTAATATGGCTAAAGTCACATAGAAATGGTTCAGTTTCCCAGACATGCAGGGCTAGGTTCAAGTAAGACAATAAAGATTTTCTCACAATTCACAAAATTGCATAATTACATTAAGTCGGGTACAGATTAAAGTACTTAGATGGCTCACAGTAGACTAGTTTTGAGAAGGGAGATTTACATGTCATCAAGATAACCATGAAAACTTAAACATGAACCACACAGATCAAGACAATGATTATTACCAATGTTAACTAACATCAAGTCTCCTTGTTTCCCACTAATCCATTCTTAACATCCACTTAGGCATCCCAGATGTCTCATGTAGTTATCTGGTCCCTAGATAGCCTTCCTTTGACAATAGGTTTTACTCTTGGGACAGTTTAAAAAGGGAGTTCTGCTTCTCTGGTTCAGATCTAGAAGTTTGCAGATAATTCTGACTTAGTACAATCACTTAGATTTGTTTGTCCCTTTTTGAAACTTCAGACAATTTCAGTTTGTACATGCTTGTTTCAACAATCTGGCTAGCAGCTGTTGTTGGGGAGAAAGACCAACACAAGCCCAACAAGAAGAATGCTGCCAAAGCCCAGGTTCTTTTGATCTGCTTTACTAAGGAAAGCAAAGCAATGTTAAGGGCTTGACAAGTTTACTTTAATTCAGCATACATATATCACTCACTTAGTTCAGGGGAAAAAGCCAGCACCCTGAACTTCAGAACAAATACAAACAAATTACAAACATCAACAGACAGACTAAATACAATTCATAGTTACCAACATCTAGATTCAGCCTGGGAGCTCATAACAAGGGCTGGCCCACAGTCACGTGCACCACCATGGCTGTGGGTAAGAACTCCAAAAAAGAGAAAGCCACCCCTGGTTTTATTTCTTTTTAAGGGTCAAGGGAGAATCACACATGTGACTCACCCAGGTGATCTAGAATCATCACAAAGAAGCCACTTAAACCCACATGGTCTAAAAGCCTCTGATGTCCCAAACATGTCACTCAAACTCATGTATAAACTAGGCCCTCCCTTGAGGCAAGGAGGTCACCAAGGACTGCCAAATCTAATCAAGGAAACAAAGTCCAAACTCTTCAAGGCACTTGGTTGAACTGAGTGCTAAGAGCCCATTTTGTTTACCAACACAATGCTGTTTCTGCCCTTACCTAAATCTCATACCTGGTATGAGAATCCTTTAAAATGTGAAGGTCTAACCATAAAATGAAATCATCTGCTTTTGAAAATAATCAGACAGATGCATTAATAAAGGAGAAATAATTTTACCTTTACTACTATCTTACACAATTTTTGTGCAAAAATCCAAATCTGAGATCTTATTACCAAAATATGAGAAGTTTTGGAAGCCAGTCATATATATCTGTATGTAATTCTCAGAGCAATAGTCTGGTCCTATTGCTTTTCTCAAAATTTGTTATCCTTTTTAATCTATCACATTACTTCTTTGTATTAATATCTCATATAATCATTTCCTCCTTTTGGAGGATGTTATCTCTGTATTATATTTATTTGGCTAGGAATATAGGTTAAAATTGTTAGTTATTCATTCTTGCATCTTATTATAGTAACTCAGAGATGTTCCAATTCCCGTATATTATTTGATAGATTTAATAATGTACTTACATAAATTCTTGACTATAGAAATTTGCTATAAAAGAAAAGAAGGGGCAATGTCATATATCTTTTTTTTGATACTAAGACATCCTTTTAAATTAATTAATTAATTAATTTAGTTTACAACATTCAGTTCCACAAGTTTTTGAGTTGCAAATTTTCTCCTCTCCCTCTCTTCCCCCTACCCCAAGACAGCATATAATCTGATATAGTTTCTACATAAACCTTCACACTAAACTTATTTTCCCAATAATCAAGTTGTAAAGAAGACTTATAACCGGTGAAATGAACCATGAGAAAGATATAACAAAAAAGAAAAGAAAACAAAGAGCAAATAGTTTGCTTCAATCTGCATTAAGATTTGATAATTCTTTCTCTGGATGTGGATAGTCTTTTCCATCATGAGTCTTTTGGAGCTCTCTTAGAACCTTGAATTGTTGAGAAGAGCCAAGTCTATCAAAGTTAGTCATCACAGAAGCAATGTATCTGTGATTGTGTACAATGTTCTCCTGGTTCTGCTCCCTTCACTCATCATCAGTTCATATAAGACTCTGCAGGTTCTAATGAAGTCCATCTGCTCCTCATTTCTCATAGCACAAAAGTATTCCATTACATTCACATACTATAATTTGTTTAGCCATTCCACAATTGATAGGCATCTCCTTGATTTCCAATTCTTTGCTACCACAAAAAGAGCTGCTATAAATATTTTTGTACATATGGCCCTTTTCCCCTTTGTATGATCTCTTTGGGATACAGCCCTAGAAGTGGTATTGCTGGGTCAAAGGGTATGCACATTTTATACACCTGTGGGCATAGTTCCAAATTCCTCTCCAGAATGGTTGGGTCAGTTCACAACTCCAACAACAATAAAATAGTGTTCCAATTTTCCCACATCTTCTCCAGCATGTATCATTTTCCTTTTGACATGTTAACCAATCTGACAGGAGAGATGTGGTACATGAGAGTTGTTTTGATTGGCATTTCTCTAATCAATAGTGATTTAGAGCATTTTTTGTATGACTAAGATATCTTTAATTACTTCCTCTGAAAACTCACTGTTCATATCCTTTGACCATTTATCAATTGGGAAATTACTTATGTTCTTATAAATTTGACTCAATCCCCTATATATGTTAGAGATGAGGTCTTTATCAGAAATACTGGTTGTAAAAATTCTTTCCCAATTTTCTGTTTCTCTCCTAATCTTGGTTGCATTGGCTTTGTTTGTACAAAACTTTTTCAATTTAACATAATGAAAATTAGCCATTTTACATTTCATAATCCTCTCTATCTCATTTAGTCATAAATTCTGCCCATCTCTATTCCCAAATTGCTTATAGTATTAGCCTTTAAATCTAAGTCATGAACCCATTTTGATTTATTTTGGTATGTGAAGTAAGATATTGGTCTATGCCCAATTTCTGCCATAGTATTTTCCAGTTTTCCCAGAAGTTTTTGTGAAAAAGTGAGTTCTTATCCCAGAAGCTGGACTCTTTGGGTTTATCAAAGAGTAGATTACTATATTTATTGACTACTATGTCTTGTGTAACTAACCTATTCCTCTGATCCTCCACTCTATTTATTAGCCAGTACCAAGTAGTTTTAGATGATTGTTGCATTATAATACAGCTTAATATCTGGTATGGTGAGGTCTCCTTCCCTAGCATTTCTTTTTCATTAATTCCCTTGATATTCTGGATCTTTTGTTCTTCCAGATGAATTTTGCTATTATTTTATGTAACTCTATAAAATAAGTTTTGGTAGGATGATTGGTAAGGCATTAAATAAGTAAATTAATTTAGGTAAAATTGTCATTTTATTATATTAGTTCAGCCTAAGCATGAGCAATTGAGATTTTTCCATTTATTTAGGTCTGACTTTATTTGTGTGAGAAGTGTTTTGTAATTGTGTTCATATAGGCCCAGGGTTTGTCTTGGCCGGTAGACTCTCACATATTTTATATCAAGGTCCAGTGAAGTCTTTCTGAGTTTCCCCTGGGCTTAGAGTGTGGCATGTGGGGAGGGTTAGTCTAGCTGCTGGAAGTTTCCTCTTTCCCCAGGGCTGCACCCTAGCAGGGATGGTCTCAGCTCTCTGCACAGGTGCCTGCTAATTCCCATGCCTGTGCAAAAGCTTCACTGGACCTCGATTCTTGGCACACACCAGCCAGCTTCAGCTCAGCACCAGGTGAGAAGCAGCATTATATAGCTGCTAGCTGACAAAACCAGGGGCCACAGCACAGAAAGCCAGCACCCAGGCCCTTAGCTCCCAACACAAGGGGTCCTGGTGATGGCACTTGTTGGATCCACCCCCCTGGGGCTCAGGAACTCCCACTGGTCTCCTAAGGTGAGGCCTGCTGGGATGCCTCCCTTCCTGTGATGGTCTCCTTCTGTCACCACAAGAGGGGGTCTTCTTAGCTCCCTGAGCTAAAAGACTACTGAACCCCCACTACTGGCTCCTCTATTCCAGGGTTTCTCCTAGGACAGTATTCTCTGGTTATTCAAGGGAGGGATGAGAGCCATTTTACATGATCATCATGGCTCCTGGAATTTCAAGAAGGTGAGTTTCAAACCTAAAGACTGTGGGCTGAT
The DNA here is from genome assembly GCF_011100635.1 of Trichosurus vulpecula. Lineage (NCBI taxonomy): Eukaryota > Metazoa > Chordata > Mammalia > Diprotodontia > Phalangeridae > Trichosurus > Trichosurus vulpecula. The sequence continues at coordinate 269,006,302 of NC_050579.1, read as the reverse complement.
AGCCCCAGGGGTAGCTGCTGCTGCTTCCATAGGCTCTGCACTTCTGTCTCATGTAACTCCAACAGACTCCTGTCCTGGGCTGAGAGGCCTGAGGATCACCACCACAGCCAGCAATTCAGCCCCAGGCCTGCTCCCCACTCCTGCTCTGGTATGATTTAGTTCCAAGCGCTCAGCTCTCTCCCAGCCCCATCCACTGGCTGAGTTCTGATGCTGTTCCCGCTCTGGTGTGGTCAGGAGCAATTATGCGAGCCCAGAACTCTCCCAGCCCAAAATTCCATCCCATCCACCCTGAGGACTCTCCTGGGCAGGAAATGTGCCACATTCAGTCTCCTAGTGGCTTCTACCTCTCTCAAATCTGCTCAGATTCACTGTTTTAGAGGTATCTGATAGAATTTGTAAGAGAGCTCTGGTAAGTCCCTGTTTTCACCCCACTGTCTTGGCTCCAATGTCATATATCTTAGCAGGAAGAAAGAACCTTAGCTCTGTTTAATTCTAGGCATGAGTCATATCTGGTAGCCAGTCATGTACTCACTACTAGATGCTGAAAGCAGGACTTAGGAGTTATCAAGTGGGGAATTTTCCTTTTCAGAAAGAACATAGCAAAACTGGGAAATAGGAAGATCTTAAGGCCATGTCCAAGGTTGTCCTCAAAGTTTACTAGGCCTTTAAAAATTTACTCAGTATCTTTTCTTTCCTTTGTTCTTAAATATATCACTAGGAATTAATTATATTCTGGAATCTCACATAGTGAATGTGATTGTCCATACACCTTCAAATTAATATATATAAATATATCCTTAGATGAAACAGGTTTGAAAATCACAAATATATATATATATATATATATGTATGTATATATATATGCATATATATATTTTAAAACCCAATTCATATGCAACACAATCCAAATTAAAAATTGCTCCATTTCTACCTCACAATGGTCTCTCAAATTTCACAATCTAAGAGAACTTTTACAAACACAATACAATTTTAGAAATATAGTAATATAACCAAGAAAGCTGTGTATGAAAGAATGCTAGATCACAGTAATAATTGTTATTTTAATTATAGCTCACATGTAAATAGTGCTTTACAGCTTACAAAACGCTTTCCTAACAGCAACCCTATGTGGCAGACAGCACAAGCAGTAATAACGACAATTTCCATTTCTATAAGGAATTTATTCTAAAGCATTTTCTCCACAACTTTGTGGGATAGATAGGTAGTGGAGGTAATATTAGTAGCCCCTTTTTCTAGATGAGGAAGCTGAGTCTCAGACTAGCAAAGTAGCTTGCCAAAACTTGAATGCTGCTCTTCTGATTCCAGGCCTTGTGCTCTTGTCCTCTTCTGCCTTGAGAAAATATTACTTGTTGTAAGTGTGAAATGTCTGAACCTTAAAGGTGAGAGAAAGTATGTATTGTATAACCATTGCTGATATGCAATTTTCGTTACTTGCTGATCCTCTTCTGAATATTCTAAATAAAAATCCCTTGAGATTTTTTCTCCATTTGTACATAAGACTTTAAGCATTGACTAGAAATTTTATCAAAATTACTGTAATTCCACCAAGCAAAAAACATGTCCCTGCAAGTAAACTGGAAAAATTAATCTCAAGAAAAAAATTATATAATGCCTGGCACATAGTAGGCATCTAATAAATGGTTGTTTCTTGATTTCATTAATGAATATTAGCATACTGATTCTTAAATAGGATCACTCAAACAATTTTTTAAAATAATTAATGTTGGAATATGTTGCTCTGTTGCCAGATGTTTCCTAGGCATAAAATTTATTAGTCTGCTTTTAAGATGAAAAGTGAGGATCAAACCGCATCAGAAAAGGCCCATTCTGTGTGTTCAAAGGGTTTAGGACCTCCATTATATCTTTCATCAGGTAAGTAGGGGCATAATGGAGGTAGACTGATAATACTGTCTTGCTTTGTAATTAAGCTTTTTGCTCACTGAAATGTGAAATGAAAAAATTAACTTTAATTTGAATATTTGTTTTTCTGGTATGAACATACTTTGAAATAAAAACTATTTCATAATCCAAAAAAAAAAAACCCAAATACAAACAATAAACTTCGGATGACATTAATTGCATATCCAGACTATCACATACAGAAATTATTGAGAAAAAAAACTACTTCAAAGTTCTCAGGTATAGAACAACTACATTGAATTAGAGAGATAATAATAATGCTGTGTCTAATATATGCCAATCATTGTGTTAAACATTTTATAATCATTATATCAAATTGATCCCATAACAACAACCATTATTATTTTCCTTTTACAAATCAGGAAATGGGTCAAAGAGAGATAAAATAGTTTGCCAAAAGTTGATACATTTTGCAACTGGAACAGAGAAGTGTGGAGTTTACCAAGAGCAGAGGCTAGCTTCTCAGTGGTGATAATTCTTGGAGTCAAGCCTTAGTGAATGCTTGGCACAAGCCAAATCCTTCCACTCTCCCTTCCCCCACAGCTGCAGAATTTACTGAGCCTGGGGTGGTTTGCAGCTGCTGGGGTAGGGTTGGCAGAATGTATAGGACCTGGGTGACATTTCCAAGCTTTGCCCAGAAGGGTGGGCTACAAGGTGTCCAGGGCACAGGGCTGTTAGGGCCACTGCCAGTCTGTGATTGCCGTTCCTCCCCTCCTCTTGCCAAGTGGGGAAGAGCGATTTAAATTTTCCCTACAATTCTCCTGCCTGCTCTTCTCTTAATCCGATCTGGGGAGTGAGTGGGGAATGCTGAGCAATCAGGATTAGGAGGAGGAATTTTATCACTAGGGAGCCCTTGCATTTACTCTCAGTCTCAGGAGTTTTCTCCAGTCATCAACAATAATCAATTTCCAAACTTCTTAATGATTAAACTCAAAACCTCCAAATCTGCCAACATGTTTTGTGTTGGGGGTCCCCAAAAGCAAGGACCCCAATCTCAGGACGCAATGATAAGTTGGGAGTCAGAGAGGATACAACTCCGATTTATTGGGAGACATTATCCAGTTTTGTAGGGTTTGGCACTACGTGAGCAGAAGCAGGTGTCCAAGGGGTAAGGGGATGACAGGATGGGAAGAAACAGAAATGTTGCTGCATGAGCGTATTGTTGCACTTAGATTAGATATGGGTATCGATATCGGGAGGGAAGAATCTGGATTGTTGCAAACTATGGTTTCTACAAGCATATGGGAAAAACTAGGGCTGTAGCAAGATAGTTTCTGTAGGAGTATGGGAACAAAGGGGGATGCCGTCCTACAGCATCTTCGGAGGCATGGGAAGGCTCGGGCATGTTGCAAGCTGGTATCAGAGCTGTATGAGCTATGTGAAGCATGGGGCAGGATGCCCTTGTAAAGTATCAAAGATGTTCCAGTAAGTAAAGTAACAAAGCATTGTTGTGTTAGGCACTGGTTCAAGAGCATTAGGTAGTGGCCAGCTGGGTTCCTCCTTCCAGGCTTGTGAGTCCCTTGTGGATGGACTCTGCCTGCATGTGTAGGATGACCACAGGGGGCTGTTAAAGGCGGAGGCCCTCCCTCCGGGCTCCTGCCGTTCCAGCTCCCACTAAGCCTGTCTGGTTTTACCCAGGAAACAGGCCAAGCACTAGGGTCCTAACAGCCCCGGGGTCAGCACCAACCCCTTACAGTTTTGAGCTGTATCTAACATTTCTCTGTAGCTCCAGGTTGGGCAAACCAAGAACCACAAAGAAAAGAGTCTTACAATTTTGGGTTTTTTTTTTGTTTGTTTGTTTCCCTAGCTGCAGTCCTTAAAAGTCTCTGGCTTCCTGCATTTTAAATCTTACAAGATAATAGACTCATTCACAGCACACATGATACAGACACAGATACACGTTGACAGAAATATTGATTGGACAAATACAAATAGAGCTCACAATTAAAGAGAGGGAATTAGAAGCTTGTTAAAAATTTCCATCATGAATTGGCTATTGTTATTCTGAAGAAAGGGGGCTAGGGAATTTGCAAGGATCTAAGACCTGACAAGGTAGGAGCTGACGGGGATAGGTTCCTGAAACCTTTGCTCAGAGCACCTCTGTGGTCTTTGGGGGGGAGCCTTGGCACTCTGATGTGTCTGATTAACTACCTTAAAAGGACAGGTCCCAAGGTTCTCTTGTCTGTAGGCAGTGTGTAGCTTTTCTCCTCAATACTAAAGCCCTTAAGGGAAGGGGGAGGAGGCAACAGAGTTATCCTCCTCAGTACTAGCGAAGGCAAGGGAAGTTGAGGAGGAAGAGGGTAAAGACAAAGTAGAGTTATCCTCCACAGGATCAGAGCCTTTAAGGGAAGGGAGGGGAAAGGGAGGAGAAGAATAGGGAGGAGGGAGTGGAGGAACAGCAATGGCTGGAGGGGAAGGACAGGCTTGGACCATTGGGCAAGAGGGGAGGTTGGGTGGGGGGTAATTAGCCAGTACTAGGGAAGGAGGGGGTGATGCTGAAGCAGCTTTGTAAGTCTCAAGGAAAGAGGCTTCCGCTTTTTGTTCTCATTCAGCCATCTCAGCAAACCCAAGATGAAGACATTCCCACTCCTGGTTAGACGTTTTATTGGCCTCCAAACTTAATTTGGTTTTAAGATAAAATTATTTTCACCTGTCCAAAAGAGCCCGATTGTGGCCAACGTAATTTGGGCTATCTTTAGTTGCCGTATTTCCCCACGTATAAGATGCGCTGTTTTTCGAAAAATTTGGGATCTAAAAACTGGGTAAAACTTATACAGTGGTTGCAGTTTTTTTTACTTTCATTTCCCACTTTTTCGCTTTTGTTTTTGCGGTCATTGTAGATTTTTTTACTTGCATTTCTCACTTTTTTGCGCTTGTTGTCTTTGCGCTCATTGTTTCACATTTGTTATCAGTACATTAGGTCACGTTTTGCCACGTTCTGCCCAGAAATGGCTCAGAAAAGATTTTTGCACATTGCTGACTTCAAGTTAAAAGTGATCCAGTTTGCAAAAGTGAACGGAAATCGTGCTGCTGAACATAAGTTTGGTCCTCTTCCAACTCAGAAAACAATCCGAGACTGGCTATGGGAAGAAGAAACCCTACTGAAAACGCCAGGGCAGAAGAAGGCCATGAGAGGCAAGTCAGCAAAATGGCCTGATTTAGAGAGGGAACTGATGATATGGATTGAAGAGCAAACGGCAATTGGAATTGCTGTGCCCACAAAGATAGTTCAACATGAGGCAAGAAGAATTGCTGATGAAAAAGAAGTTACTGATTTCAAAGGAGGACATAATTGGTGCTTCAGGTTCATGAAACAGGATGAACTAAGCATGAGTACATGCACCAGACTTGCCCAAAAGATGCCTGAAAGCTATGAGCGGATGAATAAAGCTTGAGTTCAAGAACTTTATGTAATACATTTATTTTTCAAATTTCGGGCCCCAAAATTAAGGTGCATCTTATACGTGGGGAAATACGTTAACTGACACTAGTGCTGGCAATACCTGTGCTAAATTTCCTGAGATCTATCCTTACTTCTAGGGGATGTATACAGAGCATTTGAACGTAAACTTGATCCCTACCCCCTGATCTAGCTTTAAAGGGAAATTTTGGACTTCGACCAAACTAGTGGGAGTCCTTTGGAAGCTGGGAATAGAGAACTTACCTGACCATGCCAAGGATAAGATTCTAGGAAAAAAAATGAAACCTGAGGCACCTGAGTCTGAGTCATGAGCATTGGTGTGTTGGGGGGGGGGGGGGTGCGGTTCTGTCTTTCTTCCATTTCACCAGCACCATAATTGTTGACCTGAAAGTTTGGTTAAGAGGGAAACAGGCTAGGTGGCACATGAATTTGTATTGTTTGTCCTCTTAAAGCCAGCACATACATGCTAAATGGAGCCAAAACATAATTTCTGACTGTCTGATAAAAGAATGACCAGTTTTTGATATGTGTTAGGGCAATTCCAGGTCAGCAAGTCTCTGTCACTCAAATTTATGATCTCCAAATTTGTTTAATCATAGTATGAGAAAAGGAATTTTTTTAATTGAAAATGTTGTAAATACAATAAGAGGGTTGACCAAGTGTCAATTGAAATTATGAACCAGAATATCTGTGTTTTCTTTACCATTAACCTACCATAACATAATATATGTCTGTAAAATATTAAGATAAGAAACGTTCCATTATAGGTGACCTATCCTTGGTAGTCATTAAGAGAAGAATGCTCTGGTCAGCTCCTTCTGGGCTTGTTGACACAAGAGACATTCTCTGAGTTTACTGAAATCTGTTAGCTTGAAGTGCCTCTTCTGGTTGATTTCAGTTCAGGCTCTGGCCCTTATTGCAGTTCAAACGATATTAAATGATTGTCACCTGAAATTAAGGGGAAGAATCTTTCATAACTGAAATATGATGAAGAATCTTTGGGAACCAAGATGGAAAGGGAGTTCCTCTCAAAATCTTATAAAAGTGAATATTGAATCTTTGGATTGGAAAAAAAAATAAAATGCAGGAGGGGAAGGAAAAAGGAAACGTAAAATGAGAGTATCACAACTCTTCTTGATTTGGGGATTTCCCCATTCCCCATGATTTTGTACAATTATGTTTAAATCATCAATTGAATTTTTATACACAGGCATACCTATTTTATCACACTTCACATTATTGTGCTTTTCAGATATTGTTGACATGTTTTTTTTTAACAAATAGATTTATGTGAGCTTATTTTATATCCTGCAACTTTGCTAAAGTTATTTATTATTTCAAGTAGTTTTTTACATGATTCTCTAGGATTCTCTAAGTAAATCGTGATATCATCTGCAAAGAGTGATAACTTAGTTTCTTCTTTGCCTATTTTAATTCTTAAGGAAATCTTTCAATGCCATTATTCCAAACACATGTGCTCATATCACGCCTCTATGTTGCATTTTGATAACCCTTAAAACATTTGAAACTTTATTATTATTGTTACTGTCATCATCGTTATCATCACATCTGTTACAGAGATCTGTGATCAATAATCTTTGATGTGCCACAAACTATGCCCATACTACAGTGAACTTAATCGATAAATGTTGTCCGTGTTCTAACAGCTAAAAAAAAGGAAAAAAAGAAAGGAAGGAAAGAAGTTCCTTCATTATCCAGCAGTTCAGAGTTCAAGGTAAGCCTGGAAGGGCCAGGACATCTGGTTGGTGGAAGGGGAGATAAACAGCAGGACTTGGACTAAGGAAAGGATATAGCAGGCCTAATCTAATGAACGAATCTTGAGAGTGGATTCTGGGAGGGATCAAAGCTTCTACCAGACCAAGAGTGATGTTATATTCTGTGACTGGGTATACTTCATTTAAAACAAACAGAATAGCTAAAGATGAAGAAAGAGTGAGTAGGCAATGCACTAAAGAGCATATTCTTGTGTCAGAAAATATAGGAACCAGAGGGAAGAAATAATGGAGAACATTTGGGTTAAGATTAAAGAATAGAAATACAGAAGGATATTTTCCTTAAGATGTTATATAGAACAAGTGGACAAAAAGAGCGAAAAGTAGAGGAATTCATAAAATAGGCCACAAGCCTATAATACAGTAATGAAAGGAGTCTTGGATCATAAGTCAGTCAGACAGCCCACAGCCATCTGATAGAGCAGAAAAGTAAATATTTTTTTTACATGACGTCATGTTAATTTCCTTCTTTGAAAAGTAAAATAACCAACAAGGGGAGATTATTGGAATCTGATTCTCACTAAGAGAAAACAGTTCATGGCTTGCCTAGAAAAGATGGAAGCATTGGGGCAGGGAATAAATACTTCCTCCTAGAGTTTTGATAGAAAAGGAGAAAGTTGAGCACAGTTTTTGACATGCACCTCAGATTTGGGGAAAATAAGTTTCAAAAGCTTCAATTTAAAAAAAAAACATTTCAATTTATTATTTTTTTAATATTCTTTTCTTTTAAAATTGGAGTTCCAAATTCTCTCCCTCCTCTTCACATGCACTGAAAAGGCAAGCAAAATGATATGGATTATCCATGTGAAATCATGCAAAGCACATTTCCATAATAACCATATCACAAAAAGAACAAAAAATAAGGAAAGTGAGAACATCATACTTCAATTTGTACTCAGAGTTCATCAATTCTCTCTCTGGAGGTGGATAGCATGTTTCCATCCCGAGGGTTTTAGAATTATCTTGGATCATTGTATTGATCAGAGTAGCCAAGTCTTTCACAGTTTATCATCATTATAACATTGCTATTACTGTACACTGTAATGATCTCCTGGTCATGTTTTTCTGAAACTGCCCACCTAATCATTTCTTATGGCACAAACGGAGTTGCTATAAATAACTTTTGTGTCTATAGGTCCTTTTCATTTTCCTTCGATTGCTTTGGGATACAGACCAAGCAGTGGTATTGCTGGGTCAAAGGGTATGCTCAGTTTTATACTTTTATAGTCTTTTGGGCATAGTTTCAAATTTTTCTACGGGGATTCCATCAACAATTCATTAATTTACCTATTTTTCCCTCATCCCCTCTAACATTTGTCATTTCTGATAGGTGTGAGGTGATCTTTCAGAATTGTTTTAATTTGCTTTTCTCCAATGAATAGTGATTTAGAGTATTTTTCCATGTGATTATAAATAACTTTGATTTCTTCTTCTGAAAACTATCTGTTCATATCCTTTGACCATTCATCAATTGGGGAATGGGTCTTATTTTTATAAATTTGACTCAGTTCTATACTTCATGTATACTGGAAAAACCAGGACTTTATCAGAGAAGCACTGTGAAATTTTTTGATATTATTTCATCATCTATGGAACCTTTTACCATAATGTAGTTTCCCTGATCATTTTTTAAAATTAGATCTACATTTGCTTTTGCTTTATGTGAGATTACTCCTGTCTCATTAGGTTCAGTTGAAAGCATACTAGCTTCTGCTCTGGCCCTTTATTTTTAACACTGTGTGTGCCTTTCTGTTTCAAGTGTATCTCTTATAAACAACATTATTGGATTCTGGTTTCTAATCCATTTTACTATCTGCTTCCACTTTGTGGGTGAGCTCATCCCATTCACATTCACAGTCATGATTACTAACTGGGTATTTCCCTCTATTCTCTTTTCTTCTCTCTCTCTCTCTCTCTCTCTCTCTCTCTCTCACTCTCTCTCTCTCTCTCCCCTTTTATCCTCTTGTATCAGTAATTAAGGTGTTTTCTCTTTTGGAGCACTTATTTAATCAAGTGCCCTTGATGAGTCTGGCCTTTATTTTTTTGATTAAATCAGGAGTCTTTGATGACCTGCTTACCTTAAGGGAAAGCCTAGTTTACAAGGGTTTGAGTTCCATGTTTATGACACCAGAAACTTTTAGGTCACGTGGGTTTGAGTCGCACGTTGTGACGCCCTTTGGCCCTGAACAGGGTATATAAACTCAAAGGTTGGTGTTTTGCATTTGGGAGTTCACTCATGGAAGGAGTGTTGAGACTCTGGGCAAGCCGTTGTAACTGCCCCCTGGCTTTGCTAACCCAGAGCCATTGGTGCTTCTCTTTTTGGTAGCTATGTATGTGATGTCTTGATTAGACAAAGCCTTTCTGTTGAATATTGTTATTTGATCTGTTGATATTTTCTGTTTGTAATTTCTATTCATATTTCCTCTGGAGTGCTGGCTTTTTCCCCTGAACTAAGTGAATTATATATACATACATATATAGGTGTGTGTGTGTGTGTGTGTGTGTGTGTGTGTGTGTGCGCGTGTGTGTGTGTGTGTGTGTGTGTGTGATTAAAGTGATATTATTAACCCCATACAGTTGCTTTTCTTAGAAAAGCAGATCAAAGAATCTGTGCTGGCAGCTCAAGTTGCTGGTCTTGTTGGGCCTTACACCTCAACAGCTGCTGCTAGCCAAATTGTTGTTACACTGTCCCTCCTCAAAATCTAAACACTGCCTCCCTTAATCTTCCCTCGTTTTTATCACCCCCTACTCCTTTCTCTTAGCTCCATTCACTTTTATTTTCCTGTTGGATAAGTTGCAATTTTATATACAACGGAGTGTGTGTGTATGTGTGCGTATTCTTCCCTCCTTGAAACAATTCTGATGAGAGGGAGGTTCAATGAGAGAGAGGTTCAATCATTACCCAACAACCCTCACCCCTCAATTTTCCCCTCCATTATAACAGCCCTTCTTTTTATGTGAGAAAATTTTCTTCATTCTTCTTCTCTTCTCTCTTCTCCCAGTGAATTTCTCTTTCTCATCCCTTCACTTTTTTTGGAAATAATTCCATGATAATTGACTCACACCCATATTCTCTGTCTGTGTAAACTCCTTTTAAGTGCCCTAATAATGATAAAGATCTTAGGAGTTATATGTGCCATCTTCCAATGTAAGAATGTAAACAGTTTAATTTTATTGGGTTCCATGATTCATCTTTCATCTTTACTTTGTTATGCTTCTCTTGAGTCTCGTGTTTGAATGTCAAATTTTTTATTTAATTCAGGTCTTTTCATCAGGGATGCTTCAAATTCCTCTATTTCATTAAATACTCATTTTCCTCCTGAAGGGTTACATTCAGTTTTAGTGGGTAGGTAATTCTTGGTTGTAAACATAGATTCTTTAGCTTCAGGTATATCACATTCCAAGCAACTCTGCTCCTTTAAAGTGGAAGTCATTAGATTTTGTGTGATTCTGACTAGGGTTCCTCGTTGTCTTGTTGCTCAAAGTACTTTCTCTTTGGCCTTACAGGGGTGAGGAACCTGTAGTCTCAAGGCCACATGTGGTCCTCTAGGTCCTCAAGTGTAGCCCTTTGACTGAATCCAAATTTCACAGATAATAAACTAATTAATGAAAGCATTTGTTCTGTAAAACTTGGACTCAGTGAAAAGGCTGCACCCAAGGACCTAGAAGGCCATATGTAGCTTCAAGACCGTAAGTTCCCCACCCCTGGCTAGGAGTTCTCAAATTTGGCTATAATATTCCTGGAAGTTTTCATTTGGGTGTCCTTTTTCTGGAGGTGTTCTGTGGATTTTTTTTCCATTTCAGTTTTGCCCTCTGGATCTAAGATACCAAGCCAGTTTTTCCTGATAATTCTTGAAATATGATGTCTAGGCTCTTGCTTTGATCATGGCTTTTCATATTATCTCTCCTTGATCTATTTTCAAGGTCACTTGTTTCTCTATTGGGATATATATTTTCTTCTATTTTTTCTTTCTTTTAATTTAATTTTATTATTTCTTAATGTCTCATGCATGGAGTCATTAGCTTCTACTTGCCCAGTTGTAAATTTTTTTAATTTTATTTTTAATTTATGGAATAAAACAGCCATTTTATTACATAATATAATAAGAAAGATGCTTGCACATGAAACTGCCAATCTGCTATGCACAACTTGTTATTCCTTTCAAATATACAACAAAATTATCATGTAAATTTTTTCCTTCTCCCCCTGCCCTAGAGATGGCTACCATTAGAACCAAATAGGTATATGTATGTAAAAATATTCTACACATACTTCTATTTATCAATTTTTTCTCTGAACACAGATAGTATCTTTCTTCATATGTCCTTTATAGTTCATTCGGGTATTTATAATATTCACTCAAAGCCATTCTTGAAACAGTACTTCTGTTAGCATATACAATGTCCTCTTCGTTCTGTTCATTTTGCTCTCCATTATTTTGTGCAAGTTCTTCCATGTTTTTCTAATCTTTAAGGGAGTATTTTCATCATTGAACTTTTGTACCTCTTTTTTCTATTTGGCCAATTCTACTTCTTATGGAGGTTTTTTTTTTTTCTTCAGTGAATTTTTGTACTTTTTTTTTTTTTTACCATTAGACCAATTTTATATTTTAAAGTGTTATTTTCTTCAGATTTTTTTGTGCTTCTTTTACCAAGCTGTTAGTTCTATTTTCAAAAGTTTTTTTTTTCCATCACTCTCATTTCTTTCTCCAATTTTTCTCTACCACTCTTATCTTTTTCTTAATTCCTCTGGGAATTTTTGTTGACTTGGGATGCAATTAGCACTTTTCTTTGAGGCTTTTTTGGTATATGTTTTCACATTGATATCCTGTACTAAGTTTATGTCTTGATCTTTCTGGCCACCATAGTAGCATTTTATGGTCAAAATCTTTCTTTGTTGTTAGCTCATTTTTTCCAGATTATTTCTTGACTTTGAACTTTATGTTAATGTTGTACTCTGCTCACTTGGGCATGGGAAGGAAATGTCTTAAGCTTCAGGCTTTTATTGTTCTGCTGCTTTCAGAGCTAGTTTGAGGTGGTGGTGGGGAGGAGTTCTACAAGGATTTGGTGCTTCTAAGATGGTGTGATCCTGGGAAAGATGTGTTCACTGCTTTCTTGTCTACACTCTGCTCTTTACTCAGAAAGGGCCCCTGGTCCCTGGAGCCACAAGCAATCTTCTTTGGTTTGAAACCATGACTAAGGACCTTCCTGCCTTTTGACAACCACCGGCCCTCTTTTCCACCATGAAACTGCACCCAGAACTACAAAATGGGCAATAACATGTTCGATCAGCAGCAATTATACCCAGTGCAAGGAAAGAGTCCCTTTTAATCTCTTTCTGAGAAGTTGTCTGACACCCTTACCATCTCTGGGCTAAGAGCTCCCAAAGCCGTGGGTGCTGCTGCCACCACTGCAGGTGCTGTGTATGTGAGCTTCAGAAAGACCTGCACCCCTGTGTCATATTTCTCCTGCTGACCTCCAAAGTTTTTTATGCTAGAAAAAAGTCTCACCTTAAACTTTTGTTGGATCTGCTGTGCCAAAATTTTTAATTGGAGGCATTATTTTTAAAGTTACTTGGAAGGGAACATTGTGAGAGTTGAACCTGGTGGCTGCCCCTAATCTTGGCCCACGAGCTCTCAAAAGGTTCAGGATGAGTAAAATCCCATAATTTTCTTCTGAGGAAGTCAACCCAGGATGAGTGAGAAACTCTAAGTATTAAATTATGAGGACACAAAGGGCAATACTGCAATGAAGAGGAAAAATATGAATTGTCTGAATATATATATATATATATATATATATATATATATATATATATATATATGTATGTATATGTATATATGTTTATGTATGTATAGGGAGCTCTCCAAATAACATAGGTTTTAAAAAGTAATATATAGAAGATAGAAGTAAGGGAAAGGAACTGAAGATAAATATAACAGCATGGTATGATACTAAAAATTAGTGTTAACGCTAAAGTAATGCTAATGTTTCAAATAAGCTGCATGTAGTCGAGAAAGGTAAGAGTAAGAAAAAAGTATTTTTTGTTGTTGTTATGTAACACAGGTTATTGCTTTGGAGCAAGAAGGAGTCTGAATAGTTTTCACTTTTCCTTCCTAACTGGAAAGTGGCAGATTTGAAATCCTAACAGACCACATCTACTGGGCTAACATAGGGGCAGGAGTTTTTCAGTGGCTCCCATTTAATGGTTGCAAACACTTTATGAGTTCTCAATAATATGTTATAGTGTTCCCACTAAATTTAATGGTGCCTTACTCAGTAAATAATTGCTCAATAGACTTTCTTTCTCTGTGACAAGACGCATATAAATGTTTGAAATGTTGTAGATTTATATATCACCAACGGGATACCCACAGCCCCTGCTATGAATATACCAGTGTATTTCCAGGATTGAATCACAAAATATAAAAGACTCTCTTGCTCAAAGACAAAACCAAGATATTTATTCAGATACTAGAAAGCCAAATCCATCAAAGTAACAAAGAAATCTACACACATTACCAATGCAGGAAATATTGCCATCTCCAGGCCTTCCCTCTATCAGGCCTCCCCACAAATCAGCTCCCTTGGGCAAAATCACTCCCTCTCTCACTCATGATAGTTGCTCTGCCTGCTCTCTCTCTCCCAGCTCCATCTCACTCTGACTTCCTGCTCCACCCATTCAGCAAGCTTCTCCCACCACAGGCTTCATGTGACTCAGGCTTCCATATGTCCCAGGCTCAAAGCAGGTCACATAGGCCTATTAATGAATGAGAAAGATCTTCCCATTCCCATTAACATCATATTGGGCCCCAAGATTTTTCTTTTTTGTGGGGGGGGTGGTAAGGCAATTGAGGTTAAGTGACTTGCCCAATGTCACACAGCTAGTGAGTGTATCTGAGGCCAGATTTGAACTCAGGTCCTCCTGACTTGAGGGCCAGTGCTCTACTCATTACGCCACCCAGCTGCTCTGGACCCAAGATTTTTCACATCCATTATATAGGTGAATGGGAGTTTAGGGGCAACTGGTATCAACATAACTTCACAACAACATAACAGGGATAACACAAAATAAACACATAAAATAATATCTTAGGGTGGGGCTTGAGAACAAGCAACCTATCATTTCCCCCCCTCAAATGAGTAGGGCCCAAATTCCCTTGGGGTAAGGGGTGAAGGTCTCTTCCTCTATAGCTACTTCCTTCTGAGACTGAATGTAGAGTTGTCCCTGCCAGAGAGGTCCCATTCAAGGGGTCAGCTCTTTAGCCAGCATGTGGAGCTTGATCAATGCTAGGTCCAGGGGTGATGCATCACAGTCTTGGACAGGGGGCAACATCCAGCTCAAGCAGTCAGTCATCTACAAGTGGAGGGTACTAAGCTGAGAGGAAACAAATCTAGCAAACAAATTGAACAGACAAAAAGTCAAAAAGAATAAGGAGGCAATAACCAGAAGCAGGGTAGATATTGCATCAGCCATACTTCTGGAGTCCATGAACCCACTATCGTAGCCTTATTCATGGTAAAATATATGAGATCTTATATGTTTGCTATTTTCCAATTTGCAGATTTGGGCTCATCATTCTGGCTAGAGGTATACTTTCTTTAATCTGAGCTGGGACTTGGCAAATTTCCTATTCTCCCTGAAGGTGTGACAAACTTGGGTGCTGTGATTCAGGAGGATCTGTAGAGGCAGTTATTACTTCCTTATTCAGTCTAATATTAAGTCCCTTTTCTCAGTACAACTTACATTGTTCATTAGTTTGAATACCATCTATTCTTCCAGAATCTATCCCTGCTCTTAATAAAGCAGTAAACAATTCTTTCCTTGTTAATCTATTCTGACTTTTAATTCCCTGGCTATTTATTCTTCTCTCTTGAGGAAATTTATCTTTTCCCCATTCCCCTAAGTCATTTAACTGTGAAATTTAATCCAGCACCTCCAAAAGAGGGTGCCCTATTTCCCCAATTAATAAAGTCAAGATTATGTGCTTATAAGCAGGAGGAGCCATCTTCATTATCATATTTCTATGAGGAACCATTAATGGAGTGCTATGATAAGCTTTGGCATATCTGAACATTATTGCAGTTTTCGTTACCTCTTCCTTTAACTTTCTCATACAGCCTCTAAGCAAACACCAGGGCCTATCTCCACTAGGCCACATAGAGTCAGTGGGATACTGCTTACTGCATCCTAAAGCTACCAGATTAGTTACGAATTTCAAAAAATCTACGTTATCTATCCCTACTCCTCTGGCCCCTTCATCGCTGATTCTCACCATCCAAGATACTAATAATTCTCACATTTTGGGGGTAAATCAACTGAAATATCCATGACCCCCTGCTGAGTAAAATCCTCAATTACTTCCCTAAACACTGTGTGGCCCCCCTGGTTCTCCTGCTTCTTTCTTAGTATTGGACGAACATCCACATTCCTAGAAGCCTCCTCATATAACTTTGTTTCATTTTCCTCCCATATATCTTCCTCCCACATGTCTAGGTCCCAATCAAGCCCAGTCTGTGCAAGGGTTGCATGAACTTTCCTCTTGTTATTTTTTCTGTTGTTTTTCTGAGCTAAACTCACAGCTGCCTTTTCTTCTGCCACCTGAAACTTTCTAGCTTGCTCTTCTAAAGGAAAGTTCAAATTCTGTAGCACAGAAAGCGTCTCATGCAAATCAGCCAACTCCTTTTTCGTCTGAACCTTTTTCTCCAGCAATTTGTCTCTGCCTTTACATGTAGTACAATAACTTGTTAATAAGGCCCATGCAGGGAGCACCACCATCCCTAAGCCTTCACTCCATCAGGTCTTCCCACAAACAAGCCGCTTTAGGCAAAATTACTCCCTCTCTCACTCACTCTAGCTGCTCTGCCTCTTCTCTCTCTCCCAGCTCCACCTCACTCTGACTTCCTGCTCCACCCCACTCTGACTCCCTGCTCCACCTTTCTTGCTCCACACATTCAGCAAGCTCCTCTCACCACAGGCTCCATGTGATGCAGACTCATATGACTCAGGCTTCCATGTGACCCAGGCTCAAAGCATGTCATATAGGCCTATTAATGGATGGGAAAGATCTTCCCATTCCCATCAACATAACAATTTGTTTTGGTATTAAATAAAAATCATCATGATTATGTGACCACTGATTTTGGTGTTCATGCAACAACTACGTTGAATTTTTACTATTTCTGACTAAGTGCATCATTTTGTTGCAGTTTCTCAGCCTGTTGTCAAATTGTTTCCAATCTGCCCCTGGGGTTTGACATTTGAGCACAAACCAATTCCCAAAAGATGGTTAGATGCATTAACAAATTTTCATTGTTTTTCTGTACACTACACCAGAGAAGTTCCCTATTACTCTGTAGTACATCATTGGCTGTGAAATCATGTGATCAAGATGCTATGAATATGACAGACTGTCTGAAAACCTTAATAATGAGTATGTTCTTTGCAAGTGATTTTGAAGTCATCAAGGATCATCACAAATTTTCTGCATAAATAAACATTATATCACCTCTTATTGCAAGCTATTTTCTGATTTAAACTTCTCCTCCACTTATGCTAATATATTTTTTTAATCTGGAGGATTTTCCACTGATTTTCAACACTGGTGAGTCATTATAGTTGTGAATGTTTTTGTGGAAATATTATTTAAAAATTATATAAGCCTCTATATATCATTGGATAAAGACTAAAAGTGTACCAAAAAAAGAATGTTGAAGAGTATGCAATGAGGAATCAAAATATTCATCTAGATTCAGCACGTTGAAATCAGGAAATTCTTAAAAGTCATTTAATAGATAACAATTCTGAAATAATATACAAATTTGTTTGAGATACCTGTCCCATGATGTGTGTAAAAAAGGGTAAACATAGTAAATCAGACATTAAATTTAGCTTTGTATTACTTGGAGATAATATTCACAACCACAATTTGAAGTTCATAGAAAAATTCTCATAATTATCAACTTAAAACCTTCTGTCTTATTTCAACATGTTCAAACCAAACATGAAATCTATACTGGTAAACCTGTTGATTTTTGAAGTAGAACATTTGAAAACATGTACTGTTGATTCACTTACTTCTGTGACTAAAAAGAAAGTAGAAAAAATTGAAGCTTCAAAGATAGTGTAAGTCAAATTACCAAAAAAGAGAAAACTCATATATTACAGAAAAAATAACTTTTTCATGTGACAAAAAATTTGTCTGGTATAAATGTGGAGATGATTCCATTAAGACATTAGAAATAATACCCATTTCTAGCAATAGAATATCTTATTAGATATGTTGTATGTCCAGTGATGTTGAATCAGTTGGTGTAGAGAGAGTTGCAAAAATAACATTTATGTACTCTCATTATTATAATTTATCTTCACATTCATTTTTCAAAATTTTGATTGCCAAATTTTATTCCTCAATCCAGCCATTTTCCCTTCACTGAGAAGGCAAGTAATATATCAGTTATACATGTGAAGTCATAGAAAGCATATTCCCATATTACCCATGTTGCAAAAAAAATAAAGCAAGAAAAACCAAGTGAAAAAAGTATGTTTCAAACTGTACTCTGAATATATCAGTTCTCTTTATGATGATGGATAACATTTTTCATCATGAACTCTTTGGAATTGTCTTAGGTCATTGTATCGATTAGAGTAACTGTCTTTCCCAGTTGATCATCATTACAATATCTCTGTTACTGTGTGCAGTGTTCTCCTGGTTCTACTCACTTCATTTCATATCAGTTCATATAAATCTTGCCATGTTTTTCTGAAACCACCCCTTCATCATTTCTTTTTTTTAAGTTATAGGTACTTATTTGTGGAAATGGAAGAATTTCAGGAGCTGATCGTTGCCACCAAAAACTAAAGAAGGATAATCTTGAAGCAGCCTTGATTTAGTGATCAATTTAGAATAAGTGAGGAAATGACAGATATTGTATTAAATACATCACTGCAGGCTGTAGAAATTATACATGTACTCAGTAACTAATGAGCCATGGCCTCGTGGCCAAAATGATATTACATAACCCTGCTGTCTCTCATAGATTGGCATATAGAGCACCACAAGGTTCATATTTTCCAACCTAGATGGAATGAAATGATTTTGAAATAGTGGCAGAAGACATCAAAATTACGTGGGAATCAGATGAGATATGTATGACCCCTGTTGTCATATCAACTTCTGGGAGAGTATGAAGGATGCTTTTTTTTTTTTTCAGAAAAACATACAGAGGATAAGCTTACACCTTGATGCTTTTAACAACAAAAATAAGTTTAATAACTCTTGAAGAGCAGTAGATCACTTATCACTAGCTGCTAAAACACGGATCAGCCTTTCTCCTAAGTGGCCCATTATGAATTCAGGGATACAAGGTAGTTTGCCCTTACTACAGTCGATACTTTTTCAAGATATAACAGTTTCAGTTAAATGATGGGGTTGGAGACCAGCTTCCTCCACAGAGGAAGGGCTTTTACCACCGAATAACTTGGGAAGTTTCCAGAAAAGTTTAAACAGCAATCTCCTGAGTCATGAGAACAGTTTTTAGTGAGGGTGCCCCCTCTTCATTTCTTATACCATAACAATATTCCATCATGATCACACGGTACAAATTGATGATCATTCCTCTCTATATCTTGTCTATTCATAAACACTTCCCTTATCCATATATCTGAAAGGCAAAATTTTCCATGCTCTCCCAATTTGCTTGTGAGATCACCCTTTATGTTCAAATCACGTACCCATTTTGATCCTCTTTTAGTATACAATGTGAGATATTGGCCTGTGGCAGGTTTCCCCCAAATTGCTTTCAAGTTTTCCCAGCAATTTTTGTCAAATAGTGAGGTCTTGCCTTAGAATCTTGGATCTTTGAATTGATCAAATGCTGGATTTCTATGGTCATTCTCTACTGCATATATTGCACCCTTAATCTATTCCACTGATCCACCACTCTTTTTCTTAGCCAGGACCAGATTGTTTTGATGATTACCTCTTTGTAATACAATGTGAAATCTGATATTGCAACATCACCTTCCTTCACATTCTTGTCATGGATTCCATTGATATTCTTGATCCTTTTGCTCTTCTATTTGAATTTTGTTATTATTCTTTCTAACTCTAATTCTTTGGTGGTTTGATGGGTTTAGCACTGAATAAGTAGGTTACTTTGAGGAGAATTGTTATTTTTATTACATTGGCTTGCCTATCCAAAAGCAATTAATATTTCTCTAGTTGTTTATACGTGTCTTTATTTGTGTGAAAACAGTTTTGTAATTATGTTCATATAGTTCCTGCATTTTTCTTGGCAGGTAGGCTCCCAAATATTTTATATCATCTGCAGTGAATTTAAATGGAATTTCAGCTTCTGTTGTTTCCTGCTCTGTTTTGTTGGTAATGTATACAAATGTTGATAATTTGCGTGGATTTATTTTATATCCTGAAATTTCCCTAAGTTCTTAATTTTTTCAACCAATCTTTTAGTTGATCCTCTGGGCTTCTCTGAGGAGCAGCATTACATCATATGCAAAAAGTGATGGCTTTGTTTCCTCTCTGCCTATTCTAATTATTATTTTTTTCTTCTCTTATGGCTACACCTAGCATTCCTAGCACAACATTGAATAACAGTGATGATAATGGACATCCTTGCTTCATTCTTGATCTTATTGGTAAGGTTTCTAGCTTTACCCTGTTATAGGTAATATTCACACTTGTTTTTAGATCAATAGTCCTTATCATTTTAAGAAAAACTTAGTTTATTCCTATGCTAGTAAGCATCATAAGTGTTCATAGTAATATTCATAGTAAGTGTTTTTAATAGGAATGACTATTGTATTTTGTCAAAAACTTTTTCTGCATCGATTGATAAAATTATATTATTTTGCCATTTTTGTTGTTGATATGGTCAATCATGGGTATATATGTTTTTTTTAATAAATTTTGAACTTGCCCTGTATTGCTCATATAAATCCCATCTGGTCATAGTGTATAATTATTTTGATATTTTACTGTATTCTCTTTGCTAGTATTTTATTTTAAAATTTATGCCCATATTCATTATGGAAACTGGTCTATAATTTTCTTTCTCTTTCTGATCTCACTAAAACCAAACTAAAGGTATCAAGATCATATTTGTGTCATATAAAGAATTTGGCAAGTTCTCTTCTTTTTCACTTTTTCAAACAATTTATTTAGTATTGGAATTAATTGTCCTTTAAATGTTCTTTAACTGGTCCTGGGAAATTTTTCTTTGGGAGCTCATTTATGGCTTGTTCACATTCTTTATAAAAGACAGGGTTATTTAAGTATTCCATTTCTTTTTCAGTTAATTT
This sequence comes from Trichosurus vulpecula, assembly GCF_011100635.1. Taxonomy (NCBI): domain Eukaryota; kingdom Metazoa; phylum Chordata; class Mammalia; order Diprotodontia; family Phalangeridae; genus Trichosurus; species Trichosurus vulpecula. The sequence goes on along the minus strand of NC_050579.1, from coordinate 268,985,826 downwards.
GGGCAATTTATATATTTGTAAATGTTAATCAATTACATTTAGATTGTTTTGTTTCATTGAGATATAATTGAACAAAATAATTTTTCATAATTGCTTTAATTTCATCTTCATTGGGGGTGACTTTGATATTGATTGATTTTATTATTTTAAAAAATCATTATTATCTATTTTTTCATAAAACCAGCTATTTTTTTACTTTCAATATTATTAATTTCTCCTTTGATTTTTTTGGATTTCTATCTTGGTATATAATTTAAAATATGTTTTCTTTGTAATTTGCATGCCCAATTTATTGTTCTGTTCTTTATCTTTTTTCTGATGTAAGTATTTAGAGATAGAAAGTTTCCCCTAAATACTGCTTTGGCTTTGACCCACAAATTTTAGTATCTCATTACTGTTATCTTTAATGAAATTTTTTATTGTTTCTACAATTTGTTTTTAGACCCATTCATTCTTTAAGATTAGATTGTTTAATTTCCAATTTTTTTGTCTACACTTCCATTGTCCTTTAATGAATGCATTTTTATTGCATTATAGTCTGAAAATGGTATGTTTAATATTTCTGTTTTTCTGCCTTTGTGAGGTTTTCATGGCCCAATGCACGGCCAATTTTTGTTAAGGCATCATGTGCAGCTGAGAAGAGGTATATTCTTTCTATTTGCATTTAATTGTCTATAGAATTCTATTATATCTAACTTTTCTAAAATTCTATTCATCTCCTTAACTTCTTTCTTATCTAAAGTTTAGCACTACATAAATGTTAACTATTATTATTAATATTATCCTAGATCAATTATATTTCTTTTTTGTAGGATTACTAAAATCAGTTGGCTGTCGTAAGTACAGTTTACCTAGATTGTCACAAAGAATTTGAAAAAAAAAATCCCATACTCTTGTGGAAAAGTTAGACAAATGTTAGATGAAGATACAATTAAATGAATTCAGATATGTTTGGTTGACTGGCCTCAAAAATGAAGACCATCATACACAATAATAGCAATATTGTACAATGAACAACCATCATTACTTTGCTATTCTCAACAATACAGTGATCCAAGATAATCTAAAAGGACTGGTGATGAAAAATTTTAAACACCTCCAGAGAAAGAACTGATAGCATCTCAAAAACAGACCAAAGCATGCTATTTTTCCCTTCCTTCCTTCTTTCCTTGCTTCCTTCTTTTCTTTCTGTTTCTCTTTCTTCCTTTCTTTCCTTCCTCCCTCCCTGCCTCCTCTCTCTCCTCTCTCTCTCTCTCTCTCTCTCTCTCCCTAGTTATCTTCCACAAAGTAACTAATGTGGAAATATGTTTTAAATTACTACATATGCATAACCTCTATGAGATTGCTTACATTCTCAGGGCAGGAGGAGGGAAGGAGAAATAAAATTTGGAACTCAAAATTTTAAAAAAAGAATGTTAAAATGTTTTACATGTAATTTACAAAAAGCTTTATTTAAAGAAATAAAAATAGTCATTAATATTTCAATATCAACTTGGAAAGAGAATTCTAGTAGAACTCCCAAGGGATCTGTGTTTGGTCCTTCACTATTCAACATTTGCATCAATGACCTAGATGAAGGTGTAGATGTACTCATCACATTTTCATATGACACAAAGCTGGGCAAGATAGCTAACAATGGGCAAGTAGATTCAGGATCCAAAAAAGTTCCTGAGCACTGGACTGAGTCTAAAAAGATTAAATTCAAATACGGATAAAATATAGAGTCACATATTTGGGCTCAAAATCTCAATGTCACAAGTATAGGATAGGGTATAGGCTGACTAAAGTTTGTCTGCAAAAATTTGGAAGATTTTAGTAGGCTGCAAGTTCAATGTGAGTCATCAGTATGACGTGCTGGCCAAAAAAGTTAATGCAGTCTTTGGCTATATTGAGAGAAGTATAGTTTTCAAGAATAAGGAGATGATAGGCATACTACATTCTGCTCTTGTCAGACTAAATCTGGAGGATTGTGTCCATTTCTGGGTACCCTACTTTAAGAAGGACATCTATAAGCTACAGAGAGTTCAAAAGAAGCAACCAGGATGAGGAATGACCTTGAGTCCATGTCAGATGAAGATTGGTTGAAGAAACTGAAGCTGAATAAAAGCCTAGGGAATAAGAGACTTGAGTAGCAGGGTAGCTCTGGAGGGCTTGCCATGTTATTGCTGAACTTGGTGAAGATGCTGTACCAGAATAACCCTGCTAACACTGCAGGTCAGAACTCCTGATCTCAAAAGATCTGCCAACCTCAGCCTCCCTTGTAGCGGGGATTACAGATATACACCACCATATCTGCTTAAAACCTCATATTTCCCAACAGCGATGTTCTTCTAATGATGGCTACCAACCATGACATGCCTTGTCTCTGAATCATCAGAATTGTGAGTGATCCAAGGCAAAATAGTGAGATGAATAATCTGCATAAATAGATTGGGGTCTATTGCCATATGAATGCAAAATATGGGGTAAAAGGCATCATTAAGGAAATACAGATTCAGGAAAGTAGGACAGCTAATCACACAATGGAAGTGAAGACATGCTGAATTTGGAGTCTGGAAGATGATTTCATTCCTGCCCTTGACACTGACTAGCAGTATAAACATGACTGAGTCATGTGACATTTGTGCCTCAGTTTCTACATATCATAAATGGGGATAATAATACTTGTAGACCTATCTTGAGGGTTGTTGTGATTATAGAACCAATTAATCCATTAATAAATCAATATGTATTTATTAAGCATCTACTGTGTGCCAGGTGCTAGCCACTGGAGACACAAATACAAAGAACGAGACAATTCTTACTCATAAGGAGTTTACATGAGATAACATATGTAAAGCACTTGACTAAGCTTAAAATGTTACTTTAAATGGCAGCTATGATGATTCACATTACAGATACACAGCCAGGCTCTTGATTGGTTGTTATGAAATGTTACAAGAGGACGGTCTCTAGCATATTGGGCCAAACTTCAATACAGAATATATGGGGAAATATGGACATGACTCTTACAGGCTGAAGGGGTGAATGAGTATCAGTGTGTACCAGTGGGGTGGTACTAAAAGTACTAAGAGCACAGATTCATCAAATTATCCAAATATATGTATCTCTTCCTCTAGCAAACCGTAAGGATGACATAACAAAGATGTCTTCTTCACTAAAATTTTGCATCTTTGCAAACTTAGCTTAGCCTTAAGTCTTAAAGACTTAGCTCTTCTCTAAGACAATTCCCAAAAACTCATGATGGAAAATTCTACCCACATCCAGAGAAAGAATTATGGAATATGAATGCAGATTGAAGCATGCTATTTTCTCTTTCTCTCTTTTTTTGTTTCTCATGGTTTTTTTCCCTTTTGTTCTGATTCTTCTTTTGCAGCATGACTAATATGGAACTGTATTTGATATGATTGTACACGTATGGCCTATAGAGGATTGCTTGCTAACTTGGATAAGGGGGTGGGGAGGAAGGGAGGGAGAAAAAAATCGGTATCTTATAGAGGTGAATGTTGTAAACTGTCTTCGCATGTAATTGGGAAAAATAAAATAATGTTAAGTGGGAAAAAATAAAATAAAATTTTGCATATCCCCCAATGCAAATGTTCTCCCCACAGCAGGCATTTAGCAAATGTTGTTTTGAAGTAGATTTATGCTCAGATGAGGGAAGTGATATTTCCACTGTTCTCTGTTCTGATCAGCCCACAAATAAAATATTGTGCTCAGTTTTGGAGCCTCCTTTAAGGAAGTGCATCAACAAGCTGGCACACATCCAGAGGAAGACAACAAAAGTAGGGAGTAGGCTGGAAACCAAGCTATACACAGAGCAGTTGAAGTGACTGGGCATTTGAGAGGCTGTTATGGGGAAGAAGAAAAATAACTGGCATTTATATAATACTTTGGTACTTGCAAAACAATTTCAAGAACCACTGGGCTTCACCATTTGTCCTGTCACTGATTCCCAAGGTCCTCCAGATCTTACCCTTTGCCCTGCCTCTTTGCCCTCTGGACCCCCAGCACTGTCATCCACCTGCAGCTGAACTCTCACTTATACTTCATCTCCTCCAAGAAATATGGGAGCTCCTTGTAAGCAGGAACTGTCTTGGTCTTTCTGTTTGTTTCCCTAGCACTTAGCACAATGCTTGGCACATGGGAAGCACTTATTAAAAATTATTAAAAAAAATTCTTTTTCATTCATTCACTCATTACCAAATTTATGCCCCAAACAACCTCATTATGTATAGAAGCACATTATGTGTTGAATGAGGTGTTTTAACAATCTGGCTAGCAGCTTCTGTGGGGGTATAAGATTCACCCACAGACAGCACCCAGAAAGCTGCCAACAGCACAGGTTCTTTTGATCTGCTTAATTAAGAAAAGCAAGGTGAAGGGCTTGACAAGCTTACTTTTAATTCGGCATACCAATATCATTCAGTTAGTTCAGGGGAAAAAGCCAGGACCCTGAACTTCAAAACAAAATGCAAACAAATTACAAACATCAACAGACAGACTTTGTCTGACTCAAATCCCAACACATAGTTACCAGAGTTCAACAAAGTCTCAGCATCTGGGTTTACAAGCTGGAGGGCTCCTTAGCTACAGCTGCCCAGAGTCTGCTCATCAACACCACCTCCAGAGCCCTGCAGAACTGACTCTGTCCTCCCTTCTTATAGGGCTTCAGACATCATCAAACATCATCTGAATCACCAGAGCTCAGGCTCTGGTGATTCGTTTTTGAGTTGGCCCCTCCCCTTAGGACCCTGGGAGGTTCACATCCACATAGATTAGGTTAACACCTAATGGGGTTTGGGCCTGGGGCTTAGCACCTAGTAAGGCTCACTGAATTACTCAAAGAAAACAAAGGCCATTTTGCTTATCAACACATGAGGATCCAAGAGTTAGAACCCAATGTCACAGATGATATTTAAACTCAAGCTTTCTAGATTCTAAGTCCAACAATTTAGAAGGAAGAAGGAAGGAAGGAAGGAAGGAAGGAAGGAAGGAATGAAGGAAGGAGTAAGGAAGGAAGGAAGCAAGGAAGGAAGCAAAGAAGGAGGGAGGGAGGGAGGAAAGGGAGGAAGGAAGGAGTGATATGTATCAGCTGGATCAACATTTACAATGGGCCTCTAGGAATACTGTGTATCAGCATACACTGAAAACCACTGATCACAAGCCCCCATCAATATATTTGCTTTTGCTAGGCTAACCCAGAGGGAATTCATCAGAATAATAGATTAAGAAACAAAAGATAATATAGTATAAGCCCCTCATCTTAAAGAAGCAGAAACTGAGTCCCAGAGGACTTGCCAAATGTGACAAATGTTGGAATGACAATGTTGGAATACGAATACAATCCTCTGCACAAAAGTACTTTTTATTAACTTAAAGCAAATGAAATTTAATTGAAAAGAATATCAAATTAAATGACAAGGAAATATTCTCATATTTACAAGGGCCCAGTTACCACATTTTCAGTAGAGAAGGGTACACGCAAGAAGTAAGTGTGACTAGGCAACATCCATGAAGGGACACCCATGGTGAGACATCCATATAAGGGACACACGTGACCAGGGCTTATAACAAGGGGCAGGTGACACATTCACCCAAAGCAAGCATAATACAGGAGTTCACAGAGCTGAAAGTATCCTATAACTGTGTAGAGCATTGTTCTCCTTGTTTATTCTTTAGCTATTCAACCTATCTGCTACTCTCTGCTACCACCTACTGGAGGTATAGAATCTTCCAGCCAGCCTCTTTCTTGCTGGAGAAAACTGAGGCCTTAAGTATATTGTCTAGGATTATGACCAGTCATACCTAGGCTGGTGTTTTCAAAAATGACCCAACAATACCACTACTTGGTCTGCTTTCAAAGATAATTAGTGAAAAAGCGAAACAACCTATATGTTCAAAAAGGTGTGGTGGTAAAAAACTGGAAATTGCAGGGAAGTTCACCATCATTTGGAGAACAGCTGAACAAGCCGTATATATGGTTGTGATGGAATACTACTGGGCTATAAGAAATGATGAGTTCAATGATTTTAGAAAAAACATGGAAAGACGCAAAATAATGGAGAGCAAAATGAGCAGAACCAAGAGAACACTGTATACAGTAACAGCAATATTGTTTTAAGAATTACATTGAGCAAACAAGTAATTTTGAATATTATAAATACCCAAATTAACTATAAAGGACATATGAAAAAAGATGCTGTCTGCATCCAGAGAAAGAATTGATAATAATAAAAAAGAAATTTACTTGATAATTTTGTTGTACATTTGAAAGGAATAGCAAGTTGGGCATAGTAGATTTGCAGTTTCATGAGCAATAATCTTTCTTATATTGTTATGGAAATGCATGTTTTATTCCATAAATAAAAAAATGTAAAACAACAACAAAACAAAAGACAACCCAGGTTAAGATCAAGTACACTACTTCCATCGACTCTGCTCTTTCCCCAGACTTGTCCAACTATTTTAATCTAATTTGCATCTGGCAGTCAAATATACCTTTTAGTTTTCTCAATCTCCTGGTCCTGGGTTCCACTTTAGTAAACAGCAAAATAGATCAGTAAGTTTCCTATGGGAAGCTTTGTGGTGAAGTGGAAATAACAGAGGATTTGCATTCAGAAAACTTGGGTTTGAATGGAATTTGGGTGACCTTGGGCCAGTCACACCCTTTCTGAGCCTCACTTACTCTCTTATTATAACCTCTAAGATCCTTTATTGTGCTAAATTTATAAATTTATGATCCTATGAGGGAAATTTTTTTCACAGATACCCCTGATGCTTCTCACATTCTGTCAACATCACTAGGGCTGGAAAGAATGAAAGATGGTGAAAAGCTATTGTGAACTTTGCCCCGCTTTCCCCATTCATTACCCTCAAAGAACCATTGCTTTTCTGCGCTACTTTCTAGACAATACAAAGCCATTAGTTTCTCTTATGATCTCTAAAGATGAATTAATGAAATGGTTGTTGTTGCTGATTCAGTCATGATCCCATGAACCAAAGATTACCAGGTGGTTTAATCCTCCACTATCTCTCAAAGTCTTTCCAAGTTCATGCTCATTGCTTCCACAATACTATCTATCCATCTCATCCTCTGCCATCCCCTTTTCCTTTTGTGTTTTTCACACTTTTCCAACATCAGGGTCTTTTCCAATGAGTCCCATCTTCTCATTATGTGGCCAAAATATTTAAGCTTCAGCTTCAGTAGTTGACCTTCCAGTAAATGGCCTGAATTAATTTCTTTAAATATTGACTGATTTGACCTCCTTGCTGCTCAAAGGACTCTCAAAAGTCTTCTCTAGCACCACTCAAAAGTGTAGATCTTGTGGTGCTCAGTTTTCCTCATAGTCCAGCTCTCAAAGTCATTCATTGCTACTGGAAAAACCATAGCTTTGACTACATGGACCTTTGTTGTTGCTTTTTAGTATGCTATTAAGATTTGCCATAGCTTTCCTTAAGAGAAGCAAGTGACTTTTAATTTCATGACTACAGTCACCATCTGCAGTGATCTTTGGGCCCAAGAATATGAAGTCTGCTTCCATTTTTTCACCCTCTACTTTTCAGGATGTGGGGGTACTAATTGCCAAGATCTTACTTTTTTGGTTTTGTTTTTATGTTAAGCTTCAAGCCAGTTTTTACACTCTCCTCTTTCACCCTCATCAAGAGACTTCTTAATTCCTCTTCACTTCTGCCATTAGAGTGGCATTTTCTGAATATCTGAAATTGCAAATATTGCTTCCAGTAACCTTAATTCAAGTTTTGATTCATCTAGCCCAGCATTTCACATGATGTCCTCTGGATATAACTTAAATAAATAAGGTGGCAATATACCGCCTTGTCACACTCCTTTTCCAATCTTCAGCCAATCAGTTGTTCCATATTTGGTTCTGACTGTTGCTTTTTAGCACACATACAGGTTCTTCAGGAAACAGGTAAGATGATCTAGTACTCTCCTCTCTTTGAGGACTTGCAATTCCGTCTACCTCATAAGTAACTTCTTTTCATTTTTGGTTCCTTTGTGTGTTTACCTTTGATTTTCAGTAAGACGATATTTTAAAGATGTCAAGTCACTTATGTGGAAGTAGATGCTTCAATATTTTATGAGCCGTGTTTCCTTTCTTGGGTAAGGATTTTCCAAATTGTTTTTGAGGGAGCCTCAGAAACTCACTATCAGATCAGATGTGAGAAGACAAACCATGTTTCATTACTCACTTGTACCCTTCTGTATTTAACTACCTAAGACAGTTGCCCTGATTCTTTTTCCTCTAACCTCAGATGAGTATAGACTGAGGGAGCTTCTACCAGGTAAAAACAGAGAGTAAAACCAGCTCTATGTCTAGACCAAAGCATCTCAGGAACACAGGGTGATAGAATAAAGTCATACAGATGGATAGTTAAGAAGGCAAATCCCAGGCAGTTGAGAGTTCAAGAAGATCTATGATTTCAGAATTTTGACCTTATTCATTTATTTTATTTTAGCCACAGATACCAGAATAAACTTGCTGTTGGAGGGCACACTTACATTCACATTCTAATGGGATGCATTTTAAAGACAGAAGATATGAGCAAAGCAAGGCATGAATGAGGAAGCAAGTTCACTTCTGAGGCTGCAAGGGTTTAGAGCTAGGGCACTTGTTTCCTCTGCCAAGAAAAGTGTCCTAGCAGGCCCTTTACAACAACTTGCTGCCTGGAGACAGATGACACAGCTCAGCTTTTAAAGCTTATTGGTTCCTCTTTTAGTCACTTTTCAGTGTTAGGAGACTTAAAGATACCAGCCAGGTCCTTTTCTCCAACAAGTGAGGAGCTAAGTCCTATTGATTGGCTTAGATCCTGCTGTTTGCTCATTCCCTCGATTCCTGCTCATTTCTAACATGGTTAACGTTTGGATCTCTGCTGACTGTTGGAAGATTGGTCTGTTAATAACATTGATGGTGTTGAGTATACCTGCATCTTGGGCCAGGGACATCCCAGGTAAGTGAAGTAATACTGCTCCCTGGGTCTTTCACATAGGATCCTCGGTCTCCCAAGAAGAGGGTGGAAAATTTCTCCTATTGTTGAATAGAGGCCACTGGTGAGACTGGGTAGGGCTCCTTCCACAGAAATACAGGGTGATCATTTGGGGTAGATGGTAGAGGAGGGAGCTACATCAGAGTTCCAAAGGTACCAAGGCCATCCTCAGGCTAGTCTGGCATCAACATGGGTTCCTGTGTCCATGAACAAGATAATGGGACTGAGGGGATTATTTGAGGACTGAGGAGGTTCCCTAGAGACAATTCATCTCTCACCTAAACTACATCATCTGTGGCTTTCTCAATGCTCAGGTCAGCACTATTCTGCCTAATTCTCTCTTCAATCCCTTGTTCACACCAATATTAAGCAATATCCCTAGTCTTCTCACAAACCTGCTGAATCTTCCCTTGGCCTCTAGGATCAATTCTCAGTTCCTCAGCCTGACATTTAAAGTCCAACCCAACTCTCCAGTCATTTTACTCTTCTTTGAACACTTGTCATTCCACTAGAACTATTCAACCAGCTTTTCCCTGAATTTAACCCCCATCTCTATGCTCCCAAGTATTTATGTAAGCTGCTCCTCATCTTTGGAATGTACTCCCTTCCCATCTCTGCCTTCTGAGCCTTGACTTCCTTCAAGCAACAATTCAAATGTCTCATCCTTGATGTCTCCTGCTTGTAGTGTTCTCTCTTTCCTCAGATTCCCTCATATTATCATCTTTTAAATAAATCTAAAGGGGAATAATTCTATACTCATTGTGGTACATGGAATATCCTGGAACTACCAGGGGGAAGCCAAAGATGAGTGTGAAGATTCCCTTGCCCAGTTCTATTCCTGTCTATGTGTGTCCTAGTTTCTTACCTTAAATATTCTGTCTCATCACAGAGGAGTGACAGAGCTCCAATCTAAGTGAGATGTGGGGGAACTTTGAAAAGAAACTGGGGTGCAGGGAGAAACAGACTTTCCAGGGCCCTAGAATACAGCGTATTGGAACTAGGGAGCTTCTCCAAGATTCCTGGTTTCCAGTCAGTCCTGGACTCTCTTTCCAAATATTTCAGCCGAGCCCACTCCATCCCCCAAATCTCAACTTCTAAGTGAAATGAAGTGATTCTCCTCAAATTTCTCTTACCAATTTGTCCCTCCTGTTCTTTGCCTGCCTCCCTTCTCTTTTTGCATTATTGTTATCTAGATGTCTTTCTCCCCATTTTGGATTGTACCAATGAAATGAATGGCGCCTGTGGGGTATTTTTGTATTTCCAGGGCTTAAGAATGTTTTGCACATAGTAGGTACTCAATGATGTCACTCTGGATTGAAAGCACCTTTTCTTCTGCAAGAGACTTCTTGTTTGCCCGCCTTAGATTACACTAATTGGTCATTGATTATGACATTCCTTGAACTTAGCTTATTTTTCTTTTTCAAACCCTTCACTGATTTTTCTACCAACGTGGGGTAGATTGGAAGTTATAAAGCAAAGTGGTTTTGGGGACAGATAACTGAGTCTGTAGTCAGGGGACTTGGGCCGCACCCGCAGCTGTGATACTAACCTAGTGTCTTTGGCTAAGTCATTGCAACAAGCTGTTCCCAGTTCCTTCTTGTGTAAAGGTGGGGGATGGGACTAGGGGAACTTGGAGTAGGGTGGATAAGTAGGAATTATTTTCAATTAGAACAGTCGGGTTAGCGCAATCGTGTCAGTGTGCAGGACATGTGTCGGCCTGGGCAGTTGTTCTAGGAAGTAGGGGCAGGCTGCTCAGATCCCAGGGGCAGGGGTTGGGGGGGTGGGGGCGAGAGAGGAGGGAGCTCGGTTCAAGCAGGAGGAAGGCTCGGAGGAGAGTGAGGTCTAGACCGCCTGAGAGGAGCAGCAGCAGGAGGAGGAGGGTCAGGACGGCGATCGCTCAGCCCCTTCTCTTGCCCTGCTTGTGTCTGTGCCTCTAACATACAGCTTTCCGTGGCTCCCCTCACTGTGTGTGAGTCAATGTGTGTACGTGTGGGTGAGGGTTGTGTCCATGTGAGTGTGTGTACCTGTGTCTGCGCATGTATGAGTGTGTACGTGCATGTGAGGGTTGTGCGGGGTAGTGCGTGTGTGCGTGCGTGTGTTTTGGGTGGGGCCGGAAGTGGGAAGCCACAAGCTATTACAGGTTTCCCGGGTCTTGTCCGTAGGGCGAGAGCAGCCTCTCTGAGCCTCCAGGCCCCAGCATGGCTCCCGGTCCTCCACGGCAGAGGCGGGAGGGGGAGGGGCAGGGCGTGGCCTCACTGTCCCAGGGTAGGCCGAACCAGCGAGTTGTCACCAGGGCTCAGAAGGGGGAGGCGGAGCCGGGAGCCAAGGGCTCAGGAACCGAGGCCCCGCGGGTGAGCGGTCAGACACCGAAGGGGCGGTCCTGGCCTGGTCGCCGGGCCGCGGTTGGTCAGTGTGCCGGTGTCTGACGCTGCTCCGGGTCCGCCCGCAGGGGATTTCGTGTTTCAGCACAAGGGTGACTGTTACTTCACCAACGGCTCGGAGCGGGTCCGGCTTGTGGCTCGATACATCTACAATGACCAGGAATATGCCCGCTTCGACAGCGCCGTGGGGGAGTTCGAGGCCGTGTCCGAGCTGGGGCGGCGTCATGCTGAGGATTTTAACAGTCAGAAGGAGCTCCTGGAGCAACATCGAGCCTACGTGGACACGGTGTGCAGACACAACTACGAGGTACACAAGCCCTTCGCTATGGACAGAAGAGGTGAGTGACCCCGACCCTCACCCCCTGACTTCCGGGGCCGGGACCGGGGGAGGGTGGGCCCCTGACCCCGTGTCCTGAGCTGACCCAGTGGACACTGCACCCCCGCCCCGCCTGCCCCGCGGCCTCCCTCCCCCTCCCCCACCCCGGACAGGACCACCCAAGGGGCTGCTGCCGAAGTCAGACGGAGGGGACCCTGAGCGGACCCGGACAGCCCCCGATGGGGACCATGGGAGCCTGGGGGGGGCCTGACCCCGACCCTGGGACCCTGGACGATGGAGAGCATCCCTGAGCGGGTGCTGGACACCTGTGGGGGAGGCCTTCAGGGCCTGGCAGCCGCAGGGACCCTCATCAGAAGGAAGGGGCTTCTCTATCTCTCACCTTGCCCTCTCTCCCCCCAGTCCAGCCCAGAGTGACCATCTCCCCCTCCAGGACGGAGGCCCTGCAGCACCTGCTGGTCTGCTCTGTCTCTGGCTTCTATCCAAGCAAGGTCAAGGTCACCTGGCTCAAGAATGGGCAGGAGGAGACGGCTGGGGTTGTGTCCACGGGGGTGATACAGAACGGAGACTGGACCTACCAGACCCTGGTCATGTTGGAAATGACTCCCCAGAGCAGAGATGTCTACACCTGCAGCGTGGAGCATGCCAGCCTACAGAGCCCCATCAGGGTGGAATGGAGTGAGAGCCAGCTCCCTTACTCTGTCCCCAGCCTGCCCCTCCCTACAGCCCCAGGAGGGGGAGTTCTGTATCTCTGGAGGTCCTTCAGTGAATGTTCCCACAGACCCCCTCCCTATGCCCTGGGTAATACACATCCTACTCCCTCTCCCAGCATTCCTGACTGCAGCATGGAGCTAGCACCCACAGAACCCTGATTGTGGAAACACGTATTTCCATCCTCTCCTGGGATCCGAGATTCCCTTGACTGTCCTTTTCCTGGGAGACAGATCATCTTTACCTCTGGGAATTCAGTTTTTATATGTCTCTGGGATCAAATAATGGGAAGTGTCCTCAGAAAAGCAGTCGTTTTCCCTGCCCCCAATCCTGAACTCCCTTGACCTTTTTCCTTCCATTTCTCACCCAGATGGAGTTGGGGCAGGAATCCAGGCTTCTGCCCCTACTTACCACTCAGTCTCGTAGTGCCCCCCCCAACCATGCTGGGCTCTGAGGTTTTAGGTCACTTGTTGAGGGTGGGCTGGAGAGGACTGAGAAGTGATGACCCCAAGGCATGTTCTCTGCAGGGGCACAGTCTGAATCTGCCCGGAGCAAACTGCTGAGTGGAATTGGAGGCTTTGTCCTGGGGCTGATCTTCCTTGGGGTAGGACTGATCATCCACCTGAAGAACCAGAAAGGTGAGGAGCATGTAGCAAGAGGCTTTGGTTCCATAGAACTCAGGCCACAGAGGAAGATCCATCTCCAGTGGGCCAGGGGCTCTGGCTTTGGCCCCAGCTCCTGTCCTTTAGCCCATAGAGGGAACTTATCCCAGGAGGTCAGAGGCAAAGCCCAGGGGTGGGAGACATTGGGATTAATATTTCCCAAACCAAAGCCAACCTGGAGTGGGAGGATTTGGTGCCTGAGGGATATAATGAGAGCCAAATGCTGGGCCTGACAAAGAGAGAGGAGAGTCTTCAGGCTTTTACAGCCCTGAACTTTCCTTTCCCTTTTGTTATGATGAGAATCAGACACTATGGGGATAAAGTTTAGGATCCCTCATGTTGGGGTGGTAGATGAGCATCCTGAGTCTAGGGTAGAAATCCTCCCCAGTCTAAGGATTTGACTGTGACCTTGTATTTTTCTCTTTCTCTTTCTTTCACTGCCTCCCCAGGACGCACTGGGCCTCAGCCTGCAGGTAATATCCCTTTTCCTTTGTGGCCAAGGATCATAATTCTCCATCCCTGAGCTCACAGACCATAGGAATGGGTGTCTTTGGTTCTGTCATTCTCTTACTAGGTTCTTTTTGCTCCCTAATTGGGGCATCAACAGCTCCTTAGTATGAGAGAGGCAGTGGAAGAGAATATCCCATAATTCAGCAGAAGCCCTGCTTCAGGCTGTATCCCTTCCCTTTGGGATCAGAGTTTTCAGAGACACCCTCAGGATTCCAGGGGGCAGGAGAAGAGGGAAAATCTAGTTTTAATAAGAAAAATGTGTAAATCTCTTGGTAGTGATTTGAGGGGCATCATCAGGCGTTCCTCCTCCTTGGAGAAGAACAGATGATGCTTATAGAGCCTGTAGCCTGTAATGACTCTCTTCTCCCTGCAGGCCTGCTGAGGTGAACCTTAGGATTCCTTCCTTCAAAGAGAGTGCCTCCCATCCCTGGTCTCCTGTCCAGGGTCCCCAGTCATCCAGGAGGGAGGAGCAATTGAGTCATTGTGATGGAACCCGCATTTTCCTGTACCCGGAGGACGTTTGTCATCCTCCTTCTCTCAAACGACCCTGTTGTTTCACCTTCTGTTCAGGATGTTTTCTACATTCAGATGGTGCGGAGCTTCGGGGAGAAGGAAGTCTGCTTCTGCTGTCTCCATACAGACTCCATCTCAGTTATGCTGCTGCCCTTTCTGCATTAACTCTGTTTTTTTCTCTGTATTCTTCCTTAATAAATAAGGTGTCATCTGTATCATTCATTGTGCCCCTAGGACTGCTGGAGGAGTCATATGTAAAAAATAAGGAGGAGGGGCTAGGAAAGGGCCCTGCTCTATGCAAGGGAAGCAAGAGACATCTGATAAAAGGAGCCTGGGACTAAGGCCCCAGCCTACATCAAGTGTCACAAGCTACAGCAGGCCTTTGTATCCTGCATGTTTCCTAGCATAGTACTTTGTATACACTTAGTGCTTAAGAGTTCTTAGTTGAATGAAAGGATTTTTTGAGAGAAGGGCTCCTGCTATGTCTGTCCACATTCCCCTTGTTATGTGGAATTGAGGGAGATACCATAAATGGGGAGAGCTTAGTGGGAGCGCTGAGTAAATTTTTTACTTTAAATTTTTTTTCTTTCTGCTGGGAGTGATTAACTGTCCCTGTTTCAGCCTCTATTTTCAGGTCAAGGCCTCCAGTCTCTAACTATTCTCCTAGGACTGAGGATTTCATGTGTGAAACCAGTGAGCCACCTCTCTCTGACCAGCTGGCTCAATTTCTGTCTCTTTCCTGCCTATTTAGTCCTCCTTTCCCTCAGCTGAGGCCTTTTGCCCCTAATGATAGAATTAGTTCAGTTCCAGTCAACATTAAGCACCAACTATTAAGGCCCAGGTTAGGAAGATCTTAGAGATTGTTATATGGAAAATGACAGTCTGCCTTCTTGAAGGGATATTTTTACCTGGAAGACTGGAGCCAACTTCATGGCAGACGAGGCATCTGAAGTGGATTTTTGAAGGAAGAGAAAGATGGATTTGGGAATATCTTGGGTTTCGGTGGTAGGGAGCGAGAGAAGACAAAGTGATAGCTATTTCAAGCAGGAGAGCAGTGTAGACTTTGATATGGCCTTCTCTGTGGATAGGACAAGAATGAGGGATTAAAAAGTTTTCCAGTTGGATTAAAATACAGAATTTTGAGAAGTATGTGATCAAGGTACATAGATGTTGGGAGTATATTTTAGAAGTCTTGACTCTCAGTAGTCAGCAATTTAATTTATATGTAGTAGATGATGGAAAACCACTAAAGATCTCTCACTTTAACCCATCTTAAATGAACCTTAATTAAGCATGGAAATACCCCTACTAAGGGGGACTGAACAGTGAAGGTCACATAGAGAACAAATAATAAGTGTTACATTTTGGCTAGGCCTGGCCCTTAGTGCCCCAAATTTTATCTACTTGAAAAGTTAATACCTTATTGGCAGTTACAGAAATTAATTCATTTCAGCAAAATAATTATTTTTTTGTTGTTTGCTCATTTTCCAGCCTATTTCTTTTTTTTATTTCTTTTTATTTTTAGTTTGCAGCACACGGTTCTACACAATTTTGAGTTCCAGATTTTCTTCCCTCCCTCCCCACGACAGCATGGAATCCCATATAACTTCCATGTATAACTTGGCATTGAACCAGCCCATTTCTTGACTTAACTCTTTCTGAAAATATGGCTCTGCTTCCCGAGCAGATGGGACACTGTCCCAAGCTTCAAGGTTTTTGTGCCGTAGTTTTCAGAGGTGCTTCTGGGGACCTGTTAGTTTTTCACTTTTCCAAGGTGGTATGCTCTAGGGACATGTGTGTTTACTGCTGTCCTATACTGTGTACTGTTTTGTGAGTGGCCACAAGCACTCTTTTCAGCCCTGGAACTGTGACAAGGGTGCCTGTTGCTCTGCTGTGCTAGTGCTCTTCCTCCCACTGGGACTAAAACTCAGGACTGGGACCCAGATATAAGAATAGGCAATATAACAGAGTCCTTCCTCCTGGTGCCAGCAAAGGGACCCCTATAAATCTCTTTCTGACCCATTGTCTGATCCTCTTACTCCCACTGCTACTGCTGATTCAATCACTTCCAAGGCCTGCCCCTGGTTTTCTGCGGCCCGGTCTGCACAGGTACCTGTGCTGGACTGCACTCCTGTCTCACCCTGCTGGAACAGACCTTTCCTGCTCGCCTTCTAAGTTGTGTTCGGCTGGAAAATTGTTTTTCTCTTATCTTTTGTGGATTCTGCTCCTCTAGAATTTGTTTAGAGTCATTATTGAAAGGTATTTGGAGGGGTTTCAGGGAGAGTTCACAATCTCTGCTTTACCATCTTAGCTCTGCCTTTCCCTTGCCTCTGCTTAGACAAAGAAACACAGAAGCAGAGGCTGCCAGGAGGTAGGACCCATTCAGCCCCTTGCCCCCTGACAGCACATGTATCTTCTGTCATGTGAAAGCAGCTATCATAGGAGGGAAGTGTAGAGGAAAAGCATACCTCCTTACCACCATGGGCAGTCCAAAAGAAAGGCTTAAAAGAGTCCCTACATGTTGCCTAATGGAAAGAAAGAATGTCAGACAGTACAATCCCTTTTTCATTCTCCTGGGTGGGCTGTTCTTCCTGGCTCAGTGGTCAACCTTCTTTGAGGCAGCCTGTCCCTCTGATGCCATTAAGGAGATGGCTATATCATTGTAAAGTCCTCTAGTGTTAAATATATGTACCTAGTCTTGTATCAGCCAGAGCACATTAGGGGGGCTCCTAATTGCCTCCCATGACATACACAAATCAATTAAATCCAAATACATGCAAAAGAAATGCAGGGCAATTTCAGTAACTGGGGGGGGGGGCACTAGTAGCTGGGGGCATCAGAAAAGCTTCATTTAAGACAAGATCTTGAGCAGAATTTTCAAGTAACAGATCAGAGTTTTCCAAACTGTAGGACTTACTTCCATTTTAGAGTATAAGAACTCTAGTGTAGAGGCTGGGGTAATCAAAACAACGGTCAACATTTTTGCACATTTTTAATGATTCCCACATAGTTATCTTACTCATCACGTTTATTAATGCAAACAAAATTCAAATAAAATTCCAAAAAATCAAGACTGATACAGCACATTTACTCCAAGTTAATGCAGTCCAGTGATTATTTAAAACATTCAACTATTTGGTGAAAGATGAGCTGGTGTGTATTAAATGATGATGGGGTAAATAGAAGGATGTTAACAGTGTAAGCTCATTAACACCTCTGAACACTATGATGGACTGCTAGATGCATTTGAAGGAGAACTGTGCAATTTGAAATTGAACAATATTCGTGTTAAAGTTCAAAGTAATATAATTTCAATAATACGTCTCTCAGTGTTTTTCCCTTCCTAGCATAATTAATACCCCAGTTTTTCTCCATCAATGATCATTAATTATCTTTTTCAAAAGGACATTTATATTACAGAGATAGAAGAGAAGCACAAATATTGCCCCCCAACACACATACATACAGGCATACACACACACACACACACACACACACACAAACATACGCACATAACACTCTCAAAGTGGGCACATGTTCCTTAATAACCCCTCAGTCCCTTGGGAGAGTGAACTTAGACTTACATATTATTTATCTCACCAAGTTCACTCCTAAATGTGACTTGGTTGATGGATGGATGAATCTCCATTTCCGCTGCTTCTGGGTTAATTCCATGCATTTTTGACATTCTGGCTGTCATGTAAACCCCAGCATGGACCCCAGGTCCTGGACTCTGATGGCTCATTCTCTTGACCTTTCAAAGTTCATAAGGTCATATCCTTCTTTAATCTCCTCCACTTAAAACACAGAAAAAGAAACACAAAGGCAAGGAACCAAGCCCAATATCCATGGGTCACATAACATTTTGGTAAAGAAAGGCCCAAAACTTCCCCCAGCATTGTTGTTTCTCCTTGGAATAGTAGCAAGGCAAGAAAGAGGGGAAAAAAAGATAGAGGTATAGGCCAAGGGACAGTCCCTGGGTGACTAGAGACTTTGGAATATGCCCCACTTTCAACAATACAACCAATCAAAAAGCTTCCTCACCACCAAGTACTTAGCAGATTGGAATTAATTTCAGGATATCTGAGCTTGATCAGTTCCCCATCGTGATTTTGTCCTTAGAGCTTACTGCAAAAAATTCCTGAGAACTGTACTCATAAGTCAGTCCCAATATAGATTTTAAATGTTAAATTGTTAAAAATTTAAACTTCAGTACTAAAGAAAGAAAATTCCCTCCACATAGAAGGACATAAGGAGAAGATTCTCTATAACACTGTGAATTTTTTTTATTTGTTGAATGTTTTTCTATTTCAAAATCATTGATTTCTGTTTGGACTATTCTAATTTTATGGGAGTTCTTTTATTTATATGGCTTACTCCTTTCTTTTCTTAGCTCCTTATTCTCCTTCCAATTGTTTCCTGCACAGATTTTGTCTCATTCTTTATGTCTTCCTTTATTTCTTCTATGCTGTAGTGTTGTAACATATATTTTTTCAGGTTGTTATAAGAATAGAAAAACTCATTTTCCAAAATAGAAAAGTTATGTGATAATATGGGGGGTGGGTAGGTCAGGGAGAACAGAGAGCACTTCTGTATTATTTCCAAATACATTGGCTTTCTAGTTCCAAAATGTTGCAAAGAATGTTTAAAACCAAAGAAAAAACAGTCATTTTCCAGAGTAATAACAAGAATTATTGAGCAAATTGATTTGTGACAAAGCTATCTTACTAAATTGTCTGTATTTGGTGGATTTCTCAAATAGATTACTCCAAATAAATCAGTGCAAAGTTTTCTAGCTAATACTCTGATCCAGAAAGATAAAATGCAACCATTTATCCAAAAAAAAGAGATAAATAATAATTATACAGAAAAACATTTTTTTGAGGGGTGAGGCAGGGCAATGGGGGTTAAGTGACTTGTCCAAGGTCACACAGCTAGTAAGTTTGTCAAGTGCCTGAGGCTAGATTTGAACTCAGTTCTTCCTGACTCCAAGGCCAGTGCTCTACTCACTGCACCACCTAGCTGCCCCCAGAATAATGTTTTTTATTTAGTATTTAATTTTTCCCCATCCTGAGCTATTTCCAGTCATCCTGATGAATAGTTGGCCACTGGACCCAGATGGTTCTGGAGGAGAAAGTGAGCCTGGTGACCTCGCCCTCCCTCATTCAAATCAAAGTCAACTGCAAGTCACGTCATTATCTCCCTGTTGTCATGGTCTTCTTGGAGAATGAAGAACAAACATGACAACAATTTTTCCCAGTTACATGTAAAAATAATTTTTAACATTTGTTTTTAGATAGGCAGAGCCAAGATGGCAGAGTAGAAGCAGGAACCTGCTTGAGATCTTCCCCCCAAACCTCTCAAGATACTTGTAAAAAATAACTAAACAAATTCTAGAGCAGCAGAAGCCACAAAATGACAGAGTGAGGCAGATTTCCAGCCCAAGATGATCTGGAAGGCTTACAGGAAGGGTTTATCACACCATGCTCGGGGTGGAGCACAGTCCAGTATGGGCCACACCAGCACAGATGGAGCTGGAGCAGGCCTCAAGGCACTGAAACTCTACCTGTGGTGGTTTCCAGACTTCTCAACCCACAAATGCCAAAAACAGCTTCAATGGTCAGTGGGAAAGCTCTCTTACCTGGGTGAGAGGGGAGCATGATGAAGCCCCAGGGCCTAGCCCCAGGGCAGCAGCAGCCATTGTCACTGTGGTGGCTGCATCTGCAGCTCTCAGCTTACATAAGGTGGGAGAGCCAAGTGGCCCACCTGAGTCACAATCCTGGGTGGCTGTCCTGGGGAGAGCAGGAGTGCTGGCATGGCAGAGCTGGTGGTGGCTGTGGAGAGGGAACCCTCTTTGCAGTTCCAGGGCAGAAAAGAGTGATTGTGGTTGCTCATGGACCAGAGTGCAGGCCAGAAGAGGAGTAAACACCTCTCTTTTGATCATACTACTTTGGAAGAACTGAAAATTTATAGGTCCCTCGAACAGCTACAAAGCCCACCTGAAACTTGGGGCAGTACACCCTCCACTTAACGAAGAGCTCAAAAGTCAAATAATTGGCTGGGAAAATGAACAAATGGGAAAAAAGAATAAGATTATAGAAGCTTGCTTTCTTGGTGAAAAGATATTTTCTTATGTCCTTGGTAGGGTGGAAGATCAAAGCATACAACTGGAGGAAGACAACAAAGTCAAAGCTCCTACATACAAAGCCTCCAAGAAAAAAAAATATGAAATTATCTCAGGCCATGGAAGAGCTCAAAAAGGATTTTGAAAATCAAGTAAGAGAAGTAGAGGAAAAATTGGGAGGAGAAATGAGAATGATGCAAGAAAATGATGAAAAAACAAGTTAACGGCTTTCTAAAGGAGACCCAAAAAATGTTGAAGAAAATAACACTTTTAAAAACAGACTAACCCAAATGGCAAAACAGGTCCAAAAAGTCAATGAGGAGAAGAATGTCTTAAAAAGCAGAACTGGCCAAATGGAAAAGGAGGTCCAAAAGCTCACTGAAGAAAATAATTCCTTAAAAATTAAAATGGAGCAAATGGAAGCTAGTGACTTTATGAGAAATCAAGAAATTAGAAAACAGAACCAAAAGAATGAAAAAATAGAAGATAATGTGAACTCATTAGAAAAGCAATTGACATGGATATTAGATCCAGGAGAGATAATTTAAAAATTATTGGTCTACCTGAAAACCATGATCAAAAAAAGAGCCTAGACATCATCTTTCAAGAAATTATCAAGTAAAACTGCCCTCTTATTCTAGAATCAGAAGGTAAAATAGAAATTTAAAGAATCCACCAATCACCTCCTGAAAGAGATCCCAAAAGGAAAACCCCTAAGAATATTATAGTCCAGTTCCAGAGTGCCTAGGTCAAGGAGAAACTTTTACAAGCAGCCAGAAACAATTCAAGTATTGTGGAAACATAATCAGGATAATACAAGATTTAGCAGCTTCTACACTAAGATATCAAAGGGCTTGGAATATGTTATTCCAGAGGTCAAAGGAGGTAGTATTAAAACCTAGACTCATGTACCCAGCAAAACTGAGCATAATACTTCAGGGGGGAAAATAATGGAATTATCGTGAAATAGAGGAACTCCAAGCATTCTTGTTGAAAAGACCAGAGCTGAATAGAAAATCTGACTTTCAAGTACAAGAATCAAAAGAAACTTGAAAAGATGAACAGGAAAGAGAGGCCATAAGGGACTTATTAAAGTTGTACTCTTTATATTCCTACATGGAAAAATGATATTTGTAACTCAAGACACCTTTCTCAGTACTAGGGTAGTTAGAGGGAATATATGTGTGTGTGTGTGTTTATGTGTATCTGTACATATGAATGTGTATATATGTGTATGTATATGTATGTGTATATATGTGTTTGTGGGTTTATGATATGTATGTATATGTATATATATATATGTGTGTGTGTATGTGTGTATGTATATGTGTGTGTGTGTGTGTGTGTGTGAGTGTGTGTATGTGTGTATATATAGACAGAGGGCACAGGGTGAGCTGAATATGAAAGAATGATACCTAAAAAATGAAATTAAGTGTTGAGAGGAATGTACTGGGAGAAAGAGAAAGGGAGAGGTAGAATGTAGTAAATCATCTCACATAAAAGAGGCAAGAAAGAGATTTTACAATGGAGGGGAAGAAGGAGGAGGGGAGAGGGAATACGTGAGCCTTACTTTCATTGGATTTAGCTCAAGGAGGGAATAACACAGTCAATTGGGTATGGAAATCTATCTTATCTTGCAGGAAAACTGTGGAGAAGGGGATAAGAGATAGGAGACAATAGAAGGGATGGCAGATTGGAGGAAGGGGTAATCAGAAGCTAACACTTTTGTTGGGGGACAGGTGAAGGGAGAGAAGGAATAAATGGAGGGATGGAAAAGACAGAGGGAAATGTGGTTAATATTTTGCAACATGACTGTTGTGGAAGTGTTTTGCATGGCTGTGCATGTATGACGTGTCAAATTGCTTGCTTTCTCAATGGGGGTGGGTAGGGAGGGAGGAAGGGAGAGAATGTGGAACTCAAAGCTTTAGAAAAATGAATGTTAAAAATTGTTTTTGCATGCAACTAGGAAATAAGATGTGCAGGCAATGGGGTATAAAAACCTATCTTGCCCTACAGGAAAACAGAGGGGAGGAGGATGGGAGTGGGGTGGTGGTGATAAAAAAGAGAGCAGATTGGGGAAAGGGGTGGTCATGGTGCATGCTGTCCTGGGCTGGGGGGAGGAGAGAGTTGGGGAGAAAATTTGGAATTCGAAATCTTGTGAAAGTGAATGTTGAAAAATGAAAATAAATAAATTATGTAATTTTTTTTAAAAGAAGTCGACGTATGTGGAAAAAAACATTTTTAAAAGAACTTTGAGTTCCAAATTCTCTCCTTTCCTTCCTCCCTAGCCTCCCTTCATTGAGAAAGCAAGAAATTCCTATAGGGTGTATATATGAAGTCATGAAAAACCTATCCATAATAGTCATATTGTGAAAGAAAACATAGACAAAAAAATCAAGAAAAATAAAGAAAGTAAAGAAAAGTATGCTTCAATCTGTATTCAGACACTATCAGTTCTTTCTTTGGGCACGGATAATATTTTTCATCCTATGTCTTTCAGAGTTGTCACGGATCATTGTATTGCTGAGAATAGCTAAGTCATTCACAGATGATCATCTTAAAATATTG
The DNA here is from genome assembly GCF_011100635.1 of Trichosurus vulpecula. NCBI lineage: Eukaryota > Metazoa > Chordata > Mammalia > Diprotodontia > Phalangeridae > Trichosurus > Trichosurus vulpecula. The sequence continues at coordinate 268,963,014 of NC_050579.1, read as the reverse complement.
CTGTTCTTTTGTACCGAGTACATTTCACTTTGCATCAACCCATGCAAGTCTTTCTAGGTTTTCCTGAGAGCATCCTGCTCAACATTTTTTATAGTACAATAGAATTCCATCATAATTACACACCATAACTTGTTCATCCATTCCTCAACTGATGGTCATCCACTCAATTTTCAATTCTTTGCCCCCAGAAAAGAGCTGCTATAAATATTTTTGTACATATAGGTCCTTTTCCTTTTTGTTTTTTTTTATCTCTTTTGGGATATAGACCTAGTGGTGGTATTGCTAGGTCAAAAGGTATGCATTGTGTTATAGCCCTTTGGGCATAGTTCCAAACTGCTCTCTAGAATGGTTGAATCAGTTCACAATTCCAAGAGACATTAATGTTTCATTTTTCCCACATCCTCTCCAACATTTGTCATTTACTTTTTCTGTCCTATTAGTCAACCTAATAGGTATGAGATAGTACCTCAGAATTGTTTTAATTTGCATTTCTCCAATCAATAGTAGCTTAGAATATTTTTTTCATGTGACTATAGATAGCTTTAATTATTTCATCTGAAAACTGATTATATCTTTTGATCATTTGTCAATTGGGAAATGACTCTTATTTTTATAAATTTGGCACAGTTCTCTCTGTTAGACAAATGAATACTTTATGACAGCAACTTGCTTCCCCTTTTTTTCACACTTACTATTGCTAATTGTATTTCCCTCCATCCTGTTCTCCCCACCCCCATTTATTCTATTCTCTCTCTCCTTTCACCCTGTCCCTCCTCAAGAGTGTTTTGCTTCTGATTACCCCTTCCCCCAATCTGTCCTCCCTTCTATCACCCTCCTGCTTCTCTTAACCCCTTCCCTTTCTATCTTCCTGTAGGGTAAAATAGATTTCTACGCCCCTGTTTCAACAATCCGGCCAGCAGCTGTTGTGGGGGGTGAAAGACCGACACAAGCCCAACAACAAGAACGCTACCAGCATGCTGCAAAAGCACAGGTTCTTTTGATCTGCTTTAGTAAGGAAAACAACATTAAGGAGTTGACAAGCTTACTTTAATTCAGCACACAAATATCATTCACTTAGTTCAGGGGAAAAGACCAGCACCCTGAACTTCAGAACAAAATACAAACAAAGGACAAACATCTACAGACAGATCTTGTCTGATTCAAATCCCAAAACAGTTACCAGAGTTCAACAAAGTCTCAGCATCCGGGTTACAAGCTGGAGGGCCCTTAGCTACAGCTGCCAGGAGTCTCCGCATCAGCACCATCACGAGTGAGAGCCCTAAACAAGTTACACACATCGACAGACAGACCAAATACAATTCATAGTTACCAACATCTAGGTTCAGCCCAGGAGCTCAGAACAAGGGCTGGCCCAGAGTCACACACGCCACCACTGCTGTGGGTAAGAGCTCCAAAAAAGAGGAAACCAACCCCTGGTTTTATATCTTTTTCAGGGTCAAGTGTGAGTCACACATGCGACTCACCCATGTGACCTAAAATCATCACAAAGAGGGGACTTAAACCCACGTGGTCTAAGAGCCTCTGATGTCCCAAACCTATCACTCAAACTCATGTGTAAAACTAGGCCCTCCCCCGAGTTAGCCCCACCTTGGGCCCTACCTTGGTTACCAATTCACACCCACATAGCTTTAGCACCTAATTGGGGTTTGGGCCTGGGGCTTAGCACCCAGTAAGACTCAAAGACACTTAATTAATCATTTTAAAACAGTAAGAAAGTCCCAACTGAATTGATATTACAGCCCTTTTGCCTATGTATCATGTTTTCACAGTTACATGTAAAAACAATTTTAACATTACTTTTAAAACTTTGAGCTCCAAATTCTCTCCCTTCCTCTCTCCCTTCTTCCCCACCCCTCCTCACTGAGAAGGTGAGCAGTTAGATATAGGTTATACATGTGTAGTCACGTAAAACACTTTCATAACAATCATTATGTGAAAAACTATATTTTCCTCCATCCTGTCCTTCCCTCATTTATTCTATTCTCTCCTTTGACCCTGTCCCTCCTCAAAGGTGTTTGCTTTTGATTACTCCCTCCCCCAATCTGCCCTCCCTTCTATTACACCCACCCCCTTCTCTCATCCCCTACCCCCCTACTTTTCTGTAGGGTAAGATAGATTTCTATACACAACTAAGTGTGTATGTTATTCCTTCCTTAAGCCAATTCTGATGAGAGGAAGGTTCACCCATTCCTTTTCGTTTCTCCCCTCTTCCTCTCCATCATAAAACCTTTTTATTGCTTCTTTTATGTCAGATAATTTACCCCATACTGCCTCTTCCTTTCTTTTTCTCCCAGTACATTCATCTCTCACCCCTCAATTTAATTTTTTAGATACCAACCCTTCATATTCACCTCATACCTCTGTCCTCTGTCTATATATCTGTCTATATAGACAGATCTATATCTATATCTATATCTATATCTATATCTATATCTATATCTATATCTATATCTATATCTATATCTATATCTATATCTATATCTATCTATCTACCCCCATATTCTTTCTAACTACCCTAATAATGAGAAAGGTCTCATGAGTTACAAATATCATCTTTCCATGTAGAAATGTAAATGGTTTAACTTAATAAGCCCCTTATGGTGTCTCTTTTCTATTTACCTTTTCATGTTTCACTTGAATCTTGTATTTGAAAGTCAAATTTTCTATTTAGCTCTGGTCTCTTCTCAAGAATGCATGAAACTCCTGTATTTCCTTGAATATCTATTTCCCCCCTTCATGGATTATGCTCAGTTTTTCTGGGCAGGTGATTCTTGGTTTGAATCCTACCTCCTTTGACCTTTGGAATATCATACTCCAAGTCCTTTAACATAGAAGCTGCTAAATATTGTGTTATCCTCATTGTAGTTATGCAATACATGAATTGTTTCTTTCTGGCTGCTTGTAAGATTTTCTCCTTCACCTGGGAACTCTGGAATTTGGCTATAATATTCCTGGGAGTTTTCATTTTGGGATCTCTTTCAAGAGGTGATCAGTGGATTCTTTCAAGTTCTGTTTTACCCTCTGGTTCTAGAATATCAGGACAATTTTCCTTGATAATTTCTTGAAAGATGATGTCTAGTCTTTTTTTCTTTTGATCATGGCTTTCAGGTATTCCAATAATTTAAAAATTATCTCTCCTGGATCTATTTTCCAGGTCAATTGTTTTTCCAATGAGATATTTCACATTGTCTTCTATTTTTTCATTCTTTTAGTTTTGTTTTATAGTTTCTTGATTTCTCATTGAGTTATTAGCTTCCATTTGCTCCATTCTAATTTTTAATGAATTATTTTCTTCAATGAGCTTTTGGACCTCCATTTCCATTTGGTCAATTCTGCTTTTTAAGGCATTCTTTTCCTCATTGGCTATTTGGACCTCTTTTGCCATTTGGCCTAGTCTGTTTTTTAAGGTGTTATTTTCTTCAACATTTTTGGGGTCTCCTTTAGAAAGCTGTTTATTTGTTTTTCATGATTTTCTTGCATCACTTTCATTTCTCTTCCCAATTTCTCCTCTACTTCTCTCACTAGATTTTTCCAAATCTTTTCGAGCTCTTCCATGGCCTGAGATCAATTTGTATTTTTCTTGGAGCCTTTGTATATAGGTGCTTTGACTTTGTTGTCTTCTGAATGTATGTTTTGATCTTCCTTGTCACCAAAGTAAGTTTCTATAGTTTGAGTTGTTCCCCATTGTTTGCTCATTTTCCCAGTCAATTACTTGACTTTTTAACTCTTTGTTAAGTTAGGCTTCTGCTTCCAATGTGGAAGGGGAATTGTCTCAAGCTTCAGGGGTTTTATGCAGCTGTTTTCAGAGATACTTTTAGAGACTTCTAGGTTTTCAGTTCTTCCAAGGACCTATGATCTAAGGAGAAGTGTTTCCTCCTCTCCTGGCCTGTGCTCTGGTGTTTGAGTGACCACAAGCACACTTCTGCCCTGGAACTGTGAAGAGAGTCCCCCCTCCACTGCTGCCCCAAGTTCTGCTATGCTAGTGCTCTTCCTCTTCTGTGACTGCCACCCAGGACTGTGACCAGATCCAAGCATGGGTAAAGCAACAGAGTCTTGCCTCAGTGCTAGCAAAGAGACCCCTGTAATCTCCTTCTGATCAGTTTTTCGATCCTCATACTGTCTGTGGGCTGAGGAGCTGTCTGCTTCTTAAGAAGTAGATGCTATCACTACCACTGACACTGTTGATTCAGTTACTCTCAAAGCTTGCTCTTGTTTTGCTCAGGCCAGGGCTGTGTTGGGGCTGGTCCTGAACTGTGCTCCTCTCTCACCCAAATCCGAGAGACTTTTCCTACTTACCTTCTAAGTTGTCTTTGGCATCTGTGGGCTAAGAAGTTTGGTAACTGCCACAGCTGCCAGTAATTCATTCCCTGAGGCCTGCTCTGGGTTTGCTGGGGCTCAGTCTGTGCTGGCACAGCCTGCACTGGACTGCACTCTTCTCCCAGCCTGGTGCAAGAGACCTTTCCTTTCGACCTTCTAGGTTGTCCTGGGCTGAAAATTTGTTTCACTCTTTCTATGGGTTCTGTTGCTCTAGAATTTGTTTAGAGTCATTTTTTACAGGTATTTGGTGGTATTTGGGGGAGAGCTCAGGCAGTCTCTGCCTTCTTGGCTTGACCCAAAATAACATTTTTGATGTTACACAATTTAAAAAAAACTGCCTTGATGATGAAATCAATTAATATAAAGAATTGATTATCAGAACTTGACTGGTTTAGGAGAACAATTCTCATTTTATTTTGAATACCTTAAACCCTTCCACATGAATGGGTAAAAAACATTGATGCTCTCCCCTGAGCCTCAATTCAACTGGTAAGTCAAAGCCCCAGAGGGCCACCATTTAATCTCCACCTCAAGGATCCAGTAGTAACCTCTGTATGGGGGGTTGGGGTCCATATGTCTGTTTTTCTGATGTTATAGATCATGAACTTACACTGATGTGCTTCACTATCCTTGATATAGTTAGTGGGTGAGGTTCAACTGGATTTTAGAAATTGATATTTACTATGGTGGTCAGTCAGCAAATAAACATTTATTAATCAACTATTATTTGCCACCTAGGGGCAGCTTGGTGTACAGTAGATAGAGCACCAGGCCTGGAGTCAAAAAGATCTGAGTTCAAATCTGATCTCAGACACTTACTAGCTGGATGACCCTGGGCAAATCGTGTAATCCCTATTTACTTCAGTTCTTCATCTATAAAATGGGGACACACTGGAGGAAGAAATGGCAAACTAATCCTGTATCTTTACTAAGAAAACCCTATAGACAAAGAACATGAAGTCAAGTAGAGTCAAAAGCTATTGAATGACTGAACACCATGCACCAGATATTGCATTAAATGTGGGGGATTTAAAAAAAAGGCAAAAGACAGTCCCTGATCTGAAGCAGCTTACATTTTAATGGGGTGGACAACATGCAAACACATATGTACAAAGAAAACACATTTAGGATAATTTAGAAATTATAAACAGAGTGATTAATATAATAATAAACAGAGCTCTAGAATTATGGGGGAATGGGAAAATCTTTCTGTAGATAGTTGGATTTTTAGCCAGGATTTGAAAGAAGGGTACATGATTATGTTTATAGGCCATGAGGATGCAGAGAGGAGGCAAAGAGATTGAAGATATGTGAAAGAATGGAGATGAGAGAGAAGGCTCTGCTAGAGAAGATGGGTTGGAATGAGTAATCACTTGCAAGATCAGAACCATCTTTATGTTTGGGTAGGGTGGGTAGAGGAGTAGGTTACATGAAATTAGTTTGGTGAATAACTGTGAATTAGAGTAGTCGAGGGAATATCTATATGTACCTTGAAGTCTCCCCTATATAAGGCAGGAGTTGAGGAAAGAAAGACTGAACCAAGCATTGAATTCACTAAGGACCAAAGGAGCATGTCATAGAGGTTGGTAGACAACAGTTATCAGAACTTTGATTAGGGAGTAGATATGGATTGAGTTAACCTCAAAGGTTGAGAGGATAGTGATAGGAGAACCTGGAAGTAGCAATGAGGAAAAAGGAGTATTCTAACCCATCTATTTCAACTGGTGAGTTAAAGAGGATTAGTAAAGTCCAGCCAGTGCTGGAAAAGAAGGCAATAGAAGTTGTGTTATCAGGAGATTCCAGGTTTCAGTGAGAGCCAGAAGATGAAAAGAGTGGGAAAAGATTTTAGGTGAAAGTAAATTTGTTACCTATGGAACAGGTATTCCAGAGAGCACAGTGGGTCACTTTAGAGTCGGAAGTTCAAGGGAGTGGGCTGAGGTGTTTTGGTAAATGTTTGACACATTCTTTTAAGTTTAAACTACATTATTAACATTTTCTATATCACTTTGTCAGGTCTTAAGAACCAACAAAATAAATCAGGCCCTGATTTAGAGAATTCTGATTTCCAAAGGGGTAAATGCTTACATTGAAAATTTAATAATTGGCTCTCATGATCTCGTAAGAGATGGCTCCAGTGCATCTCTGGCTGAGGGGAATGGGGAATAAGGTATCAGACAGTTGGGGACTGAGGATGGAGTTGAATAATGACAACCGGGGGTTCAGAATTATTGAGTTGAAGAAGGTATGTGGGAGGTTATCAAGCATTGAAGAATGAGTCAGATAGATTTTCAGTGTGCTTTAGGGGCTTGGCCTCAGTTTGGAGTTCTCTCATAAGCAGAAGTAATTGGATGGGGGTAGGGGGGACGATGACAACAATTGCTGGGAGTAAAGGAATGGCCCCTTTTGCCCAAGGCTAGAGACCAGACAGAATATTTGATGAAATGGTATTTCTCTTCTTCCCAGATGACTCTGGAGGAGAGAGTGAGGCTGATGACTTTGCACAGTTCTGCCTCACTTAAATCCAATTCACTTGCAAGTTAAGGCATCACCCCTCCTGATGTTGTTCAGTTTTCTTTGTACTATGCCATGTTATCTGTATCTACCAGTTTAGGGAGCAGAGCCATTTATCAGGTGGCCTATATTACTGTCACAGGGAAATTTTTGACTAGTCTCTCATGGGAGGAGGAAACAGAAGGCCAGGACAGTGATTCTAGTGTGGATTTTTGGAAGCTCAGTTCCTATCCCTGAACCCTTCCTAAAAGGCTGGGTTGGTGTTTGTTCCTTTTTCCTAAAATGAAGTCAGCAGGGACTTTCCAAGCTTAATTCCTAGTAGTCTCGTGTTGACCAATTAACTGTCAAAATTCTGAAATATCACCAGTTACCAAGTGAAACTACTACTTGAAAATGTCTTTTTGTGCCTCTCCCCATTCCCAGGCAATCATTCAGTCATTTATTCAATGGATATTTATTTAATATTATGTTGAAGACACATAAAATGAAAGCCAGTGAGCCTGGACAGTTAATCAGAGTGGATAGAGAGCTGGCCTTGGAGATAAGAACACCTGAGGTCAAGTTGTACCACATACTGTCTGTGTGATTCTGGGCAAGTCATTTAAATTTTTAGTGCTCTAGGCCGGGTGATGTGAAACTCAAGCAAAAACAGACCACTAATTCATACATAAGGAACCCTGTTGGGCACATTGACTTAGTTATTTAAAATGTAATGTTATTTATATTTTAATTCCATTTTAATGTGGTTCCAGTGGCAAACCTATGGGCTCTGTGTCTAACACCTTGGCTAGGCTATAAGTTACCAAGTTTTCTCATCCAGGAGTTCACTATATCAACAAAATCACAGCTTGAGATTCTATCCTTATTTTTTATTTTAAATGCAATTTATTTATTTAACATATTTGGTTTTCAGCATTGATTTTCACAACAGTTTGAATTACAAATTTTCTCCCCATTTCTGCCCTCCCCCCCCACTCCAAGATGGCGTATATTCTGGTTGCCCTATTCCCCAGTTAGCCCTCCCCTCTATCACCCCCCTCCCCTCTCATCCCCTTTTCCCTTCCTTTCTTGTAGGGCAAGATAAATTTCTATGCCCCATTGCCTGTGTATCTTATTTTTTAGTTGCATACAAAAAGTTTTTTTGTTTTTGAACATCTGATTTTAAAACTTTGAGTTCCAAATTCCCTTCCCTCTTCCCTTCCCACCCACCCTCCCTAAGAAGTTGAGCAATTCAACCTAGGCCACACATGTATTATTATGTATAACCCTTCCACAATACTCATGTTGTGAAAGGCTAACTACATTTTGCTCCTTCCCAACCCATCCCGCTTTATTGAATTTTCTCCCTTGACCCTGTCCCCTTTCCAAAGTGTTTGTTTTGATTACCTCCACCCCCATCTGCCCTCCCCTCCATCATCCCCCCCCCCGCCTTTTATTTATTTTTTTTATCTTCCTCCCTCTTCTTTCCTGTGGGGTAAGATACCCAACTGAGTATGTATGGTATTCCCCCTCAAGCCAAATCTGATGAGAGCAAGGTTCACTCATTCCCCCCTCACCTGCCCTCTCCCCTCCTCCCATAGAACTGCTTCCTCTTGCCACCTTTATGAGAGATAATCCACCCCATTCTATCTCTCCCTATCTCCCTCTCTCAGTATGTTACTCTCTCATCCCTTAATTTCATTTTATTTCTTTTAGCTATCTTCCCTTCATCCTCAGCTCACCCTGTGTCTGCTCTCTCTCTTTTACATATATATATACACATACATACACATACATACATATACACATAGATACATACATACATACACATTCACTTATATATATACATAAACATATATATATATGCATATATATATATGCATATTCCCTTCAACTACCCTAATACTGAGGTCTCATGAATCATACTCATCATCTTTCCATGTAGGAATGTAAACAAAACAGTTCCACTTTAGTAAGTCCCTTGCAATTTCCGTTTCTTGATTACCTTTTCATGCTTCTCTTGATTCTTGTGTTTGAAAGTCAAATTTTCTATTCAGTTCTGGTCTTTTCACTGAGAAAGCTTGAAAGTCCTCTATTTTATTGAAAATCCATATTTTGCCTTGGAACATGATACTCAGTTTTGCTGGGTAGGTGATTCTAGGTTTTAATCCTAGCTCCATTGACCTCCGGAATATCGCATTCCAAGCCCTTCGATCTCTTAATGTAGAAGCTGCCAGATCTTGGGTTATTCTGATTGGGTTTCCACAATCCTCAAATTGTTTCTTTCTGGCTGCTTGCAGTATTTTCTCCTTGATCTGGGAGCTCTGGAATTTGGCAACAATATTCCTAGGAGATTTCTTTTTGGGATCTATTTGCGGAGGCGATCGATGGATTCTTTCAATTTCTATTTTGCCCTGTGGCTCTAGAATATCAGGGCAGTTCTCCTTGATAATTTCCTGAAAGATGGTATCTAGGCTCTTTTTTTGATCATAGCTTTCAGGTAGTCCAATAATTTTTAAATTATCTCTCCTGGATCTATTTTCCAGGTCAGTGGTTTTTCCAAGGAGATATTTCACATTGTCTTCCATTTTTTCATTCCTCTGGTTCTGTTTTATAATATCCTGATTTCTCATAAAGTCACTAGCTTCCACTTGCTCCAATCTAATTTTTAAAGTAGTATTTTCTTCAGTGGTCTTTTGGACCTCCTTTTCCATTTGGCTAATTCTGCCTTTCAAGGAATTCTTCTCCTCATTGGCTTTTTGGAGCTCTTTTGCCATTTGAGTTAGTCTATTTTTTAAGGTGTTGTTTTCTTCAGTGTATTTTTCAGTATTTTTTTGGGTCTCCTTTAGCAAGTCATTGACTTGTTTTTCATGGTTTTCTCGCATCCTTCTTATTTCTCTTCCCAATTTTTCCTCTACTTCTCTAACTTGCTTTTCCAAATCCTTTTTGAGTTCTTCTATGGTCTGGGGCCAGTTCATGTTTTTCTTGGAGGCTTTGGTTGTAGGCTCTATGACTTTGTTGTCTTCTTTAGGCTGTATGTTTTGGTCTTCTTTGTCACCAAAGAAAGAATCCAAAGTCTGAGACTGAATCTGGGCGCGTTTTCACTGCCTGGCCATATTCCCAACCAACTAACTTGACCCTTGAGTTTTTCAGTGGGGTATGACTGCTTGTAGACTAACGAGTTCTATGTTCCACGTTTGGGGGGGAGGTGCCAGCTCTGTCAGACCCGCACTACTCCTTCCCCAAGAACCCCCAGTCCAGACTGGGCTTAGATCTTCAGCTGGCTGTTGCACTCCTGCTCTGATCCGCCACTTAATTCCTCCCACCAGGTGGGCCTGGAGCCGGAAGCAACAACAGCTGTAGCTGCCCCACCTCCGCTGCCCCCGGGGCTGGAAGCCGAACCGCGAACTCCTTCCACTCCTGCAGCTTTCCCACTAACCTTCTCCGCAGTCTTTGGTGTTTGTGGGTCGAGGGGTCTGGTAACTGCCGCAGCTCACATATTCAGGGCGCTAGGGCCCCCTCCGCCCGGCTTCTGGTCTGGATCGTCCACGCCGCTCAGGCTGGGCTCTGCTCCACTCCGTTCCCAGCTCCCAGCTCCCAGCTCCCAGCTCCGTGTGGAATAGAGCTCACCCAGAGACCATCCGGGCTGTCCTGGGCTGGAGCCCTGCTTCCCTCTGCTGTTCTGTGGGTTCTGCCGTTCTAGAGTTGGTTCAGAGCCATTTTTATAGGTTTTTGGAGGGACTCGGGTACGGAGCTCACTCAAGTCTCTGCTTACCAGCCGCCATCTTGGCCTCTATCCTTATTTTTAAAAGCACCACTGCAGAGTTCAGAGGTCACAAAGATATCTGCCTTCAAGGAGCTTATAGCCAATTAGAGTGCTTATAATTGCATACTTCTTTTCCCTTAGAGGCTAGACAAGGAAGAGGCTTCCTTCCTAGTGGCCTTTTAACTACAAAATTCATTCATTTTTTTGAAAGAGCATTTTTAAGAGCAAAAAGTGGTTTTGCATAATGATACATGTGTGGCCCATGTTGAATTACTTGCCTTCTTAGGGAGAATGGGAGGGGAGGGAAGAGGGGAGAGAATTTGGAACTCAAAGTTTTAAAAGCAGATGCTCAAAAAAAGGTTGTTTTTGCATGCAACTGGGAAATAAGATATACAGGCAATGGGGCATAGAAATCTATCTTGCCCTACAAGAAAGTAAGGGGAAAAGGGATGGGGGGGAGTGAGGTGACAGAAGGGAGGGCCGACTGGGGAACAAGGCAATCAGAATATATGCTATCTTGGAGTGGGGGGGAGGGTAGAAATGGGGAGAAAATTGGTAACTGAAAATCTTGTGGAAATCAATGCTGAAAATTTAAAAAAATATTAAATAAAAAATAAAAAGTTATCTGTTAAGAATCAATACGATTGGAACTCAAAATCTTATATAGGTGAATGTGGAAAACTAAAAGTAAATAAATAAATAAAATTTAGGGGCAAAAAGAATTGAAACAACCAACTTCATTTTGTTCCCTATTTGCCATTTCTGCTATGTGATGTCTCAGCATTTTCTTCATGGATAGCTTAAAGCAAAATATCTGTCTCATAATATGTTCTTCATTCCTCATCCTTCCCAGACCAAAATACCCCGCCTTGGGCATACCTCCCTTAATTTGTATTGTCTTCCCTATTAAAATATGAACTCAGACCTGTCTCATTATTTTTGTATTCCATCTCATTATATAAAGGTATCCTTATTTCCAAGGACAGTGCCTGGAGCAAAATATTATTAAATTATTAAATAAATTAATAAATATCATTAAATATTATTAAAAAAGATTAGTCAATCAATAAACACTTACTAAGCACCTAATACGTTATGCACATGCTTTACTAAGCCCTGAGGATACCAAAAGAATGCTGGGTCTGGAATTAAGAAGACTTGAATTAAAATCTGGCCTCAGACATTTTGTAGTCATATGACCCTGGGCAAGTCACTTAGCCACTGTTTGCTTCAGTTTCCTCAAAAGCATCTACCTCCCAGGGTCATTGTGAGAATCAAATGAGATAATATGTGTAAAGTGCTTAGCAGAGTTTCTGGCACTTAGGAGATACTTGACAAATGCTTCTGCCTTCTCTCTCCCTTAGCAGCTACTACAGTAAGAGATAGAAAATCTCAGAATATGATATTCCAAAAGGCAAAAGGCAAAAGCTTGCAGCTAAGGATAGTCTGGGACATGATAATTAATAGGATAAAGTACTTTCAGGCATTTCTGATGAAAATATGAAAGCTGAACAGAAATTTTGAAATGAAAACATTTTTAACCATCTCACCTTCTCCACCCCCCAATCCCAAGATATTCTAGAAGCTATCTGGAAACAGCTGCCACTACCAGAGATGCCTCCTCTCTTACCATCCCCCACTGTTTGGGATGCTATCTATTAAAGGGAAATGACAAAAACTAATCTTGTATCTTCAGGCTTGACTCTTTTTCACCACAGGGTAGTTACACAAAAAACCATCACAATTAGTGTGATGTAAATGAGTAATGAGTTAAAGCCATTTATGCAAACACATATAAAACAAATCAGAGAAATTATATGGATTAGAATATAAAAGAAAATACACAGACTAAATGAGCTTATTAGAAGGGAGTAAGATCTTAAGTCAACCAAGACAAAGAAATTTCAAGAGAAATTCTCTAATGTCTCTAGGGAGACAATCTGGAAATCAGGAACATGTGACAGAGCTAGTGTTCCTGTATAGGTTGCCTTCCAAAGTCTATTGTCTCCTCTCTCTACAGTGTGCCAGTACTGTTATCCATAAATGGCCCTTTCATTGGACTGAATATCGTATCAATCCTTTGGGGACACTGATAGCAAAAAAAAAAAATTAGTGCTAATAGTAAAGGTCTTAGAACTTTTGGAGTTGTCTTAAATGATGGGAAATAATCACTCTTGACTTTCCAAATGACCACTCTCTGGAGAATATTTGTAACTGCTTGTATCTATTCTTGAGTAAGGAATGAAAAGTGTCTCTCCTCTTTAATATACCTGTACCAACAATGCCTCTCACATAAGCATACAGCATCAAATCATTATTTTCTCTACCAAGGAGGAGAATCTTATGTAAGTGCTTTAGGCTTCAAGCCAGGTTTACATCAGAAATGCAAAGTTTATTCACTGTAAGGAAAACAATTAGCAAAAGTAACATTAGTAATCAGAACTACAGATATAACGTAATCGTACAGGGTGTTCCTAAAGTCTGAATACACAGGCAAAATGCATATTTTTAAGAAATGAAATGAATGAAATTTTCAACCACATTTTATTTAATTGTAATATTAACAAATAACATCTTCAATATTATTTCTGTCATTTATGATGAAAAGGTTGATGCGCCTTGCAAGATTCACATGAACTCAATGCAATAACTCCACATTGCCATCAATTTTCCTATGTGTCCAGACTTTAGGGACAATTATATCAACAGAGACAGAATAATTTTTATTAAGATGCAACACTCATTTTTCTTAAAAATACTGGAAAATATATGAATACACAGATATTTCATCAATATAATAAGTAGTATCCTCCAAAATCAAGAACCAATCTTATATGTAATGAGGAAAAATTAAAAATCTTTCCAATAAGATCAGGGGTAAAGTCAGGAGATCCATTATCACCATATATATTTGGTATAATGCTAAAAATTCTAGCTGTATAAAAAAGAGAGAAAAAAAGAAAGAAAGAAAGAGAGAAAGAAAGAAAGAGAGAAAGAAAGAAAGAAAGGTAGTAGCAGAGTCAAAATTATTAGGCAAGTAGGTGGGCAGTGGGTACAGTGCCACTCCTGGAATCATAAAGGATTATGTTAAAATCTGAGCTCAGATACTTCCTAGCAAGTCACTTAATCTCTGCTTCAGTTTCCTCAATTGTAAAATGAGCATAATCACTTACCTCTCAGGATTGTTGTGAAGATTAAATAACATAAGAGGTATAAAATGCTTAACACAGTGCCTGGCACATAGTAAGCATAAAGTAAATGCTAGCTGTTGTTATTGTTATTATCATTATTGCAGATGATGTAATGGTTTTCTTAGAGGACCCTGGAATTAAAATTAATTGAAAATATACCTTCAGTAAAATTGCAAGCTATAAAATAAATCCGTACCAGTCACTAACATTTCTATATTATAAACAAAACCAGCAGTAAGAGATAGACTTTTGTTCATTGAAAAACATAATTTTTTTTAAAGAAAGTATTTGGCATAGAGTCAGCTGCTAGTTGGACTCATGGTGGCCTAGGTGCTTCATCAATCCAATTGTCCCATACACAGGTTTTCCGTTTGACTGGGTTTATTGCCAGGAGACCCTGACTTCTAATTAGGAGAACTGGGCTTATTCTTACATTCAGGGACTTGCTAAAAAATGCCTCTGATTCCTAGAGACAGTGTTACTTTTGGCTATAGCATACAGTTTGCAAAAAAAGTGGAATGTAAAGGAGACACTAATGCATAACATGAAGCAAATGAAGGATAGTACCTGGGACAAAATAAGTGTTTAATCATAAATACTTGACAATTGGTCATTTATTCCCAAATAGAAAGTTAACATAACCCTGAAAGAATCACATCATGCCTTAGAGAATGATTTAAACAGGACCCAGTAACTTAAACTAACAGTATAATTAGCTGGAAGGTTTTTTGGGATATTAAACAGTTTCCAGGACTGCTGATCAGACTTGTTACATTTTGCCTCCTGAGTACTGTCTGGTTAAACTCTGCTGGTAAAACATCAGGCTTGGCCCCTCTCCTAGTGATGGTTGTTCTCTCTAATACAAAAGCTTCTCTGGACACCAGCTTTCTCTTGCTGTTCTCATAACTATAACCACTCTAGCACATGTTGCCCCGATGCCAGAATGCTCTAGCTATTCTGTGACAGCAACCATTCAGATGACCGTTCATAAATCTGGTGCCATTGTTCATAAGTCTCCAGTTTTTTTGAGATAACCATGTTTCCTGCTCAAGCTCAGCTGATTATGTCACCACCTCTCCCTTTATCTCCCCAACACACACTTTGCCATATGAAGTAGGATGGAAAAGACCCTTGTCCCTCTCTTACTGGAGTCATATCTTGCTATGTGGAGTGCTGAAGCCTTGAAGTCACTGAAGAGACACCAGTTGAGTTCTCAGTTCTTCCAGCTAAGCAGCCAATTAGAGGACCCTTCATGATGAATCATACATGGCTGGAAGCCATCCACTCAGAACTCCACATCATATATCAGAAGTAGGCATTGAATATCTTCTAATGCTCTGTACAAACCTAAGAAATGCTATCAAGAAATGAGCAAGGCTATGATAAATGGGATCTCTCCTTTTACTATATAATTCTCCTCTACTCCAAACCTATTACTTTCCTCATTCTCCTCCTTTTTTATACTCCCTTGATTCACCTCCATTTTTTATCAGCCTTGTGTAAGATCCTTATTCCTGCTGCCTCTACCTGAATCCTCATCATTATCCAGTTGTTACCACCAATGGCCAGCAGAGCAGGACTCTTCCCTGACTTCAGTGCTACTCACAAAGAGATTTTTTTCCCTATTCCTGTGGACCTTGGTTTGTAACTCTTCTCCCTCACTTCTTATGGTAAATTCTTACAATAGAAACACACTGTTACAGGTCAGTCTTATAGAGTAGAATTTTAAAAGAATTTTATTGCAAGTGGTAAGGATATAAAGCACACAGTGTATCCAGCCTAACAATTACAGAGTATACAGAATCCAGGTTTCCCCCTGCTAGTTTTAGGTATAAATTCTATTTATATTTGTTGGTTTACAATGGATACTCTTGGGCAGGTACACAGGTCGATATAACAACTAGGTGTCTAAGTATCCTCATTAATGTTCCATTCTATTCCAGGAACAATGGGGAAAATGGAAATCTGAAGCATGAGTTCACCTGCAAAGGGCTTACACTCTTAGGAAGACCAAGATTGAACAACAAATAATACAATACAAAATATAATTAAATGTCAAATGATGTCATATGTTTTTTTAAAAACTGAGGGATTCCAAAGTTTAGTTGGGGCTAGCAGTCAGGAAGGGCTTCATGAAGGAAGTGGAATTGTACCTGGGCCCAGAGGGATGGGTAGGATAAGTGGAATGAGATAGCAAGGGGAAACTCCAGGCAAGGGGACTACACAATCAAGAGTTAGCCCAAGGAGTTGGGCATGGGTGAGATTGAGAGGAGCCTGACTAAAACAGAGATGTACATCAGGGAGCCATGATTTAGGTAGGGTGAAGTAAGATTATGACGTAGGAGAGCAGGCACCGCATCCAGATTAGACTTGATATGATGGCAAATACGGATGCATGGAAACTTAAGCATAAATTTATTGAGATTATTGTGTACAAATTCAAAATGCTTAAATTGCATTGAATTGGGAAGATAAGATATGTTTATTAGTTCTGATCACATCTGATCCAAATTCTTCTTTCCTTCCTTTCTCCAACTTCCTCTCTGCCAGAATTCTAGATGCCATATCAATCCATCGATGATCAGCAGGTGGTCTTCTCCCAGGTCCCTGTAATGTCACTGGTTCCAGCAAAGCTGTGAGAGCATGGATTCTGCTATAGCCCCCTGAGGTAAGACTCACCCAAGGGAAAGGTTAGACTAGATACCAAACCTTATCTCCTAGCTCCCAGTAAATCACTTTTGTAACTCTTTAAGATTTAAAGACTTCTCTAAGCCCCTGTAAAACAATCAATGACCTCATTCAACCATACCAAAAAGGACCCAGAAGCCTACATGTATGCAACTGCATCAAATAAGGAAGTTACTCAATTTTATAAGAATTATTTATATGTCAAGCACTGTGCTAGGCTCTGGGGATACAAAGTTAACAAAAACAAAAACCTCAAAACAGACTCTGTCCTAAAATATCTTATTGTATTGGGGTTGATGGGGTCAGGAATGGGGAAAACCATATACATAGGGAATAAAATACAAAAAGGTACCCAAAGTAATTTCTAGGAGGGAGGGTACCAGCAACTGCTAGTATCAGGGTAGGCTTTCTTAGGAGGGGACACGAACTTAACTATGAAGGAAGGTAGGATTCTATGAGACAAAGGTGAGGGAGGAAGGCATTTTAGGCACAGGGGACTGCCTATGCAAATGGAGACGTGGAGACTGGATGTGAAAAGCTGATCAGAGATTAAATGTCATGTATGAAGAACAGCAAAAAAACCTCTTTGGCTAAATGTGAAGGGCTTTTAAAGCCACAGGAGTTTGTATTTTATGTTAGAGGAGGCAGTTACTAGGGTTTCTTGAAGAGGTCAAGGATATGGTCATACCTGTGCTTTAGGAAAGTTTGACAGGTGTGTGTAAGATGGATTAAAGAGGGTGAAGTGATTTATGTAGTCTATTACAATCATCCAGGTTAGAGATGATAAAGGCCTAAACCAGGGTGATAGCCACGTGAGTGGGGAGAAGGGGACTGAAACAACAGTTATTGTGGAGATAGAATCAACAAGACTTGGCAACTGATTGAATGTGAGGAGTGAGGGAAACCAAAGAGTAGATGATCGGGATTATGAATCTGGAAAGATGCTAGTGCCCTTAACAAAAATAGAGCAGTTAGGAAAAGAAGGAGGTGACTGAGGAAAAGATAATGTGCTCAGTTTTTGGACACATTGAGGGTGAAACTATTATGGGATATCCAATAGGAATGTTCAGTGGGCAGTTGATGGCGTGGGAAAATACAGCCGAGACAAGAGACTAGGGAAAGATATCTGTATCTGGGCACCATCTGCATAGACGTGATAGTTGAACCCAGGGGAGTCAGTGAGGTGACTAAATTTATTCACCTGAGGAGGATATTAGGGGCCCTGGATGTGAGTCACCCTGGAGAGCCTACAGGAAAATTAGAGATCAGACCAGATGTCTGCTATATAAAATGATGAGATTAAGGGGAAGTCAGCAAAAAGAAGGTATAGGTGGAATCAATCAGAAGTCCAGGCAGTTAAATGGAGGGATGAACAGATAGATGAGATGCTCAAAGAGGTGACAGAAGGCAGCATCTTCCGCCAGACCAAGGTCAGGGACAGGGAGCTGGCCTCTTCCTTGTGTTCCTCCTCATTGAGAAAGCTGTTAACCTGTAGTAAGAGATGATTTATAGAAGAAGAGCCTCTATTCCCATAATAATTCTTCCAATGCCTCCACCACTACTTCTGTTGTGATTCCTTTCTCTCCCCATCATCACGGTAATGCTTTTTCCTTTACTCTTACCTCTAGGTCTCCCTAGTTCCTCACTCCCTTTCTATCAGTTGATTCACAGAGGCCCTTGATGTTGGATCCTACTGCTGGAACGCATGCCTCTGATTATGAGGACGGTACCCACAATGATGCCCACCAGGCCCACAGCCAGACCAAGGGCACAGACCACAGTTTCTGCTGTCTCTGGCAGTGGGGATGGAACCTGCGGTTCTGAGGAGAAAAAGGAAACATGGAGTGAGAGGATTGTTATTTTTGAGATGCAGAAAACACAGGAATTCGAATTCTTAGAGGAAGGTAGTATTGGGATACATTATTCATATAGGAAAGACTATTTGTAGGAGGAAAACTACAGATGGGACTAGTGAGTCCTTGGAGGGAAGTAGTGACAAAGGGAGGGATAAGAAAAAAAGGAGTTATAGTAATATATCTATAGAAAGAATTTTATCATTAGCATTCACAATGACTGCATAGATTGGCAGATATCATTGTCTCTACTGTACAGAAGAGACTTAGGCCAAGATAATTTAAATATCTTGTCTAACATCATTTAGTTGGTTGGTGGGAGGGACAAGGTTAGAACTCAGCTCTTTGGATTTCTAGTCCAGGGACATTTCTACTTTACCAGGATAAAAGCTCCATACCCCAGTGCTTGAGGACTGGCTGCTCCAGGCCCCAGTGCTCCACTTTGCAGTCATAAAAGTCTTCTGTGTTGGGGAGAAAAGTGAGGTAGTAGAACTTGCGGAATCTGTGGTCAGGTCGGGGGTAGAAGTCTGTCTCAGACACACCTTCAGTGACCAACTGCCCATTACGAAGCCACTTGATGTTGACGACTGGGGGGAAGATGTTGTCCACCAAGCAGATGAGTACGTTCGGCTCGCCCATCTCCACAGGACTCTCTGAGAACACGGTCACCTCAGGGGGCACTGAGAACAGAAAGGGGAGGTGCTCACCTAAGGGCTTTCATACCTCCCTGAACTCTTTAAATAGGACTGATCCTGAAAGCTCATTCTCCAGGGGTTCATTTAATTCCTTTATTTTTAACCCCCTGCCCTGCTGCTCTAACCCCTCTGCTAGTCCTGCTCTGGGTAGAGAAAAGGTCCGTGGAGACAATATGTGCAAATGCTGGGGCAGAAGGCCTTCTGTGGAGGCTGGGAATGCCTCAGGATGGCTGAGAGGGGGATTGGGTGGCAGGATGAATGGAAAATGAGGAGAGCAGTCTTGGGGTGGCCTGATGACTTCTGGTGCTATCCACAGTGGCAGAGTGGTTTGAAGTCAGTGAGGAATCATAGGGAGGGTAACAGGGAAAGAGGGTAAGGAAAGGGATCAATACCACTGATGGCCCTGCTTCCGTTGGAGTCTTTGATCATGACATCCAGGTTGTGTTTGGCTGTGGCTATGTTTGTCAGCCCTCCCTGGGAGTCAAAGCTAGTAAAATGGCTGAACTCTGGGAGCCGCCACACAGTCTCCTTCTTCTGCAGGTCCACATAAAAGATCTCATCTTCATCAAATTCTTGTGTGTACTGGCCTGAGGGTCCATAGGACTGGTACATAGTTGTGCCATAGGTTCCCACATGGTCAGCTGGGGGTTGGGAATACAGGAGAGAAGAGAAAAAAAACATGATTATACTTGTGACCATAATACACCAGAGATCCAAGTTCTGGGATAATGTCACCAGGACAGATGATAGGAAACCTGTAACCTAGTATAGGCACAACACACATCCCAATGACTTGAGGCAGTTAGAGCGCTGGAACTAGAGTCAGGAAGAACTGAATTCAAATCCAGGCTCAGACATTAACTCTGTGATTCTCAGCAAGTTATTAGTCTGTTTGACTCAGTTTTCTCAGCTGTAAAATGGGGATAATCATGAGACCTGCCTCCTTGGATTGTTGTAAGGATCAAAGTGCTTAGCAGAGTGCCTGGCTCATTGCAGGTGCTGTACAAATGCTTATTCCCGTTCCCTTCCCTGTTTTGTCCTGGATCCCTCAATCCTGCGTCTCATGTATCTCCTGTCTTTTCATCCTATAACATCCTATTCTGGCTTATTTGGATTGACTTAGTCAAGAGCAAGTCAGAAGGAGCACACAGGGGCAGAAAACTAAGGAGTAAGGCATTTACTCCTAAATACATCTGTCTTTTATGTCTACTGTGTGCATAGCGCATTGGGCTGGTCATCACTGAAGATTGAAAGGGTAGATAATATCCCTTCCTAAGTGGAGCTCAGAGTCCAGCAGAGGGATGTGCCATCAACCCAGAAATGACCCATGAGTGGGGAATGGCTGGGCTGGGGCATGAAATGACTGAAACTGAAAACAAAGAAGTAGGAAATTGAATGCAAGTCATGTGCTCTTGCCCACCTGTTTCTATTTTGAGCCTCTCCTTCAGGGCCCTTTAGGGACTGAGCTAAGCCACCCTCCCATGCCCTACCTACATCCCTAATCTCAACCACTTCAGATCTAGCTGCCTCTTAAGAGCTCAGGATGAGTTTATGACACAGTGCTGGCCTCCCTTGAGAGAATGAGATCCCATAGATCCCCAAACACTTAAGGAACCTCAGTATACACAGGAAGGGACCTGTAGGGAGTCTGTCTCCAGTCCGCTCCATTGACATCTCCCACCTCATCCCTCTGTCTCCTTGCCCTCCCCATCAGTGACTTTTGTCACAAACTTACCTTCAATGGACTCAGAAGCTCCTTGGGGACTCAGCAGCACAGCCAGTGAGAGGGTCCCTAGGATCAGGACTCTGTTGGCAGTCATTCCGGCAGGGACTTGTCTGTTGCCAATACCTCCAAGTAATGGGGTATAAGGCAGGGAGGCAGATATTAGGTAGAAGGAAGGGGTAGGGCAAGACTTCACAGGGAGGAGCCAAAGCCTGGATCAGCCATGTGCAGCCAATTAGAAAAATCTCTTCAGCTGACCTCTCTGTTGCTGGGTAAAAAGGTATTTGGAAGCGACCTGTAGTGCAATCCAGGAAATTCACTTTGTTTAGCTAGCCCGTATCAGTCAAACATATATCCAATTAACAAACATGTATTAAGTGCCTGCTGTATGCCAGGCACTTGAGACACAAAGACCGAAGTCAAACAATCCTTGACTTTAAGGAGTTTATGTTTTATTGGAGGAGAAACAACACAAGCAGGTAAAAATATGTTAACAAAGTAAATACAAACCAATTTGTGGGGTGAGGGTAGCATTAATATGCGGGGGGGGGGGATGGAATCAGGAAAGGGCTGATGTAGGAGGTGGTCCTTGAACTTTGAATTGATTCTAAAAGTTTTCCACCTTTTAGAGGTAATAAGGGAGTGCATTCAAGGTATGTGGAACAGACTATTTGGAATGTAGGGAACGGGAGACAGTAAATGAGCTGGTTTGGCTGTGCCGTACAGTTTGCAAGGTGAGTAATGTGCAAAGTATGCTGACAAGGCTGACTGGAGCCAGACTGTGAAGTGTTTCAAATGCCAAATGAGGAATTTTTAATTGATCCAAAAGAAAGGGGAAATGTCTACTGCTTCTTGCTAGATGGTACAGTGCATAGAGAGCACTTGGTTCAGAATCAGGAAGACCTGAGTTCAAACTAGCTGTGTGACTCTGAGCAAGTCACTTAACCCTGATTTGCCTCAATTCCCCATCTGTAAAATGGGGACAAGCTGGAGAAGGAAATGGCAAACCACTCCAGTGTCTTTGCCAAGAAAACCTCAGTGACAAGCATTTGAAGTGACAGACCCAATTGATCAACACTGCTTCTTGAATTGGGGTGACATGGTCATATATGTGCATTAAGAATAAACATTTAGCCACTGTGTGAGGTATCCTTGAGTGTCTAGGACCACAAGGGAAGATACAGGCAAAGCAGCCTGAGAACCTAGCCCTCTTTGTATGAGAGTCCTCTGCCCAAGACAATCGAAATGCACCCTAAATTGAGGAATCGTTCACACAATAAATATTTACTGGGCATGTAACAGGCAGGTAAACATAAGAGCCCTGAGAGTGTCAGCATCCCCCTCACCACTAGTCTTCCTTATAGCCCAAGCTTTCACATTCATAACTATGGAAGTAATTCCTGTGGAGAAGCCATCAGCCATCTCCACCAGCTGCCTACAGACTGCCATCCCAGGGCAGGCAAGATAGCCTAGCTGAAACCTCAAGGCACTCTGAGGGAGGCAACATGTGCCAGGTGAATCAAACTACCATCACCACCTTGACCACCATTTCTCTTCTGACCCTGAACCCAAGGAATAGCAAGGTTTCTAGTCCAGTGCCCTCACCATACTGGGATGCTGTCACCTGGCTACTGCTCCTGAAGGTGCCACAACCACATCTTTTGAAGGTCCGGAAAAGAAAGTGCTTGACACCAAAGTCCTTGGCACTCTCAAATGGTTCAACATGAGAAGCTAAAATGATTTTATTGGTAAAAATGATATTAAGGAAGTGATTTGCTGACCATGGGACCTTCCTGTCTAAATTACAGCTGAGATCTCCATATGCATTGTCTTTCCATCACAATGTAAACTTTCTGAGAGCAGAGATTGTCTTAATTTTCTATTTGTACCTCCAGCACTTCGCACAGTGCTTCGAACACAGAAAAACTTTTAAAGAATTCATGCCTTCCTTCATTCCTATAGGTTGGCCGAGGTTTCTGTTTACTTTTTGTGTGTATTTTGTATGGCTTTTTCATTTTGTTTTTGTTGTTGCTGTGGTTATTAATGAAAATATAGCACTAAACCAATCAGCCTCTGAAGCTGACACACATGCATAATAAAGTCAGAGAACACTGACCTTGCCTTTGTTTAATTCAAATTAATTTGCAAAATAAGCCCCAACAGGATTTGGCGTTATTGGACTGTCAGCATTCATTAATCTTAGTCTGTGACACTTTGCCTTGCCTTTTTTTTTTAAAACTGGGGTCAGGTTGTGGTTACAACTAAAGTTCTATCGGTCTGTCCTTATCTGAGAGGTCCTGTCCACTATACCCTAGAAGAGTGAAGCTGAGGTGGTTTGGAAGAGATGCATGTAGAAACAAAAAGCAAAGTTTGGAGGAGAGTTAAGAAAGCTACAGTCAACTGAAGCTAAGGAACAAAGGAGTAGTCCGCCCAGTGGAGGTACCTTCGGACCACCAGTGATAGAACCAATGGGGAGATGCAGCATTGGAGTTGTGAATGGCCCCTCCACACATGTCTCCCATGCATATGTACCTCCTACAGGCTCACTCTTACTATTGATAATGTGTGTTTCATGGGAGGGTATGTCTTGGGCTCATGGCAGAAAGTGCTATTGTAAATCTTCCAATTGATAGTTCAAATGTCTTTGCTTTGAATTGAATCATTGGTCTGACTAGAACAAAAGTAAATACACTATTAGAGACTTTGTGAATAATTGTTGGAGTGGATGTTAACCCTTAAAATACACTAAATCTGAGTTAACTGTTCTGGGAGTTGATCTGTAAGAAGGGGTAAAAACATATTCTATATGCAAGACATTAACCACCCCAGCTCAGGGAAGAAAGGGTAAAGAGTCTTCAGATGCAGTTTCTTCCTCCCTCTGAGATTATTATTTTAAGCAGTCATCACACCCCTCCTCACCCATTGTGAAGCATTGAAGAATACTTTAACACTCTGATGAATACATGTGGTTAACATTATAAGTACTCACTCCTTCCAACACCCAAATGAAAATCTCTCCTCTTCCTATGTGTTTCCCAAATATGCCATATAGGGTCCACTGTCCATGCTGTAGGCTTTCTTCAAGGTCTTGACAATCTTTGAGAATTATTGTTATCTGTCATTCCTTACTCTTACTATATGACCAGCTGACCTCTTTTCTCCCGTTTCTTGGATGATGCTTTTTATACAATTTGTACATTAAGTCTTTGCTGGTCATGTGTACTTATGCCTACCATATATCACCTTGGTGTCTTTTGGATGACTTACAATTAATAGACTAGTTAATAGCTATTGCTCTCCTTCTACCTACTGTACTATTCCTAAAACCAAAAGCCTATATTAATCCCAGAAACAACCAAACTTACCCATTACCAGATCTGTTCCTGGGGATTTCGTCTTCTGATAATGGTGTTCCATGGGTTCAAATGCTTTTACTTGCCTTATGCCTGAATGGCTACTTTGGATTCTATAATCTTCCTAGACACATGAATACACACACTATCATGTTATAGACCATGATTGGATACCTTTGGTCCAACATCTAGCCCTCTTCTATTCCTTCCTAGTACAACATAGGAAGGCTTATTTTCTCTTTCTTTCTATTCTTTTAATCTCCCCTTAATGTTCTACCTTCTAATGTTGGAGTTTTCTTTGCTTTTGACTTTTCTGTCACCAATCCTACCCTTCCTCCTTAAAATCCCCTTTCATCTCCCTGTTCAGACCTACTTCATGGTTGAGTTTAACAATTTTCTACATTAAAATCCTTGTCTGTATATGAAAGTTAGGTTCATGCAATGCCCATTCCTATCATCCTTTCCCCTGTGTTTGTGAACACTTTTTCTCATGCACTCCTATTATGTGAGATAGGAAGGTCCTTCCTTTTCTTCCTCCTTTCCTACCTAGTGTATTCACCTGTCACTGTGATTTCTTTCTTCTTGTAGGATCATTAAAAGAGAACAAAACTGCTTTCCACACATTTGCCTGTCTTATTTAATTTCTTCTATGACCCTTGAAGTTATTAGGGTTCTGACTGGATTCTTGTTTCATTTCTTTTTAGAATGTAAACTCTTCCTTATTTCATGGTCCCTTCCAAGTATTACGATGTATTTACCATTCTATATTTCTCTTAACTCCTGTGTGTCCATTAGAAATATTCTATGAAGTTCTGACCTTTTCTTCAGCGTTGTTTGGAAATCCTTTGGATTTCCTATGTTTGTTTATTTTTCTATGTAGGATTATACTCAGTTTTTCCAGCCTATATCTTTTGCCTTTTGGAATTTTGTATTCCAAGTTTTCCTCTCCATTTAAGTGACATCAGTCTTCCTGACATTCCCCATCCATGAGGTCAGGGTTTTCTAATGATAGTCCTAAAGACATTTAAATAGTGGATGTCCAGGAGAAGACTTTTAGGACCTTGACACTAAGGGGTGGAATGTGGAAGGATCAATAGCTTATGGTCCCATCCATGTAGGGGGGCCAGATTTTTCCTTAAATATATTGATGCCCTCTTCGAGGTTTAACTGACATATGGGACTCAGGCTTGAAGCACTGATCCAGCTCTCTGGTGGCCTAACTACAAAAGTCTGAATAACCTTTCTTAGGCTTTTGATTGCTATATATAATTATAGAGTGTACTTATAACAGATTAGAAGGGAAGAGGAAAAATGAAGAGAACAAATCAAAGAAAAATTACTTAGGTGAAGTAAAAAAAAATAAAAATAAGTTTTAGGGGAGGAAAGAAATGAAGATTCTGAACTATCTACTTTACTGACTGGGGACAAGTGCCAGCAATATGTAACTAAATAAAAGAAATTGATAATTCAAGCAGAACTCAATGACCAGGATAAGAGTAGGCAAACGGGAGCAGAGAAGAAGGACAGAATCTGTGGGAATATAGTAACATCCAAGTAATTTAAGCAAAACTAATGGAAAAGACAAAGTACTGGTTTTAAAAAAGGAAAGTGATAAAAATATTAAAGCAATAAATGGAAGAAAAATCCCAAGCATAACACTAATAATTTTAAATGTGAATTGATGAAATAATCTAATTACATGAGGAGGTGACAGAATAGGTAAGAAAACAAAACTGTTGCTTTAAAAAAATAGACACAGAATGAAAATGAGAGCCTGGTCTTTATGCAGTGGCAAAAAATGGGAAATTGGGGAATGCCCGTCAATTGGAGAAGGATAGCACTTTTCATCAACAGTCCTTTGAAATTGTCTTGTATCATTGTATTGCTGAGAACAGCTAAGTCATTCATGGTTGATCATCATACAGTATTGCCGTTACTATGTGCAAAAAAATTTAACTGGTGAATACTGAATGTGGATTGATGCATACTTTTTCACTTTATTTTTCTTGCTTAATTGTTTTTGTAACATAGCCAATATGAAAATATATTTTGCAAGATTTTGCCTGTATGACTGACATCATATTGCTTCCTTTCTCAGTGGGTGGGGAGGGGCTGGAACAAATGAAGAAATTTGGAACTCAAAATTTTTTAAAAAATTAATGTTAAAATAAATAAATAATAACTTTAAAAAAATAAGTGACCTTAGCTTGGGGGGAAGGGTCCCAAGGTCATCCAGAGGTCTGCGCCTTTTGGTCTCTGGTGCTAAGAATCTGGGTGGGTTAGAAGAGGATCTGACTAGGTTGTTTGGGGCAAAGAATCCCAACCTGATGTTGGGAATTTAAATGTTTCAAAGCACTATGACTTCAATTTCATAACACACTAATCAGATGTGACTTTCTATATCATTTGATACCTAGTAAGCACTTAATAACTGATTTTTCCTTCCTTCCTTCCTTCCTTCCTTCCTTCCTTCCTTCCTTCCTTCCTTCTTCCTTCCTTCTCTGGCAGAAAGATGATTGCTTTCATCCTAAGGCAAATATAGCTACATGGACAGAATTAAGTGAAGGCCAGGACTTTTAGTTGTATTCCCGAAGCCTGTCTGTGTGAGTTGTCTGCCCCCTTTTCATCTCCTAAATTTTCTTTTTATACCACCTTTAACTCTGATTATGTATCTCCCCTTTCCCTACCCAAAAAGTAGAAAAAGCAGTTCACCAAAATCATCTAACACATCTGACAGTGCATATACTTTTCCATACCCACAGTCCCTCACCTTTGCAAAGAATGGAGGAAAGTGCATTGTTTGAACTCTTCTCCATTGACCCAAACTTTTACAGGAATGACTTGCCTTCCTCAGTCCTGGCTTTCCTTCTTTTTATGGGGTTTATCCCATAACTATTCTTTCGCTCTCCCTCAGATCCTGTAATGCATGACAAAACCAAAGAGGAGATAGTGGTCAGGTCTTTGGGGTTTCAGTCTTGCTGTTGCCCCAAGGAGTAATTCCCCCTGAAGAGTCTGTCCCAATAGAAATAAACAAAGGGAGACAGTATACAGTAAATAATAACAATTAATAATAATAATAATAAATAGAAAGCTAGATCCTCTGCTTGAAAGGGAAGGAAAGATGTGGCATTAGAGGAAGAGAAGAGAATATTTAGAAGAGCCACAGTGAGGAATATGATAGAGAGTCAGTTGAGGAAAATAAAAGGATTTCCATGATCCGTGAGGGCCTAGTTAAGATTGCAACCTGAGTTGTAGTTGTCTCATTCAGACATCAGGAGCATGCACATAAGAAAGAAGAAGACAGAGGGTGGGAGTAACCTGATATTAGGGTTGGGCAAGGTGTGAACAGCAATAGAACAAGGGGGCAAGGAGTTCAGAGGCAGAAGATCAATTCTATGAAGGGAAGCAATTGAAGCCAGAGCAGCAGTGACAGACTAGAGAACAGGGGTGGAGGGACCAGAGGTAATGAAGAATAGGTCTAGGAGAAGTGAGGCAGAGGGAGAAATAAAAGAATAGAAAGATATGATCACATTATATAATTATCTCATGAGCAGGTAAGCTCAAGAGCCAAGGGTGTGCTAATAAATGTTCCACAACCAGCTCTCTGAGAAACAATCTATGTAAGACACACCTTTTTTTTTTTTTTGCTTTTTGGCAAAATTGACTTGCCCAAGGTCACACAGCTAGTACATGTGTCAAGTGTCTGAGGCCGCATTTGAACTCAGGTCCTCCTGACTCCAGGGCCGGTGCTCTACTCACTGCGCCACCTAGCTGCCCCTGTAAGACACACTTTTAAGCTTAATCTGCGGTACTAACATTTTCTCCATCAGTTTATTGATTCCAATCACCAGAATAATCAATTAAGCCCCAATTGCAGTATTTGCTGATTTCTTAGGTGTAAATGGTCATATTGAAAATGTAATACTCGGTTCTCCCTAGCAGGT
This sequence comes from Trichosurus vulpecula, assembly GCF_011100635.1. Classification (NCBI taxonomy): domain Eukaryota; kingdom Metazoa; phylum Chordata; class Mammalia; order Diprotodontia; family Phalangeridae; genus Trichosurus; species Trichosurus vulpecula. The sequence goes on along the minus strand of NC_050579.1, from coordinate 268,934,973 downwards.
TAGAGCTGGCTCCAGCACACCCCTGCCAAGAGTTCTGGAAGAAGCTGAACCTCCCACCTAACCCCATACCACTGACCCTGCCTCAGCCCATCCCTTGCTGCCATCTTTGAGAGGAATATCTCCCAAGGGGATTTGAACTGATAACTGCTTCTGAAAATGTTACAGCTTACTGCACCCTCCACAACCACTCGGCAAGTACTAAGAAAAGGAAGTTCTTGCCACCAAAGTTTTCAGAAACAGTTAAACAGCTCACATCAGAAATGTACATGATATTATTAATGTATATGACATTATAAAGATTTGTTACCCTAAAGACCACTGGGCCTTTCCATCTGCCCTGTAGCTAAAATCACCCATAAGTATTGTCTTTCTCTATTGGAATGCTCTCAAGGAGGGATTTCCCATTACTAGTAATAATTACAATAATTAATTGTAATGATACATTCTATAAGATATGATATCTGTTATATCCTATATCACACATAAAATATAACAATGAATAATTCTCTATTAATATTAATAATAACTGACATTCATATAGCGCTTATTATGTGCCAGGCACTGTGCTAAGTGCTTTACAATCATCTTGTTTGATCCTCACAACAACCCTGGGAGGGAGGTGCCATTATTATCCCCATATAATACAGATGAGGAAACTGAGACAAAGAGAGGTTAAGGTCAGGGTCACACAGCTAGGAAGTATCTGAAGCTGGATTTGAACTCAGGTCTTCCTTTCTCCAGGCCCAGCACTCTATCCACTCTACCAGTGTCCCTAGTGCTTTGTACATACTAAGTGCTAATAAATGATTTTTCATTCATTCATCAGAGTGCATCTTAAGAGTTGGAGATCAAGGAAATGTCATGCTTAGGGAGGATGGTGAATTCCAAGACAAGACCCTCTATGTGGGTGGCTGAAGTGAAATGAAGATGTTGATCACCAGAGCTGAAGAGGCTCATGGCCTGGGAGGGCAAAGTGTTTTTTTGCCAACGGATCATTAATAGGTATATTGAATCTGTTGGGGAAGACAGAGGTTGGACAGAGAGGATGACTGAGCCAAATGCTAAACATGTTTCAGAAAGGAGTGACTTGGATGCTGGTAGATAAATGCAATGGAGACTTGGATGAGGTGAGAGACTGACAGGCATAATCCTCATAGGAGAAAAAGCTATGGCAGTGGAGGAAGGGGCTAAGATGAAGCTGTGGCAACAGAGGGAGGTACTAGAAATGGATGTGAAAAACAAAGAGCATACTTACCCATTCCTCTTCTGGCCTAATGCCTTATGCCTAGGAAGAGCAATATCTAGTACTGGAAAGGGTGGAGACAGACACCCTGTCTTCTGGAAGCACCCAGGTTTCAATAATAGGATAATTGTAAAAGGAAAGGATCTAATAAGAAAAGAAGTACATGAATAATATGATGGAGCTCCATAGGGCCATATGGAAGAGGAGAGTAGAAGAGGATTGGGGCAGGAGAGGAATTGGGCTGAAGTGTTGGAGAATGGCTCCAGAAAAAAGATTTTCATCTGAGCCAGTCATGACTCTGAATCACTTAACGACAAGGTGGAGATGTACTACTTTAGAGGTCTACAAAAATTTGTACCAATGGAGCCTGGAAGGCCTGAGTCTATAATCCCCCTTGTGTCAGGCAATTACCAATCATTCTTAATTCCTGCACACTCATTCCAAAGACACTATCATTCAATACCCTCATGTCTTGAGTTTTTCCAATTCTGACTGAATCTCACTAAAGTCTCTTGCATACGACTAATTCTGGAGATGTCTTGATAGAACAACTAGTATTTTTTTTTTTCATCCCTTCTTTTGTGAGTAAAACCTCCCTTTGGAGGGCTGGTGCAGACTGACTTAGTGTTGGGAACCTATCCTTCCTGTCACCATGCATATTTGATATCACTTGTGCCTACAGCATATCTCTGGAACTTGGGAAATACTATATTGAATAGGGTTAACCTTTCAGGACTAGTAGTAATGGATTTCTACTTGATTCTGTGAATCCTTCAATAAACACTTCCAGCCTTGCTAGCCTCTCCTATAAGTGACTGCTAGTACCTAGTAACTGAGACCTGAGGACTGATCTGCTGGTCTGTTTGCTCAACATAGGAAAGAGATAGAACTGGGAAAGTGCCAGTTGCCTGGGATTCCCATGTTTCAGCATCTGGGGATAATCTGGGGTGGGAGTATCAGTCTATTCTTGTCTAAAACCCAGAGATGAAGGGCCTGAAATAGTAGGAAAAATACAAATCAGGCATCTGCTTAGGTAAATCTCTAATGATCAGTTCCCTGACTAAACCCATGCTAAATATGAATTCCTTTGCCTCCTCCCAAGATGGCAGAGGATAGAACACACCCATAACACACCTGAACAGTGGCACAGGGCTAGGCTTCGGATCAGACCTGGTGAATGGGGTCTTGGTTCTGGGAGGGACCCTGGAGGCAAGAGGCCTAATATCTGAGCACTCATTGTTTACAGAAGGCCAAGGCATCATTGCTTTATCTCAGATAGTTCATTTAAGCAGGATGGAGTTGTTGACAACCCATTACAGGGCAGGATATTCTGAGGTGAGGAAGCTCCCAAGAGTAGTTTCTAATCAAAGATGGGGCTGGAGTCCCACACACGGGTTCCAAGGCTGGAGCCTTGGCTGGCTATCAGCAGCAGCAGCTTATCCTATCGATCTGGCCTCTTAGTGGCAAGAGAAACGTCAAGTATTACTGTTTTCTCAGTTAGTTTGATGTTATACAGCAGATTAGCTTCGTGTGGCGGTAATGCAAAGAAGGGTTCTTTAGTGTGGCACTCCCTACCTTACATAGGAGTCTTTCTTCTATGCCACTCTATTTTACAGACAAGTAAACTGAGATACAGCATGTTAAGTGGCATGTTCAAGGGTTGAGCGGTGGAGATGGGCTTCAGAAGGAAGTCTTCTGACCCCAAGTTTGCTACTTTTCCTCCTGTAGCAGTCTCCCAAAGAGAGCCACTTCTCTCCTAAGTGGACCCTCTGTGGCCCCACACAGAAGAAGAGCTCCACTGAGAGGCAGGGTAACTGAAGCCCCCATCTCTAGTCTCTTCCCCTCTCACTTCCCCTCTCACACTGTTGATCTCAAATACCCTCCCCTACTTTCTGAAGCCCTAAATTACAGGCTCAGACCTGCCACCAGCACAGAGTCGGGTGGGAAAGGGGGCAAGGAGAGATTGCGCAGAGCTCAGAAATCAGGGCTGTAATGGGAATGAATTCGAAATACATGGGACAGACCAAAGCCCGAGGTGGGAAGAAGCTGGAGGAGGAGGAGTGATGGGCTGCTAAATGTGGGACAACAAACTCTTCAAAAAATAACGTGCACATAATTCACGTAATTTAATCTGCATTATTAACACTTTCTCCGTGGCTTTCTTAAGTCTAAGCAATTAACAAACAATAAACCAAACCCTGATTTCATAGCACTTGCAGATTTCCGGGATGTAAATGCTTAGGCTGAAATTTTCACAAGCAGCTGGAACTTACTGCAGCCCACAGAGGGGTGTGGGATTCCAGAGACCAAGGATTACTTACTTCTCTTCCTCTATTCACTTCTAGGTTCCCTAATTAGATCTCAGCAGGGACTTTCCAGTGCTTAACACAGGAACACAGTCTGTCCAATTAGCAGCTAGAATCCTGTGACATCACCAGTTGCCAGGTAAAACCATTATTTGAAAAGGCTCGCTCTGTCTAGGGAGGAAGGCTGTGACTTGCAAGAAGGGCGTGGTATTGTATTCAGGGAAAGTTTGCAGACCAGAAAGAAAAACTTGATTGAGAAGTAATGAGAACAGAGGAGGAGGGGATGTGATTGTTAGGATGGGCGGGGCACTGTTGAGGCCAGAGTCTGAATAAAATCAATGGGGCTCAGGGCAAGTGCTGGACAGGACTTTGGACAGAGCTAGGAGAGAGAAGATGACCAGGACTGAGCAAAAGGAGAGTCTGGGATGAGGAGGTCAGGATAGGATGGACTCAGTGACAGGATGAGAGTCCAGACTGGACTCCCTGATGAGGAAGAAGATAGGAGACACAGTGGATACAGCACTGGCCCTAGAGGCAGGAAGATCGGAGTTCGAATTCAGCCTGAGACGCTTAGTAGCTGCGTGACCCTGGGCAAGTCCCTTACCCTTTGCCTTCCTCAGTTTCCTCATTGGTTAAAAGTCAGGAATATAACAGCACTTACCTCCCAAGGTTGTTGTGAGGATAAAATGAAGTAATATGTATTAAGTATGCCAGCTGTTGGAGGCAGCTAGGTGGTGCAGTGGATGGAGCACTGAGCCTGGAGTCAGGAAGACCTGAGTTCAAATTTGACCTCAGACACTTACTGGCTACATGACCCTGGGCAAGTCACTTAACCCTGTTTGCCTCAGTTTCCTCCTCTGTAAAATGAACTAGAGAAGGAAACCACTCCAGTGTCTTTGCCAAGAAAACCCCAAATGGGGTCATGAAGGGTTGGACAGGAGTGAACAACAACAAATGCTAACTATTACTATGAGGAAATATGAGGAGCCGAGATGCTGAAATGAGGAAGAATAGCTGAATGAACGATGCATTAAGCACTTAGTTGACCCTGATGGCTCACATTTATATAGAAATTTACAAGGATTAGTACATGTATTAATAACCATCTTTCAAACATCAGAAAATTGAGGCCCGGAGAGGTTGATTCACTTTCCAGGGTCACAAGGCAGCTAGCAAGTTTCTGGAGATGAGAAACCAAGTTGTATGAATACAAGATTCCCTGAAGAAGGAGATGGAAAAACTAGGAATGGGTCAGGGAAGAAATATGGGATGAAGGGAGAACAGTAAGAGATAGAAAGATTTTATGAACTACATGGTTATTATATGTATCTTGCAGTTTCCTGGGTCTCTCTCTCACACTGTTTCCTATGCCTGAAATGACTTTACTCTCCACAATTTCTCCCACATAGCTTCCCCCTTCTACTTGTTGAATTCCTGTCCATTCTTTATTTTTAATAGTATTTTATTTTTTCCAGTTACATGTAAAGACAATTTTCAACATTCACTTTTTGAAAGATTTTGAGTTTCAAATTTTTCTCCCTCCATCCTTTCCCCCTCCGCAAGATGGCAAGTGATCTAATATTGATTATACATGTGCAATAATGTAAAACATATTTCCATATTAGTCATGTTGTGAAAAAAAAGAAACAGAAAAAAGGGGAAAAACCATGGAAAAAAACAAAAAAAATGAAAGCAATATGCTTCAATCTGCATTTGGACTCCATCAGCTCTTTCTCTCGATGTGGATCACATTTTCTATTATGAATCTTTTTAAACTGCCTCGGATCATTGTATGGCTGAGAAGAGCTCAGTCAGGCATAGTTATCATCACTCTGTCCATTCTTTAAAACCCAGTTCAAATATCACCTCCTCCAGGAAACCTTCCTGATCTCCCCCATTTAGAACTCATATAGTACTTTGTTGGCACATATTTAATATATTATTATACATCATTTTGTCCCATAGATTTTGTCTTGCATGTGCCACAGTCATCTACTAAGCTCCAGAAGGCAGTCCTCTGAACACAGCTGGTACTTAGTGGATGTTGAATTGGATGGCGTGTTTGCACTAGAATAGATGTCAGAGATATTTTTTAAAAGGCTTAACTTGAAGATGTTGGAGTAAAATCGGGATCAGAGAGAACAAATAGAAGGCAAGTGAGTCTGACAAGAAGCAGTTTGGTAGCAAAGGAAGAACAAGAGATTTGGAACTAAAAACCTTGGTTTCAAAGTTCTGCTCCTTCCTATCTGTGTGACCTTGGATAAGTCATTAACCTCTTTTGGACTCAGCTTCCTCATGTGTAAAATTAAGTGGTTGGGTTAGATGACTTTTAACGTTCCAGCTCTAAATTTATGCTCTTATGTGGGAGTTTTCCAGACCATTGGGAAATGTGTGGCATTATCCTTTCTGACCAGTAGAAGCTACAGGGACTAAAATGTTCTTTCCTTTCACATTGGGAGAGGAAGACTGCTTCCTATTCTTTGATTCTCAGATCCTAAACTGTAACTAGGGTGGGAAAACTGGGGCTTTTCCCCTAGACCATGACATCTGGGGGTACTTTTTTCCTAGGACCGCCATCTCTGTGCCTCAGGGTCTTCCACAAACAAGTATGACATAGTATATGACTCAATATCCTTGCTAGATTCCTTGCACATCCCCACGGTATCTCCACAGCTATGGTGTTCCTTTCCTGGGTACCCCACCATTCCCTTGCCAGTTTCTCAGTGGGTATGCTCTAGTTTCCATGTGGGAAGGCCTAGATCAGGGGTGGGGAACCTGCAGCCTTCAGGCCACATGTGGCCTTCTAGATCCTTACGTACAGCCTTTTGACTGAATCCAATTTTACAGAACAAATCCTTTTATCAAAATAATTTAATGAAAAAATTTTTAAAAATAAAAAAATAGTAAATCAAATAAAAGGCCTGATGAGCACAGGCTCCCCACCCCTACCTAGCTCTTCTCCCTGTGTTATAGCCCACTGCTTCTCTGGCCACCCACTTTCAGATGTTTTGACTACTGGTGAAAGAATTTTCAGTCATGTTTCTGCTGGATCCCCCTCCCTCACCCCAACTCTCTAACATGTGTTTCCTCTCAGATGAGGAACAGCTCCGAAGTAGAATTTGATTCTGGCCTCTCTGACGACTGATTACTGACACTCATCACTTCTTCATGGGGTAAGGGTGGAGAGATTTTGAGCCTTTAACCCACATTTGTCCCACGCTTTATTCAGCATCAATAGCAATTTTAACAAATGCACCCAGGTGATGGCCGGAATCTGATGAATATTCCCTTTCTAGAGAGGGGATGAGAATAGATGGACAGAGATGTTCCCAGAGCAGGAAAGAGGTGAGTTTTATTCCAAAGGAAATTTCTTGGGGCTGGGGGCACAGTGAGGACAGAACCAGCATTGGAGTTCAGGGTGACTTGAGGTTGGAGATTCCAAAGAGGAACAAATCCTATCTATCTGAAGGCTAGGTCACTATTGCAGAAAACAGATGGGAAAACCACTGAATGAAGAAAAAAGACTAGGGAAAAATTCCTAGGACCTTGAGTTGTCACCCTTCCATTCATTCCCTTATGCCTGGGCTGATGTCATGAGTTCTCAGCTCCCACCTCCTAACTTTTTATTCAGCCGGGACTTTTCGGTTTTTGACTGACAGAAGAGTTGCACCAACCAATCATCAGCAAGAAAACCCACAATTCATTAGTAACTGGGTAAAAGAGTGACTGGAGGAACCCTTTGCTCTCTCTCTCCTCTCCAACTTAGGAAAACGGTGACTCTTAGGGGTTCCATAGAGTGTCTTCCCTAACATTCCTCCACCTCAGTCTCTGACATACTCAGCTCTACCAGCTGCAGCCCCGGCTCTGCTTTAAAAAGTTCATAAAGACGTTAGATCCTTAAAGAGAGGCAGTTACAATGAGTGGAACAATACTTTACCCATTCATGGTGCCTTGAAGTTTGCAGAGTGCTTTTCTTGTGTGATTTCACTCTCTCCTAACACTTTCTATGAAGTTGGTAAAATTGGTGTTATTAGCTCCACTTTACTTAGAAGAAACAAGCTCTGAGAAGGAAAATGACTTATCCAGAGTCAGACAGCTAATAAACAAAAGAGCCTAGACTCCTTATTTCTTGTAAAACAAATGTCAACTCTACAATTTGGTATGGAAAGCCCTTCACAGTCTGGCTCCAGGCTGCCTTCCCAGACTTACTTCAAATTACTTTCACTTTACCCATTTTATGTTCTAGTAAACTGACCTACTTGCTGCTTCTCTAACTTGGCATTTTATCTCCTACCTTCAAGCCTTTGCATATGCTGTCCCCCATTACTGAAATGCACTCCATTCCTTAGAATAATTACAGCTTCCTTCAAGACTCAACTCAGGTTAAATATTTCATGAGAATCATTTTCTGTACTCTCTACTTGGTTGTCTCTCCATCCTCAAATTATCTTCAACTTATCATGTACATAATATATATATATATATATACATATATATAATATACAACTTATCTCCAACAGAACATAAATTCTTGAGGGCAGAATCTATTTTTTTGTTTGTTTTGCCTTTGCATCCACAGAGCCTTGAGTGTAGCAGGGATTTGATATATGTTTGTTAACTAAATGGAAGGGATGAAACAGAGTTCACCAGCCCAAAAGTCACTAATTTCAGAAGATGGACATTGTTCATGGGGCAGAATGATGGATGGATAGAGACAGTATGGATAAAGAGCTGGGGTCCTGGAAAACAGAGAGATCTCAGTGTGTGGAGAGAGAAGGGTTTAGATTTAGGTATTTAAAAAGGCTTTTACAAACAGCTGGAGTAAAATGGGAATGGGGAGAAATTTGAGCATCTGAAAACTCTGAAGCCCTTTCTTGCAACTGAAAAATAACTGCTCTGTCCCTTTGTCCCTGACAGGGCCTAGGTACATTGCTGCACGGGGTCCATGGCGGGAACCAAGGGTGTGCTTGAGCCACTTCAAACTTGGTCTCAAGTCCATTGTTAAATTTTCAATGTATTTACGAATTAGAAATTGGCAAATACTACAAATCGAGGCTTGATTTATTGTTTTGTTGATTGTGTAGACTTAAAGCGATGAAGAATGTATTAATAATGCAGATTAAAATTAAAAGTGTGTTGCCTAATTTTTTTAAAAATTTTTTTCAGAAAGCTGGTTGTTAAAATTTACCATCACATTCTTGCCTGGAATCCACATCAAGGATGCATTTGAAGCTGCCACCAGTACCATATCACTTGGGGAAGCTATTACTAGGCATGATATGCCCTAGATACATCACTAAGAGATGATCTCATGGCATTGACTAATCTTCCAGTTTCCAGAGCATATTCCACTTCAGAATTTGGCTCGTCTTCCACCTCAGTCCCCAAAATGGCAAATGACCTTGAATCACTGAAAGCCCTCACTGAGTAAATGTTTGAGGCTATGCTGACGCTGATGCTGGTGTTGACACTTAGCTGCTGGCCCCATTGTGTTGGTGACTGGGACAGGTCTGAACAGGGACTCCTCCACCTTTCACTTCTCATATCCCAACCACAAACCCTGGCAACCGATCAACAGGGAAATGGAAGTGTTACTACACATCCCTTCCTTGGACCCTGTCCAGGCTTCTTCCAGTGGCACCCAGGTATCTCATACTGAGTTCTTCCTCTCCCTAGCTCCATCTATAGATCAGATCTCTAAACACATGTATGGAGCTCTTGATTCTTCACACCTCCAGATCCCTCAAAGAACAGTTCCATGCTTTCTAGACCCCTGTGTTTCCCCTCTTCACCTCTTTCCCTAAGTAATCTGTCCCAAGCATTGTATTCCTCCCCTGTCTTTTCTAAAACCCAAGGCCAGATGTGATATTTGGACCATCTCAGTGTTTCCATCTGCTGGAGACAGATGATGCTGTCCAGCCTTGTATCTCCCATTGGCTGGAGGGTAAAGCCTGCATGCCATAATTAGATAGTTTTTCCACAACTTCCCCAAAACATTTTCTGTAATATAACCCTTTCCCCATCTGGAAACTGAGAAGCCCCTTCTTGCAACTGAAAGATAACTGCTCTGTTCCTTCATCCCTGACAGGGGCTAGGTACATTGCTGCACGGGACCCAACATTCAGAGGAATATGCCCCAGGGAACAGTCTGAGAAAGGAGGGGTGGAATGAGATAGAATCACACAGATATAGTCAGATTCATCTGCAAAGTTTAATCATGTTTGTGCTCCTATGGCATGGATGATGACTTGTACTAGGTACTTCTCACTCCTTCCCCTCCCATACTTCTCTCTCTACCTTTCAAGAGTACTGATAATGATATGGATGCAAACAGTGCCCAGCTCTTTATCCATACTGTCTCTATCCATCCATCATTCTTCCCCATGAACCATGTCCATCTTCTGAAATTAGTGACTTTTGGGCTGGCGAACTCTGTTTCATCCCTTCAGTTTAGTTAACAAACATATATCAAATCCCTGCTATACTCAAGGGGGAAGTTATGTGGTAACTCAAGATAAAGGAAGGAGACTTTAGGGCACCAGGGAGAGAGAAACTCATCCCTTAGGGCACCTTTGTATTTAGAGACTTTAAGGTATCTCCAAGTCAGAGGACAAACCAGGGAAAAGGCCTTACCACGTAACTTCCCCCTTATCCTGGACCGTGGAATTCCTTGTCTCCTGCCCCACCCTGGGTCATAAAATTTCCAGTCTCCCTTATCTTGTGTCAATTGTTGTCCTCTACCTGTGTCCTTCTCTTATCCTGTCCCTAAATCTCCAACCCCCATAAGAAACCGTAAAATCATCCTACAGGCTGTATACGTTTTGGTCTATATAAGTCTGGTTCCTTCCCTACATCAGTGCCTTTTGTTTAGCTCCTTGCTAAACTCAGGCCCACTGCTTTTGCATCAATAAAGCTCCCAATGGCTACAGAGAAGGTCTAAGTGAATTCTTTCACATTGGATGAACCAGCTCTCCCAACTCTGACCTCATCAATAAGGCTGTTTCATGAACAGAAAATTTGTGGTTGATGGCAGGTCTAGGCATGAGCTTTCCTCTGACTTTCCCTTTCCACAAGCCATTTAGAGGAATGCAGCCAGCTGAGACCCCCTAGCTATAGGCTTCACAGGAACAGTGAAAGCTAAGACTGCCATCCTCAGTGTTTCTTATTCCAGTAATCTGTTTAATTCTAGTACCTTCCCTATCATTTCCACTTTATCCTATTTAAAAGCTATCTTTTTTATGCATTGCCTGTTGTCTTCCCCACTAGACTGAATTGCTTGAGGGCAGGGACTGTCTTTTGTTTTTCTTTGTATCTCCCTTGCTTGGCAGAGTACCTGGCACATAGTAGGCACTTAAAAAATGTTTATTGACTGACTGACCTGTTAGATTTGATGCCTACTCCAGGCACAAAAATAATAGTATTCATTTGTGTAATACGTTTATATGTATTTGAGATACATCATCTTATTCAATTCTCAGAACAGTTTTTTAATGTTGATACTATAGTCACGATTATCTCCATTTTACTGGTGAAAAAAATTTGGGGCATTAAGCACTGGAGGTGAGATTCACATTTGGGTTTCACCAGCACTTTTTCTAGGACATCAGGGCAGCTCCTTAAGATAGTCATGTTTCATGACTCGGGGTTTCTCCTAACTGTTCCATGACAAAACAGACCAGGAAAACCTTGTCATCAGCTCTGTCTGCTACAGATAAGTGATGCTACTTCCTACCTCTTCTGTAGTGGTTGATGGAGAAGGTTATTAAGGAGAGGATGAAGGATCCATACAAACTTTTCTCTCAAATATATTCAGTCATTGATCCTTTGCTCCTAGCTCTTTGTCGTGCTGGCTATTGTGTCCTTCACCCTGAGAGTTCAGAGGAAAGATATCAGAAAAAGCCAAGAGGGAGTGTCCTGAGGAATGGGCTACTATTACAGCAAGGATTGTAGTGAGGCATGAGAAAAGACTTGCCAGACAAAGGAATCTAGGTCATTTTTTTTCTTTGGAGGTTTTTCTCTTCCGCTCCCATATGTCCTCCCAGTTTAGGCTCAACTCCTGCCCTGATCAGCTTGGAAAAAAATAGATTGGCTTCAGGATGATTCAGTCAAACCCTTGTAACTGCTTTTTGAGAGCCTCTTCCCCCTACCCATGCCCCAATTCTGTTCAGGTCCAGTTCATCTGCTTCAATCCTGAGTCTCTAAAATGATTAGTGATGCTGATTGAACCCTCCTAGAGCTTTATCATAATTAGTGTAGTAATAAAATTTATTCTTTGACCCTTGGAATTTGGCTCCCAATCTCACTATTCAACTGAAACTTTTCTCTCCAAGGTAACCAATTCAATAGTATGTTATCAGTCCTTAGCCTCCTCTGAACTTTCTGCTGTACTTAATACTGTTTAGTTTTTTATTTCTAGCTGGTCCCCATACCATACTTCCTATACTATATTTCCCCTCCCAATCTATCCATCCAACTATCTATCCAGGACAGCTCACCATCTGCCATACTTCCACTTACTCACCTTCCCTCACTTGGACTAACACACTCTGCACCTTGTGGAGAATCCACAGGAAAAATTAACCCACTCGGTTTTAGAATTCCTCCCCTGGGCCTAAGCCATCTGGATTGTGGACTCAGTAGGTGAAAATTTACTTCAGTCTTTATATCAATCTGATCCCTAAACCATGCTTCACTTCATATTCTGTATATTCATTATATAGTAACTATTCACCTGAACCATTTTGTCATCCTCATTTTCTCCTTTCTCCTTCTACCTCCTGCTCTGCCCACAATAACTAAATAAATATTGCCATTAGTTCTGAAAAAGGTGAACCAGTTAACGCACTACCTCATGGATTGCTCACCATGACTGACAGTTTCCTCACCTTCACACCAACTTGCTGTGTACAGTATCAGGCTAACAGATTCTACCAATCCTTTCTCCGAACAATTTGAAATTCAGTCTCTCAAATATGAAGCTGCATAGCACTCCTCTCATTCTCTTTGACAAACTGTATGATGCTGAGGTCATTTACAACCAAGTTTCTTATCATTTCTGCTTCAGCAACCAGGATCAGGAACAAAATGACAGTGCCCTTTGTCTTTTCCCCTACCTTTAGAAGAATAAATTATCATGAACTCAAACTACTGTGGCTTTTGGCAAAGAGAGTACTCAATACATATTATTAATAAAAAATAACATATTTATAGGGTACTTTAAAGTATGTAAAGTGCTTTAATTTTTTTTTACTTTAGTGCTCTTTCTGATTAAACTCCCTGAGAAGACCATCTACAATAGATGCCTCCACTTTCTCTCCTCTCACTCTTCTCCCAACCCCTTAAGATCTGATCTCATCATTCCACTGAAATTCTTTCTCCAAAGTTGCCCATGTCAAACCCAATGGCCTTTTCTCGGTCCTCATTCTTCTTGACCTCTCTGGAGCCTTTTGTTGATCACCGTCTCCTCCTCGATACTCTCTTCTCTCTCTACCAATCAGACTGCTCCTTCTTAGTTTCCTTTCATGCACCATCCTCCAGATCACACCTTTAACCATAGGTGTCCCACTGCATTCTGTCCTGGGCCCTCTTCTCTTCATCCTTTATACTATTTCACTTGATGATCTCCTCAGCTCCCAAGGATTAATTAACATCTCTGTGATGATGGTTCTCACACCTACATATCCCAGCCTAACCTCTCAGCTGACTTCCAATTTGGCATCCCTTTTAAACATTCAGAACTGGATGTCCAGTAGACATCTTAAACTCAACAGGTCCAAAACAGAACTCATTATCTTTCCCCCAAACCTCCTCTAGTTCCTAGTTTCTTTGTTACTGTAAAGGGCAATAGAAGACAATTCTATTCCTCATGATAAAAAATGCTACCCACCTCCAGAGAGAGAATTGATGAAGTCTGACTGCAGATCGAAGTATAATTTTTTTCACTGTCACTTGATTTTTCTTGCTTTCCTTTTTGCAACATGGCTAATATGGAAATATGTTCTGCATGATTTCACCCATAAAAGTGATATCACATTGTTTGCCTTCTCAATGGATGATGGAGGGGCAAGCAGGAGGGAGAGAATTTGGAACTCAAAATATTAAAAAATATTAAAAAAATAATAAATGTGTTTTTAAAAAAAAACATGCATTCCAAAAGAAATAAAATAACCTACTGGTGGATCTGCCTGCCTCACATCTATCCCTACTTCAGTCCATCATCCATTCAGCCACCAAAGTGATTTTCCTAAAATGCAAGTTTGACCATCTCTCTCTCTCTCTCTCTCTCTCTCTTTCTCTCTCTCTCTCTCTCTCACACACACACACACACAGACATACATACACAGACACACACATACACACTCGATAAACTCCAGAGGCTCCCCCTTGCCTCCAGAAAATGCTCCCTTTGGCTTTCAAAGCCCTTCCTAATCTAGCCCCTTCTATCTTTCCAGTCTTTTTACACCTTCCTCTCCACCCTGTATTTTTTGATTCAGTGAGCCTGGCCTCTTAGCTCTGGGCATTTTCTCTGGCTCTCCCCAATGTCCGGAGAGCTCTCCTTCCGCTCTGTCTACTAGCTTCCTTGGCTTCATTTAAGTGACAAGTAAAATTCCATTTTCTATTGGAAGCCTTTCCCAAACCCTCTTAATTCTAGTGCTTTCGTTCTCTTAATTACTTCCTATTTAACCTCCATCTACCTCATTTGTGAATATTGTTTTCTTGTTGCCTCCTCTATTAGACTGCAATCTTCTTATTCTTTTTTTTTGGAGGGGGAAAGGCAGGGCAGGGCAATTGGGGTTAAGTGACTTGCTCAAGGTCACACAGCTAGTAAGTGTCTGAGGCAGGATTTGAACTCAGGTCCTCCTGACTCCAGGGCTGGTGCTGTACTCACTGAGCCACCTAGCTGCCCCAGACTGCAATCTTCTTAAGGTCAGGGACTGATGAGTCTTCTTTACTTCAGGCCCAGCGCTCTATCTACTACACTACATAGCTGCCCCATCTAATCTTTTACTTTTGATTACATTATACTCTTCCAGAAGTAAATTACAGTCTTGAGTACCATCCCATTGTGCTTTTGACCTGTGAGGTCACTTTGATTTCTTATTTTCAGATCTCAAGTTCACTTTTAACCCTGTACCTTGTACATTAGTCTACAGATATCTGAGGCCATGGGTTTTATGGCTATCCCTCTTCTTGGACATTATCTTCCATAATTTATGTTGGTTTCTTTGGCTTTTCTTTTTCCTGTGTTGCAGTTGTTACTTGGTATAACATCCTGCTTGGCGCATATATGTGTGTGTGTGTGTGTATGAGAGAGAGAGAGAGAGAGAGAGAGAGAGAGAGAGAGAGAGAGAGAGAGAGAGACATGCAGAGAATTTCCACCTACTTCCCCTCCCTATCAGTTTAAAGTCCTCTTGAGCAGACTTCAGGAAAGTTGTGAGGATCAAGTGCCACAAAATAGGGAAAGCGCTCAGCAAATCCTAAAGCAACATGTAGATGTTAGCTGTTATTACTTCTGGCTGTACTCTATCCTTGGGAAAGAAACTGGCATTCCTGTATTTTAAACTATGGCACTAAAGTTTAAATACATTTTCGTATACTGTCTTCTTAGCGAGCCATTTGCATTCTCTTTTGCCTTTCTCCACATTAAATCAGGAGTAGAGATGGGTTTTCTCCCCTCCCCCCATACAAGGATTTAATAATCTCTAGCAATATTTTTTCTTGGTTTCAACCGGTTGTATCATTTCCTCTCACATAAATTGCAATGGGGAAGTGATTATGAGTCTCCTCGATTAGTCTTGGGAGTTTCTCTATCATGGCCTGAGATGTCCTAGGACATCCTAGGAAGACTGTTGTTGTTCAGTTGTGTCTGACTCTTCATGACCTCATTTGGGTTTTCCTGGAAAAGATACCAGAGTGGTTTGCCATTTCCTTCTCCAGCCCACTTTACAGATGAAGAAACTGAGGAAAGCAGCGTTAAGCAACTTGCCCAGGACCGTATAGCTAGTAATTACCTGAGGCCACATTGGAACTCGTCTTCCTGACTCCAGTCCCAGCACTCTATCCACTGTACAGCCAGCTACCCCCAGGAAGGTTGTAATCCTATGTATATATACACTTTATCATTTAGTCCCTTCCTACTGCTCAAATGTGTTTAGCTTTCTGGATTTCTATCAACTCTTATATTTGCTTTTCCAAGTTTTTTTTTTGTTGTTGTTGTTGCTCTCAAGTTCTTTTCATCGAGGATGCTTCAAATCCCTTTCTTCTATTAAGGCCTCCCAACTATGTCCCCATCCTCATTTTCAGTTTGAGGTTTCTTTCAAGAGGTAATCATTGAATTTTTATATTTTTACGCTGCCCCCTGTTTCTAATAGATCTGGACAGTTTTCTTCTAGGTGTCTAAGCTTATTTATTAACTCATGGTTTCCAAGGAGTCTTCTGATTCTTAAATTATCTCTCCTCTACCTGTATTCCTTGTCAGTTGATTCTGATAGTTGATACCTTCCATTTTCTCCTATTTTACAATCTTGTGACTTTCTTCTTGTCTCCTGGATTCATTTAGTTCTTCCTGTTTCATTCCATTTGCCGCTGCTTATCTAAGAACTTCCACCTTCTGTTTTAAAGTATTTATTCTCTTCTCTTCTTTTTTCTTCTAAAATTTAACTTCTATTTTAATTTTTTAAAAACTATTGTGCTTCATTTCTTCCACCTATCCTTGTAATCACATATGCACAATATGAACTCAGAGGTCCTTTCCACATTAAACCTTCAATGATTCTAAAACCCATGCTATTTTACTCAAACTAAAAATCACCTTTCTTCTCCTCGATCCCCATCATGTCAAAGATCAGAGGAGATGAATCAGAAAAGGACAATTGTCTCCAAAAGAGAGAAGGAATTGAGGCTGGAGCTCAGGGTCCTTAATGTAGAGACATCTGTAGGTTTTTAAAAAGCTGACTCTCAAGATTTTAAAGGAGTAGACAAGGAACGTCCAGAAAAAAAAATGGAACAAGAGAAAAGGCCAGGCTACTGAGAAATAAACTTCAGGCAGGGTTGATATATATTTTTTTCAATAACAAACATTTATTAAGTGTCAAATACACTTCCTGCTATGTGCTGGGGTGAGACAAAGACAAAGAGGTGGGAGTGGGTTCAACATACACACAAGCAAGTTATTACAAAATCTATACACGATAAATACAAAGTAATGAGGGGAGGCGCTAGCATCCTGCAGAATCCCTGCTCTGGTTTTACAGTTTCCCTTATCAGGGACTTTCCAGTCGCTAATGGGGCAGGACGATATTGACTAATCAGTAGGCAAAGATGTGCGACATCATCAGTTACCAGGTGAAAATGCTACTTGAAGGACTCCTGTCGTGCTCGCCCCTTGTTAACCCTTCAAAAAAAAAAATTGTGAGTCCTGGGAAAGCCGTAGCCAGTGAAGCAAGACAACACGACTTCCTCTTCAAACTTCCCCTCCTTGTGCGTATATGTATGTATTTATATTTAAAGGTATCAGTGTAGTGGAAAAAGCCCCAGATTTGGAGTCAGAAGAGCTGGGTTCAAAAAAGGACACTGCTGTATTCTAGCCGTTTGCCCTTGGGCAAATCACTGAACTTCTCCCATTCTTATTATCCTAAGTTCATGCGTGTGGAGGGGAGGGGGAGCCTGAGGCCTTGAGGGAGGGCCGAACTTAAGGACCTATAGAGCAACAAGTGGCATCAAAGCTAAAGGCTTCCCACTGCTAGAATATAACCCCCATAAGACGAGGACTTTTGAAACGTTTATCTTTTTATCTTTTACCCTAACCACCTACCACAGGGACAGGGACTGACAATGAGTAGGCATCTAGTAAATACTTGGTTTAATTTTTTTTAAATTACATTTTTTTAACCAGTAAAAATTCACCATCTCTCCCTCACCCATAACAAATGTTTCTGGAATGCTGATGAATAGTTATAAACCTCACCTAAATGGTGCAGTGGGAGATGGGGATTGAATTTCTGCTTCTGACACTTATTAGTCGGGTGTTACTGGCAAGTCACAACTTTTTAATCTCTACCTCAGAAGGGCGTCATGAGGCTCAAATGAAAACTTATGCTTAAAGCACTTTGTAAAGTTCAACAAAAAATTAGCTATTATTATCATTACCCTGATGATGATGTGAGGAACTCTAAATACCTAGCTCTTTCTCTTTTTTAGTCTTTCTTTGTCTCCTGCTGCAAAGAAGAATTCAAAGACCGGTCGAGTCCTAAAGTGATCAGGCTGTGTGCTTGCTCCCATGCTTTCTAGCCTGGTGTTTTCAGCAATGCTGCAAACACCTCTAATGAGGACCAACGCAGCATCAAAGACAGTATTTCACTGACGGTAAATTATTCAGTTTGAAAAGACTACGAGCCAAGACTAAAGTGGAGGGAGAGTTAGTACTTTATTTTTTGTTTGCAGATGATTGTGCATTCAGTGCAGCCACTGAAGCTGAGATGCAACAAAGTATGCATCAATTCTCTGCTGCTTTGCTAATTTTGGGCTAATGATTAACACCAAGAAAACAAAAGTGCTCCACTAGCCAGCACCACACCATTCCTAGGTGGAACCATGGGTTACAGCAAATGGAGAAGTTTGGAATGCTGTGGATAAGTTCCCTTACCTTGGTAGTGTATTTTCCAGATAACGAGGATGGCGCACTCATTGCCAGAGCTAGCTCAGTGTTTGGGAGGCGATGAAGGAAAGTGTGGGAGAAAAGAGGTATTAGACTGCCTACCAATCGGAAGGTCTCCAGAGACGTGGTGCTGACCTCATTGTTGTATGCCTGTGAAACCTGGACAGTCAACCAGCGCCATGCCAGGAAATGGAATCATTTCTATTTGAATTGTCTTTGGAAGATTCTGAAGATCACCTGGCAAGGGAGGGTACCAGACACTAAGGTCCTTGCTCGAACTAAACTGCCAAGCATTCAAATTGCAGAGAGCAAATCTCTGATAGACTGGCCATATTCGAATGCCAAATGTATGCTTGCTTAAGACTATTTTACAGAGAGCTTACACAAGGCAGGCACTTAACATGGTGGTCAAAAGAAGCGATACAAAGACACTCTTAAGATGTCTCTAAAGAACTTTGGATTTTATTGTTTCATGGGAGACACTGGCAAAGGATTGCCTAGCATGTTATGCTGCATCAAAGAAGGTGCTGCGCTCTGTGAGTAAAGCAGAACTGAAGGAGCTGAAAAGAAATGCAAGATGCTCAAAGTTAGAGAATCCATCCCAAATGTTCACATTGATTTTGGGATCTGTGCCGAATCTGTGCTAGAGCATTCTGAGCGTGTATTGGTCTGATCAGTCATAGTTGGACACACTGTAACTTGGCTCTAATGTAGTGATGTCATTTTGGTCCTCTTTAAGAATGAAGGACAGCAACCAACCAACAATTAGTTAATACCTTGACAAAGAGCTGCATGACCTTAGTGAGTCACTTTTCCCTTCTAGGCCTCTACTTCATCAAGGGTAAAATGAGGGAGTTAGGCAGAAAGATCTCTAAAGCCATCGCTAGGTCTGTGATTCCATGATTTTTAATAAGAAATTGGATACATAAGTGGCACAGTGGATAGAGCACTGGCCCTGGAGTCAGGAAGACCTGACTTCGAATATGGCCTCAGACACTTACTAGCTGTGTGACCTTGGGCAAGTCACTTAACCCTGTTCGCCTCTGTTTCCTCATCTGTAAAATGACCTGGAGAAGGAAATAGCAAATCACTCAGTATCTTTGCAAAAAAACAAACAAATAAACCATAAACCAAACAAAAAAAACCCCAAACCAAAAAACAAACGGGGTCACAAAGAGTTAGAAATGTCTGAACAACAATAATAAGGAATTAATAAATGTCTGCGCAGGACCTATGTCAAAAAGAAAATGTGAGTCATCTGTGACTTTTGATCTAGTTGGTCATTTAAGAAGCTTTCAAATTTTTAGCTGAGCCTCCCTTCAAATTTTGCTGTTATCCTGGTTACCTAGGCCCTATTACCATGGTGCCCTACCCTGGTCTGTCCTCGTACCCCAGTTCTTTACTTCCCCCTTTACCTATCCAGAGTTAAGTGCTTTATGTCCCATTTCCCATCTACAAGACAACAGCCAGCTAGAAACAAAAACAAACAAACAAAATCCCCGGATCTTCGGATTTTCGAGAGGTGTTAATGGGTAATTGCGTTCCTACTTGGTGTTTTGTTTTCCCCAGTGGGCAGAATTACTCTCTTGAAGAACTTAAGACCATATGCCTGGGAGATATTTAGGGACAGGTAGCACCTTTCTAGGTGAACTAAATTACACTTTCTAGAGGACCACCTCCTCTGTCCATCAACCAAACCACACTGCTCAACAGTTAGGACCTAGAGGCAGCAAGATGACCTCCTACATA
Organism: Trichosurus vulpecula; assembly: GCF_011100635.1. Classification (NCBI taxonomy): domain Eukaryota; kingdom Metazoa; phylum Chordata; class Mammalia; order Diprotodontia; family Phalangeridae; genus Trichosurus; species Trichosurus vulpecula. The sequence goes on along the minus strand of NC_050579.1, from coordinate 268,915,019 downwards.
GAGCGTTGGTCCTGACCTTAGGAGAACATGCTCCCAGTCCTGCCTCAGACACCTACTAGCTGTTTGTGCCTGGGCAAATCACTTCATCTCTTTCAGCTTCAGTCTCCTTATTCTCAGAAGGGACCTCTAGCACCTGCTTCACAAGGCGATTGTGAGGACCAATTGAACTAATACATGAAAAGGGTTGTGCAAGCCTTATATTAGAGCTTTGTAAATATTAGAGCTTTGTAAATATTAGCTCTTATTATTAAGTATAGATATATTTCCACATTTTTCCTAGGTAGAAGAGCCCTACCCCTTTGCCTTAGGAAAGCATTTCATTTCAGGAGTTGTGCTTTCAGTTTCATTTCTGGCTTCCTCTCCCTCGTGTGGAAGTTGGCAGTGGTTCCAGTACTCTGGTTTAGACTAGCAACTTCAGGAAAATCCAATCTGTAGTGTCTGGACCACGGTGGAAGAGAAAGAAGAAGAAAAGGAGAACGATTCCTCCTTCTTTCTTTCAGATTGAGTACTTTGCAGGCCACAGAAAGCTGACTCTCTGAGAATGGTTATATATAGTTTTTTTTTTTTTTTACACAAGCGGGTAGGGGAGAGTGAGTGTGGGATTGTCAGAACACTTTCTTTTTACTCTATGATCTTCCGATCTTAAATCACAGCTGTAGCTGTGGGGGCATTTGCCTTTAGGGCAGCGAATTAAAAAAAACCTCCTTCTCCATGGATTAATACAAGAATTCTTACTTGGGATTGGGCCAGATGATCTCTAAATTTTCTCCTAATTTTGAGATTTTATAACTCTACAGATGCAAGTTTTGCTATCCTGTGATGACTCCAAAGCAGCGATGGTCCCAGAACAGAACAGGACAGAGGAAAAGAAGGCTCAGTCTGTGCTTCTGGATGCTGCTAATGATGACAATCAGCACATCCCATCATCCCCTGCACTTTGGCTTACCGGCCTTCATGGATCTCCCTAGGTGTTCCTAATTTAGGTAATTGCAGTATTTCCTTCTCAAGATACCAGGAATGCAGCAAATGCAAACCTAGGCTGATCCTATCTACAGGCTCATTTTGAGAACCAAATGAGAAAATGTGTTTTGAGTACCTTAAAACCTCATATAAATGTACAGCTGTAATGTGACCCCTCAGGAAGTTATTTGCCATGCTAAGCAGTTTACCAAAAACTTGTATTTGGATCCATTTCCCAGGACATGGACCAGGCCCAGCAAACCCATTACCAACCTTAGGGGTTCCAACCTGCTTTTCTCTTTTTTTGAGGAGGGAAGGCAGGAAAATTGGGGTTAAGTGACTTGTCCAAGGTCACACAGCTAGTAAGTGTGTCAAGTGTCTAAGTCCATATTTGAACTCAGGTCCTCCTGACTCCAGGGCCAATACTCTACTCACTGCGCCACCTAGCTGTCCCCAACCTGCTTTTCTAATACAAGAATGGTAGCTGCTCAATCTAGGGGGTTCTGAGGAAGGAAGAGTGACCACATCTCACTGTCTCAAAACTACCCGGTTTGTCCCCAGGTCCTGCTGCTCTGTCCCTTCTTGGCTGAAGAAGTAAAAAGCCAAGAATGATAGAATGGCAATACTGCAAGTTCCTTTAGATCTTTATTTTAAAGAGGGGGGAAATGAAATCTGCTGAGGTTTACAAAGACAGTGAGGGTCAGCAGAAGAATTCAGTGTTCTTTGCATGTCCATTCTTCTACTCCATTTTACTTGACTCTGACCCTCCCCCAGCCAGCTCTCCCCCATGCCACCCACCTACAGTCATAGAACAAACTATAAATATATTGATCCCACACTCACCACTAACCTCATCATAACAAAATTCATAGATGTCTAATTGTCATAAAGTAAAAAGTGACTTGGGAGCAGGAGCTTTCAGACTAGGGGTAGGGATGACATGAAAGTAGAACCACCCAATACCAGGCCCACCTTAACCCCAGGTCCTCCAGATCAAGTGGGGCCAGACTTGTAGAAGCTGCTCCCACCCACTCATCAATACAATCTGAAATTTCTCTAGAACCCAAATCCTTCCCTTAGGATTTTTTTTTTGAAAATCCTTTATCAATAAGGAATCAGACAAAAAAGATTCTAATATTAACATGCCCAGGCATTTATTTGTTTTAGAACAGTTTCCAGATATGAATGGGCAGCAGTGATGGGGACTAGAGGACAATCACAGGGGGGCCTTGGGTCCCCCCTCATCTCAGTGGGGAGAACACCTCATTAGGTGCAGATGAAAAATAATTCCTGTCTACTAACTTTCCAAGATTACAGAAGACAAGGGAAGGGAAGACTTAGAAGTGGTGATATAAGATCATAATATAACAGATTTAGAGCTAGGAGGAATTTTAGAGGTCATATAGTACAGTCTCCTTATTTTTACAAATGAGGAAAATGAGGCCCTGAGAGGTTAATGACTTTCCCAAGGTCACATAGGTAGTAAGTGTCAGGTAGAATTTGAATGCATATCCCTCTGACTACAGAGTACTCTTTACCTTGTTCCTTTAATGGGGCAGGGGGAAAATTAAGCAGGAAGATAGGGGCAGAGAGTTCAATGGGGGTGGGGGGCACAGGTTGGGGCAAGTGTGGAAACATGTGTAGCAGTGGGGGTGTATTTGGGGTGGAGTGTTGGTGTGTGAGTGTGATTCCCAAATGGAATTATGGTTTTTTAAGAGGAGAAAGAGTTAGAAGAGTCACTGGTATGAGTCAGTCAGAGGAGTTGGGGGAAAACAAACATCTGGAAGAGAAGCTGAAATGGGGAGTGCACCAGAGCCGGGTTGGAAGGCCAAGTCAGGAACTGGGATCTTCTGGTTATTCTTGTCTCCTAGAAAGGCTGTCACCTGCAGTCAGAGAAATATGAAGTGAATGAGGGGTATCATAGGGGCTCAGGGGTATCAAGATTCCTTTCCTGGATTCTTTCACCACACGATTTCACCTTAGCTCTTCCTAATTCTTAATCATGGTCTAGGTTCCTAATACTCTAATGACCGAAGAGAGAAACTAGATTATTTCAAAGAAAGGACAGTGAGGGCAGGGGTATGCTAGAGCCAGATGGTATAGGCTCCAAAGAACTGATGTTAAATTTTCAATGTAAGCATTTGTACCTAAGAAATTAAAAAACCTACAAATCAGGGGTTGATTTATTATTTAGATATAAATTAGAATTAAGATCAGAATTTAGAATTTATTGTGATGGATAAAATATTAATAATGAAGATTAAAGATAAATGTGTGTCTTACCTTTCGGATAGCTGATTGTTAAACATTTACCAACATACCTCTAAATTTGAGTAATGATTCCAAGGTCAAAGGCAGGGATTCTTAACTTTTTTTGTGTCATGGATCCATTTGGTATTCTGGTAATGCTTAAGGATGTCATCTCAGAATAATGTTTTTAAATGCATAAAATAAAATATATAGGACTCCGAAGGAAATAACTATATTGAAATAGAGCTGCCAAAATATTTTCCCATCGAAGTTACAGATGTTTTGGGGGATCTTTGGATCCCAAGTTAAGAATGCTTGGTCTAAAGATTATGTAAGGATCATCTAGACCAGGGATTCTGAACTTGGGATACACAGACTGTGGATCGAATTCAAGGTGTCTGTGAACTTGGATGGGAATTTTCACTAACTTCTAACTGGAACTTAGCATTTCTTTCAATTATGAATGTAGGCAACTGACATTATTCTGAGAAGGCCAGACAGCCAAAGTGATCCCCGACATACTATAAAGGTAAAAAATCCTTGGGCTCGCCTTACACAGTCTCTGGACTTTATGTAAGCTCTGAGACCCTATGGTCTTTCCATTTCATGTAGAGAAATCTAGACTGAACCAAATCCAGTCGAGGAGTCAGAAAGAGGCTTTGAAGTAACTGTCCCATTCATGGTCTTCTCTTCTTCAACTCTTCTTAATTCTAGTACCTGCTCTCTGTTAATTATTTCCTATTTATCTTGTTTATAGCTTGTTTTGTATAAATTGTTTGTTTGTTGTTTTCTCCATTAGATTTTAAACTCCTTGAGGGCAGGGATTGTCTTTTGCCTCTTTTTGTGACTTCAGTGCTTAGCACAATGCCTGACATATTGTAAGTGCTTAAAAATGTTTATTGATTGATCAATTCCCCATTAGATATGTATTCCAGAGCAGCCTCTCTTGGATTATTCTGGATTAAAATAGCCCAGAAATATGGCTTGCATTTATGAATGGAGAAAGGGCTGAAAGGATATGGCTGGGAGTCATCTGGGGGAGAGGAGAAGGAAGGGAGGGAAAAGTTCTCATGGAGTTCATGCCAGGTTCTAGACTGGGGAAGCACACACCAGTTTTCTATCATGTGTCATACTTCTGCCCATCCTGCTGCTCCCTCCCTGTCCTTTCCATCAAGGCAACTTACAGTCCACGGGAGCCGCCACGGGAAGTATTGCTTGATCGCATGCCCTTGACAATAAGGGTGGTGCCTACGATGATGCCCACCAGGCCTATGGCCAGGCCTAGGGCACAGACCACAGTCTCTGTTGTCTCTGGCAGTGGGGTCCGTACTTCTGGTTCTGAGGGGAACAAAGACCAAGATGACCCAGTTCAAAGATGTAGTGAACATGTCAGGGAGTTGGGCTTGGTCATGATGGGACTCAGTTCCTAGCGTGTGGTGGCTGTTGGATAAATGTTAGTGGAGAGTTTGGGATTTTAGGGCAGAAAGTCTGGATGTGGGGAGGTGAGAATCCGTATAGTCAGGACACTTGGATGGGGGAAAGGGGCCTATGGTGCCCTTCAGAGGGACCTTGGGAGTAGCCACTTACCCCAGTGTTTGACAGCAGGTTGTTCCAGTCCCCAGTGTTCGACCTTGCAGTCATAGTAATCGGTGGCAGAGGGGATGAAGGTGAGATAGTGGAACTTTCTGAAGGCATGGTCAGAACGGGGGAGGAAGACAGTCTCAAACACACCATCAGTGATGGGATTCCCATTATGAAGCCACGTCACGTTAAGTACCGGAGGAGAGAACTTGTCAATGAAGCAGACAAGGACATTGGGCTGGCCCAGCTCCACTGGGCCCTTTGGAAACACTGTCACTTCAGGGGCCACTAGGAGAACACATGACAAAAATGAGTGTTTCATACTCAGACCTTCTCTCCTGAGCCTACTAGAATTTAGGGGCCCTGTGAGCAGTTCCTTCTGATCCAACACTCTGTCCCCTATGCCCTAGGCCTCCTTCTACCAACTTAGAGTCAACATCTTGGCATGAAATGCCTAACTTCCCAGGGATTAGTATTGGGGATAATGGCTTATGTGATGCTGTGAAAGATGGAGACCCTACATGAAGGTGTAAAGGTCCTCACCAAATGTACCATGTAAGTAAACTGGGTTCTTCTTGCCAAGATTCAACATTTTTTCAGGACACAGAGTTATATCAAGTCACATAAATATGCAAATTGTCCATAACACTTAAAGCAGAGAGAAAATCTTACGTTGAGTATAACAGAGCAGAAGCCTATGTTATGAGGTTATATATCCCCAACCCCTTCCCTTTCTTTTTTGCCCTGAGGGTGTGGGTGAAGCAGGTACCATTGGTGTCAGGGGTATTGTTGGACCGTTTCATCATGATTTCCAGGTTGGCTTTATCCACAGCAAGATTGGCCAGAGCACCCTGAGCCTCAAAGCTGGCAAATTTGCTGAAGTCAGGAAGCCGCCAGACTGTCTGCTTGTTCTCCAAATCCACATGGAAAATCTCATCTCCATCAAAGTCAAACATGAACTCGCCCGAGGGGTTGTGGGTCTGGTAGAACTCTGCTTGGATGATCACATGATTCTCTGTATGGAACCAGGCGTAAGGATTAATGAGGGAAGTTGAAGAGAAACAGGAGGAGAGAGACACAAATGGAGAGAAAAAAGAAAAGATAGGCATATGAAGAGGAAAACAGGAGAGATGAAGGGCAAAGGAAGGGAGGAAGGGAAAAGGACATGAGAAATACAAGTTACATTATGAAAAAGGAGAAGTGGGAGAGCAGGGAGAAGCCATGGAAAGGAGAAGGGGAGAAGGGCAGAGAGAGGGACTTCTTTATACTTTTGTAATGGATCCAAGTTACAAACCAGAATCCTGCCTACAGTAAGAAGCTCAGCAGCTGAAAATGGGAGAGATGATCCTCAAATCCTTCTTCCTAGCAGGCAGTCCCCTTAATCTTCCCAGTGAGACAACCCCAGCTGAGCTCAGCAGGCCCTCTGCTCTCCCAGACTTTCAATCCTGCCTTCTCAGGGGAGGTCCAACTTCAGTAGCCTCAGGTGGAGGCTGCACCGTATAAGAGAGACTGCATAAACCACAGAGCCACCCAGTGGAGGATATCATTATGTATGTTGACAGGACAGGGACCAAGAACTGCATCAATGAAATGGGACATTTACCTAACAGTTGGTGGTATGAATTACACCTTCACCTGGTACTTTTCCCAAAGTGAAGAAGAAGGGGACATTTTTGGTTGCTGACTGGAAACTGTTTCAGTGATATTATGGGAACTTGCCTAGAGAATCCTTCCACTATGTGTGTGTCCCTGAGGAGAGTTGACTGAGCTTCCTCCTTTGAGTGGCAGCTCCCTATGTCCCATATGTGCCTAGAAAAGTACAATGGAAGTGTGGGACTAGGGATGAAGAGATTGTTTCACTCAGGAGTCTCAGGACTGATTAATGAGACTTCAGCATTGGGGTCTTTGACATAAGATGCAGGGCCTTCAGACCCTGACTGAATTGACTTTAGAGTTCCTGTCATTCAGTCAATCTGTTAGTATCAATACCATTTGCACACTCCCTGTGTGTCGGTTGTGGTGCTTAGTATTAGAGTGTAGGAAATCAGACATAAAGACTAGGATGAAGAAGTTCTACAGAACAAGATATCAAGTTTGTGAGAGGCAGTATGGTTTAATGGTTAGTGTGCTGTACTTGCAGTCAGGCTGATCAGAGTTCAAATCACTACCACTAATCTCAATGAATCTCAGTTTTCTCGTCTATAAAATAGGAATAATTATGCTTGTAGGTAGGTACTACAGGTATAAAAGACACAGGCATCTTTTGAGGCTCAAATGAGATTATGTAGTTGTCATTTAGTCATTTTTGACTCTTCATGACCCCATTTGAGGTTTTCCTGGCAAAGATACTGGAGTGGTTTGCCATTTCCTTCCCTAGCTCACTTACAGATGAGGAAACTGAGGCAAATAGTGTCAAGTGACTTGCCCAGGGCCACAGAGCTAGCAAGTGTCCAAGGCTGGATTTGTCCTTAGGAAGATGAGTCTTCCTGACTTCCGGCCTGGTACTCCCTCCCCTGTACTACCTAGCTGCCCCAATGTGGAGCCCTTTGCAAAGCTTAATACACTATATAACTATCATTAGTGGCTGATAATACCTAAATAAGGGTGGCTGAAACTACTGGAACATTGAAAAACAGCAACAGATATCTAAATGTCATTGGATCAGGCCTAAATAACTAAGGGAAGAATGTATTTAACACAGGAAATTCCTATACTACAAATAGTATTCAATTAAATAAACATTTATGAAGTGCCTGTAGTATGGACACTTACACCTCAGGGAGATACAACATTTACATAGAAGGCAGTGAGTACTGCTGATCGTACCTGACCTGACCGAGGTCAATAATAAAAAAAAAAAAACTTTCTGGAGGGAATGAGTTAGGGTTTGAAGAGGATTATGAACCTGGACAAGAGCTGGGGGAAGAGCAGTTCCATATGAACACAGTGATCTGTGCTGCTGCCTAATATGGTGGGACGGAAAAGAACAAGTCGTGTATATGCAGTCCTATCGCTAACCCCTTTAAATACTGCTCTGGCAGCTATCCTTTGGCTTTAGTTTCTGTTTTTCTGTCATCCTGTCTCTCCCCTGTTCCTAAGCAGTTACCAAAGTGCTGTGTGATCATTAAGGTCCTAGATTAAGAACTGAAGGAGGACTCAGGGAAGTCAGTAAGTCTAGCTTCCTCATTTTGCAGTTAAAGAGACTAAGGCCTTTCTCAGAGAAGAGACTTGACTTGTCCAAGGTCACACAGGTACTAAAAAGCAGAGGCGGGACTCTAGTGAAACTTGCCTGATCCCAAAATCGGACAATCTCTTTTCTTTGTACCTTCAGCAGTATATTGGGGTCAGGCATCCCCAACCACAAAGGCAGGGTCTTTCCTGGATTTGAACTGATAAGTTCTAAGTCCCAGGAGAGTTTGGAAACCTTAAAACTCCCAGAAGTAATGAGAATTCTCAGAGCCTTGAAATATCCCAAATTCCCAAAGGTGACCCTGATAGGTGGTCCCCCCTAGTTGCTCTTCTCTCCTTGCTCTTCCTTCATTAAGGAGTATGGAAACATAAACTCATACTAAGGATTAGATATTTCAGTCTAGTTGCTTATTACAAACAGATTTTACCTTCACGTAAATGTTAAGAAGACCCAAACAGGGGGATTTAGTGTAGCTATGGGTACCACTCAGGGCTATTACTGACTGTATCCGAAGCTTCTTTCTCATATTACCAGATGAATCCAATCCCTTACCTCTACTGAGGTTTTAGCACTCACCTTTAATGGCCCTGGCTCCCCAGGGACTCAGCAGCACTGCTAGGTTGAAGACTCCTAAGATGAAGGCTTTGTTGGGGTCCATCTTCTTGGGGCACACACTGCAGTCTCAGCACTATGTCCTTTAAATAGTGGAGCAGTGACAGAGACAAGGGGAAGAAGGAGCTCTGGTTTGGGGTACACAGTTTGTAGCTGAGTGGGGGAAACCCAGACTAAAAGCAATCAGCCAATCAGAGAAATCCTTTGCTCTGACACCTCTGTTGCCAGGTAAAGGGACTTGAGAAAAGACCAAGAGAGGAGTTGAAAAAAACATCTTAAGAGATTATCCCAGTACAGGGTAAAGAGACTTCTATGGGATAAAGTGACTTTTCCTCCTTGACAGGGAAAAGTGTAGGGATGAGACGGGAGATATCTGAATCCCTTTTTATAGCCTGTTCTTTCCTAAGGAAGGAAAAAGCCTTGGGAGGAAGTAATGATGGTGTGAGGACAATCAGCAATTTATAGCTAAAATAAAATTCTTGGTGGGGGCTGATGTTGGGGGTGCCAAAACAGACACCTATTTGTAGCTGAGAGTTTAGCACCTAACCTGATACCTAGGATGGGAGTGGTATTATCTCCAGGGCCTGTTCCATCAAGTAAGACAGACAAAAATCTCCTACAGTAACACAGGCTTCTGATATCCCCACCACCCAGATTCAATGAATTTGGGCCATTTTTTGCAGTAATTTGAAGGAGTGCTCTGTGTAAGTTCTAGGGGTTTTAAAATGAGGGGAACTGATCGATTTCTCCTAACCATTTCAATTTCTATATTTGTTAGTAAAGGCATCTCTAAATCAGTAATTCCATGGTAACTCAACGTTGGCACCAATGAAGGGAAAAGGAGAAAATCCACCAAGGATTGGCATTTCAAAGTGAAATTTATTAAAGGATGTTTTGTAGAGCCTTAGGAGCATTGGAGGTGAGAGGGGAAGGGAGGGAAGAATATGGCGCTTCAGTTTTCCAAATTGGTTTTTAGATTGAAGTGGGATGGTGGCTTCTAAGATGGCTTTATAATTTTCCTCTGTACAGGAGAAGCCCCATTTCTCACATGAGTTTTGGAAACTTTCTTTTTGGAAATTTCTGGGATGATGATTATGATAAACAAGGTGTTATCTGTTACCTCTGCTTCTAGAACTATGCTCTGGGATCTTTGATACTATAATTAGTTGAGGGGGATGAGAAGCAAGCATTGGAATGTCCCCCATTCCCTATCTACTCCAAATTGGCTAACATGGGAGATGTGGAAGATTAAGTCTACAATCCCAAGTCCTATAGGGCCATTTGGACCAAGTTGAACACTTAATTATAAAGTTATAATTGGAGAGGCAGGGAAAAAGCTTCTCAACTGGAGTGAAAGTAAAAAAAATAATTAAAAAATGACATTAATACTTAATAGGCACATAAGATGTTAGGTAATTAGTATGGGCATGGCTCTTTCAGGGAAATTTACTTCTAAAGTACCCAGCTACTGCCAAGAGGATGGGCTTGGGTCATTGTCTCAAAGAGTACCAAAAGCCCTTTGATGAGGGACTTTTTTCCCTTCAGATTCTACATGTGATGTCATGGATACTCTTTGAAAACAGACAAACAGATGAATCTTAACTCAGATTCCCTAGGAGAGATGAAAATGAACTTCTAGTACACAAAGATCTGAACATGGAGAAGAAAGCTTTAATTATTAATATAGCTACTTATAAGTGTCTTTATGCTCATATATATTTTCTGTAATGCAACATCAATTTTTTTACACTCCCCAGAGAAAGGATTGTAGTCACTAAATTCTCAGGAGCAACTTGTCCTTATACACATCATAAGAAGGTTCATGGAAACCAACAAATCAGACACTATGAAATGTGTCTGAAAGGCCCTACAATATCTCACTTGGGGGAGGAGGGAAAGAGAAGCAGTGAGGAGTATCTCAGACACTAACTGTTGCAAGCAAAATATAAATATCCTTAAAACTGATGGATGGTTTGAAGCGTGAAATGTTTCTAAGCCTCTGTACCTTCAGCAGCATATTGGGGTCAGGAATCCCCAGCCACAAAGGCAGGGTCTTTCCTGGACTTGAACTGATAGGTTCCAGGGAAATCTTTGGGACTCCAGTATAGTCTGAAAATGCTGAGATGTCAAGAGCTTGTAGGAAATAAAGGGATGGTCTCGGAATAGCCCTGATCCTATGTCCCCTCATGTTGCCACTTTCCCCTTCCAGTAGGGACCTAGGGGCTTCATCCACATTGGAGATTCAAGAGATCCAAGCCACAGGGCACCCAGAAACCTACAATTACTATAGACACACCCAGGAGAGCTAAGCAAGTCCTAGTAGTCTCTGGGAGAAGGAAAAATGATATAGAACCCAGTCCAGGAGGCAACCTAGAGTAAAAGGCGAGCCTTGGGCTCTTGAAGGCAGCGCTCTTGGACTAAATATCTAATGGAACATCATGGATGTCTGTCCTTGATCCTGGACCATTCAACATTTTTATCAATGACTTGTGTGAAGGTATTCTGGGAAGGATGGCTAGCCTAACAGGGGGATCAGCCAACGAATCCAAGACTTATGAGCATATGTAGAGTGCTTGGTTGGTGCGTTCCCCATATGGACTTTGCCACACCCACAAGCATTGTTTAACTGGTTCCCATCCACTAATCACATGGAAAAGAAGGACTTATTTGGTTGTTATTGGAGTTAGAACTGGAGTACATTCAGAAGACAATAATCAGGACCTGAACCTTGATTTGTCTCTTCCTGTTTGACATATTTAAGTAAGGAGGCAAAGAGTAGACCCTTAGTGGGGAAAGAGATGTCAAGTCTTTATTGCCTCTCTAGAGTTGCCAGGATGTGGCCCTGTTTTTGCTTCTTCCGTAAATGTGTCTATGCTTGCTGATTTTAGGTGAAGGAGAGTGGAGAAGGTTATGACCTTATGATTTTTGAAAAGACAATAGAGTGAGATACCAGGAAGTCAGGGAGTGGTGTCCATGCTAGGTTTTGTGGCCAGTCACTCCAACATCAAACTTCCAAGGAATAACTTTCAGGACCCTTGACATCATTATGTCAGATTCATCCTATGGTACCTTATTTGACAATGAATTTGGTAAGATCGACTCAATGATAACCCTCCTGTTAAGTCTGAGTCTGCTCTCCTCAGAGACCAAGGGGGTGTCAGGAGCAACGTGTCTCTAGATATCAAGGACAATGCTTGTACTTTTGGTTTTTTATATCTTTGAAATAAATATCTTTTTGTAAAAGATATAACCCTGTTAATTGGGTAAAATGTAATTCTGGAGTTCATTATTGGTTGCTAACAGTGGAGAATGGAGAGTCAAGTTGCTAGTATTAGGGAAAGTCTGCCTTGACCCTTTAGATCCCTGAAGAGAAGGTGTAGTCAGACTCATTCACTGAGACAGTAAATCCAGGGAATCACAATACTAGCATTTTGGCTGACAGACCTAGGATCCAGAAACATGCTGATAAGTTAGAAAATTGCGCCGAATCTAAAAGCACAAAATTGAATAGAGATAAAAATGAAGTCCTGCTTTGGAGTTCAAAGAATCAGATGGACATATGCAGGATAGAAGTATGGTTAAACATTAGTTTTTGTGAAAATTCAGGGCTTAGTACAGTATTACAGAGTAGAAGCTAATAAATGCTAGTTGATGGACTGAAAACAAGGAACAAATGAAAAAGCGTTTTTAGCACTGTGCTAAGTATTCAAAAATCCACATCTTTAAAAATGAAGGCAATCCTTGACCTAAAGAAGTTTACATTCTAAAACACATATCATTGACCAGGGAGGGATAATTTGGTTTAGAAAGTTACAGGGATAGTCAGTGGAGACAGATCAATAGAGTTTTAATGGCTTTCAACCTTGATAAGAGTAAACAGTGAGTCATGGCTGAAAACATAATATAATCACCCATTCCCCACTGAAAAGATGTTGGTTCAGTTAGAGGAGTCACAATGATTACGGTTGTCTGAAAAATGAAATGAGAACCCCCCATCATTGGAGATGAGTGGGTATCAGGGTCAGCTAGGTGGTGCAGTGGGTAGAGCACTAGGCTTGGAATCAGGAAGAGTCATCATTCTGAGTCCAAATTTGGCCTCAGACACTTACAAGTTGTGTGACCCTGGGAAAGTCATTTAACCCTGTTCACCTCAGTTTCCTCATCTGTCAAATGGCAAAGTACTCCAATATCTTTGACAAGAAAACCCCAATTGGGGTCACAAAGAGTTGGACACAGCTGAAAAAATGACCAAATATGTAAAATTCCATGACATAGATTCCTGTTTCTGTCACAAGATGTACCATGACAACTTTTGAGGTGCCTTCCAGCCTCAAGATTCTATGATTTCTGTGCCCCTTATCAACCACTAAAGTTGAGCCTTCAAAAGACACCTCTGCCTAGAGATCGATGACACAGTTCAGTCACGATCCGGATTTGCTCTCTGTGTATGAGGATGCCCAATCTTGAGACAGACAAACAACTTTTTTAAGTTCTTGTTTCAGGAATTGTCGGAGTGCAGTGGGGTGGAGTTACACCCTGACAAGCATCTTTCTCACTTCCTTATACTCTTCCTGCCTTTAGGTTGGTGCATGTTCCTACCCTACCCCTGCATCCCTCCCCGGGGAGGGGGCTGAGATGGTGGCCCAGAGCTGCAGGGAGAGATACAGAGCAGTAGCAGCTCCCCAGAGAGCCCAAGCTGAGGGAACAGTGCCCCAGTGATAAAAAACTAATCCTCTTCTGTCCAGAGCTAAGATCAAAGCAAAGATTGGGAGCAAGTCTCAGTATATCTGTGATATATGGAATGAACTTGAGCTTCAGGTGCCCTCTATCCCATCTGCACCCTTTCCTCCCTCTTACCCCTTTCCCCAGGATGCGGTTTCTTCTTACTAGATCCCCAACTGCCCATTACTTCCCGCCAAAGCTTCTGAATGTTCCAGAGTTCAGCGATTTTCCACTACACCCCCATTCTAAAGTTTCTCGTCCTGAAGACCCCCCCCCTTTACTGAGGTTTCACAATCTGATAATCCTTGAAAGGTTTTATGTTTTCATCTGCATATTCTAACCCTGTACAACTTCCCTGGATAAAGTCCTTAACTCACTTTCTCTGGCAATGAGCCTTAGAGAAAGGATCTCCTAAAGACAACCCATCAGGACCTGCAGGGAACTGTTATGACATTGGGTTATCTACCGGTGATGTGCTAGAGCCAACTGGTACCACTTTGGGGAGCCCATTGTTAAATTTTCAGTGTGACCCCTAGAACCTTAGAAGTCAACAAAATGCTTCAAATCAGGGCTTGATTTCTTGGTTTTTTTATTGTAGTAATAATGCAAATGAAACTTAAAAGTGTATCATGGCTATATATTTTTTTCCTAGTGAGGCAGTTGTTAAACATTTACTAGCACATCACTGGTCAATGTTTAACAATTGCCTCACTGGGAAAAAAAAATCCTAGAACATCATTAGGGGCAGCTGGTGGCACAGTACATAGAGGGGTAGGCCTGAAGTCAGGAATATTCATCCTCCTAAATTCAAATCTGGACTCGGACACTTAGTAGCTTTGTGACCCTGGGCAAGCCACTTCACCCTGTTTGCCTCAGTTTACTCATCTGTCAAATGATCTGGAGAAGGAAATGGCAAACCCCTCCAGTGTCTTTGCCAAGAAAACCCCAAATGGGGTCACAGAGAGTCAGACACGACTGAAACAGCTGAACAGAAACAGCAAGCGCATCACTGGATCCCAGTTTCAACTGAGCAATGTCAGATTAACACAGATTAACACCGGACCTCGGGCTCAGCAATTGGTATATCAAATGTTCATGTGCTGCCCTCTTGTGCCTAATCAGAACCTTCGATTCCCACTTCCAGACTCATTTACCGCTCCTCTCTTTTCCTCACCCTTTGCTGTTGGCCCCACCTCATCTTCGTAATTACCACCTTCATTCAGAAGCTCTCACAGAACCTGAATAACAGGTTACCACAAGACCTCGGGTCTTCTAATTTCTTTTTTTTGCTTCCAATCAGATGGCCAATAATGTCTCCAACTGTCTCTAGGTGCAATCTATCTCTTTTCAATACACACACACACACACACACACATACGCACACATACACACACACAGCCCTGAAAGAAGAAGTACTTCTCATATGTTTCATGGGATGATAAAGAACAAGAGTAGGAAATTAAGATGGCATTTTACTCAATGACCTTTAAGGATGACCATTAAGGCTCCACCTAGATCAGGGGTGAGGAACTTGAGGTCTTGAGGTCACGTGTGGCCCTCTAGGTCCTCAAGTGTGGCCCTTGGACCGAATCTAAACTTCATAGAACAAGGGCCACACTTGAGGACCTAGAGGGCCACATGTGGCCTTGAGGCCACAGGTTCCCCACCCCCGACCTCAGCTTTTGATTCTGTGATCCTTATAAGTAGCAGATTGGAGTTGTGAGGCCTTACCTACTTCCAAGCGTACTTATTACTGAAAATCATAGGGTTGTAAGTAGAAAAGATTTCAGCAGAAATAGAGCCACCATAAACACCTCATTCACATTCAAAGTTATAATTACTATATGTGAATTTCTCTCCATCTTACTTTTACTCAATATCTTCTATCTCAGCCTCTCTTTTTACCCTACTTCCCTTATCTTCTCCTCCCACCTCCTCACCCCCACTTCACCCACCCTCCTAATTGAATATAAGTGGGAAGTTTATAGCAGCTCTCTTTGTGGCAACAAAGAACTGGAAATCACAGGGATCCCCATCAATTGGGGAAGGGCTGAACTAGATGTGCCGTATGGCCATGATGGAGTACTACTGTGTTATAAAAAATGATGAACTCGATGGTCTTAGAAAGCCATGGAACGACTTGCACAAAATGATGAAGAGCAAGGTGAACAGAAGCAAGAGGGCATTATATACAGTAACAGCAATATTGTTTTAAGAATGACTTTGAGCACCTAAGTCATTTTGACTATTATAAATACACAAATTAAAAATAAAGGACATAGGAAGAAAGAAGCTCTCTGCAGCCAGAGAAAGAACTGATAACTAGAAATATGCATAGAATAATTTTAGATATATACCTATTTGTGTATAATGGTAGCCATCTCTGAGGTGGGACAGGAGTGGGAGGGAAAGAAAAACAAAAAAAAGAAATCTACAGGATAACTTCATTGTATATTTGAAGCGAATAACAAGTTGTACATGGTAGATTTTCAGTTTCATATGCATCTTTTTATCTCTTTTATTTTACTGCGTTAGGAAAATGCTTGTTTTTTTCCAGGAATTGAAAGTAATTAAAAAAACAGAAAAAATTGAATATAATTGAAGAATTGGAATCACAAGTCTAGAGGAAAGATGAAAAGGAGAGGGATATTCAGACGGAAGGAGGGAGGCCTGAGAAGTGACTTAAGGCTCAAGACAACGACAGAGGATGCTGACCTTTACTGAATGAATCAAAAAAGATCTATTAAGGGCTTACTATGTGTAAAGCACTGTGCTACATGCTTGGGTTACAAGCAGAGAAGCACAACAATTCCTGCTCTCAAGGAATTCACATTCTAATGAGAGAGAAAACACAGGGGTGAGGGTTCAACTATGGGGCCCATAGTCCTTATGGCACAGCAGTAAAGGAGATATTACTGCATCTTCTTTAACGTTGTTTCCATGAATAAAACTATGTTGTTTTCTGATATTCAACCTTTGGAGAGTGTCAGGTCTTTAGGAGCTATGACTATTGAAGAATTAGAAGTTACTGGATCTCCACAAGAAGACTGATTGGACTATGGCTGTGAGGACCTGCCTGGAAGCAGGACTGGTGGTCTGCAGGGCCCGGGGGAGTGGGGCTGCTGCTGTTGATATTCCCAGGGCTCTTGGGTTCACCTACAGCATGGCCACTGGATGAATTGAGCGATAACTGACTTTTGGCTACTGTCAATCTTTCCTGGGCCAGATTCCTCAGGACTTTGCCCCTACTGTTTTGCCTTCCAGCAAATACACATATTAACTCTAACTCACAGCCTTCTAGTGACTCACTTTTCTGAACAGTTGAAGCACACAAGGTCATGGTTACCTCCCATATGCTATCACTTGAACTCAGAAGTTTAACAGCCAAGACTAAAGCAGCAACGGGGTCACAGCCCAGGTGAGGCAATAAAGGACAGAGACCTCTCTCCCCTACTTTCCTTATATCACTTTCCTGTATACCACTTGAACACAGACAAATAAGAGAGAGGATCTGCTTTGGCTGGTTAGTGCTTTTTGAATGTACCCCAGTTTTTGTCCAGCAGCCAATTAACAACCTATCTCTTCACAACATGGTTAGCAGACCAGTTACAGAATGTCTGTGCATGCTCCATATCAGGAAACAGGAGACTTCATTACATATCATCATGACTTGCCAGAAGAAGGCTTCTGAGAATTGATCCCATGATACGTGTTGCTTCCCCACTGCATCCCTTGTAGAATGTACTGGCTCCTCCCCTTTCCTCACCCTTTGCTAGTTGGCTTTCTTTATATTCTCCCTCATGTTTCTCATAACCACCACCTTCATCCAAAAGCTCTCACAGAACCTAAATAGCAAGATCCTTAAGGCCAGGGAAAGTACCAGTTCTGTACTAGTATCCCCAAGACTGGCAACAGTATAGTAGAATGTAATAGGTATTTAATACTGTATTTCACTGCATAATAGACACAGATTTCATGCCAATATTTTTTTCAAAAAAAGTGGGGTGCAGCCATTATGGAAAGCTTTTAAAATTGTGCTGGTATTAATATTCATTTATTACTAAACTGTCTTTGGTGCAAGATTAGGATGCACGGAATATTGTTGTACCAAAAATGAGTAAGACACGCCACAGAGTATAAGTTTTAATTGGAGAATTTATTAGCCTGCGACCATTCAGGGTTTTCTACCCAAATCAAAATGACCCCGAGTTCAAGTAAAGAAGTGGCTTATATAGAAAATATGGGGTACAGTGGTGAATCATCTCTTAGAATTTTACAGGCCAGGTCGCAGGGTGGTAGGTGGTCCTGGGGAACAGGAACAAAGGTCCTGACAGATCAAAAGATTCTGACAGGTTAAGTGGGATAATCTTATCTATTGACATTCCTTGGAGGAGTCACAGAGTCCCCGAAAAAGGTCTGAGTTCACTCTTCATTATGCAAACTGGGGTTTTAGTTAGGGCTGGGGTCAGGGTTCTCCTTAGCAATAACTGATTTTTTAGTACCACAATATTCGTGAACGTATGTTAAAATTGAATACTGACAATGCGCCTGCACTGAGAAATCTCGGCTCATGGCTCGGATTGTGGAGAGACAAATGCATATCCATGTGCCATTGGTGAATACAATGCTGTTCGGTTTACCTTTTATGCGGCATAACAAGAAGAATTGTATCATGCGAGGATTGTGTGATGAAAAGTTACGAACCAATTTTTGGACTGAAAAAACACAGTGTGATGATTATGCGGTGGCAATGATTATATGGTAAAATATGGCACGTGGTTGCTAAATTGAATTGGTAACAAAGATGGAACTGTATCCCGTATCTATCTTCATAACCCCCACAACAACATTGACACTGACTCTTACATGTTCAGTGATTATTGATTAAATGAATGAATGTATTTGAAATGGTGGAAATTTCCCACACTCATTATGCTTATTTAAGCTCCCTCCATCCATCATGGCATGGCTAAAATTCAACCGTCTTCCAGGTTACTGTGATATCCCATTTATCTGAATGTGAACAGCACTTCCTATCTATACCCTATGGAAGCATTTGTACATTAACTTGTATATCACTAGTTATCTTTTCTCTTGGGTAAGGATGGCATCTTATATGTGAGGTGGGGTGCGCATACATGGCCTAGCAGAGGATTGTGCTTTTCAATAGCCTTTAATCTAGTTGGAGAAATAAAGTAATTTAGCCTTCTGGTGATGCTACTCTTAGATGCTAACTTGATCATATCCAAGAGGAAGAACAAAGAATTGGGCAAATCCCACATTAACCTGGAAATTGTTAGGACCTAGAGCCCAGTAAGTGCAAGTATTGGGGGAGGTGTCCCAATCTCTATGGTTTTATTAGGGAGGCGATAACCTTCTATCCCCCAGTTCCACTTCTCCCTGAATGGCCACACTGATTACAGTGTAAAGGGTATGGTTACTGTGAATTTACCCAATCAGAATAGTCCTTAATCTTCACCACTGGGCAAAACTCCACCTCTTTCCTGTATTGCTTTGCTGTACAGAGCTCCTGTTACATGATCTTGTTGTAATGGAATCGGTTCCCAACAGGAACAGAGAACATCCTTAACTTGACACAATATTACTCATTGCATAAAAACTGTCAAAATGATAAACTTTTCTCCACAGTATTTTGTGCCCACACCTTCTTTTAGACCTGGGCAGCCCCCATATAGGATATAAGTTGCTTGGAACCCAGGTATTCTGGGAAATGAACAGTTTATTGAATAACCCTTGGTTGCTCTCAAGGAACTCACTCTCTTATGACTAGATGAAGAAGTACATCCAATATAACCTAATTCCCAACTGATACTCCCCTACCCTATGCATTATGATCAGTCACTAATTTATCTTTGTGTCACAGACCATGGACTCAGAAGACAGACACTGCTGTAAGTTCTCTTTGTGTGCTGACCATGTAGGATATATGTGTACATATGGATCTGTCCAGATGTGGTTCACAAGGAAGTATGAATAGATATGTCCAGAGCTTTTCTTCATCCATCCTTTTCCAAGGGAGACTTTGATTAGTGCCAATATGGGGGCAGGAGATTGGGACCCTGAGGCTGGCCTCTCTGTTTTCCTTAGAGAGAAGGGTACAAGGCTAGCATTGTATCTATCAGCCCCACTAAATATTGTTAGTCTAGGGTAAACTTTTTACACACACATGTGGGTATACATACATTTATGTGTGTGTGTGTGTGTGTGTGTGTGTGTGTGTGTGTGTGTGTATGTGATAGCAGGAATGGAAATGTAGATTGGAAGCAGAAAGTGGAGAGAACTTTGATTTTCAGGCCTTAGGTCTTTATAGTTTATACTGCTTGGCATCATGTCTCCCCAAACTTGTTTGTACTGTCTCCTCCTTGTCTTCCCCATAACCCACAGAACTCTTAGGCTCTAGATAAACTGTTTAATCTTTGTATCTCTTCTTCACAGGAGCAGGGTCTAACTCTGGCCAGAAGATGTGAGGTTTGTTTCATCATCTACCTGAGGAATCGTAAGGCTCTTGAGAAGGACCAGAGACTCCTTCCGGTGCCTTCAGTGGGAGAGAGGGGAGGAGTTGATTTTAAAATCTTTCATTATTTATTTATTTTTAAACAGCCCTTTAAAAATCCTTTTTTTGAGTTCCAAATTTCCTCCCTTCAGACTGTCCCCCACCCATTGGGAAGGTGAGCAATATGATATCATGTGAAATCATACAAAACACATTTCCATATTAGACATGTTGCCAAAAAAGGCAAGAAAAATAAAGTGAAAAAATTATATTTCAATGTGCACTGAGCTCATTAGTTCTCTCTCTCTCAAGGTGAATGGCATTTTTCATCACAAGTCCTATGGAATTGTCTTGAATCATTGTATTGATTAGAAGTTATTGATCAGAGTAGTTAAGTCTTTGACTGCTGGTCATCATTACAATATTGCCGTTACTATATATAAGGCTCTGCTTCTGCTCACTTCACTCTGTCTCAATTTATATTGGTCTTCCCAGGTTTCTCTGAAACTGTCCCCCTTGTCCTTTCTTATAGCACAACAGTATTCCATTATAATCATACACAACAACTCGTTCAGCTGTTCTCCAATTGATGGGAGCCCCAAGAAGGGTTGATTTTGATGGGGATCAGAATCTGAAAAAATGAAGAAGCTGCTCTCTGGTTCTGGCTATGGCTCTTCCTCACCTTGACCTTAAAGTAGATGCTGAAGAGACCAAATTCTAGAGTTCAAGAGTCTTTGGCATCCCATTTTCATTGTGAGTGACAGCCCTGGGAAAGATCTTGACCTAGACAGACAAAGGGATAACACCTCTTGCTCCACACCCCCCCACCCCCCACCCACGCAGAGGGTAGCAAGAAAAGATCCCTGATCTACAACAGGGCAGAGAAAGCTCTACCCTCTTCCCTTCTGGGACATCTGTAATTTACCACATATTGTCTCTCTGTTTGCTTGCCTATTTTTCTGTCTCTTTGGGCCTCTTCCTCTTCCAGGAAACAAAGTTCTATAGCCAACATTAAGTTTCTTCCTCCCAGGTAGGAGCATTATTTTCATAGGTACAGCCTTTTCCTGGTGTGACATGTGATCTGAAGCTACAAGGAGAGGCCCTAGAGCCATCCTAAAAGGCCCTCGAGGTGCTCTCTGAGGCTATGTGACCATGAGGCTGGAGCTGGCTCCATTTTGTCCAGGCTTTCTTCCTCTTCTCTCTCCTTTTCCTGTTCTTCCTCCCTTCCACCACTCCCATCTATCAAGTTTGCTGTAAATTAGCATAACTGCTCTCTTCTGGGTCAGTTCAATCCCTTTCCTGGACTTTCTTCCTAAGGAGCTCCACTCCTAATCTCTTTACCTCTTTGTTTGGGCCTGTTTGGGCCTGTTTGGGCCTGTTTTCACAGTTACCCCTACATGGTCTTTGCTGGTTGTGGTAGTTTGGTCATTTTTGTCTCTTGACCCTTTTCTTTCACAAAAAAGGGTGAGGGTCAACTGGTGCTCTGGGTTAGTGAGACAAAGTGGGCGGGGAGAGGGGAGAAAATTCAACGTATGTATATAATCTATCATCACTACATAGGTGTGGCACTAAACCGGAAGCCTTCTCCGAGTCCTTTCTCCTTTCATTCAGTATTGAATGCTCACCTAACCTTCACTCACTCTGGCAAGTCAAGGTGGTTCCACAGAGACAGCCACGTGGCTGTGGATCCTAAGGGTAAGCTGTGTGTGTGTGTGTGTGTGTGTGTGTGTGTGTGTGTGTGTGTGTGTGTACACTCTACTGCTACTTGCTGCTAAAGCTCTTGAGCCCCCTTAGTCTGTTTCTGATTTACATAAAGCAATCACGGTGACACCATTAACTCTTGGATGTGAAATATTTACTAATTAAAAAGGCAAAAACTGGAATAATCATAACATTTATTCAATAAAAGACAAAAGCAAGAATGATCAAAATGTTGCAGTCTTACCTATGAATTTGGGTCATACTCCTTTAGCCATACGTATGTCTATGGGATGAGAGTGGGCACATATTTTGGGTAATCTAACAGTGAGGCACATGAGCAGAGAAACCCATATGCCTGGGGTTATTCATGACTCTGGCCAATAGGCCAGGACTTCAGCAGTCTCTTTTAGGAAAGTAGCTTCACCATGTATCAATGGTTCTACTTCAAAAGCTCTCCACTCTCCTGCTAGATGAAAACATTTCTCTTCTATTCCTGGGCCCCTGAAGAAGTATTAAGTGCTTTTAATAAAGTGATAGCAATTACTTTCAATGAAGCAGGAATTCCCTTAAGTCTGGAATCTGTCAAGCTAATAAGGTTTGTTCTCTTTGGCCTGTGAGAGATCTCTCCTCAAACCACAGAGGGCAATAAAAAGCAACGTACACATGTTTTTGAGAGGTTTCCCTTCTTTTAAGCTATATATAGGAAGATGATAATTCAGCCTTTCCCCCAGCCAGTGTTTCAGACAGAGGAGATTCTGTTTTCTACAATCAGCTCACATGAAAACAGACTCCTCTTTAAGAAACATAGCTCCAAGCAAGCAGATGCAAAGCTTGTCTTTCCCTCCCCGTTTTTCCCTCTCAAACCATAGAGAGTAACAAGCTCCTGAGTTTCCTCCCAGTTGTAGATGGTACTAACAGGCAATAAGCCTAGCCAGCTCTTCACGAAATAGCAATGCAATAGCAAGAGTCTGCTTTTCTCCAAACAACTTCTAGTAGCTAAAGAATCCTCTTCTAATGAGCTCCTAACAACTGTAGTTAGCTCTCCCAGCCGGCTCTATCCAAAGCATCTAATCTCACTTTGTTATTTTTCTTTGTAATGTTTTCAGAGTAGCACAGGGCAGTCTTCCCTGTCAGCATCTCTCTTCCAGTGGTTGCCATGTCTTCTGTCTTCTCATCTCTCTTCTATAGTTTGAAAGGTCTCATATCAGGACCTCCATCTGATTAGTGACAGTTCTAACTCAAGTTAATAAACTCAGAATCTACTGTTTTAGCAGGCATACTATAGATATTACACAATTTTCTTGTAGTCCTCAGGAAGTGCTTTGATTTAAAGTTTCTCAGCTATAACCTTCAGAATCCTGAAAACAGTCATATGTAAATACTCTGATGAACAGCAACGCACTGAAGCCATCCTTACCTTCGTTGAGTGCCTTTTGTGCTTTTGAGCTTGTCCACTAGGTCAGGCCTGTAAAATATATGGCCCACAGGCAGTATATCGTGCAGGGTTGTTTTACATGCTCTACATTTTTGGCGGGCCACCCGAATCCTTTGGTGGGCCAAATGTTGTGCAGGCCTACACTAGGTCCTCTCAGTACATTTTTCCGAGAGGCATTTTTTTCTCCTTAGGTCCTTAGACTTTGAGTAAATAAATCATTTTGACTCTTATAAATACCCAAATTAACTATATGAAGAAAGATGCTATCTGCATTCACAGAAAGAACTGGTAAGTATGTATAGAATAATTTACATATGTATATATACATATACATATATATATATATATATCATAAGGGAGGGGGAAAGATGGATTACAAATAATTATTCCTAGGATCAGAGGAGTTTCCCATGACAAACCCACAAATGGAAGACAACACAACAATTCTGGAGTCCTGTGGGAGCCATATTGCTTGAGTTTTGGGGAGTCATTGCTTGGTGGGTCATAAGACTAGAGTTCTGTGACGAGAACAGATTCTGCAGGATTTAATATGCTTCACTTCAGGTGCTCTGGCAGAAGGATGCCAGTGACTGTGAGCCTTGTCAAAATTTGATTGATCAGTTCAAACCGCATTGTGAGTCTGACTCACAAGAGAGGCATTTCTGAAAAATCTAATCTGTTAGTACATTCATTACACATACCAATTATTATAAAAATCCTAATTCCTTTTACATCCCCTCTTATTGGCCAAAAGGTTCAGAACAACCCTCAAAGGCTCATGATGAGAGTAGACCAAAGGAAGGTGGGAGGGAGACAAGCTTTGGAATGTTTTGACCCCTGTCCCATAAATCTTCCCCTTTGCTTGTTTAGAGCACCAACGTCTTCCTCTGTTTGAGAGGACTGGTTGACAAAGAACCTACATTCCTCCTCGATGACGATGCAGGGCCCCTCCCCCCTCTCAACCATTAGGGCCTACAGCCCCAGTGAATCAACCTGTATTTGGAGGCTGTATTTGGAGACGCTCCAGGCCCACAGCTAGTGCTGATGCCAACAGGGACACAATAGGCAGGAAAGCAAGCCTTCGCTGCTGATGGAGGGACAACTTTAACCAGAGAGGAACTTCAGTGGAGTGGTTCCCTGGGAATAGGGACAAACTAGGCAAAGTGTGGACAACAACACAGAGGCCTTCCCAGAAGGGAGGGAGGCTGTGATATAGTGTGTAGCCACATAAGAAGAACAGTCCTATGGAAGGGGGCAATTCAACAGCAAAGGTTCGGATACTAGAGAATAAATCCCAGGCAGAGTGAGTGAGACTCACAGAACTCAGTGCTTACAGGCAGGGGTGTTTAGTTCTAGCTTGGTTATGGAACCAGATGCCTTTCTGGCATTCCCACACTAACCTGGAAATTGAATAGATGACTTTACAATTGCCTTTATTATGGGTAAAAGTCAGAGGTCTGATGCCTGATTTGGAAGGGCAGACATTCACACTCCACTTGCTACAGGGGGCTTCTGCAGTGTTATGAGATGCCCCAGTCCCATTCAGAGACTGCAGCAGCTGGCCAGAGGAATTGAGTGAGGCATTTAGGAAAACAACCCATGTGGAGTTCAGAATAAAGGTGGAATTACATTTCACGGAATTTAATGTTCCAAGATGAGGGCCCATGTTGCTGCTTATGTGCTGGATGTGGAATGGGGCCTGTTCTTACGGAGACCCCTGAGTGTAATGGACCCTGTAGGTAAGGATCTGATATGCTATGGACCTTAAAGTCCCTATTAAGTTCATTAATTCTCTGTTAATGTGCTCCTTTTTTTCTTATACGTGTAGTGCTTGTAATTGTGGCAGTGTCCTTAGAATGGGGATAGAAGTAATGTAAGGGGGCACTAGCTGCTCCGTTCAAATAAACTGCTGCTCTATGAAGCAGACTGGGGCTGGGCGGATTCTCAGTCTGGAGATGAACAAGGGTTTTCAGAGCAAGTCTCAGAGGGCCAGTAAAATAGAAGCCCCCTCCACATTGGGGTCATGATCCAGGCTTCTAATGGGGTGACTCAGGCCAAAGCTTCAGTCAGGGATTAGGAATAGGACACACATTTTGGAAAATGAGAAGCCCGAGACTGCTATAGTAGTGAGAAAGAAAAGGCTTGGTTCATATAGGCGGTAACTGCAAACCTCAGGCCATGTCTGGTTTCTTGGGTCAGTAGTTGGATTCAGCTGTCATCTTCTTCTCAAGCTGGGGTCTTGGAAACAGCTGTCCACCTCAAATGTCAGCTGCTTCGGACCCTGTTTGAACTTTAGTGTTAGGTCACCTGTAGGTTTCGCAGTCCAGGAGGGTGATACTGCCCTTTAGAGGTGTGACAAGTGGATCTAGGACTCCACTCCCCATTTGGCTGCAGTGGGGCTGGAGAACAGGTCTTCAAAGGGACCTCTCCACTGTGGCTTCAAGGACTGTTTTACTGTAAGACAAGTTGGTAAGTCTGATATTTTCTGAGCCAACTCAATACAGTATTGTGGGAGGTAGCCTCTGTCTGTTATGCTTCCCACCCTTGAGTGCATTGGGCATCCTGTTACTATTTCATAGGGACTGAGCTTATGGGAACCAAATGGTCTAGAATTAAGGCTTAGCAGGGCTAAAGGAAGGGCTTTGGGCCAGGGAATACCCAGTTCCTCAGGAAATTTATCAAGGGAGGTTTTAAGTGTACCATTAACTCTTTCAACCATTCCTGATAACTGGAGGTGATAGGCACAATGGATTTCCTTAGGAACCTCCCCCCAATGGAATGATTTTTCCTAAGAGGATTTCTTCTATCCCAGAGGCTGTGGCAGTATGACAGGGGAACTCTTCCACCTACATGGATGGGCTCATGGAAGTAACCAGTCGGAGGAGCCTACTTATTTTTAATATGTTTTAGTGATGCTTTTCATATTTATAGCGCACTCATTTCAAACCACTGGAAATCTATGAACATTTCTGTCTTCGTCAGTTAAACGTTGCTTAGTTGTTTCAGTTGTGTCTGACTCTTTGTGACCTTATTGGAGTTTTCCTGGCAAAAATACTGGAATGGTTTGCCATTTCCTTCTCAAGCTCACTTTACAGTTGAGAAACTGAGGCAAGCAGGATTAAGAGATTTGTCCAGGGTCACATGACTAGTAAGTGTCTGAGGCCAGATTTGAACTTAGGAATATGAGTCTTCCTGACTCCAGGCCTGGCACTCTATCTACTGTCATCGCCCAATTCCATAGAGTAATAAAGGGAATAGGGACAGATATAATATAGGGACTCCTCTCCCACAACATCTTTTCTTTCAGCAAATATTTTCTTAAGCACCAGCTCTATATAAAGTACCATGCTGAGAACCACATAGGATACAAAGATGAATAATCCATGACCAGCTGTGAGACAGGACACTTGAGGCAGGCATGGTATCAGCCCCAGTCTCCTTTTGTCAGATATCTCTTCGTTTCCCTTGCATAGAGCAGGCCACCTTCCTAACTCCTTTTCCTTGTTTTCTTAATAGGACTTCTCCACTAGTTCCTTAAGTAAAAACAAATAAAACAAAACAAAAACCGAAGCATACAGATAACTGGATGGTTTATTATAGAAGACTTCAGAGAGAAAAAAATGCAGAGTGGTTGGCAGTATGATTAGCAGGGAGTCTGTATGGAGAGGGCAGGAATAGATTCCTTGCTCCGTGAGGTTCTGTACCTCATTAGACTAGGAGAATCCAGGATAGAGGTTGAGAGCCACAGGGTCATTGGAGGAAGGAGCTGAATGCATGTGATCCAAGGACATTGGAAGGGCTTCTGTAGAAACATTTACTGAAGTTCCTCCAGAACTATAGGCCTCTCTGTCCTGGTAAACTGGGGACAGAGTGAGGGACTTGGCCCTCACTCCATTCTACAGTGTTGGGCTCCATAGGCTGGCATGCTCCACACTGTAGGTGCAGACATCTCTGCTTTGGGGAATCATTTCTAACATGACCAGGGTCTAGTAGATCCAGAATCCATGCTGTATCCTAGCCACAGGCACCACTCCAGTTGTCTTTTTCAGCCCATTCTTGAACCATGTGACCTTAATCTTGCTTGGATGGAAGCTAGTAAGAGTAGACAAACAGGCTGCGGTGCCGAAGGGCCTCCATCTTGGAGGGGGAGATGGTCACTTGGGTCTGGTTTTAGTGGGAGAGGAAGACAAAGTATGAGAAGATAAAGCAGATTTTATTTTTAGGAACAACTCTTTCTGATGAGAAGAAACTTTCAGTCCCTCTCCCTGTCAGGTCTTAAAGGCTTCCCCCAAAGGTGTCCAGTATAAGTTCTGAGATGTTCTCATTCGTCCAGAGGGCCAGGCCTTCCAGGCCCCTCTCAGTCTGAACAGGTTCTCCTCAGCCCTGGGTTTGGCAGCAGCCACTTGAGTGGTCCTGCCCAAGGTGGGGAGAGGGAAGGCTTCAGGGCAGGTGAGAGTAGGGAGTTGATGCAGGTTCCTCAGGGTCAGTTCAACAGGAAAGTTCAGGTCTGGGGGACGAACCTCTCTCTGATCCCAACACTGGAGGTCAGCTCTAGATGTCAGGAAGTATGGGTGGGACCCACTCACCTCTCCTCCCTACCTTAAAGTTCTTTTCTCCATTGTAGTTGTATGTGTGTGTCTACATAGGCTCAAAACTCCTCCAGGAGGTCCCTCTGGGTGTTCCAACACAGCTCCTGGTTGCCTCAACTCCATCACATCCACAAAATTCCTCATTTAACTGTGAAGGGCACAGGCTTCTGATCATTGTAGATGTGTTTGCCTACAAACTGCACCCTCTCTGTGCAGATGGTGAAGTAACACTCAACCTTGTCCTGGGTCACAAAATCATTTGTGGATGGACCCAAAGCAACATCTACCTTTGACAGACTGAATGAGCTCAGCCCCAGTGATGAGGAGAGGGAGGCTCTGTGTCTCAGTGCCAGGCTGGTCACCTGGAGGACTTTGGTCTCTGAGCCCTCTCCAACCTGTCCCTCCTCACCCTGCAGAAACCTGGACAGGGGCTGCCTGTTTTGGCCTATTCTGGGAGCAAGCTTGGGGCTGGGAACCATCCTTGGGTCTGAAGAGTCCTGAGGGAGGAGCTAAATAACCCTTACAGTGCTGTCTCCCCAGAACATGTCATAGTCTGTAAGTTCTTCCTTCTCCTCCTCCCCTCCCCCAGCCCAAATCTGGAGTGCAGTGGGAAAGGAAGAGAAAGAAGCAGCAGATTGTCAGTTCAGGAAGGGATCTTAGAGGCACAGCCATTACTAGGACAGCTAATGGGCTTCAGCGGGAGGGAGGCTGAGCCTCCTTTTGGGAAATCCTCCTCATGATCCTCCACCTGCCTGCTCTCTCACCTGCCACTTCCGACGGTTTCATGGTCTGACTCTCTTGCAAGACATTCTACTACCCTAGAACCTTGCTCTGCCCCCAAAGAGCTGCTCTCCCTGGACTGCCCCATCTCATAGTGCAACTTCACTGGCTCAGTGACAGCTCCGCTCCCTTGTACAATGGCCATGCTTCGGATCGTTTTATTCTAGTTTGAAAAGAATTCCTAGTTATCAGACCTACCTCAAGTCACCTTGTCTAATCCCTCCCCTTTATAGAAGAGGAAACTGAAGAACATACCAATGAAATGACTTGTCTAAGGCTGGTATCAGAGCTGGGGAGTGAGGCGCAAGGCCCTTAACTACAGAAGCTACAGAAGCCAGCCCTCTTTCCCCTAAACCGCATTGCTCACTAACTTGTGTTCAATACTTCACATTTTATTAGGATGAGTTAAAAAAAAGAGCTAAACCCAAGATGCCGCATGACAAATGAACAAATAATCCAGTCTAAGGTAGACAAGGGACAAGTGGAGAGCTGAAGAAAAGGTTACTTTTTATTTTATTTTATTTATTTTATGTATTTATTTTTTATTTATTTAATCATTTATTATTATTAATTCATTAATTTGGTACTTAATATATTTATATACATTATTTTACTTATTTCATGCATCATTTCATGGCATATGAGATTCACTTTAATTCATTTCCATGAACATTAAGCCCCTACTATGTGCAAAATATTGCTAAACTCTGGGGATACTAAAGTAGGGCACAGAGCTTGCTCGTTAAGTCAATAAACACCAATAAAAGGAAAGACATCTAGATGACTATGATATAAGCAAGTATGAAATGCAGGCAAAGAAGATATATAGGTGAATTGGTAGGAGAAATTTGAGGTAGATCATCTCATCATATCCCTAGAAGTTCAGATTTTGGAATTGAGTGGACTGGGCCATGGTGATCGGAATAATCCAGGACTGACTGGGAAAAAAAA
The DNA here is from genome assembly GCF_011100635.1 of Trichosurus vulpecula. Lineage (NCBI taxonomy): Eukaryota > Metazoa > Chordata > Mammalia > Diprotodontia > Phalangeridae > Trichosurus > Trichosurus vulpecula. The sequence continues at coordinate 268,885,734 of NC_050579.1, read as the reverse complement.
CAATCTTAGAGTGGTTTCCTTGTCCAAACATGCTGTCCTGTGGGCCACTGGACAGGCTTGTTCCTTCTTCTCTAAGCCTCAGTTCTTCTGGAAATCTGCATCCCAGTATAGAGTGGAGTTCCTTCTTTCCTTTGTGATCAGAGGGACTAGTTAACACTTTGGAACCAAGACACACAGTTACAGGGAAAGAACTGGGCAAGGGCATCCCTGATCTAAACCTTAGGATTCATGCTAAGCTCTTATAGTAGGGGGGCAGCCAGGTGGTACAGTGGCCTGAAGTCAGGAAGACTCATCTTCCTGAGTTCAAATCTGCCTCAGACACGTACTAGCTGTGTGACCCTGGGCAAGTCACTTAATCCAAAATGAGCTGGAGCAGGAACTTGCAAACCATTCCAACATCTTTGCTAAGAAAACCCCAAGTGGGATTTAAATGTCTGGCTGAGGAATTTGTCGTTTATCCTAGAGACAATGAGAATCCACAGAAGTTTTGTGAGGAGGGGAGTGACATTGTGATACCTAGAGCTTTGCAAGATGATTGGGCAAATGTGTGAACAGTGGATTAGGGAGAGAAAACACCAGAACTGGGCTGACTCATTAAAAAGCTACAGCCTCTAAAGTCTGGGGGAGAGAGAAATTCTCTCAGGGGAACCTGGTCAGTCTTCAAACAGTCCCCTCAGCCCCACTATCTTGTTGCTTGAAACAGAAACACGCATTTACCCCAGACTAGCCTGAGTATGGCATTGGTGTCTTTGGGACTGGATATAGCTACCTGCCATTTACCACAAATATTCCTTTTGTTGTGAAGGGAAGGGAATCCCATGCAGTGCTATCCATAGTCTCTACTCCACACTGAAAGGGCTTTTCTACCCTCTTCTTGGGAACCCAGAGACCTTATCCTCAGCTTAGAACATCTAGGGAACAGCACCTCTGCACTTACCTGAGATGTCCCTGCTACTGGGACATCCTGAGAGGCTCAACACCATCAATGTCATTATGAGAATATCTGTCCAGCAGCCAGCAGAGACCCAAACACATACCATGTCAGAAATGAGGAAGAGTAAGGAGAGTGAAGGAACAGCAGGATAGATAGCCCTTACTCAATCAATAGGACCTAGCCCTCCACTTGTCACAGGAAAAATATACTTGTCTGGCGTTTCTAAGTCTCCTTAGCTGGGGTAGGCAGCTAAGTGGCACAGTGTGCCACAGAGTGTCAGGCCTAAAGTCAGGAAGATCTGAGTTCAAATCCAACCCCAGACATTTACTACCTGCATCGCCCTGGGCAAGTCACTTAATTCTGTTTCCCTCGGTTTTCTCATCTGTAAAATGAGCTAGAAAAATAAATGACAAACCACTCCAGCATATTTAGAAAAAAACACCCAAAACCAAATGAAGTCATGAAGAGTTGAACACTACTGAAGCAACTGAACTGAGGATTGTACATGGACTGAGAGAGGAACCAATAAGCCTTAAAGCTGAGCTATGTAATCTGTCTCCAGGCAGCAAATTGTTGTGAAAAACCTGTTCTTTGTAGAAGAAATAAGCTCATTAGATTCAATCCCTTACAAGCTCCTAGATGATAAATGATTATTTGTCCTTTCCTTGTCTGATATCTCCAGCCCTTTTTTCCTCTTCTGTCATCAAAATGGCATCCCAGTAGAATGTGGATCACTGAGGACAGAGACTATGTTACTTTTCTAGGGATATTCCCAGAGCTTTTGCACATTGTAAGCACTTAGTAAATGCTTTGTTCATTCAAAACATTCAAAAAATGTTTTCACTAGAAAAATTCACATTTCCAAAAATTCAAAAAATTACACATCTCATAATTAAAATAATTTATACATATTTGGTACTTTCAATTTAAAGGCGTTTTGCATACAGTAACTAATTTGATCCTTCACAACACTTTTATACAGTGATTAGGGAACTTTTAGTTCAACATTTTCTATATAAGGAAATAAAGGCTATGAAACTAGGGCCACATTTTCCATATGTAGAAACAGAGAGATAGATCCTTACCCAAGGTCACACAGGTAGGTAAATACTCACCCAAAGAATTCAAACCTAAGTTTTGTTTTTTTTTTTTTTTTGCCTAAGCCGGGCAGCTTTCCCATCTCCCAGAATCCATCCCTTGAGCCTGATGATCCATTCTAGTTACTCCTAGCTCTGGCCAAACTCCTCGAATCTGTGGGGCACAATGACTGTTTCCATTTCCTGACCTGATTCTGTCATTAACTGGCGGCACTATGCCTTCTAACCACACCAAACCACTGAAACTCTTCTTCCCAGCGTCCTCTTAGTTGCCTTTGATTTCAGTGACTTTTTCTCCTCATCCTCGGACCTCTTTAGAGCAGTTGACACTTTTCAACAACATCCCTCTGTTGGAAGTCTCCCTTACTATCCAGCACGCAATACTCTCATGCTTCCCTGGTTTAGCTCCTTTCCTTTTCATCAAGTTTTCTGTCTCCTTTCCTAATTCCTCTTTCTCCTCCTTCCATGATCAAGGTGATCCCACCATCCTGCTTTTTGGCTTTTCTCTTTCTACGATTGTAGAATGAATGAACAATTATTCATTTGATTTCTTACTATTATTTCTTACTATTTCGTAGCTTCCACAATCACCTCTATGTAATGAACTTTTAGAACTCGATTTTTATCCCCAACCTCTCACCCAAACCCTAGTTCCGCATTTCTGACTATCTATAAGTATGTGCACTTGTATAGACTTTGCCACTTTACAATGAACTTGACTGTGATGTCCACTATCATTGATTGAGCTTGGATTTGGAAGTGGCGTCCCTCATCAGTTCTTCCTAGGAATTGTGCCTGTAGCTCCTCTAGGAAGTGCCAAATGAAAAAACAACACTTTTTTTCCTTACTGCTCTATGGTGTTTCCCTGTTGATTCAACAATGTTCGGTAGGGATATATGCAAACACATGTTCTCTACATGTGTAGTCTCCAGTGACTATCTTTGACCATTTAGGGAAAGATTGGAAGTATGCTTTGATTGCTACTTAGAGTAGTTAACATTCCTTCTTTCCTTCAGGTAATAATATAACATTATTATATGATGGGATCTCTTTGTATAGTAATGAGCCACCCCTACTCACATGTGAACACCCTGAAAGACAACCCAGGCTTGACGACCTGTGTGGGCGGGCAGTTTCCAATCCAGACCATAGCTCTTGAGACTCTACAGATCTTTAAAAAATGAAAAAATACTAGAAACATCACAAGACACAATTGTTTAAATCAAAAGACATTTAATTAATCAGCATAACATTATGAGTGGCAAAAAAGGTGTCCCCATCTACATAAGACTATGTTAAGTCATTCAGTCATGTCTGACTCTACATGAACTCATGCATTTGTCCATGGCTTTTTGGTTTTGTTTTGTTTTGGCAAAGATGCTGGAGTGCTTTGTCATTTCCTTCTCCAGTATGTCTCCATTTTACAGATGAGAAACTGAGGCAAGTAGGGGTTAATGACTTATCCAGGGTCACACTTATAGTAAGTGTCTGAGGCCAGATTTGAACTCAGATCTTCCCGATGCCAGACCTGGTGCTCTATCCATTCCACCACCTAGCTGCCCCTACAAGTTACTATACCAATAATGGGAGGAGAGGATAGATCCAGGAAATCCCATGGCCTGGGAACACATGTGACCAGGGCACAAACATACCCAGGAACAACTCACACCTCCCATACTGCACAGCTGCCAAAGCCCTCTATTGTTATGATTAGGTGAAGCCATTCTACAATAATAACATCAGGGGAGCTACTTTCTCCTTTGAGTTGCGGTCCTCTGTTTTTTCTCTGGGCCGTATTGCTTTCTGCCACCTCCTTGCTGGTGTTTGGTTGCTATGAACTCACTTTGATCCTCTACTGCCATCTACTGGTCTTGATTTTTGGAGCTATGTAGCTTCTCAATTGCAGGGAAAGGGTACAAGTTCTTTCTTCAGTCACATATACTCAGCCAGGCTGGAAAAGCTGTAAGTCCTGAGAATTTAATACTAATCCTTTCAACTCTTTGTCCTCTTATATCCTTTGCCTGGCAGTGGATAGAGCACTGGGCCTGAAATCAGGAAGATGCTTCTTTCAGAGTTCAAATCTGGTGTCAGACACTTAGTAGCTGTGTGTGTGACCCTGGGCAAGTCATTTAATCCCATTTGCCTCAGTTTCCTCATTTGTAAAATGAGCTGGAGAAGGAAACGGCAAACCACTTCAGTATCTCTGCCAAGAAAACTCCAAATGAAGTCACAAAGAGTTAGGCACAACTGAAATGACTAAACAACAAATCCTTTGCCTAAACCCTTAGCTGAGTAAGTCTAAAGTTGCTTAAAATCGCATCCCTTGGACTCTGGTCATCTCTTTTTTAGTCATCCCAAGAAATCCATTTAGAAAAATTATTAAAGAGCTAAGTGGAATCAGGGTTGAGGAGAATGGTGTCATTTCCTGAAGCAATAATGCCTCTGACAGCGACGTTGCAATACAAAGGCTGAAAAGGCTCTGGGAGAGCCCCAAAACTTTGTACAACTTATTTATTCATTGATCTATTTATTTATTCATTCATTCATCTATTTATTTATTTATTTATTTATTTATTTATTTATTTTTATTTAATATATTCAGTTTTCAGCATTGATTTTCACAAGAGTTTGAATTACAAATTTTCTCCCCATTTCTACCCTCCCCCCACTCCAAGATGGTGTATAATCTGGTTGCCCTGTTCCCCAGTCAGCCCTCCCCTCTGTCACCCCATTCCCCTCCCATGCCCTTTTCCCTTCCTTTCTTGTAGGGCAAGATAAATTTCTATGCCCCATTGCCTGTGTATCTTATTTTCTAGTTGCACGCAAAAACTTTTTTTGTTTTTGTTTTTTGAACATCTATTTTTTAAAACTTTGAGTTCCAAATTCTCTCCCCTCTTCCTTTCCCACTCACCCTCCCTTAGAAGTCAAGCAATTCAACATAGGCCACATGCGTATCATTATGTATAACCCTTCCACAATACTCATGTTGTGAAATGCTAACTACATTTTGCTTCTTCCTAACCTATCCCCCTTTATTGAATTTTCTCCCTTGAGCCTGTCCCTTTTTGAAAGTGTTTGTTTTTGATTACCTCCATCCCCATCTGCCCTCCCTTCTATCATCCCCCCTTTTTTATCTTCTTCCTTCTTCTTTCCTGTGGGGTAAGATACCCAATTGAGTAGGTATGGTATTCCCTCTTCAGGTCAAATCTGATGAGAGCAAGGTTCACTCCTTCCCCTCACCTGCCTTCTCTTCTCTTCCTACAGAACTGTTTTTTCTTGCCACTTTTATGTGAGATAATTTACCCCATTCTATCTCTCCCTGTCTCCCTCTCTCAATATATTCCTCTCTTATTCCTTATTCATCTTCAACTCATCCTGTGCCCTCTCAGTCTCTCTCTCTCTCTCTCTCTCTCTCTCTCTCTCTCTCGCTCTCTCTCTCTCTCTGTATAAATATATATATATACACACACACACACACACACACACACACACACATACATACACACTCACATATACCTATATATACATAAACACACATATACATATATATACATATACATATATACACATATATGCATATTCCCTTCAGCTACCCCAATACTGAGGTCTCATGAATCATACACATCATCTTTCCATATAGGAATGTAAACAAAACAGTTCAACTTTAGGAAGTCCCTTGCAATTTCTTTTTCTTGTTCTTTTTCTTGATTACCTTTTCATGCTTCTCTTGATTCTTGTGTTTGAAAGTCAAATTTTCTATTCAGTTCTGATCTTTTCACTGAGAAAGCTTGCAAGTCCTCTATTTTATTGAAAATCCATATTTTGCCTTGGAGCATGATACTCAGTTTTGCTGGGTAGGTGATTCTTGGTTTTAATCCTAATTCCAATGACCTCCAGAATATTGCATTCCAAGACCTTCGATCTCTTAATGTAGAAGTTGCTAGATCCTGGGTTATTCTGATTATGTTTCCACAATACTCAAATTGTTTCTTTCTGGCTGCTTGCAGTATTTTCTCCTTGATCTGGGAGCTCTGGAATTTGGCAACAACATTCCTAGGAGAATTCTTTTTGGGATCTATTTGAGGAGGCGATCGATGAATTCCTTCAATTTCTATTTTGCCCTGTGGCTCTAGAATATCAGGGTAATTCTCCTTGATAATTTCTTGAAAGATGGTATCTAGGCTCTTTTTTTGATCATGGCTTTCAGGCAGTCCAATAATTTTTAAATTATCTCTCCTGGATCTATTTTCCAGGTCACTGGTTTTTCCAACGAGATATTTCACATTGTCTTCCACTTTTTCATTCCTTTGGTTCTGTATTATAATATCTTGATTTCTCATGAAGTCACTAGCTTCTACTTGCTCCAATCTAATTTTTAAGGTTGTATTTTCTTCAGTGGTTTTTTTGGACCTCCTTTTCCATTTGGCTAATTCTGCCTTTCAAGACATTCTTCTCCTCATTGGCTTTTTTGGAGCTCTTTTGCCATTTGAGTTAGTCTATTTTTTAAGGTGTGATTTTCTTCAGTATATTTTTCAGTATTTTCGGGGGTCTCCTTTAGCAAGTCATTGACTTGTTTTTCATGGTTTTCTCATATCCTTCTAATTTCTCTTCCCAATTTTTCCTCTACTTCTCTAACTTGCTTTTCCAAATCATTTTTGAGCTCTTCCATGGCCTGAGACCAGTTCATGTTTTTCTTGGAGGCTTTTGGTGTAGGCTCTATGACTTTGTTGACTTCTTCTGGCTGTATGTTTTGGTCTTCTTTGTCACCAAAGAAGGATTCCAGAGTCTGAGACTGAATCTGGGTGCGTTTTCGCTGCCTGGCCATGTTCCCAGCCAATTTACTTGACCCTTGAGTTTTTCAGTGGGGTATGACTGCTTGTAGACTAAAGAGTTCTATGTTCCAAGCTTGGGGGGATGTGCCAGCTCTGCCACAGCAGCACTCCTCCTTCCCCAAGAACCCCCAACTCAGACTGGACTTAGATCTTCTGCAGGCTCTTCACTCCTGCTCTGATCCACCACTTAATTTCTCTCACCAGGTGGGCCTGGGGCCAGAAGCAACTGCAGCTGTAGTTCTGTAGCTGCCTCACCTTGGCTGCCCCCCAGGTGATGGCTGAACCGCAAACTCTATCCCAGTCCCCAGCAGCTTTTCCCACTAACCTTCTCTGTTGTCTTTGGTTTTTGTGGGTTTAGAAGTCTGGTAACTGCTGCAGCTCACTGATTCAGGGCACTAGGGCACGCTCCGCCCGGCTCCTGGTCTGGTTGGTCTGTGCCGGTCATGCTGGGCTCCGCTCCACTCTGCTCAGCTCCACTCCCCTCCACTCACAGCTCTGTGTGGGAGAGACCTTACCCAGAGATTATCCAGGATGTCCTGGGGTAGAGCCCTGCTTCCCTCTGCCACTTTGTGGGTTCTGCAGTTCTAGAATTGGTTCAGAGCCATTTTTTATAGGTTTTTGGAGGGACTTGGCAGGGAGCTCATGCTAGTCCCTGCTTTCCAGCTGCCATCTTGGCTCCGCCCCCTTTTTCTTTTGGCAGGGCAATTGGGGTTAAGTGACTTGCCCAGGGTCACACAGCTAGTAAATGTGTCAAGTGTCTGAGGCCGCATTTGAACTCAGGTCCTCTTGACTCCAGGGCTGGTGCTCTACTCACTGCGCCACCTCATTGCCCCACAAATTTCTTTTAAAAACACATTTCTATCAATGTCATTTTTTGTGATACTAAAATACCCCATCCCAGCATCGATCCCCTTCATTCTCCCAGAATGTTGTCTCATAAAATAAATAATAGTTTTTAAAGACAAAAAAATTAGAAAGAGAAGAGGGGGGAAAATTAGCACAATTTATCAGGACATTGAGAAAATCTGAAAATATGGGCAATATATCCCACTTTAAAGACCTCTCATTTCTACAAAAGGATATATCCTTTGGCATATTCTATTCAGCATAATTTTCCCAAATTCTATCTGTTAGATCCTTGGATTTATGGATTTACTTACTATCTCTAAGTAGATTTTTGTATGATAAGGATTTCATGGGAAGGACATAAGATGAGGAATATGTAAGGTAAGGGTCACCCTTCCCCCTTAAAACTGACTAGGAAAGCAGCTTTCTTTCCCAACCTTTGAACAGCACAACCCTAGACAAGAGATGTTTGGGGAGGACAGATATGATTCTGGTCCAACACATCTTTTGTAGACTGGAGAAAAGGGTACTCAGTCTCACAACACTCCTGGGATCTACCTGTCTCTCCCATCCTTCCTCATCTATAACTAGCTTGTTAGGAATATAGACACAGTACCTGAATCTTCCCTTTTCTTCAGTGGTGGAACAGATTGCAGAGATATTTATCCATACCACCTACAAGCTATATCTATACCTTTGCTTGACCCATATGGACATACCTGTCTTAAATAGACAGATAGTAAAGCTAACGGCCTGAGGGGTTCAGGGACACCCCAAGTCACACAGCTAGTAAGTGGGAGGGTCGGAACTTGAAATTAGGCACAGACAGAATTCAAACCCACAGTTTCAGAGCTGGAAGAGACTTCACAGGTCATCTAACCCAATCCAGTCATCTTACAGATGAAAGAACTACAGTGGGAGAAGTTATGTGGATTTCCAGAAGTCATGTAGGTAGTAAGGTTCTTTGAATCCAGACCTAGGAGTCTTAGAAGTCTTTTCCCACCGCCTGAACAGTCTCAGTTCCCATTGCCCTTTTCCTAAAAGGATGCTACCTGTAGGTTTCATTGATTCCAGTGGAACATTGAATGAATACCTCCAGGCATGCCTCAGGATGGCTGTCTATAAAGATGTGGATGTCATGGAGAATGTTTGGAATCAAACTGTTGTTGTAACTAACCTGCACTTCCTTTCACTTACTGAAATTTTGTAGGTATAAAATCAACGTGTGAGGTGCTATTCTAAACATTGAAGACAAAAGTATGAAAAAGTACAGGGTAGGGAACATGGCAGAGAAGCAAAGGAAAAACAAAAGGTGTGCAAGGGATGGGAAATGAAGAGATTACCATCCTGTGCCCCACTCCTTAAATGGAAGTTGAGGAGTTCATGGCTCTGCCCTCCAATCAGATGGACAGAAATTACTGATGAGATATGAATACTGAGGGGGCAGCTAGGTGGTGCAATGGATAGAGCACCAAACCTGGAGACAGGAAGTCTCATCTTCATGAGTTCAAATCCAGCTTCAGACACTCAATACCTGTGTGACCCTGGGCAGGTCACTTGGTCTGCCTCAGTTTTCTCATCTATCAAATGATCTGGAGAAGGAAATGGCAAACCACTCCAGTATCTTTGCCAAGAAAACCCCACATGGGATGATGAATAGTTGGAAATGACTGAACAACAACCATGAAGACCTTAGTTGATTGGATCATTCAGGATGATGAGATTTCCCAATGATGAGGTTCCTGGGGCCTGGTGGAGAGTTCAAAGTTCAGAATGAGTGTATCTTGGTGGGAAATGAATGAATATTCCTGGCCATCTGTGGATCTGGATCTGTAGATAAAAGGCCAAAAGTTGTCTAGGCAAGGAATGACTTCACCATTGGTCTAATCCTTTCAAATCAGAAGTTCAATAGATCTTGTTTGGACATTAATCTCATCATCAACCCCTACCTTAGTATCTTCCAGAGTCAGTGGTTTAGAACTAGCAAATGTATGATGTTTTGGCACAATATTGCTCATGTAAGGGCATCAGTTTTCATTTACTTGTGTAGACCTAGATGGTCTTCAGCCAGTGAGAACAGCCAGCCTTTTTTAAGGCACGCTGGCAGCTAAACCTTTCTTTTTTTAAGTCTTATTGTTGCTTTAAAAAAATATCAGTAATTTATTTCTATACCACTCTACTGCCAAACTTTCCCTTACAGCAAAGAAAAAAAGTTAAAGAAAGCAACCAATACACTGTTTCTGAAAGTATATGCAAATTTCAAGTTCCCATCTCTCAACTGTGAGTATAGAAATGGTTTGATCATCTGTTATCCAAAAATGAGATTGATTATTTAAATTATTTTTCAAATTACATATTTTTATCATCATTAATTTGTCTTCTCAGTCTTCTATCCCAACCCCTCCCACTGGGAACTAAAGAAAAATAAAATTGGTTACAACCATGTATAACCAATTTTAAAAAAATGTGCATATTGGCCATATTAAAAAAAAATTGTCTCATTCTGTGTTCTGAGTCCTTTACCTCTCTGTCAGAAGGTGGCTAGGAATGTTTCATCATTAGTCTTCTGATATTGTGACTGGTCATTACAATGATCAGAATTCCTAATTCTTTCAAAGTTGTTTTCCTTTACTATATTGCTGGGTATAAATTGTTCTGGTTCTGTTCACTTTACTCTGTATCAGTTCATACAAGTCTTCTTAGGTTTCTCTGAAACCATCCTCTTCATCATTTCTTGCAACACAGTCTACCCTGGATCTGTGACAGAATTGGACAGTCAGTGACCAAACTGCCATTTGGTGGAACATGTCCATATTGCAGTGCCCCAGTACAGGTCTGAGAGTGACCTGGTATGTGTGTGGGAACTCCTTTTGCCCTGGTTCATGACCTCTCCCTGGGGGCTGGAGTATTTTGGTGGGGTTTATTCCTATCCCAACCCAGTCCCTGATGTCAGCAGACCTTCCTATCTGTCCCTCTATGCTTATGTTGGCCAGACAAAAGACTCACTGTGATGTCTTTCTGGATTTCCACATCAGGATTTGGTCTAATGTAACTTCTAGACTCGTTGAGAGGAGTTTTGCAGATGAAAGCTCAGTTATATTGTTTCCACTTGACTCTGCCTCTGATCATTTTAATTATTAATGAGAGTTCTCTGCTTTTCAGTATTTTTGAAAAAAAATATTCTAATAGTTATGTATATCCTTCTCTTGGTTCTGTTCACATTGATCTTTATTAGCTTATACAAATCTTCTGATGTTTCTCTAAATTCCTCATAGTTGTCATTTTCATGGCAAAACAGTGTTCCATTTTATTCAGGCCCAGTTGTTTGTTGAGCCATTGAACAATGGATGGCACTCACTTGGTATCTGGTTGTTTGTTTTTTATCATTATTATTACAAAATGTGTCACTGTCAATATTGTGCGCGGTTCCTTTTCATTTTTTTCTGTCATGGAATCGTAGATCTAGGGCTTGAAGAGAACTCCAACACTCTTTATTCCACGACCCTCATTTTGTAAGCATCAGAACCCAGGTCTTTGGATTCTAGAGGCAGTGTTCTCTACACTGTTCCATTATAAGTGTTAGAACTCCTTAGAAAAAACGTGATATGAGCCAAGAGGTATGAACAGCTTAGTCACTTTACTTGCATAATTTGAAAATGTCTGTTTTCGATCACACTTAAAGCAATTCAATTTCACCAAGACCTTATTAGTGTGCTTATCTTCCAACACTGTCTATTTCTATACTTTATCAAACTTTATCTTTTTTATGACTGGGAGAAGAAATCTCAGATTTAAATATATAATATTAACACATTATATATAAACATATAATCAATAATATTATTATGTACAGTATATAATAAAATATATACATATATAATTATATATTTATATATGTTATGAGTGATTTGGAACTTTTGCTTAAAAATTGAAAACCTTTCACAACTAAGATGTGAGATGCTGTTAGGTAGCAAGCTCCTGGATACTGAAAGTATTCAAGTGGAATCTATTTGTCCTCAGAAAAGAAATACTTTTGGACAGAACTATTGTGTGGAGTAGAAAGTCAGTCTAGTTCTGCTCCAGTTTTTGAAATTCTATGAAATGCCATTGAGAAGGCCCATTCCTTATGTTAAACTCTGCTCTTTGGAGAACAATGTTAGAGCAGAATGAAATAAATAGCTAACATTTATATGCACCTACTAGGTGCCAAACACTTTATGAATATCATCTCATTCCATCCTCACAACAACCCCGGCGAGGTAAATGTTATTTTATTCCTATTTTATAGCTAAGAAAATCAAGGTGAACAGTGATGTGGCCAAGATCACACAGTAAATGTCTGAGGCTAAATTTGAAGTCAGGACTTCCTTACGTCAGGCCCAGTGCTTTATCTACTGTACAACCCAAACCGGGAATGGGGAAGGGAGGTGGCAGAAGGTATTAAGCATACTTGTAGTGGTTATACCAAAGCTGTAATTACCTGTACCTGTCTGGTTCGGTTTTTTGTTTGTTTGTTTGCTTGCTTGTTTTGCTATGTTGGGAATAATAGTCATTCTGCATGATTGATTAACATGCTGGGGGTGGGGGAGTGTTGTATATTATTTGACCACCAGATGGCAATTTGGTGACATGCAAGTAGCATGATTCTCTCTCATCCTCTCCCTTCCCCCAAGCTTTTTTCTGAATTAAGTCAGTTATTCACAGTCTTGCCTTTCTTTCCAGAATTCTAGAAGTATGTAGTCTCAGTGTATGGGGTGTTTACCCAACTAGGGTAAATCACAGGATATGCAAAATGGAAGTTATCTCCTCTAGCTTGAAGGTCTATATGTCCTCTGGGAACTTGAAGAGCTTTTCTTTAGTTTCATGAATGATTCTTTAACTCTCCCACCAGGCATAACCCATGACTTCACTTTCTTTTGCCATAAAACAACAGTTCTCAAAGTATAATTGATGACCCCATCTGGTCCCTGAGATTCTTTCAGAAGCCCAAAAGGTCAAGATTAATTTTATAATAATACTAAGATGTTATTTGCCAATTAAAGTACTCCTCCATTTTCCAACTACATATCCATGTGAGGTCCTGTTTTCTTCAACCAAAACAACATATTGCAAAAGTCTGAATCTTTTATTAAATCAGACATTAAAGGAGTTTGTGAAAATATGTCAAATAATGTCACATAAATTTTTTTGGTTGGGAAAATAGAATCGTTTTACATAAAAATATTTATGTTAACATGTCATGGACTTATTACTGTCATTGTAAATTGGTATACATAAATAAGTACAAATTAATACATCTTAGTGACAAATCATGTTTTAAAAATGTTATCAGTTTTAAATCATAGTATGGTAAACATCAACAGATATAGCCTAGACTAACAGAAGTTTGTTCTCAATAATTTTTAGGAGCACAAAGGGTCCCAATCCCTGAAAGTTTGAAAATGACTGCCTTAGAAGAATGAATGCAGGACACAAGAAATAGAATCCCTGAGATTAAAGCTCTTCCCCTTTACCCCAAGAAAGAGGGAGAGCAAGAGGAAGTGGTTTTTATTTTTCATTTTACTCCTCACTTTGGACTCTTGCTGTATACCATGAAATCGAGTTATTACAAGTAATTAATTCTTATAGTACTTTAAAATAAAAAGGAAATACCTAAGTTCAGGTTTACGTTTCTGCTCTTCAGGGGTAGGGAGGAGTACTATAGAACTATGTATAAAATTAAAGGCTTGTTTCTTTTGGGGGGGGGAGTATCAAGAGAAATTTTATTTTTTTTTGTCATGAAAAACATATCCATAATAGTCATGTTGTGAAAGAAAATGTAGACAAAAAAACTTCAAGAAAAATAAAGTTAAAAAGTATGCTTTAATCTGGATTCAGATACCATCAGTTTTTTCTCTGGGGATGGATAGCATATTTCATCGTGAGTCCTTCAGAGTTTTCTTGGATCACTGGATTGCTGAGAATAGCTAAGTCATTCACAGATGATTATCTTAGAATATTGCTGTTATTTTGTCGATGGTGCATTTTACTTTATATCAGCCCATGTAAGTCTTTCCAGGTTTTTTGAGAGCATCCTGCTCACCACTTCTTATAGTACAATAGTATTCTATCATAATCACATACCCCAACTTATTCAGCCATTCTCCAATTGATGGGCATCTTCTCAATTTCTAATTCTTTGCCCCAAGAAAAGAGCTGCTATAAATATTTTTGTACACATACATCCTTTTTCTTTTTGTTTTTTATCTCTTTTTGGGATATAGACCCAGTAGTGGTATTGCTAGGTCGAAAGACATGCAGGATTTTATAGCCCTTTGGGCATAGTTCCAAATTCCTCTATAAAATGGTTTAATCAGTTCACAATTCCATGAACAATGCATTAGTGTCTCATTTCCTCCACATCTGCCCCCCCCCCATTTGTCATTTGCCTTTTCTGTCTTATTAGCCAATCTAATTTGTCATTTTCCTTTTCTGTCTTATTAGTAAATCTAATAGGTATGAGGTAGTACCCCAGAATTTTTTAATTTGCATTTCCAATCAATCATGAGTTAGAGTATTTTTTTCATGTGGCTATAGATAGTTTTGATTACTTCATCTGAAAACTGATATTATCTTTTGGTAATTTATGAATTGGGGAATGGCTCTTATTTTTAGAAATTTGACTCAGTTCTCTATATGTTTGAGAAATGAGATCTTTATCAGAGAAACTTGCTTCAGATTTTTTTGGTTATTATTACTAACTACATTTCCCTCCATCATACTCCCCCCCATTTATTTTATTCTCTCTCCTTTCACCCTGTCCCTCCTCAAAAGTATTTTGTTTCTGACTACCCCCTCCCTTCTATCATCCCCTCCCTTCTCCTATGCCCTTCCCCTCCTACTTTCTTTTAGGGTAACATAGATTTCTATACCCAGTTGAGTGTGTGTGTTATTCCCTCTTTGAACCAATTCTGATGAGAGTAAGGCTCACTCATTCTCCCTCACTTCCCTTTCTTCTCTGCCCCTGTGAAAGCTATTTTCTTGCCTCTTTTATGTGAGATAATTTACCTCATTCTACCTCTCCTTTTCTCTTTCTCCCAGTACATTCCTCTCTGACCCTTTAATTTTATTTTTTAGATGTCATCCCTTCACATTCAACTCACACCTGTGCCCTCTGTCTATATACACTCCTTCTAATTACCCCAATAATGAGAAAAGGTCTTATGAGTTACAAACATCATCTTCCCATGTAGGAATGTAAACAGTTTAAACTTAAATTCCTTATGACTTCCCTTTCCTGTTTACCTTTTTATGCTTCTCTTGAGTCTTGTATTTGAAAGTCAAATTTTCTATTCAGCTCTGGCCTTTTCATCAAGAATGCTTGAAAGTCCTCATTGAATATCCATTTTTCCCCTCATGGATTATACTCAGTTTTTCTGGGTAGTTGATTCTTGGTTGTAATACTAGCTCCTTTGCCCTCAGGAATATCATATTCCAAGGCCTCTGATCCTTTAAGGTAGAAGCTGCTAAATATTGTGTTACGCTGATTTTGGCTCCATAATACTTGAATTGTTTCTCTCTGGCTGCTTGCAATATTTTCTCCTTGACCTAGGAATTCTGGAATTTGGCTATAATATTCCTGGGAGTTTTCATTTTGAAATCTCTTTCAGGAGGTGTTCAGTGGATTCTTTCCATTTCTATTTTACCCTCTGGTTCTAGACTATCAGGGCAGTTTTCCTTGATAACGTCTTGAAAGATGATGTCTAGGCTCTTTTTTGGTCATGGCTTTCAGGTAGTCCAACAATTTTTAAATTATTTGTCCTGGATCTATTTTCTAGGTTAGTTGTTTTTCCAGTGAGATTTTTCACATTGTCATCTTTTTTTTTATTCTTTGGGTTTTGTTTTATAATTTCTTGATTTCTCACAAAGTCATTAGCTTCTGCTTGCTCCATTCTAATTTTTAAGGAATTATTTTCTTCAGTGGCCTTTTGGACCTCCTTTGCCATTTGACCAATTCTGCTTTCTAAGGCATTCTTCTCCTCATTGGCTTTTTACATCTCTTTTGCCATTTGTCCTATTCTGTTTTTAAAGGTGTTATTTTCTTCAGTATTTTTTTTGTGTCTTCTTTACCAAGGTGTTGACTCATTTTTCATGATTTTCTCATTTCTCTTCCCAATTTTTCCTCTACCCCTCTTACTTGATTTCTGAAATTCTTTTTGAGCTCTTCCATGGCCTGAGACCAATTCATATTTTTCTTGGAAACTTTGGATATAGCAGCTTTGACTTTGTTGTCATCTTCTGAGTATATGTTTTGATCTTCCTTTCTATAGTGAGAGATTTTTTTGTTGTTGTTTGCTCATTTTCCCAGCCAATTAATTGACTTTTTAGCTCTTTCTTAAGGTAGGGCTCTGCTTCCAGGGTGGAGGGCTAAATGTCCCAATCTTTAGGGGCTTTATGCAGCTGTTTTCAGAGATACTTCTGTGGACCTGTAAATTTTCAGTTCTTCCAAGGTAGTAAGGCCTAAGGAGGGGTGTTTACTACCCTTCTGGCCTGTGCTGTGATCTGTGAGTGACCACAAGCACTCTTCCCTGGATCTGTGAGAAGGGTCCCCCCTCCACTGTAGCCCCAAGCTCTGCTATGCTAGTGCTCCTTCTTACCCTGGGACTGTCACCCAGGCCTGTGACACAGATTCAAGTATGGACAAAGTGACAGAGTCCTGACTCAGTGCTAGCAAAAAAAAGACCCCTGTAATCTCCATCTGACCAACTGTTCAATGCCTTTGCCATCTGTGGGCTAAGAGCTCTGGAAGTAGCTCCTGCCATGCTGATTCAGCTAGTCCCAAGGTCTGCTCCTGGTTTGCTGGGGCTTGGGCTGTGCTGGCACAGCCTGCACTGGGAATGTGCCCCATTCTCACCCAGGTGTGACAGATGTTTCCTGCTGACCTTCTAAGTTGTCTTTGGCTGTAAATTTGTTTCATTCCATCTTTTTGTAGATTTTGCTGCTCTAGAACTTATTTAGAGTCATTATTTAAACTTATTTTGAGGGTTTTGGGGGAGAGTTCAAGTAAGTCCTGGCCTTTACTCCACCATCTTGGCTCTGCCTCTCAAATTAAAGGCTTGTTAAGCCTCAGTGGACATATAGCACTTTAAATTGGACTTGGGAACTTCCAGCTTGTACACCTGTGGGCTATCCAACCAAACATATCCCTCAAAGTTTCAGGCTATATTTAAGACACAGACACAAATACAAGTCTTAGCAGACTAAACTTTAATAGAAGGAAAGCACACAGGTTAGTATAAAGAAATAGCTTAGCAAACAGTAAGAAAACACATCACAATTGAATATCTGTTAACGAATAAGCAAGTGGATAGGGGAAGGAGTGGAATAGGAATAATTCAATTACTCCACAATTCTTTATAAACATTGGCAATCTAGACAGAGCTTTGGCCATCCAGGTAAGCTGGCAACATCTAGAACAGTTATTAGACTTCTCTGCTGGTTCTGCTATGAAGAAAATAGAGGCTAACAATACCATTGTCTTCATTGTGGATGTCAGGGCCAATGCGCATCAGATCAAGCAGGCAGTAGAGAAACTATGTGACATCAGTGTGGCCAAAGTCAACACACTGATCTAGCCTGATGGGGAGAAGAAGGCCCATGTCTGCCTTGCTCTAGACTATGAGCCATTGCATATTTCCAACAAAATTGGAATCATCTAAACTACATCCAACTGGCCTGTTCTACAAACAATAAAAAGTTTTCCAGCTTAAAAAATGAAAAAAAAAACTGATTTTGCAGGGGCTAATGGTTAGTTTCCAGAAATTTACCCCACTTTTGGAGATGTCGCCTAGAGCACCACATCCATTTCTGATTGCTGCTCCCTATTCTAGATGTTTCTAAGCATCTCTCTAACATTTGGATACAGAATTTTGCCAGGAATCAAGGACAAATTCATGGGCCTATTGTTTGAAAAATCTATTTTCTTCCTTGAAAAAAACAGGATGTGGGCTCTTCTCAGCAATGTGATATCTCCCAGTCTCAATGACATTGCATACATCACTGACAGCAGCTAAGCAGTGACAATCTTTTAGCACCTGAGAAAGAGCTCTTCTACACCACCTTACTTGAATTCCTCAGCTGTTCAGTTGTTTTTCAGTTGTTTCTGACTCCATTTGGGTTTTTATTTATTTATTCATTTTTTTAGCAAAGATATTGTAGTGATTTTCCATTTCTTTCTCTAGCTCACTTTACAGATGAGGAAACTGAGGCAAACAGGGTTAAGTGACTTGTCTAGGGACACAAAGCTAGTAAGTATCTGAGGGTGGCTTTGAACTCAGGAAGATGAGCCTTCATGATTCTAAACTCAGTGTTCTATCCACTGTACCACCCAGCAAGGACAGCAAGGTGTTCTCCAGTCATCTCTTTACTTATCTTGGTTATCAACTTTGCATGTGTATGTGTGTGTGTGAGAGAGAGAGGGAGAGAGAGAGAGAGGGAGAGAGAGAGAGAGTTCTAGCAGATTCTATGGAAAATTGAGGCATTCCATCAATACATTGCCCTACGTCTGCACTGGGCTTATGATCTATTTTTCATAATTTTCACCTATCACTTCTTCTGTCTGTCCAGCTGGTCAGTACCATACTTCAGTGACAAAATCTCTTTAATTTCTGCCTCATTTGACCTTCATCCAACTATTTATCACTATGCTTCCTCTCTTCTATTTGCTGGATTTACTCAAAGGAGCATATTTTCTTAACAACCAAAGCTACCCCTCCTATGGGAATGCTATCAGGTGCATTACTTATCCGGATTCTTTTGAATAAAATTTAGTCATGGTTTTCATTCCATGCAGTCTCAGTGATATTTCTGAAATCAAAATTACTTCTTTTTCTTAGGTCCTCTAAGAGTCCTTCTTATTTATTTTTGTGGTTGTTTTGTCCTTCATTCAGGAAGAGGACCAATGATATCCAGAAGGTGATGTTGAGAGTTGCAAATTAATTAGATTTAAGTGAGACAGGGCAGTGCAAAGTCACCATCCTCACTCTCTCCTTCATAGCCATCTGGGTCCAATGCCAAGATATAGACCAGGATGACTGGAGATGGTCCCCAGGTGTTTCCACAATCTGGCTAGCAGCTTCTGTGGGGGTGTAAGATCCACCCACAGCCAGCACCCAGAAAGCTGCTGGCATGCTGGGAAAGCACAGGTTCTTTTGATCTGCTTTAATAAGGAAAGCAAGGTTGAAGGGGTTGACAAGCTTACTTTAATCCAGCATACAGACAGCATTCACTTAGTTCAGGGGAAAAAGCCAGCACCCTGAACTTCAGAATAAAATACAAATAAATTATAAACATCAACAGACAGACCCAATACAGATTCAGTTACCAACATCTAGGTTCAGCCCGGGAGCTCAGAACAAGGGCTGGCCCAGAGTCACTCGAACCACCAACTGCTGCAAGTAAGAGAGCTCCAAAGAACAGACAGCCAACCCATGGTTTTTATATCTTTTTTAGCGTCAGGGGTGAGTCACACATGCGACTCACCCACGTGACCTAGAATCATCACAGAGAGGTGGACTTAAACCCACGTGGTCTAAAAGCTTCTGCTCTCCCAGACACGTAAAGTAGGCCCTCCCTGGAGTCAGCCCCACCTTGGGCCCCACCTTAGTTGCCAATCCATACCCACTAAGGTTTTACACATAATAGGGGTTTGGGCCTGGGGCTTAGCACCTAGTAAGACTCAATCAAAGACACTGAATTAATCAAAGGAAACAAAGGCCAAACTCTTCAAGGGCACTTGTTGAACTAAGTGCTAAGGAGCCCATTTTGATTACCAACACACCAGGCAGCGTGAGACCTTGGCTTTTTTAAGCTAAGATCTTTCCCAAGTCTCTGTTTGTCTGAGGCAAAGCTCATTCAGTAAATGAGGCAAAATGGCCTCTTTTGCCTACTAAGAAATCAGTCTGGAAGAGGAAGACCTTCAGGGTTTCTGGCCAGAACAGAAACAATGCCATTTACACTCACTCTGAGTCATCAAAACCCAAACAATGAACAAGAGAGGCTTGGACTGGGACCCATTATTGGCCAATTAGTGAGAGCCAAAGGGATTTGTGTTTAAAGGATAGCAAAGTACTTCCATTTAAATCCCAATGAGCTTTATCAAAGCCTGGTTTCCCCATGACCCAATACATGGAGCACTGGGCCTGGAGTCAGGAAGACCTGAGTTCAAATCTAGCCTTGGACACTTACTAACTGTGTGACCCTAGGCAAGCCACTTGATCTCTGTTTGTCTCAGCTTCCTCAACTGTAAATGGAAATAATAACAAGCACCCACCTGTTTCAACAATCTGGCTTCAGCTGTTGTGGGGCTGTAAAACCAACAACAACCAGCACACAGAACGCTGCAAGCCCAAGTTCTCTTGATCTGCTTTACTAAGGAAAGCAATGTTAAGGGGTTAACAATATTACTTTAATCCAGCATACAAATATCATTTGCTTAGTTCAGGGGAAAAAGCCAGCACCCTGAACTTCAAAGCAAATACAAACAAATTACAAACAGCAACAGACAGACCTTGTCTGATTCAAATCTCAACGCACAGTTACCAGAGTTTAACAAAGTCCCAACATCCAGGTTTACAAGCTGGAGGGCTCCTAGCTACAGCTGCCAGGAGTCTCCACATCAGCACACCGCCGAGAGTGACAGCCCTAAGCAAATATCACTCTTTAGCCGTCATCAAACATCATCTGAGTGACCAGAACTTAAGCTCTTACTATTGGCTCTGGTCTTAGCAACTCCCCTTAGGACCCTGGGGGCTTCATGCCCACATCAGCTTAGCACCTAGTAGCTAGGGGTTTGGGGCCTACTTGGGAGTGAAGATATAATCAGACCTCCCTTCATTGGCCCCACCTGGGGCCCCACCTTAGTTACCAATGCACCACCCTGCGGAGTTGTTGTCAGGATATAATGATATATTTATAAAGTGATTAGCATGGTGTGTGGCACATAGTTAAGTGCTACATAAATTATCATTCCCTTCCCTCCCTCACTGACAGCCGAGGTGATTTTAGACTTCTCAACCCCCAAATGCCAAAGACAGCTTCCAAGGTCAGTGGGAAAGGTCTCACATCTGGGTGAGAGAGGAGCTTGGTCTGGCCCCAGACCCAGGGTGGTGGCAGCTACTGCCTTAGCGACAACTGCGTTTGAAGCTCTAGGCTCATAGATGGTGGGGGGATGGAGTGGCTGATCAGAGGGAGACTTCAGGGATCTTTGCTGGCACTGAACTAGGATTCTCTTGCTTTGCCCTGATGGCATCAGGGTTGAAGTCCTGGGTGGTAGTCCTGGGGTGAGGAGGAGTGCTGGGGTGGCAGAGCTTGTGGTGGTAGTGGAGAGGGAATCCTCTTCACAGTTCCAAGGCAGAGAAGAGTGCTTGTGGATGCTCACAGACAAGAGCACAGGCCAGGAGAGGAGTAAATACCTCTCCTTGAATCACACCACCTTGGAAGAACTGAAAATTTACAGCTTCCTAGAAATATCTTTGAAAAAAGCTGCACAAACCCCTGAAGGTTGAGGCCATACACTCTCCACTTAACAAAAAGTTCAAAAGCCCAGTAGTTGGCTGGGAAAATGAGCAAATGGGGGAAAAAATCATACTATAGAATCTTATTTTCTGGGTGAAAAGGTATTGTCTCATATCCTTGGTGACGAGAAAGATCAAAGCATACAACCAGAGAAAGAGAACAAAGTCAAAGCTCCTACATCCAAAGCCTGCAAGAAAAAAATATGAATTGGTTTCAGGTCATGGTAGAGCTCAAAAAGGATTTTGAAAATGAAGGAAGAGAAATAGAGGAAAAATTGGGAAGAGAAATGAGAGTGATGCAAGAAAATCATGAAAAATGAGCCAACAGCTTGGTAAAGGAGACACAAAAAATACTGAAAATAACACCTTTAAAAACAGAATAAGACAAATGGCAAAAGAGGTCCAAAAAGCCAATGAAGAGAAGAATGCCTTAAAAAGCAGAATTGGCCAAATTGAAAAGGAGATCCAAAAGATCACTGAAGAAAACAATTCCTTAAAAATTAAAATGGAGCAAATAGAAGCTAATGACTTTATGAGAAATCAAGAAGTTATAAAACAAAGCCAAAAAATGAAAAAAATAAAAGACAATGTGAAATATCTCAGTGGAAAAATCACTGACCTGAAAAATAGATCCAGGAGAGATATTGTAAAAATTGTTGGACTATCTGAAAGCCATGACCAAAAAAAGAGCTGAGACATCATCTTTTAAGAAATTATGAAGGAAAACTGCCCGGATATTCTAGAACTAGAGCATAAAATAGAAATGGAAAGAATGCACCAATGACCTCCTTAAAGGATCCCAAAAGGAAAACTCCTAGGAATATTGTAGCCAAATTCCGAGTTCCCAGGTCAAGGAGAAAATATTACAAGCAGCCAGAAAGAAACAATTTGAGTATTGTGGAAACACAATCAGGATAACACAAGATTTAGCAGCTTCTACACTAAGGGATTGAAGGGCTTAGAGTAGGATATTCCAGAGGTCAAAGGAGGTAGGATTAAAACCAAGAGTCACTTGCCCTGCAAAACTGAGTATAATCCTTCAGGGAAAAATGGAATTTCAATGAAATAGAGGCTTTCCAAGCATTCTTGTTGAAAAGACCAGAGCTGAATAGAAAATTTAATTTTCAAATACAAGAATCAAGAGAAACATGAAAAAGCAAAGTTGAACTGTTCACATTCCTACATGAAAAGATGATAATTGTAACTCATGAGAACTTTCTCATATTGGGGTAGTTGGAGGGAATAGATAGATAGATAGATAGATAGATAGATAGATAGATGATCTGAATATGAAGGGATGATACCTAAAAAAATAAAATTATGTGTTGAGAGGAATGTACTGGGAGAGAAAGGGAGAGGTAGATTGTAGTAAAGCATCTCACATAAAAGAGGCAAGAAAGAGTGTTTTACAATGGAGGAGAAAAGCAAGGAGGTGAGAGGGAATAAGTGAGCCTTACTTTCATTGGATTTGGCTTAAGGAGGGAATAACATATACACTCAATTGGGTATGGAAATCTGTTTTACCCTACAGGAAATTAGGGGGGAAGGGGATAAGAGAGGGGGGATAATAGAAGGCTCAGCAGGTTGGGGGAAGGGGTAATCAGAAGCAAAATTTTTGTGGACAGTTCAAAGGATAGAATAGAATAAATGGAGGGCAGAACAGGATAGAGGGTAATATAGTTAGTCTTTCACAACATGACTTTTATGGAAGTGTTTTGCATGACGACAATGTATAACCTATATCAAATTACTTACTTTCTCAATGAGGGTAATTGGAGAGGGAGCAAGGGAGAGAATGTGGAACTCCAAGCTTTAAAAATAAGGGTTAAAAATTGTTTTTACATGCACCTGGGAAATAAGATACACAGGCAATGGAGTATAGAAATCTATCTTGCCCTACAGGAAAATAGAAGGGAAGGGAATAAGAAAAGGGGTGCAGGGTGATAGAAGGGAGGGCAGATTGGAGGAAGGAGTAATCAGAATGCATACTGTCCTGGGGTGGGGGGAAAAGGGAAATGGGGAGAATATTTGGAATTCAAGATCTTGTGAAAGTAAATGTTGAAAACTGAAAATAAATAAAGTTATTTAAAAAAAGAAAACAAGTAGTATGCAATGGAGAATCATGGTTTCATATGTAATCATTTTTTCTGTTTTTCTTTGTGTATGTGGATGTTCATGTTTATTGCCATTTGTCAAGTTCATAGTGAAAAATAAAATTGAAAAAACAAAAAAAAGTGAATGTTGGAAACTCTCTTTACATGTAATTAGAAGAAATAAAATAATATTAAATGGGGGAAATAAATACATCAAAAAGAAAGAAACAACCCAAAACTTTAATCTCTTAGCATAAATTGGATAACCCATAGACATCTCAAAGTCAACATATCCAAATCAGAATTTAATTATTTTTCCCCAAACCCTTCCTTCTTTCTGACTTTCCTTTTTCTGTTATGGAGACTATCATACTTCTAGTCATCCAGACTCTGCTATGGAGGCCCCACTCAAACCCACAGAGCATGACCTCCACCAGTCCTTCTTTTCCAGACTGATACTCTCTTTATATTTCTAGATGTTTCTGTCTCAAATCAGCAGATCTATGTTAAACACCTACCATTTGGAAGGTACTGGGAACACAAGGAAGAACAATGAAACATGCCTGGGTTAAAGGGAAGCATTCTATTCTATGCAAACAAAATGTGATTGCCAGTTTTGTTGTGTGAACAGCAGAGGAAACTGCTCTGTCATTATACACACATACCTATATACGTAACATATCTACATACATGCATATATACAAGCATGCACATATATGTGGGTGAGAAGGGGGGGAGAGAGAAAGAAATGAAGAGGGAGAGAAGGAGAGAGAGACTGGAGGAGGAGGATGTGGCGAGAAAAGGGAGAGGGGTTAAGGAGGAGGGAGAGGGAAATGGAGAGAGACAGAAGGAGGAGAAAGGCGAAGGGAGAATAAGAAAGTAATGGGGGAAGGAGAGGGAAAGGAAGAGGCAGATTGAGACAACCATCTGGAAGAATGCCCAACTCTGTAGCTACACAGATTGAGTAATGTCATAATTTATAATTCAAGTCATAGATGGTGTCATCTATGATTGAACTGAACTCTAGTGAGTTCAGTTCAGCCCCTGACTGGTGCAGGATGCCTTCTTCTCTCCCTGAGTTGGCTCCTTTTTCCTCAGTTCTCTATGTCCTATGTCCTCAGAGCTCCCTAGGTATTAGTAGGTTATGCGTGGCACAGACCTGAGCAGACAACTCCTGTATCCTCTTTGTGTCTGCAGTCATGCTGACCCCAGGGGAGAAGGACAGTTCCCCAGATAGGACTCTTCCAGAGCAGCTAATCTCATCTAGCCAGATGGGCCCTGATCCTTTTCCAAAATTAGCAGAGACCATGGCTTTGAGAGCCACTCTGCATACCACATGAGTATCACTCATGTCCCAAGAATCATCACAGATGATCCCCCAGGGGCCATTGTAGTAGATTTCAACTGCCACAGCAAGGATCTCTCCTATTCACCAGATGGAGCTGTCCATTTTCTGTAGAAAGAGATTCTTGCTAATTGTTCACATTCCAGGGGCTTAGAAGAATTTCCTAGGATTGTCCAACTCTTCCTTATCTGCAAAAAGGAGTAGTATCTTCTCTTGATCAGATTGTGAGTCACCAAATAGCTGGGTCTGGGTTTGATTTCCTGCAACAATCACATTTCTCAGATTCATGAAGCTGGAGGTTGGAAGTTGGGTCATGGAAGGGAAAAGTAAGGCAAGTGTGTCCTGAAGAAAGGCATAAGGGTGAGTAAAGGAGAAGAGGTGAGCAAATTGGAGGTGGGGAGTGGTTTTAGCCTTAAATGGTTCACTTTAGTTGTTCTTACTGACCATTTCATTCCTCTTACACCCTCTTTGCTGGGCTTCCAACCCCTTCCATACCCAAAACATTTGTGATATTCTGTAAAGAAGTAGTTCAGTGAGAAACACTGCAGCACTCCCAGCTGACCATATTTCTGGAAGTTTCCATCACCTTCTGCCAGGTCCAGCATCTTTGACTTGTGGGTGGGTAGCTTCCCTTATTCATGGTTCTGCCACGACCTGTAGGGTAGGGGCTTTTAACATACTGTCTGTATGTTAATTCATTTCCTTTGGAATCCTACATATTTTATTTTATGTATTAAATAGCATTATTCTGAGGAGAGATCCATAAACTTTACCAGGCTGTCCAAGTATCTATAACCCCGCAAAACTTTAAAAATCCCTGCTTTAGGAGCACAACTATCTCTTTTGACATAGGTATGGATGAATTCCTTCTCTCAGTACTTCAACTAAGACAAAAATTGATGTTTTTAAATGGCACTGTCCTATGTTACTGGGAAAATAAAGCAAAAGGAGACACTTGACACTCTTAAACATCAGAGAAATATTTTCCCGAGATAATTCTAGTAGAGGCCGGCTGAGGTGAGCCTGATCTTTCCAATCTTTACCTCAATTCTGTCTGGGGTCTTACTATTCGGAAACTCAGACACTCACCATCTAATTCACATTCACTGTTGACGTACAGGCTTTACCATTACCTTGAGCTAAAATTTGGTCTCCTCACATCTTGTTTTAAGTAACACATAGAGCTATGGGGTCTTCAACGATTCCCTCAGCCATCAGTAAGCACACCTACTCCTGCCAACTCCCAGCACTGACTGCCTTTCTTGACCTGTCTCCAAACCACAAAATTCCTCAGAGATGGAGTTCCAGAAATACCTGGTCCCACAGATCTTTCCCAGCCTTAGTTTATCAAAATCGATATTTTTTCTTTTATCTGTTTTTTAAATGCTTTTAATCGCAAGGGCTAATTGTTAGTTTGACCAATATTACCTACAGGGAGGTACCCTACTTTTCACTTTGACTACATTCTCATAACTCAGGTCCTGATCTTCCAACACCTTCCCTATTCTCCCAGTATACCTCACCACACCCATATATGTAAAGCAGAGTACTTTCCCACAATTCCAACTTACAAATTTATAATGCTACCAACATTTTATACACATATCCAACAAGAGTAATGTTTTCTGGCTCTGACATGTATTAGCTATGTAATCATGGGAAAGTCCTAAACCTGAATCTATTTCCTCATTTAAAGTTAGCATATAATAATACTTGTATCTCCTAATTTTCAGGGTTACTGTTTGAGGAAAGCACTCCAGGAATTATAAAGCACAATATTTGTTTTAACTATGATTATTTTAAGGAAAAAAGTAAGAGGAAAAATTCCTAACTACAAAGGAAGAGTATTACTTCATCAAACCTTTTGACGCAATATGACCTCAGGTGGGAAAAAAATTATTCTGGGCAAACCTAAATCCCCCTGGAGCTTTAGATCTGAATTTTGAATTCAACTCTTCTTTACTTGAACCTTACTGACCAGAATCCCAATTTAATGAGATCTAATCATTTTTATGTTCTCCATAACTATGCCACTAAATTAGCAAGTAGAAATATCTTTGAGAGGAAGAAGGAACAAAATGAACAGAGAGGAAAGGAAAGAAAGACAGAAGAAGATGAAATGAGAGCAAGAGCAGGGAAGCAGTTGGACAGAAGGGCCCAAATACTTTATTGGTCTGGCACAATCCCCTTAGCTTTCAGGATGTGCAAAATGCTTGATTAATAAGCATATAAGGGAAAGAAGGCAATATGCAACAAATTTAAAGAGAACACAGGATTGTCAAATTTTAAAATACCAAAATGTTACTTGAAGATACCCTTTATATGGTTTTTACATATCATAGAAGCTTATAGGTAGAAATATCTTCCTCACATCCAGCCTGAGCTTGCCATGTAACACTAGCATGGCGATTTGGGGGAAATACCCTGAATCCTTTATTAAAACGAATTGAGATACACCTGGTTCTTCTTCTTGTCCAAGGCTAGTTCATTTTGTCCACTTCTTTTTTTGGTAATTATTTTTTTTATTGTAAACTTTAATACAAAATGAGAAAAGAAAAAAATATTGCCAAGTACACAGCAGAACATAAGAGAAGACTCAATATAAAACAATAAATTTTCATTTCAAGAAAACCTATATAATAAAAACTACAGCTTGTTTTCCCAGCTACTCTTTGCTTCCAACTATTCTTTGCTTCCTTGCAGGTTTTCTTTTATTCTGGGCTGTGCACTTTGTATTTTATTTTTCTGTCCCTTCTCTCACTGTCCCCTCTCTCCCCATCCCTAAAGAAGGCTATAATTATACGTGGTCACATATACATAAATAACAATAAACATATACACATATACTCACATACATATATTTAAGACCATACCATGCATATTTCCAATTGTCATCTCTTTCTCTGAAGGTGGGGATGGCATCTCCTTCATAAGTCCAAGTCTTTCTATGTTTTTCAAAATCAACCAGCTCATAGGTTTGTACACCACGGCAATATTCCAAAATGATCACATCCTATCTAAGAAAGTTTTCCCCCCAATTTTCTGCATTCCGTCTGTTCTTGGCTACATTGGTTTTATTTATACAAGAAAATTTTAATTTAAAATAATCAAAATTACTCATTTTACACTTCAACAATACTCTCACCTTATAATATAGTTTAAGGTCAGACATTGCTGAATCTCTTTCCTTTACATCTTTTTCCCCTGGTTTCCTTGAAATTCCTAACCTTTTGTTCTTCCTAATGATCTTTGCTATTATTTTTCTCTAACTCAGTAAGATAATTTTTAGTAATCTAATTGGAATGGCATCACATAAATAGATTAGTTAGGTAAAATTGTCATTTTTAACATAAACATTTTAACAATAAAACAGTAAATATTACTCCAATTTAAATCTGACCTTATTTTTATAAAATGTGTTTTTATGTTTATGTTCATATTGTTCCTATGTCCATTTTGGCAGGTATACTCTCCAGTATTTTATATAGTCTAGTTATTTTAAATGGTCAAAAACAATGTTGAATAATCTTGCTGACACATAATGTAGTTTGCCAAATGTAATTGACTTTTGATTAAGTCTATTTTAGCTTTAACTTTGTCTGAGATCATGATTACTACTCCTGCTTTTTTTTAACATAATAAATTCTACTCCACCCTTCATCTTCATGTGTATCTCTCATTTTTATTGTGTTTCCTGAAAGCAACATGTTGTTGAATTCAAATTTTTAATCTGCTATCCATTTCCATTTTATGGGTAATCACATTCTACGCTATAACTATTTGTTGTGTATTTTCCTCCTTCCTATTTTTCCTTACTATCCTTCTCACCCTATTTATTCTATCCTTATTCACTCCTCTACTTTATTGCTACCTGCTACCCTGCCTCCTGTTCCTTCACCTACCCAGTGCTCTAAAAGTCCTTCCCTTATCCTCTCCTCCTACCCTATATCCTTGCCCTCTTGTTTCTTTATGAATTTAGAAGACTTTAGATATATATGTTGTTCCCTCATTAACCCATTCCCTATGACAGTAAGGTTCTAGCACTACCTACCTTCCCCCCACTACCTGTTTCTGTAACAATTCTTGCCTTTATGCCTCATTTGTATAAGTACTCTTTTTTATCTTTCCCCTACAGAGTTTTTAGAATAGCCCCATCATACTTAGTTCAGCCCAAGCCTTTCTTTCCAAGTACCCAAATAATGATAACAATCATAACAGTACTGATAACATATTTACATATGAGAAGTAAACAATTTTGACCTTATTGAATACCTTATATTTCTCCTGGATCTTATATATCTTATATATAATATTCCATTAAGTTCTGCTATTTTTGTCACAAATACCTGAAAGTCTTTCAGTTCATTAAAAATCCATTTATTTTTCATTCAGGATTATACTTAATTTTGCTGGGTAAGTTATCCTTAGTCACAACCCCAGCTTTTTTGCTCTGTGAAATATAATATTTCAAGACCTATAGTCCTTCAACATAGTAGCTGCTTGGTCTTGTGCAATTCTTATTGTAGCTCCAGGATATTTAAAATGTTTCTTTTTCTTGTTGTTTGCAATTATTTGTCCTTAACCTGGGAAGCTTTGAAAGTTGGCTATGATGTTCCTGTAAGTTTTCCTCCTGGACAAACCTAAATCGTAGTTCTGCTTTGTTTTCTCATTCTAGAACTTCAGGGAAGTTTTCCTTGATAGTTTCTTGTAATGTTGTATCAAGATCCTTTTTTATTGTAATTTTCAGGTAGTCCAGCTATTCTTATATCATCTCTCCTCGATCAGTTCTCCAAATCACTAGTTTTTCTGATGAGATATTTCACATCCTCTTCTATTTTTTTCATTCTTTTGATTTTGTTTTATTATTTCTTGGTGTCTTAGAATGTCCTTAGCTTCCTATGGCCCAATTCTTGTCTTCAAAAAATTATTTTCTTCCTAGTTTCTGATTCTCTATTTCAATTTGGTGAACTTTCTTTTCATAATTTTCTTGATTTTCTTGGATTACTCTTATTTTTTTTCAAATTTTTCTTTGATTTCCCTTACTAGATTTTTGAAGTCCTTTTTAAGTTCTTCCAAGAACTCTTTTTGTGTTTGGGACTATTTGATGGTTCTCATTGAAAAAAGGAGTAGCTTTTTAAGCTTCATTATCTTCCTCTGAATAGGAACCCTGATCTTCTCTAACCTCATCATAGCTATCTATGGTTGGGTTCTTTCTACTTTGCTTGCTCATTTTTATTTTTATTTTGTTTTAGCTTTTATTAGTATAATCACGTTCTAGTGTGCAGGTGGAGCTAGAAACTTAGTTTTCAATATCATGCTCCACGTTATGTGGAAGGAGTGAAGGGAGAAGGCACCTGCTCCATTAGGAACTTTTTATTAGTAAATATTCAAATAGCTGTTTGACCCCCGAGGACTGAATTTTATTAGAAGACTAGCTGCACTGTAGTAGAGTGGAAAGAACCCAGGTTCTAGAGTCAGGTGCCTCCTCTGGTGCTTACTGCCTGGATGACTTCGAATGAGTCACTAAACCTCAATGGGCCTCAGATTCTCTCACCTATTAAATTAAGATGTTTGACTGGTTCCTTATGAAATGTCTTCCAGCTTTAAAAATGACCCCTGTGCTTTATAACATGCCTTCTTATTTTGGGGATTGGGACTCAAGGGATGGACAAGAAGTAATTGTCAAAGTGAACTCATTCTCTTTGCTTACTGACCCTGGGTATCTCATATAGAGGATTATGGGGTTTGTGTGGCCAGCTCCTGGTTCTGTGCTAGAAGTCCCCAGGGAGTTCTGGCTGCACAAGATTGTCCAGAATGGTTCATCTTGAGGCTTGGGAGGCCCTGCAGACCTCAGACCCCTTCTTGGATTTGGGTTCATTCTCTTTGCAAACTTCACAAGACTGTACTTCTGGACCCTCCCTTTCCAGCTACTCTTTAGGCTATGGTACAGATTTTTGGCATATGTGTCTCTTCTTAGAGCTATGACCAAGTCTGATAACCAAATTCTTCACCTAACCCTGCCTCACAATCAAAATATATGCTCTGCCAAAAGAGTCACCCAAATTTTGTGAATAGGCTTAAGTATTTGACGTTGAGACCATATCAGGCAATCCAGAATGTTTAAACATGAAATCCTAGGCTCTCTGGTATCATGTATACTTGAAGCCAGCCTCCATGCACAAGTCACTAGGAACAGCGACTAAGCAGTAAGTTCCATTGGTTCAATTCAGGAATGCTACTCTAGGCTAGATTTGAGCATGGTTTCCATCATTGTTTACCACTTCAGTTGGGGAGTATGCTGTAGAGGTTATAGGAGCAACTTGAGCCACAGCCCAAAACTCAAACCTGTGAAAACCTCCACCCACCAAAATGAGGGCACAGGCTAAGAGCACCCAGGTGCCAAGATGGCCTTCCCAGTGTCACCTCATCTCCACTCCACTTTTCCTCACTACAAGCTTCACATCCCAACTCCACAAAGGGTTATATGAACCCAGATACACTGTCTGCCCCATTATCTGATGCTCCTAAAAACCATAGTGGAAATACCAGTGCATTCAGCTGCTTCTCACTTCACCAGTTCCATCAGAGTTGTTTAAGGGAAATTTCTTTGCACAATGTGGTCTCTTCTGCCTTCACTTTCCCCCAGAGAGAACTGATACAAGCCTTCTCTACTCCTCAGCTTCTCTTTCTTCCCAGTTCCATTTTTTCTCCTGTCTTGCCTCATGTTGTCAGTCTTTTCCTTTCCCCAAACAAGCTCCTTTCTGTTTCTTCATCCAATTCCCAAAAATTTTGAAACGTCCTCTTTTTTCCTCCTTACCTTTAATGCCCAGAGCCTCTATGGTCTCTCACTGTCCTGCTGCAGAACATGTTCAGCATGTTCATTTGTTCAGATCCACAAACCTTCTGGTAGTACCTGCATGAATTTGATGAGGATGAGCAGATCCACATGGACTTTGACAGGAAGGAAACAGTCTGGTGGCTTCCTGAGTTTGGCCACATCTTCAGTTTCAATGCCCAGATTGGGCTAGGCAACATTACTGTGGACATGGTTAACTTGAACCAACTTATCGGGCAAACCAACCACCCCAGGCCACCACTAGTGTACACCTCTCCCACTCTGCTCTCTTCCCTGGGTGTAGCCAGTGTGGTATTGGTGGGGAGGAGGCTACTAAGGGTTCAGGCTCTGTAATATACTGAGACTTTCCCCAACTCATGAGAATTCTGGACCCTCTCAGAAGAAGCTTCTCTTTCTAGTAATCAATGCCTTTTCCCTAGAGTCCCTAGTTGGGGTCAAAGGGGACAAAAATATTCGGTCTCTGATATGAATTACTCCACATTCCAGGTTGGTTCAACCAACCTGAAGCCTGAGAGACACGGCTCTGTCTTCAGTGACTTTTTTTTTTTAACTTAGGAACCTTGTTCCTGCCACCAGGGGCATCTGCCCAGGTCATTCATGGAGTGAGAGGAAAGGAGATTTTGGGTCCAAATTAGGAGCCTGGTGGCACAGTGGATAGAGCACTGGGCTTGCTGTCAGGAAGACCTGAGTTCAAATCTGGCCTCAGGGGCTTACTAGCTGTGTTACCCTGGACAAGTCACTTAACCTCCACTTGCCTCAGTTTCCTCATCTGAAAAATAATATAATAATAATAAGATAATATTATCATCTATCTCCATGGATTGTTGTGAGGATCAAATCAGACAATGATTATAAAATGCCTGGCACTGTGCCTGTCACATAGTGAGTGCCATGTAAATGTTAGCTATTATATTATTGTTGTTATTAAATTCTTGGAACTCAGGAAAACTTAAAAGATGGTTACGTTTAAGACTTGCTGTAGAATGAAGCTTTGCAAATTTGACTTAGGAATTTAAGGGGAAAAGTTCCAGTGCTCAAGGAAGGTGTTTTTCCTGAATCCTCTTTCATGGAAAAGGCAAAACTGGGCTTCTGGGATTCAGCTGTGGGGCTGTACTCACGGTAGGGCCATTCACCAAGGCTATGTGCTCCTTCAGTGACTCCAGAGGTGACAGTGTTTCCCAAGGAGCCCATGGAGCTAGAAGAACCCAGCATCCTCATCTGCCACACTGATAAGTTCTCACCTCCAGTGGTCAATATCATGTGGCTGTGCAATGGCAAGCCAGTCACAGGGTGTCCGAGACCACCTTCCTGCCTCAGGATGACTATTCTTTCCACAAGTTCAATTACCTCACCTTCCTGCCCTCAACTGATGATGTCTATGACTGTGTAGTTGAACACTGGTGCCTGGAAAAGCCACTTTCCAAGCACTGGGATATGAGTCAGTACATTTGGGGGCCTCTGCCCTCCTACCTTCTCAGTGACTACTTTCTTCCACCTCCCTAAGCACTAAACTGTTCCTAAAACCCCTCTCCTATTGCTCCCCCCAATGACTTTTGTCTCTAGATCCAATGTGCCCAAAATAAAAACCTCCTATTTTTTCTGTGCTCTCTGACCTCATTTTTTTCTTTCATTCTCACAGAGCCTCAGATGCTAACACCACCATCTGAGACAATGGAGATGCTCATCTGCACTCTAGGACTGGCTGTGGGCCTGGTGGATATCACTATGGCTGCCACCCTCATTATCAGAGGCTTGTGCTTAAGCAAATGATGGCTGGCCCCACAGATCAAGTATCAACTTCTGCAAGAAATCTTTTCCAATTCTCCTTAATCTTGCGCCTTCCCCTGATTCCACCACCAGTTTATCCTGTATCTGGCATTTCGGGGGTTGTCTCCCCTATTAGATGGTGAGTTCCCTAAAAGCCAGGATTGATTGCATTTTGCCTTTTTTTGTATCTACAGGGCCTAACACATAGGAGGCATTTAATAAAGGCTAGTTGACTATTGACTGAGTTGCCAAAGGGAAAAAAGGCATAGAGAGATTCAGAAAAGGGAAAAGTATAGTGGAGAGAAGCAGGAACCCTGTAGATAGAAGAGCCAGCAGGGGAGAATGGAGCAGAGATGTTATGGCAAGGAAAGGCATGTTAGTGAGGAAGATAGATGATCCAGTGTGGGTGAGAGCAGAGAGAGAAGAGAAGGTTCAAAGAAGAGGAAGCTGTCATCTGGGGGCATCATTCATCAGTCTAGCTGGAGACGAGAGTCTTTCTGTTAAACAGATTTCCTCTCTGTCCTCCTCCACCCCCAAGTTCTTCTGCTCCATGCTGCCTCAGGCCTCTGTTCTCCCACACCCCCATCACTATTCAGTAATTTTAAGAAAAGAGGTCTTTGGGAACTTGGAGGGAGCATGATCTATCAGGATTGAATTCTTCTGATTTTTGAGATGAAGGGAACACTGTCTTAAAGGCAGCTGATGGCATTGTGGATAGAGCCCTGGGCATTGAGATACAGAGACCTGAGTTCCAATCCAGCTTCAGAGTGTGACTGGCAATGTGGGCCTGTGGGAGTTATTTCACCTCAATGCCCTTCCTTGCAAAATGGGGATAAAATTGCACTTATCTGGAAAGGTCGTTGTGAAGATAGGATGAAGTAATATTTGTGAAAAGTTCTTAGTACAGTTCCTGGCACACGGTAGATACTATAACAATGCTATTCCTTTCCCCATTCCCATATTTGCATTTAACTTTTGTCCTGGTAGTAGATGGGCAGAAGATCTGCATTAGTAGTAAGTTAAATTATCTAGCTATGTAATTTCTCAGTAAGCTGGGTGGAGTACACATATATGTACACACACACACACACACACACACACACACACACACACACCCCATTAAATCAGGAAGCTTCTCAACTGGCCCAGAGTCAAAGATTATGCAGCAGGTGTATGGGCTCAGTTCCCTAGATCAGTTGTTGAGTCATTTCAGTCATGTCTGACTCTTTGTGTTCTCAGTTGGGGTTTTCTTGGCAAAAATATTGGACTGGTTTGTCATGTCCTTCTCCTGCTCATTTTGCAGAAGAGGAACTGAGGCAAACTGGGTTAAGTGATTTGCCCACGGTCACACACCAAAACATAGTTTATCAAGTATTCTCTAACTGTTTAGTTTGTGTGTTCTCTATCCCAAAAGTCAATGGCCCAGTAGCCTTGTCTTCTATTCCTCATTTATCCCCATTTAGAAGGGGAGTGTCTGTATGTGGGCTGGGTAGCCCAGAGCATAGACACTGTCCAAATGAAGTAAGGGGCAGTTGGGATAATGCAATGGATGAGAGAATATCATTATCAACCCAAAGTAAATTGACTGCCTTACAGAATAGCTGTCATGGAGGAAGAGACTTCTGTGAGATATCCTAATCTTCTAGCGTCTGTGAGGGCAGCAGCAGCTCTGGTTGCTGACACCTTGTTCAGGTGTATATAAGGTGAGCTTCATCAAAAACCCTGCTTTGAGACAAGCTGTCACAGCTATTACATGTTGCTAGTCTTAAACCTCTGTCTGTCCTTGTTTGTTGTGGCCTAAGACAGAATTAGGCTAGGACTTCAATGAAAAAAGAGCTTTTGATTTGGAGACCAAATTTTGTGCTTAAATGTGAACAGACATCTACTCAGAAAGTTTATTTAGCTCTCATGGGTTTGTTGGACATTGCCGTACATCGTCTCTAATCTAACAAAATCTTCTGTTTTATCATGTGACTTTGGGGTTTAAGTAATTGCAAGAACTATGGGACTTAGCAGGAAGAGTTTCCCTTCAGATGAGGGTAGATCTAGTGATTGACAGGTAAGCCCCAATGTAGCTTGAGATTAATGACTCTCCTCTCATATCATTTGATGTGTCCTGTTCAATGAAGGTCACCTTTTCCAAGTGGGAACATTCAGTTATGTTGTCACAACACCTGGTCCCAGGCCATGAACTCATAGGAACTAAGTGAATGCTAATTGACCACTATGGCTGATGCAACTCTCTGATCCTCCAAATCTGTCTCTTGTCCTAGTTACAGCCTGTTCTTACCATTTAGTTCTCCATCATATCTCCCATCTTCCATGTCCTGCAACATCATAAGAAATTAATTACCTATGAAATATATAAAATTAATTTAACTGAAAATCTAGATGCCTAGAAAATGTAAACATTCAAGATATCAGGAGGTGAGAATGGGTGGAGTTGCCATTTGGGTAGGACATTATAAAAAGTGCCTGCAGATTACTTGACTTTGTCATGACATAATTCAATTAAACAAATATTGATTAACCACATTTCACTAGTAATTCACTGTGCAAACATTAGGGAATATAAACATAAGACCAGGCACAATCTCAAGGAACTTGTCCTTCATTCTTAAAGAGGATTGTGAGGGGCAGCTAGGTGGCGCAGCGAGTAGAGCAGCAGCCCTGGAGTCAGGAGGACTTGAGTTTAAATCCAACCTCAGACACTTGACAAACTTACTAGCTACGTGACCTTGGGGAAGTCACTTAACCCCAATTGCCCTCC
Organism: Trichosurus vulpecula; assembly: GCF_011100635.1. Classification (NCBI taxonomy): domain Eukaryota; kingdom Metazoa; phylum Chordata; class Mammalia; order Diprotodontia; family Phalangeridae; genus Trichosurus; species Trichosurus vulpecula. Next base: position 268,849,641 of record NC_050579.1, on the reverse strand, counting down.
CTTCCCCCCTCCAAAAATATTTAAAGAGGACTGTGACATCAGGATGGTGATGCCATGACATCCAACTGAATTGGATTTAAGTGAGGGAGAGCTGTGCAAAATCACCTGCCTCACTTTCTCCTCTGGAGCCATCTGGACCCAGTGGCAGCTAGTGGCACACTGGACTCAGAATCAGGAAGATTCTTCATGAGTTCAAATCTGGACTTACTAGCTCTGTGATCCTGGGCAAATCACTTAACCCCTATTTGTTTTCTCAAAGTACTTATCATTTATAATATGACTGCTAAGTCACACTTTTCAATGTTCACCCTTGCTGCCTGATCTGAATTCTTCTGATTCCTGGCTGAGGGAGTTTTATGAATTTTTGCAAGTTCCAAAGGCACACAACAGAATGAACATATCTGAGGTTAAGGTAGAAGAAGTTGGGAGGCAGGGCGGAGTAAGGCTGACTCTGATCTCGTGGTTAGTGGATGGGGACTGCAATTACTTAAGCGACCTTCAGCTACAAGGATGCTTTTCTTATGCAGGGAAATTTAGAGTTGGATAGTTAAGGAAGAAAGAATAGAAAAAGGATGGATAGAAGGAGGGAAGGAAGAGAGGGAGGGAGGATGAAGAGAGAGGGCACAGAGGGAGAAATCAATTATCCATTATGGCAAACACCCCCTGAAACTTGGAACATTCTTAGGTGGAACCCTCTGGGAGATTTCAGAGTGGAGTGAAGACAGCCATGGTAAAGAGAGGAAATTCACATTGTACTTGCCTATAGCAACGCAGGGCACGACTTCCAACTTCCATGGAGTCCAGGTTCAAGATATTCTGTAGGTCTGTAGCCACTCAAAAACCATAGCTCATGAGCCCTGATTTATATATTTGCCTTTGCTAGTGAGCCAGAGGACACAATTTAAATGAAATAAATTTAACAAATAGTAAGTGAATGATAGGCAGGTAGCAATGTCCCCACATGGCCTGGGACACACTCTTCCACAAATACACACACGTCAACGAGAAGAGTGGACACAAACAATGAATATGTGTGCAGGAGCATTAAAAGAACATGTGTGGCCAGGGTGCACATGGAGGGGCACCTTCCCTCCACTGCCATGCGGTTGCCAAGGTCTTTTATAGATGCCATTGTGTTGCTTCCACTGGACTTCCTCCCTCTTCTTAGGGTGGCATTTTTTTCTGCCTGCTGGGTAATCTTTTCTGGTGACATAGTTTCTGTTGGGCACTGGTGGTTGTGGCCCAGCATTGCTGGTTGGATTGTTGTATTGCATGGCCCAGTACTGTAGAAGGTGCAACTCTGTTGAGTATGTCATTGAATCAAAGAAAATTGTTTAAGTATTTACTATTTGCTAAGGCAGCTAGGTGGCTCAGTGGATAGAGTGCTGAGCCTGGAATCAGGAAAACCTGAGTCTCACTCAGACACTCACTAGCTGTGTGACCCTGGGCAATCCACTTAACCTCTGTTTGCCTTAAATCCACTGGAGAAGGAAATGGCAAACTACTGTAGTAATTTTGCAAGAAAACCCAATATGGGATCACTAAGACTTGCACACGACTGGATGACTGAACAACATTCGCTAAGTGCTGGGGATTCAGATACAGAGAGAAAGATAACTGTCCTCACACAACTTACACTACGACAGGGGAGACAAAAGAGAAAGGGGAGTAGCAGCCAGGGCACAGCCCTGTGGTCTGGGAAGTTAAAGCCTGAGAGCTCCATTGTCATCCTCTAACTGATACCCCCACCCCAGGCAGGCAGATCTCTCTCTTGGCCTTTTTTAGCCAAGGACATAGATGAGAGTTACACAGTTTGGGCAAGAATGGAAGGCTGTGATCGGTGTCACCCATGAGATCACTTCTAACTGGGTATTCAAGAGTTACTGTTGATCAGTGTGTGAAGTCAAGTGTTTCACTAACAATTGGTCTGGGAAGGAGAAAATTTAGGGGAACTGTGAACGCATGAACATTGACTAAATTATTTTGAACTCAAAGCCCAGATTTTTGGAGTAGCAGTAGGCACAAACTCTATGGATATCCCACATCCTCTACTAGATTATAAGTTACATGATGGCCAGAATAATTTTATTTCAGCTCAGTTTACTATGAAACATATTTTGTCATTGTGCAGTTGTCTCAGTCATGTCTGACTTTTCATGACCCTATCTTGGAGTTTTCTTGGCAAAGGTACTGGAGTGGTTTGCCATTTCCTTCTGCAGCTCGTTTTACAGAAGAACTGAGACAAACAGGATTAAATGACTTGTCCAGGGTCACACAGCTAGGAAGTGTCTGAGGCTGGATTTGAATTCAAAGCAACGGGTCTTCCTGACTTCAGGCCTGGTACTCTATTCACCACACCACCTAGCTGCCCATTAAGCACATAGTAGGTACTTAATCAATATTTGAACTTACTTTTCTGAATTTGATTCTCCACAACAACCTTATGAGAAGTGACAAGGGCAGGTGCCATTATCCTATTTTTATAGATGAGGAAAATGAGGCTCAGAGATGTTGAGTGAGCCACACTTACTGAAGACCACATGGCAAGTAATCAGTGCTGACCTCTTGACTCCACGCCCAACGATGCTTTGCTTCTCTCCTGCCACCGTATGGACGGTTTCAAACTTTTTACAAGTTGTTTTCCGGAACTTCCTCAGAAGTGACTTAATAAGAACCAGAACAAACTCTACTTAGTGAGACAAACAAGGGAAGTGAGGACACTGATGAGAGATAAATACAATGGCTTTTTATTTTTTCAGCAACATAAGAAAAGAAACCACCCCAAGTCCCCAAACCCACGAATCTGTTTCCTCCCTCCCACCTCTGAAGCACATCACCAGAGAGAGGCAAGCACCGGGTAGAAGGATGGACATTTAGAAGGCATCTCTCTGTTGGAATGAAACACCAAGGGCCCAGTGTGGACTGGAAGGGCTGTTTCCACCAACTATATAAATCATATTTTCAAAGTCAACGGCCTGGAAGAAAAGAAAAGCAAGAAAAGTGCTGACGTCTGTGTTTTTCCACCTTCAGTCCAAGGTGTTCTTGGGAGGGGGGCAGAAGGTGGTGCTGGGATTGGGGTGGGGAGGCAAGTCAGTTAACATTCTGGACTGAACCTTGACAATAGACTTGTTGGGGCTTGAAGAAACAGCCAAATTTCCTTTGACTTAAGAAAAGAGAAAGGGAAGCCCAGACTTGAAAATGAGCAGCAAAGGCAAAAGAGGGAGAGATGGTTCTAGAAAAAAAAAATTACTTGTATATTTCCCAGGGTAATACTAACCCCTTCCACAGATATGAGAGCTGGATGGAACCTTACGGATTGTAAGATGACAGAATCTGAGAATTGGAAGGGACCCCAGAGGCTATCTGTGCCAACCTGTACCTCGGTAAGAATCTCCTTTACAACATCCCCCCAAAGGGGTTACCCAGCCTTTGCCTGGAGGCAGTGAAAGGGCACTCATTAACTCCCAAAGTATCTCACTATACATTTGCATAGCTTCAATGGTTACAGGGGATAGGCTCTGGACCTGTGACCAGGATTCATAGGGGGCTCTCCATACCAATGTACTGTGGCACTTTCTCTGTTCTTATTATTGTCTCAAAGAGTTGCTTTGGGCACTGAGAGGGGGAGTGGATTTCCCAGGGTCACACAGCCACTATTTGCCAAAGGCAGGACTTGAATGCAGGGCTTCCTTGCTTTGAGGCTGGCTCTCCATCCACTGTCCCACACTGCCTCTTTCCCATGTATCAAATCTTAATCCATTTTTGTGCAATTTCTGCCCTTCCGGATCAAACAGAATGAATCTAATCATTCTTTCACATGGTAGCCTTTAGAATTGTTGCTGTTGTCTGACTCCCCATTTTGTTCTGTTTTTGGGTTTTTTGCGAAGATACAAGAGGGATTTGCCATTTCTCTTTCAAGGTCATTTTGCAAATGAGGAAACCAAGGGAAACAGGGTTAATTGACTTTCCCAGGGTCACACAGCTAGGTCGGAGGCCAGATTTGAACTCAGGTCCTCCTGTCTTAAGGGCCAGCACTCTGTCCACTTTGCCAACTTTTGTTGTTCTTGCTCAGTTGTTTCAGTTGTGTCTGACTCTTCATGACTCTGGTTGGGGTTTTCTGGGTAGAAATGCTGGAGTGGTTTGCCATTTCCTTCTACAGCTCATTTTACAGATGAGGAAACTGAGGCAAAGAAGGTTAAATGACTTGCCCAGGGTGAAACAGCTAGTAAGTGTCTAAGGCCAGGAAGGGGAATCTTCCTAATTCTGAGCCCAGTGTGCCACCTAGCCGCCTGAGCCTTTAAAATACTGAGATAATTATTGCGTCTCCTCTTTGTCTTCTCTTCCCTAATTTACTTTTCCACAGCTTCCTCAGGAGATCCCTGTAGGGGGGGATCCTCTTTCCCATTTTCCTGGCAGTCTTCTAGGTGCTCTCCAGCTCTCTGAAATATGGAATGCAATATTAAACCCGGTACCTGCCCTTCTCTGGCCAGAATGCAATTATGGTACTGTCACCTGCATAATCCTGGGTAATAGGCCTTTCTTAAGGCCCCCTGGGATCATGTTAGCTTTTGAGGATACAATAGTATACTGCTGACTCATATTAAGCTTGTAGTCCACTAGGGCTTTCAGATCTTTTTTCAGATTAACTAGTCACAAATTAATCTAATATAATCCTTTCATTTTACAGATAAAGAAACTGAGGGCCAAAAAGGGAAAGGATAGGCCCAAGTGATTTTTGTTTATGCAGTGATAGGTGGGGCTGGCATCAGACATTCAGTGTCCTAATACTTCCCACTCAGTGTCACATCCAAGTCTGTCTCAGATAAAAATATTTTGAAATCTAACACTAGTTCAGGTAAAAGATGAATGCTGAACCAAATAATCAATCTATAGGTATTTATTGACCTCTTCCTACAAACGAACATATCAAAAATCTCCACCGGCAAGCCGGAAAAGCTTATTTAAGAGGTTTGCTCGGGGCTTTACACATACTTTATTGTTGACTCCTGTTACGGGCCGAGTTAGAGCTGAGCCCTGTCCTCCTCGGACCTCCAGGCCCAGGGGCCTGCTGAGATAGACTCAGGGCTTTGGGATGGGGGTGGAGCCAGGAGGAGGGGTGTCGCCTTTGTTGCCTCCCTAGTGATTCCAGATCAGACCTGCCTGACCACGTGGAACTTCTGGCTCTCTGGCAGAGCATGTGGAACTTCTGGTTCTTTTCCGGTTATTGCCTGCCCGCAGGGAGCTTTGGGTAGCCGAAGAGAAGGGGAGGAGAGTAGGCGGAGTCAGGGCGGTCCTAGGACCCAGGTGTATTAGCTTTACCTGTCTTTCACCCACGTAACCAAAGAGTGTACCTACGTCACTAAAGGTATAAATGTGCTGCTTGCTGAAATAATAAACGGAGTCATTCACCATCTTTCGGCTCCCGCCCCGTACATTGTCCGCGAGATCAGGTCCTTTGCTTAGGCAGAGGCCTGGGGCTTGGGGGGAACCCCGAGCATAGTTACGAGGCTTCGGAAGCCCGTGGCAGACCCCCACAACAATCCCATGAGGTGGGTCTATTATCCCCATTTTACAAATGAGGAAAGTGAGTCAGAGAGAAGTTAAGTGACTTGCCTGAGGTCACACAATGAGTATCTGAGGTAGAATTTGAACTCAGATCTTCCTGACTCCAAGTCTATTCACAGTACCACCTGCCTGTCTGAGTCCTCTTGTCTCTTAGGATGCTTATGGAACATCCAGGTTGGAATGTGCAGTGAGCAGTTTGTATTGTAGAACTGGAGCTCAAGAGACAGATTGGGGCTGAATATTTACCTGGGAGTCAATTGTATAAAGAAGGTGATTAAATCCCCAAGAGAGGATGATGTCACCAAGATAGAGAGTGGAGAGACAAAAGAGAAGGTCAAGGACGGAGCCTTGGGGCGCGATAAGGATGCTGCTTCCCCAAAGGAGACTGAAAAGGAACAGTGGGACAGGTAAGGGTAGAAACAAGAGAGAATCAGGTCACAGGAACTGGAGAGAAGAGGTTCCTCAAAAGTATCGAAACACTACACGGAGCTTAAGAATGATGAGACTGAGAAAACAACGTCAGATTTGGCAATTAGGAGGTTATTGAGTCTTTTGTTTCTCCAAATGTGTTTTGGTATCATTCGCTCTAACTCTATAAAGTGTCCCTTATTAGTTTGATTGTCTATTGCTTCTCTGCTCTGTAGACAAGAGTTGGGGAGGAGGGGCATGGGGCAGACCTCTGGGGATGAATTGTCCTTCCCACTATGTAACAACCACTAATACCTTACGTGAAAGCCACTCGTGGAGCAACTACAGAGGGAGTAAGGGTAGGGCTTAAGAGCTATTTTTATTGAAAGATATGGGACCCATAGAGCTTCCTGCACTTCAAATGAGTCTCTCCTTGGTTCAGCACTGCTCTATTTCCTCCCCTGACAGCAACCTCCCTATCAATGGTCTCATAGTATGTCAGATTTTGGCTGCTTATCTGGCCTTGTGTCCTGAGATCTGAGGTTTCTTCCTGAGCTTTCCTACCCCTGCCCTCATCCTTATCCCGGCTCCTTCTCAAGGCACTGGTATTGTAAACAAGGACTTTTCATATCATATATTTATATATAATATATCAGTTGTGATCATAGAGACCTTGCTGTCCATGTGAGTCCATGTGGTCCATGTACCAAGTGACTTTGTAGCAAGCTATCAGTTGTGATTATAATTGTTTTAGTTTTTGGAAATTTTACATATATATATCTATATACATATATCTATTTATATCTATATCTATCTATCTATCTATCTATATATATATATAATACTATATTGTTTTATACCACTTAATACAATATCATAACTTTCCTTATAAGCACACAGTTTACTAAATTCATCCAAGAGGAGCTTTATTTTCCATCTGTCACAAATTGAAATCAGAGATGATGGAAAATAACCACAAATGCTAGTGAGTCACCTTTGCCCAGAGAACCCAAGGATCGTCAGGCACTCACACTCACTCTCCCCATTGCTGATTTCAGTTAGTTGGCTGGCTTCTGTACACTGCAAATCTTCTTTGAGGATCCACCTGCACTTCTAGGATGTGCCACCAGGTGGCACTGCTGGACCTTTCTTCTGTCATGGGCTCTGTCATTGGCTCTGTCATATCAGTATTGAAGATGCAAGCCCAGGAGGGCATTCCTGGTGTAGAAGGGGCACCATTTCTCTCTGTTTTAAAGCTGAAATGCAGTGCCAGACAAATTTGCCCCCGCTCTGACACCTCTCTCATGCTTTTCAGGCCCACTCTACCACCCTCTGGCCTCACATAAAAATTCATTCAGGAGTGAGGAACACATTCTGTGCTTTTCATATTTGACTGGGCCTCAGTCACCAACATGGTGCCAACCACATTGACTCTAAAATCTAGCATCCTCCTTTCTCCAGGCGACCCAGAATTGTTTTCCCTGTTTGAATGAGCACTTCTCAGAGTTCTAGAAGCTTGATGACATATCCCAGGTTCTCTTTAATTGTGTCCCTAGCCCCTCAAGTCTCTCTGAGGCACTCCTAGGCATGGACAGTTACTCTAATTGCCTGGAAGCAGACAGAGAAGGACAGTCTCCCCAGTAGTCCTGCATATCTGGAGAACTGAGAGGAAAAGAGGGAAAAGAAATCCAAGCTACACATTAAATTCACATAGATGTTGTCAATATGAGTATCTGGGGTTGAAATGATTTCCACTGTCCCATTAGACTCTGCTGTGGTCCCCTGCAAGATCACTCTCCTTGGCACTGCTGTGATAAGCCTAAAGAGAAGTGTGGTTACAAATATTCTTTATACCATCTGTGATGCCACTGGCTGATAGCACTTAGGGCTAATATTTCCGACAACTAAAACAATTATAATCACAATCGATAGTTTGCTACAAAGTCACTTGGTACATGGATAGTGAGGTCTCCATATATATATATATATATATATATATATATATATATATATATATATATACACACACACATACATATACACGTATACACACATACACCTATATAATGTCTCCATATATATCTATCTCTATATCTATCTATCTATATCTATATCTATATATATATATATATATCAGTTTGTATGGTGATAGACTGATCCATTGATTTGTGCACTTAGAGCCAAGAGCCCTTGGGCATCAAGGTACCCTAGAGGCCAAGAGAAAGTGATAGCAGTGGTAGGGAAATATTTGGGAGGTTGGCCTCTTAGAGAGTGACAGAAATGAAATGCTGTTTGTGGGTCAGCCATGAACTCTATCCCTTCCTGCCTCAACTGTTTTCTGACATACTCTAGCCCAGTAAAAATTTGTGATGTGGGCATCACTGACCGTTATGCTGTAAGCTGTGATGGGGATCAGACAGTCTATCTGATCTGTGATGGGAATCAAAGTGCCTCGCTGACCTAGGACGGGGTCATTGGAAGTCTCTGAGTTGGGATTCAAGACCAGTTAGAATCTCTGAAGTGAGGTAGGTTAATAAGAGTTGAGTTGGGATTCAGGTCAATTAGTCGCTTTGGAAAAATTTCATCTTGGCTGCCTTTAATGGTTGCTGGAAGGGCAGATGTTTGGGAAACCATGAGAGGAATGACATATTTAGTGTTAAGAAAGCAACAGAGGAAAATGAGAGGTCAAATAACAGATAATATTAACTATCCTGTGAAGACAGATGTTTCCAGATGTATGGACATTTACCAACATGTTACATACTTTTGCAGATATTTTCATGATAGTGAGAGGAAGAAGAAGGAGACCTGAGGTGGAAGTTAGAGTTAAAGGGCAGAGGGTGAAGGTTAAAAGATGGAAGTAGATGCTGGAGATCAGATAAAAGTAAGAATTGAAAGTCAAAGGGTAAAGACTGGAGGCCTTGGATGAAGAAGGGGGAAGAGGTTGGAATATTATCAGTCCCAAACCAGTCAGTCAACTAGCATTTATCAAGCACATGTACCAGAAGCTGAGATAAAACCTGATAATACAAAGAAAGGCAAAAGATAGTCCCTGTTTTCAAGTAGCCCATCTTAATGGAAGAGACAACATGCAAATATCTGTGTAAAAATAAGATGTGCAGGCTAAATTGAAGATAATCTCAGAGGGAAGGCCCTAAGATTAAGGAGGACTGGCAAAGGCTTCTTGCAGAGAAAGCAGGACTTTGGCTGGGACTTGAAGGAAGCCAGGAAGTATTAGATGAGAAGGGAGAATGTTCCAGACTTGGAGATCAACAAGCCGAAATGTCCAGAGTTGGGTGATGTTGGCATTGACATGGCCAGACCTATATTTTGGAAGATCAGTTCAAATGAACTGGAGTGGGAGACCAAACAGCAGACCACTGCAGGTGTGAAGTGATGAAAGCCTGAACCAGGGTCTTGGCAGGGTCAGAGGAGAGATGGCATGATATATAAGAGATGTCACAAAGGTAGAAATTATAAGCCTCGGCAACTGATTGGACATGGTGGGGGTGAAAGAGAGTGAGGATTGAAGAGTGACGACTAGGTTGTGAGCTTGGAGGCCCAGGGAGACTGTGGTGCCCTCCGTAGTAATAGGCAAGTTAGCAAGGGAGAGAGTTTTGGGGAAAAGAAAATAAATTTAGTTTTGGGCTTGATGAGTTTAAGCTGTGTATGAGAAATCCATTTTGAAGTGTCCAATAGGCAGTTGGAAATGGCAGACAAGAAGCCAGAAGACATGTTAGGCCCGGACAAATAAATCTTAGAATCATCTGCATAGATGTGGTGGTTGAATTCATGGGACCTGGTGAGATCATCAAGCAAAATAGTATAGAGGGAGAAGAAAGTAGGAGCCAGGAGGGATTCTCACGGTACCCCTAGGGTTAGTGGGTATGATGTCAGCTAAGAGTCAGGAAAGGGGACTGAGAAGAAGCAGTTAGGCGAGTAGGGAGGGTACCAGGAGAGAGCATTGCCACAAAAACCTAGAGAACCTTCTCCTATCATGGAGAAGAAGGTGATGGACAATGTCAATGGACTCTCCGTTATCTGTAACAACCTCAGAGGATAGGGATTCTAGGCCTGCTTCATGGCTTGTGTAACCACGACAACCCATTTAAATTCTTTGAGACTTGATTTCCTCATCTTTTAAACAGTGGAGTTGAATCAGTTCAGCGTTGTGTGTGTGTGTGTGTGCATGTGTGCGTGTGTATGTGCTTGTGTGTGTGTGTCTATGTGTGTGATGGATCCATTTGGCAGTCTGTTGAATCCAATGGATCCCTTCTCAGAATAATGTCTTTAAAACACATAAACATTTATATATATATAATATAAAATATATAAAATAAAGTGCATAGGACTACAGAGGAAACCAAAGGTTAATGAAAATAAAGATGAATTTTTTTCCAAGCAAGTTCACAGATATCCTGAACCTATCCATAAATTGTGGACCCCAGTTTAAGAAGCCCAAGACTAGATGATAACTGAATTCCCTTCTGGTTCCATTCCAAGGTATTTCAGATATTACACACCTGCCAATCATACATGACTTACATATGTGGTTTTAGTCACTCACACCGAACTATAAACACATTAACATCCTGCTTATTTTATTAGAGCTAATTATAGCTGAAGTTCAACGCCTTGTGGGTTTCTGCCTGGCAGTAATTTACAGTAAGTCACGCTTATCTGAGGATGCACGGAGAGCTCAGCTGCATGCAGCTAACTCTGCAGTTTGCTTGCAACAGTAGCCCTGATTGGGAAGATAAGGCCATCTCTGGGCTTGGCAGCATAAAAGTTAAATTTCCTTTACAATGTTTTGCAATATCTTTATCTCAAATCAGATGTTGTTAGAGTTGGAAGGGACCTTAGAGATTCCTTAATTCTGTAGATGGATTATTTTGCATATGGATTATTTGGGCCCAAACTGTGGTAGAGCCTTCTAAGCTCATATTGGTCTGATCAGCCACAGTCAGACACACTGCATCTTGACCTCAATATAGGACGTCATTCTGGTCCCCTTTGAGCACAAAGGGCAACAACCATTACCAATTTTGTAGATGAGGAGCTGAAGCTCACAGAGGTAGGGCATGATCCAAAGAGTCGTCCAAGATAAAACTACCCTATTGAACTTGGTCCATGTTAATACCGATCCCTAATAAGGGGCTGCCTTATTCATGCCTGCATTTTTTCAGTTTGAATTGTTTGATTTCAGTTTGATTCGTCATCCCTGACAAAGTTGCCACGAATTACTTTTCCTCAGTGAAAGGTAACTGTCACAAGGTTTAAGAGACTCAGGGAGAGGAGATGAAATGTGATTTTCTTTTTCTCTCATTCAGAAAGAAGGAAAATCAAAGGAGAAATATGGAATTGGAAATTTGTTTGGACAAAGAAAGCTATGTAACGGGAAATTGCATTCCTCATGCAAATACTACATAATGGTAGAAATACTGTAAAATACATTCTTTCAATTACTTATTAAAGCAATGTAGTGGAAGAAGGGGATTAATTTGTACCTAGGTTTTCACATCTATTTACATCTCGTCTTATGATGTACAGTGAATTTTGTGTTATTGTTCAAACACCATCATCTGTGAGAGGTCTTTCCCAGTCCCCTCCCCCTACCATGCTTTAGTGTCCACCTCTAAGGTTACCTTTCCTCTATACTGTATACACCTTATACGTACCTATTTATTCATGTGTTTTATTTGCCATTAGATTTCAAGCTCCTTCAGGGTAGGGACTTTTTTTTCACCTGTCTTTGGATCTTCTACTCTTAGCACAAGGAAAAGTTTATCGAATGACTGGTTTGGTGAGAAAGAGTTGTCTTTTCATAGCAATAAAAAAGCACACTGCTAATTTTTGTGCTCTTGCTGCTCTCGTGCCTTTGGAGAGCCTCACAGCTGGGTCTGTACACTCACGGTTAGGTACCAAGAACCTGCTGTAATGGAAAGAGTATTGGATATGAAATCAGACAACCTGGTGGCTCATCTCATTTTCTGTGTGACTCTGGGCTAGTTCCTTCATCTCCCTGGACTTAAGTTTATTTACCAATAAAGTGAGAGAGTTAAACTGGGTGACCTCTGAGGTCTCTTCTCATTCTAAATCTATAATTTGACCTCTGATTGCTTGACATGGTCAGCTCTTGGTATTGTAAGCATAATGCTTGTAAGGAAATGTTCAGTTTCTAGGCAACACAGCATCAGAATGTCTGAGTTTGAAAGGGCCTGAAGGGGAATCTGATCCAGCCCACGGATAACTAGGAACCTCTCTCTCTGTAATACAGCAAGAAATGGCCACCAACACTTCAACTAATTCAGAAGGAAATATGGCCCCTGTACATAAAAAAATGAGTTCAGACATTTAAGAATAAATGTTGCAAAACAAAGGAAAATATTCTAGCATGATGAAACAGAGGATCCTGTCAAATTTGAGGAGAACATGGAACCACAACACTCTGTTTCTGAGTGGTTCAAACGAGAAATGAGAATTATGGGAGCCTAATGGGAGCCTTCACTGCAAAAATTAATGAGCAGAATAGAAAAATTGGAATCTGCAATGGCAAGCCTCATGAAAAAAACAAGAGAGAGTGATAGATTGGGGATGCAAATACACGGAAGTGAAGGATAATCTAGAAGAAGAGAAGCAAAAAACAATATTAAAAGAAAATGTGCTCATTATGAAAACTGACTATTCCTATCCTTTGACCATTTATGAACTGGGTAATGGCTCATCTATAAAAGTTAATCTGTTCCTTATATATGTTGGATAATTCCTTTATCAGAAGCAGTTGCTGCAAAGGTTTTATTTTTCTTCTCCATTTTAGCTCCCTTTTAATCTTAGCTTAATTGATTTTGTTTGTAAGGATCTATAGTTTTAGTGTTTTCTACAGATATATAGTTAGGTAATACAGTGTAGGTAGCATTTTAGTATAATCAGCAGATATAGCAGTTTATTCAGTTCCTATGACACTCTGAAGGGCAGGTGCATTATAGATTGCTGAAGATGCTAACAATGCTATTGGCAAGCTCAGATGTAAGTGGTTCTGAAGCTGTTTTGGGGTCTGGCAGCAACATAAGCAGATGAAGGTGCCATTATGTACATGTGTGCAGGATGAATCTTGCACTCAAGAATTTGTACATGCACCATTACCCATTCTATTAACAACTTCAAAGGCAGACCTGGCAAGAGTCCTTGCTGAAGGTTATCTGGTTTTATAAACGGCAGTACCATTCTGTTGTACTGGCTGTTACTGAACTGAACCACAATTTGCCAGTGTTTCCTGCTCAACCAGGAATCCATCAAGTACAACCAACAGTTGACCAAATTGCATGGCATCTCCCTTGTTTTCTGAACAGAGTTTTAATTTCTCTTCCACTTTAGTTTTGTATTATGTATTTCAAGAGCTTGTCTCTAACACATAACTTTGAAGAGCTTTTCTCTCCAGTTTTGTATCACGTATTTCAAGAATGGGGCAGCTAGGTGGTGCAGTGAATAGAGTGCTGGTCCTGGAGTCTGGAAGACTCATATTCCTGAGTTCAAATCTGGCCTCAGACACTTACTAGCTCTGTCACCCTGGGCAAGTCACTTAAACTTGTTTACCTCAGTTTCCTCACCTAAAAATGAGCTGGAGAAGGAAATGGCAAACCACTTTACTATCTCTGCCAAGAAAACCCCAAATGGAGTCACAAAGACTTGGACATGACTGAAAGTGCCTGAACCACCACCACAACAACAATTTCAAGAATTTGTTCAGCTGAATGAAGAAAATTCTCTAGTGTGCTTGCAATATCAGCCCTCGTTGGGATGACAAGGCCATCTCCAGTCTATTGATGTTCTTCCTAATAAAGCATCTGCTTTCAAAGTGTAATGACTGCAATCTAGATTCCAAGCTGGTCTCAGTTCGCTGCTCATTTTGAGCTGTGAACATTTTGAGTTCATCTCATTTTGAATTCCAAGAATGACTAGAATTTTCTGTTTTCTTAATGCCTCTATTTACAGATAATTTGGGGGGGAGGGAGAGACAGAGAGAGAGAGAGACACAGAGAGAGGTCCCAAACTAGGTTTTTTGGTTTGGGCTTACAAACAGTCATGTAAAGCAATGAAGCTATATGTTTCTGTTACTCATGGGTTGTAGTGAGTCTGTGGGCATTTCCTAGTATTCTGATCATACAGCCTATGATGACATAACAAGAACTGGAGGTAGAATTTGAGCTTAAGCTTAAGGGGCTCTCTCTCTCTCTCTCTCTCTCTCTCTGTCTCTGTTTCTATCTCTGTCTCTTTCCCTCTCTCCCCTCCATATTTAGTGTTCTTTCTGATAAACTAGCCGGCCTCTCCAGGCTTGTAACCCATCAACCTCCTTGCCTGCTGCTCCTCCCTTGCCCTCATCTTCCTCATTCCTTTTCCATTTATCTCATTCTTCCATCCTCTTTCTCTTCCCTCATCCTCTTCCTTCCCCCCACTTTCTTCTTCTTCTTCTTCTTCTTCTTCTTCTTCTTCTTCTTCTTCTTCTTCTTCTTCTTCTTCTTCTTCTTCTCCTCCTTCTTCTTCTCCTCCTCCTCCTCCTCCTCTTCCTCCTCCTCCTCCTTCTCCTCTTTCTCTTCCTTCTCTCCTCTTCCCAATTCTTCTTTCCTTTTCTTCCCATTTCTTCTGCCTTCTACTGCCATGGCTTGTCCCTTCACCCCTCTGTACCTAGGATAACATTTTTCAGCCTCAGTTTTCTCATCTATAAAATGAGGGGATTGGACTGGAGGACCTCTAAGGTCCCTTCCAACTCAAAATCTATGATCATGTGTCCCTCTTAAGAGGAACAATTTTGTCTTAAATTGTTGGGGCCTTTAGGTTTGTTCTTTTCTTCCTATGCTTCCTGTGGTTCTGAGCAATCACAAGGAAGCTTGAGGGACAGGGAGAGGCTCCCTCCAGCCATCTATGATTCATGGCTAAGGGCCTTGTAATGGGAGATGATAAAGGGATCTATACTGAGCTGGGGAGCTGATTATTCAGTGGATGAGCAAAAGAAACAAACCTCTCTCCTTTTCTGGCTCCTAACTATGTGAATTGTTTCAAGTGGCAACCTAAGAGTCAAATGGAGGAAGGCAGTAGATTGTTTCTATGTCTCATCTATGCATCCATGAACACTAGGCAAGTCTGAGCCTGCTCTGCCTTTCCCTTGTGCTTGTTCTGGTTTGATATTAAGGATGTGTGTGTGCGTGTGTGTGTGTGTGTGTGTGTGTGTGTGTGTGCAATAATGGACATATCTAGCAGGAGTGGGCTGCTGGCAGAGAAAGCTCCTACATTGGAGTGGGTGGCCACCCAGAAGAAGATTGGTTCAGGCTTGGGTCTTTTATCAAACAGTACTAAGTAAAGGTGAAATATAAAATGTCTGATTGGCAATCCTGAAAAGTTGTTTATGTCTTAATAAGGCTTAAATATTAGTTTCCTAGCCATTACTACAATACTTATAAGTAAAATGACCGAATCTTGTTAATCCCTGTATTTCTGGTAATTTAAGATAGAATTATTCATGTTTAGCTTTACTTTGTGTATAGAATAAACTCCCTGCCCCACAGCAGATTAATTTAGTAGACTGAGCATTTCTTTTGTTCCCCCTCCCCCTTTTTGGGAACCCCCAGACTTGTAGGCCATAATCTAATTTAGTCTAAGCAAAATTCTTCTCTCCACCCCAGTCAAATTGGGTGGGGGAATTAATGACCTAAAGAATGTGATAAAAGGGGGCCCCTCTCACCAGAGGCCAAATTCCTCAGGACTGAGGCATGTCCAAATCTCTCAGCTGGATATAGAACAAGGAGGGGTGCATGTCTCAGCCCTGGTGGGCTCAGCTGATTAGTGTCTCAGTCCTAGATGAATATTTGGGAAAATGTTTGTTAACAGAAAAGACTAGCCCTGTAAAGGACAAAGCAAGTATTTCTCTTTAAAAAAATGACTGGTTCCACATATGGAGAGAATTTAAGGTATATCTTGGTCTCTATACCATACATTTTGTCCATCTTTGAACAAGCTCAAACAATCAGCAAGCATTTATGAAACACCTACTGTATACCAGGCACTATGCTGGAATCAAAGATCACCTGAAATAGTCTGTGCCTTTGAGAAGTATTTTATCAGGGGAGACAGCATAGACATATCGGTATATATATAATGTGCATACTACATAAACTCAAGGCATTTTGGTGGGGGTGGGAGACACTAGCTGGGGGTTTCAGGAAAGGCCTCATGCAGGAGGTAGAGTTTGAACTGAGCTTTGAAGGAAACTGGGGATTTTAAGAGGGAGAGGAAAGATGGACATGTGTTCCAGTAAAATCAGAGCCCGAAGCAGGTGAAAGAAATCGAGGAAGGGTATGTTCCCGGACAAGTCCTGGAAGGACGACAGAACTAATGGGTAAAGAAGAGGAAGAGTGACTGCAATCTGGAGGGGAGGATCAGGAAAAAGGGAGAGAGCTCTTGGGCTACAGCACCTGACAGAGAAGGCCAAAAAAATTAAAAAATAAAATAAAAGCATTAACCACAAAGATTAAAGAAGCTAAGAAAACAGGAAAAGGTACAACGTCAGAAAGAGATTTGAGAAAGCAGATAACAGAGTTGAGAAAGCCATGGCCAAAGAGACCATAGGAATATTTTAAATGTAGAAGAACTTTTAGCAGGAATACAATGTTATTTAAACATTGTGCAACTCATTTTAAATGTAACCTGTCACCTTCCCCACAGAACTCTAGTAGAAAATGCAAGGTTTTTGATAACTACATATGTAGTTGGGGGAGGGGAACTAAAGAAAGCAGGAGGGAGAGGGAAGTGACATTGGTTCCCAGGCAATGCTGAGGGTGCGTATGTAAGCAGTTTCTATATTTGGTACGCTGTTTTGAGTCAGAATTTTTTTTAAAGTCTTCTTTAATATTTTTCTACCCAATTACATGCAGAAACAATTTTAACATTCTTTTTTCTTGAAACTTTGAGTTGCACATTATCTCCCTCTCTCCCCTCCCTCCTCTCATTAAGAAGGCAAACAATTTGACATAGGCTGCGCATGTGTAGTCATGCAAAACACATTTCCATGTAAGTAATTCTGTGAAAGAAAACAGACAAAAACCCCAGGAAAAATAAAGAAAAAGTATTTTTGACCTGCCTTCTGACTCTACCTGTTCTTTCTCTTTCATCATGAGTCCTACAGAACCGTCTTAGATCATTGTATTGCCGAGAACAGCTAAGTTCTTCACAGTAGATCATCATACATAGTGCTGTTACTGTGCACAATATTCTCCTAGTTCTGCTCGTTTCTCTTTGCACCAGTTCATGTAAGTCTTTCTAGGTTGTTCTGAGAGTATCCTGCTCATTCCTTTTTCCATTTTAATCCCCCCCCACTTAATAATGTTTTATTTTTTCCAATTATGTGTGAAGATAGTTTTCAACATTCACTTTTATAAGATTTTGAGTTACAAGTTTTTCCCTTCCCTCCTCTTCCCCCTCCCAGGATGGCAAACAATATGATATAGGTTATACATGGACAATCATATTAAACATATTTCCACATTACTTATGTTGTGAAAGAAGAGTCACAACCAAAGGGTAAAACCACAAGAAAGAAAAAAGAAAGTGAAAATAGTATGCTTCGATCTGCATTCAGACTTCATGGTTCTTTCTCTGGATGCGGACAGCATTTTCCACTAGGAGTCTTTTGGAATTGTGTCAGATCATTGTATTGCTGAGAAGAGCTAAGTCTGTCATGGTCGACCATTGCACAATGTTGCTGTTGCTGTGTACGATGCTCTCCTTGTTCCATTAAAGTGTTCTCAGTGCCTCATTATCATGTGGAAGTAATTCTGGAATTTTCATAGCTGTGCCAAGGAAACATAAAATCTGGTAAGTCTTACCAATCTGGAGAGACCTGACCATGAAATAGATGTCATGCTATCAATAACTTAACCAAAGTGAGAGAAGTTGACCACAAGACATTAGCAACCAAGCAATAGATTTTTTTCTTCAAACATAGCAACTCATGAATATTGTTTACTGAGACATAGGCATACTGCAAGTTGCATCAGCAGAAGTATCTACACATATGGTAAACCCAGATGTTATTAAATGTTGAAATATGAGACAATTAGAGATCAACACAAGCGGGTCTATTAGTGAGTATTAATCACATGGTAAAATCTAGACGTATTGCAGAAATTCAGATAAGGAGATTAGTGAGAGTTAAATCTGTCAGGGATGACTTCTTTAAAAAAAGAAGAATTGAGCTAGTCCTTGAAAACATGAGTTATAGATCTTAATAGGCGGAAAAGGGAAGAGAGCATATTCTAAGATTAGAGAATGATATTAGTGAAGGCATAGAAGATTGAATGAATATTGGTATATTTCTGAAATGGTAAGGAGACTGACCTCACTAGAATAGAAAATGGATGCTAGGAAATAGTGGGCAACAGGATAAATAGGATATAAAGGGATGTTGGGAGGCATTGAAGACCAAGAAAAGGTATTTGTAACTGATGTACAGTGAAACAGGATGCTTTCATTATTTTTAAGCAGGACTAAGATGCAACAAAAACAGTGTGCAAGGAAGATAAGTTTGGTGGTTAAACTTAAGTAGACAAATTGAGGACAAATTGAAAGGCGCTTGGAGGGGGGAAGAGTTTGGCAGTCTGCCAGCAGCGGCGCAAGTGTAAGATGAAGTAATGGACATAAAAAGACACAAACATGGGGCTAGGCGAGTCATATAGTCTGGCTAAAGACTGATTTTAATGGGGTTACTGACAGTTTTTTATACAGATTAATTACTGAGTCATTTTGACTTCTCAGAAACCTACAATGATATACTGGATTAACACAGTAAAGTTTTTTTGTTTTCTTATCTCCTTGTTCCTGGGAATGAGACACTATTTTCCCTCAATGCTAACCATATTGAAACATTTCTGTTCTTTCCCAGGCAGGTAGCAGCTGTGAAGGCAGGTATTCTCTACCACATCTCCTTATCCTTAGATAGCCTTTGTCTTGCGTAGGCCTAGCCTCAAATGACCTTGGCTTGCAAAGGCCTGGGAGGCTGCCTTGCAGAAGTTTAAGACGCCTAAACAGGCTATAGCTGGCTCTCCACAGCAGTCATCTAGTAACAAGAACAAGAATTAGGGTAGTAGCAATGTGAATAGCTAAGGAGTGATACATAAGAGAATCATTTCACAAGAAAAGCTGACAAAGCTGTTGACTAAATTAAGGAATGCATGTACGTTATGAGTCAAAACCCCAAGTTTGTTTTTTATCATTTTACCTGATTCATTTTGATAATGTCACTGACAAATGAGGAATTTTGGAGGGCCAGTGGTTTTGTCAGAAGAGACTGTAATGGTGAATTCCTTTGGGTACATGTTTAGTTTGAGTTGACAGGGATATATCCAAGTGAAAATAATGAGCAGACGGGCAACCATGAGGTCTGACTGAGACAACAAGCCTAGAAGAAACTGATTTGGGTGTTATGAACACAGAAGTAATGATTTGGGACAAAAAGAATGAAGGAGATCCCCAAAGAGGTAGCACATCGCATCGGAAAACATATTGGTCTTAGTGTCAGGAGACCTAGACTCTGATCTTGACTCACTGCTAGAAATTCAGTGGATGTTGGGTGAGTAACTTAGTTCTCCGGGCCTAGGATATGTATCCTCAATTCATTAAATGAGAGAGCTGGACAACATGGCAAGTAAAACACAAAGAAGCAAAATCAGATAAAGAACAGCAAGGACTTAACAGAATAGTGATAGTGGCGTCAAAGCCCTCTATATGCTAAGGCTTACGGTAAATACAAAGGACAACAAAAAATTATGTAAAATGGAAACAAGGGGAAAATATAGAAAAGGATAACTCTACTGCTTAGGGTAGGTGGGAAAATAACAACGAACAGAAAAAATGAAGAAATATTTACCTTGTGGTGGAAGCAATATCTTAAACCCCCTTTCCCCGTGCAAATTAGGCTAGTTTACCTTAAAGGGTATTGGAACCATCCAAGTTTTGTTGGCGCAAGGGACCAACAAGGCTCCAGCCATTGACAAAGTTTCATGATCACCTGAGTATTAAAAACCCAGGACACCAAGAGCTAGAACCCTTCCCTGAAGCTTTAGACCCATTGACCAGTAGAATGAACAACACTAGAAAGCTATATTCATTTGAGTTCATGCTTTATCCTGGATGAACATCCTTTCCCCACTCTGAATTCTTCCCTTCCCCTGCTATGTCTAAGCAAACCTGCTTTTGTTAACTGTTGATATGACTTACAAGTATCTTATTTCATTCTCATTTCAGACCTACACTACTGGGGAACTGGACTGAGGCAATCTCAGCCAATTACAGAGTTCTTAATTGTTTTTGTTTCTGTATTAAGGAGAATGATCTCCAAATGGGAAGGAAGATAATAAAAAGGGTTCAAAGAGAATTAAAATCTGAGATAATTGAGAAGATGGAAGGTGGAACTACCTGCTCTCTGTAACTAGGTGGAGTACATGTCAGGGTATCGAAAGAGGCAGTACATATGATGGTGAACCACTGTCTGTGAACTTTAACGAAATATGGTGAAAAGGAGACAAACTACAGGATTTCAGGCAGGCAAATTCTTCTCTCTTTTTTTAAAGAAGAGCATGAATACTGGAAACAATAGACCAATGACCTTGGAGTCAATGAAAGCTGAAATTCTAGAATGGATTATCAAACAAATTGCTTATGAGCAAAAAGAAGACATGGTCATTATAAGCTGTCCTGGGAGCATTAAGAACGTCAGGCTATATATGCTGTGTGTGTGTGTGTGTGTGTGTGTGTGTGTGTGTGAATATAGATACCAACAAAATTTCCAAGATAGAAAGAAAAGTCTCACATTACAGTACCAATATATTCATACCAGATGATTTTTATAATAGCAAAGAACTGAAAACAAGGCAGAAACCTATGGGTTGGGGGGTGACCAAACAAATTTTGGAAAATAAATGTAATAGATATTACCACTCCATAAAGTATTATGAATATGATTGATTTGGAAAAGTAAGAAAAGATATGTAAACTGACTCAGAGTGAACAATATGAATGACTAAAATAATTTAAGCAAAAAAGAAACAAAACAGAAGACCAAACAATATGAAGCGAACTCTAATTGAAATGAACTATTTGTGTAAGCCAAGTTTGGCCCTTAGGAAAATGAATGCCCTCTGCAGAGATGGAGGATTCAGGGCACAGAATAATAAATGTTCTGTCAGAAATATGGTTGGTTGGTTTTCCTGAACTGCCTTTTTCCCATTTCTTTACTCTTTATTATGAGAGATGGCACTGGAGGAAGAATGGACATGTGGCAAGTGCCTTCCTCTCCCCATTTTGGAACTTGTCCTGTCACCATTCCAGGTGACCACACCATTTTTGGTGACACCATGGAAACTTAAGAATGCACAGATGCATGACTCATCCCCCTGATTGGTTGCTGAGGCAGGACTCTCTGGATAGACTAAAGAAGCAACTTGCACTTCAAAATCCTCTTCCTATCTTGCTTCAAAGCATGAGGACTATTCAGAATGAGTCTGGAAAAGTCTTCTAGGTGAATGACAAAAGCCTTATCCCCTATGGGGCCCCAGGTAGCTAGGGGCATATGTCATAGCTAGGCAACTCTGTTCCTGAGACAAGAAGCTTTTCTTTTCTTGTCTTTTTTCATAATTAGGTAATAGCAGAGTAATCTTAAGATGGATGAGTCCAGATACCTTAGTGAATTTCAGAATCCTGGGAGGCTAGTGAGGCAAGAGCCACAGTATAAACCAGAGTAGTCACTTGTAGATGTAGCAGCAGCAGGGACAGTTTGGCGCAACAGGAGAAGTCAGCTTTGGAGACAGGGGGGCCACCAAGAAAAAATAATCATTCCTGTATCATGCTCAGTGGAGGAATGGTATCTCCTGTTATCTGTATGGATAAGATATAAAGATGTAGGCTACATTACATTATAGTTAGTTGCAACAGTATGAAAAGGCTTTGATAAACTGGAATGCTTCCAGGAAACGATAACCAGGATAGTGTTAGTGCATTCAAAAATGTGCCATGAGATACCTGGTTGAAATAAATACAGCACGTAAAAGAAAAATAATGACTTTGGTGGGAAGGGGATATGGTGACAGTCTTTAAATATTGTAAGAGTTTGTATGCCAAAGAAGTTTAAACTTGTTCTCCTTGGCTGCAGAAAGCAAAACTAGGACCGACTGATGGAAGTTCAAAAGAGGAAGATTTTACCTCAACATAAAGAAAAACTGCTTGGCAATTAGGGCAATCCCAAAGTGGAATGGCTGCCCCTAGAAGTACTGAACTATTTGTTACTAGTTATCTTTAGCAGAAGGCTGGATGATTACTTGTGTCAGATTACTTGATGAAGTACCATTTATATTTTAAGAGATACAACAGTAATCTTGTGGTCCAACCTTGGAGATATTCCCTAATTCTAAACATGTTAACTGTTAATATGAGTTACACGTGTCTCATTTCAGACCTAAACTACTGGGGAACTGGACTGAGTCAAGTCCAACCTATTACATAGTTCCTATTTATTTTTGATTCCTAATTAAGGAGAAAGATCTTCTGACTGGAAGAAAGATATAAATGGTTCAAATGGAATTAAAATCTTAGATAATTGACAATTCTGTGATTCTTATGAAGAAACTGTAAAACAATGAATTTTGTTTTCAACATATTAAATTTAATGTGAAAGTGGGACGTTAATTGGAAATTTCCACAAGGGAGTGTAACTCAGGAGAGGATAGAGGAAGAGACATGGATTTGGGAAATATCCTCATAGGGGTGAGAGCTGAAGCCATGAGAACAGATAATATAGATACTATATGATTAAAAGAACACTGGTTTTATACTCAGAAGATCTGACCTTGAATCCAAGCTCTAAATCTCACTACTGTGTGACTGATGTTTTCATATGTAAAAATATATCTTTCGACTATGTAATATCTCGGGTCTCTTCCAGCTCTAAATCCAAAGACCTAAAGACCATGCACACTGCGGCCCAGTAGTATGAATTTTCAACTAGTTCCAGAGTCAAAGATGGAAGATGGTGGAATGATAGGAAGTAGTGCAGTGAATTCCTCATCACAGACTTTTCCTAACATTTTTAAAAAATGCAGCAGACCAAATCTGTATAGGGAAATCCTGAAAAAAGTTACAGTGAGCTATTTTTCCAGTCCAGGATGACATTGGAAGATAATAAGGAGGTCTACAATTATTGCAGATGGGTTTCAGCCAGGAACACCAAGAGGAATGGTCCAGTGTCCAGGAAAAGGCTGTGCATCAGGGCAAGGAGGGTCTCAAACACAATATGAAACAAACCCAGACTCACAGCTGGGAACTGTGATAGGGACTGGTGACAAGTGGCAGCTTTGTGGCTAACTACCTAGTCCTCAGTCACAGATTAAGGATAGAGTGAAAATGGCACCTACACACCACAATGGAGTTCCTGGGTCGTGTGCCAAGAAAGAAGGAAGTTTGGAAGGCAACACCAGCAATGCTGTGGTTCAGAAATCAGGCACAAATCACAGTCTTGCTTCCAATATCTAGCCCAGCCCACAGATGAATAGCCAGGGCAGAAAGCTCAGGTCAAAAGGCAGCCTGCAATTCTGTTTCTCTGAACCAACAGAGTTTCCCACTTGGCTAATTAGTAGCACAGTCCACAAGCAGTGTACCCTTGTTCATATTAAAACTTCCAGAGGAATTTACAAAGTTCAGAGTAGGGGTCAGCAATCAAATTTTGTGCTGGATCAGATTGCCTTGGGAGCACTGAAAGCTTGCAGGTCGCCAGCCTATTCACGAGAATCTGAGATAACACAACATTCAACACCCCCAAGAATAATAGTACCAACAAGCAGTAATAGTACTAAGCCTGACCTTCCCTATAGTGCCATATAGTATAACCCTAACATTGATTCTGAGGTCAAGAAGTTAACTAGAAAAATCAGGAAACAAAAAATACTCTCCCCATAATGATTTATTATGGTGGCATGGAGGTTCAAGGCACCAATACAGAAGATGACTAAAACATCTTCAAGCAAAGCTTCAGAGAAAAGTACAGCCTAGGCATGGACTCAGTTTAAATTATTGGAAGAAACAAAGCAAGAGTTTACAAGAGAATTTTAAAATACTTATATAGATAAATATGAGTGGTTGAGGGGAAAAATGAAAAAGAAATGAAAGTTATTTGGCAAAGAATTAGAAGGGGAATTAACAGCTTGTCAGAACAGATATAAAACCTTGCCCAAAGAACAAATTCCTTTAAAATTAGAATGGACCAAATAGAAGCCAATCACTTCATGAGGCAATAAGAAATATTAAAACAAAGTGAAAAGGCTGGGTGCAGGGTAAAGAAAATGTAAGGCATTTCATAGCAAAAACAACAAATCAAGGAGAAAAATATTTAGACTCATTGGGCTAGCTAAATGAAATGATTTTTAAAAAAAGAGCTGATCCTAACATAAACACTCAATTGGGTATAGAAATCTATCTTATTCTGCAGGAAAGTAGAAGGAGGGGAAGGAGATAAGAGAAGGGGAGGTGGTAGAAGGGAGATCACATTGGGGGAGGGATAGTCAGGAGGTTCTCAGGTAGTTGAGGAGGGACAGGGTGAAAGGAGATTGAGAGAATAGAATAAATGGGGGTATAGAGCAGAGGAAAATACAGTTAGCAAGAGTGACTGTGAAAAAAAATTGGAAGCAAGTTTCTCTGATAAAGGCCTCATTTCTCAAACGTAGAGAAGTGAGTCAAACTTATAAAAAAATAAGAGCCTCCCCAATTGCTAAATGATCAAAGATATGACAGGTTTTCAGATGAAGTAATGAAAGCTTCCTACAGCCATATGAAAAAATACTCTAACTCACTATTGCTTAGAGAAATGCAAATTAAAACAATCCTGAGGTACCACCTCATACCTATTAGAATGGCTAATAGAGCAGAAGAGGTAAATGATAAATGTTGGAGAGAGGTGAGGGAAAAATGAGACATTAATGGGTTGTTGGTGGAGTTGTGACCTGACTCAACCACTCTGTGAGCAATCTGGAACAATGTCCAAAGTGCTGTAAAACCATGCATACCTTTTGAATGAGCAATACCGCTACTGGATCTGTATCCCAAGAAAGATTAAAAAAAAAACAAAAAGGAAAAGAACCTATATGTACAAAAATAGTTATAGCAGCTCTTTTCTCAGGGTAAAGAACTAGAAGTTGAGGGGATACCCATCCATTGGGGAATGGCTGAACAAGCTGTGGTATATGATTATTAGGGAGTACTATTGTGCTATAAGAAATGATGAGAAGGATGCTCTCAGAAAACCTGGAAAGACTTGCATGGGCTGATGCAAAGTGAAATGTGCTGTGTACAAAGTACAGCCATATTGTAAGATGATGTGAATGACTTAGCTATTCTCAGCAATACAATGATCCAAGAAAACTCTGAAGGGCTTAAGAGGAAAAATGCTATCCATCCCCACAGAAAGAACTGATGGTGTCTGAATACACATTGAAGCATACTTTTTGAAGGTTTTTTTCCTTATCTATGTTTTCTTTCACAACATGACTATTATGAATATGTTTTGTAATACACATGTATAACCTATATTGAATTGCTTGCCTTCTCAATGATGTGGTGAGGTGAGGGAAGAAGGAGAGAATGTGGAATTCAAAGTTTTAAAAATTAATGTTAAAATTGTTTTTTCATGTAACTGGGGAAAATAAAATAACAAATAAAAGCTTTTTTTTTTTTAAAAAAAAGAGCCTAGATATCATATTTCAAGAAATCTTAAAAGAAAGCTGCCCAGATCACTTAGAATCATAGGACAAAGTAGAAATAGAAAGAATCCAGAGGTTGACTCCTTTAAAAAAACCCAAAATGAAAATTCCTGGGAACATTAGAGTCAAAATCTTGAGCTGCCAGTTCAAAGAAAATTTTGTAAACAGCCAGAAAGAATTCGAGTACTGAGGATCCAGCCAGGATAACATACAATTTAGCAGCCATTGCTGTAAAGCATTGAAAAATTTTAAATATGACCTTCCAGAAGGCAAAGAATATGGGCTTACAGTAAGTATAACTTACTCAGAAAAACAGAGTATAAGGCTATGGGGGGAGTGGAGATCTTTATAGAGAGGGCTTACAAATTTTCTTGATGAAAAATCCAGAGCTGCAGAGAAACTTTGAAATATAGAAGAGAAAAGAGAAAAATACAAAGATAATCATGAATGAACAATGATAAAGGACTAAACTGCTCACATTAAATATAGCTAGATGATACAGATGACCCCTTTGATATCTATAATCCTCAGGGCTCATAGAGGGAATCCAACTAGAAAAGAGTGGTTCTGTTATGTTTTTATATATTTAAGGGAAAAATGGAAAGAAAGGGGGGAAAGAATACACCAGGGAAGGGGGGAGGGAAAGGAAGGTTATGAAAAATTCTCTAGCATAAAGAGGCTATATATACACAAACAAGGAGGAGGTGGTTGAAGATGAGTGGCTGACACCTGAACCTAACTCTCATCTAAACTGGTTAAAAGAAGGAAGAACATACAAAGATGCAGAATAAAGTACAGAAATATATTTCACTCAACAGGAATTCCAGAGGACTAATAATAAAACATACTAGTCATCTTTGAAAAGAGACATCAAGGATTCAGAAGGCAGAATAAGACATGCATACACACACACACACACACACACACACACACACACACACGAATGATATGGCCAATGTGGAAATTTGATCATAAATGGTTTTGTTTCTCTTGTGTTCTTAATAGGGTGGGAAAGGGGTTGGGGTAGGATGGTGATTAGGTTGATCATGGGTGATTAAATATATATGAAAATATCTGTGTGGGGGAGAGAAAGGAAGGGAATAAGAAAGTGAGGGAGGGAGAGGGAAAGGGAGAAGCAGAGGGAGAAGGGAGAGGGAAGAAGGGAAAGTAGAGGGGTACAGGAGAGGGGGAGAGGGAGAAGGGAGAGGGGGAGAGAGGGAGGAAGAGGAAGAGGGAATTCCTGAAGAGTCATGACGAAACATGATGCAAACCTCCTGAAAGAGAGTTGTTAGACTCAGAATGCAAATTGAGAAATATTGAAAACTTGACTATACATACTTATAACAGGGGGTTTGATTTTCTTGCTTTCCCAGTGGGGGTGGTGGGAAATAAAGGTTAAAAAGACTTAATATTGTTTGAGAATAAAATTTAATTAAATTTCAAAAATAAATAAAAATACACAAATAGAATATGGACAAGAATACTAAAATAGTAGGAATACTAAAGCTTAAGACATGAATAATACTTATAATACCTAAATATAAGAACACACACAAGTAAATGTTTAAAAGAGTTGCTCTTAAACCGGGGTTTTCTAAAATCTGAGCATTTTGAACCATTTTACTTAAAAATTATAATAAGAGCTCACAAATACATATATGGCAAGGGCTTCTTGTTAGGTCTGTTAGTAGATATTTCTTTACAGGTATCTCCATCATCTTCATTCTCAGTAATTCAACAATCAACCGTGAAGGAAAATACTTCACCAGTGGCTATTTCTTCAAGTTTAATTTCTTCCAAATACCAACTAGGGTCCTTTCTACTATTGTCATGTCCAATGTGTATCTTACATAATTCACCCACATCTTTAAGATTAATCTAAAAAATACTTTAAAGACATACTCACACCAATCATTTCTTCTTGACCTCCAAATAAAATTCCCCCTATGTTATTATTTTTTTTAGTCCAGAAATCCATTATCAGTTTCAAACACCAATACATACACTACTTCAGCAACAGTTTCCCACATGGAGTTTAAGTCCTGGAATATTATGCTATGTAAAATAAAATATGGCACTTGTGATTGATGTATCTCCAGCTATTGTTTGGATTTCATTTTGGACCATGTCCAGTATTATTTTACAAAATAAATATGTTATTATTATTATTATTATTTGGACAAGATTAATTAAGCTCGTCAAAGTAGAACAAATGATTTTGCCACTGAAACACTGACTGGACTTATTGTAACAAGGTGATCTCTGGCTTTTTATGTTTCCTGGTTCCAGTAGGCTATGAGTATGGCTGGTTGATACTTCCTACTTCAACAGTTTAAGTATTTGAAGATTTTTTTGCTGATTTAAAGACTGATAACTGACCCTCACTCCCAGCCGTGGTATATAAAATGGTTCAGAAACATCTGTGTAGATTCCAATTCACTAGGGAAATTCAAAGTCTAAACTACACTGGATTCAATTTGCTGGACCTTTAGAGAAAGATATAATAGGAAAAATATCCTTATCATATCTATCTCCTTTCTAAATCTCAGGCAATGAAACTGAAAAAAAAAATTAAATTCTTAAGAAAAATATACTATGAAAAACAGCTATTTATTATATTAATCTATATTTTTTACATTGAAGAGGAATATTTTTGTTTAAGTGTTTTGTTTCGATAATCTTTCTTAGGGATGCTGGAGTTTAGAATAGATGGTCATGTATCTTCTCTATCATCCACGATTCTCTAGCATCCTGTTCTTGGCTTCTCTGAGAAAATTGCTGTTTTTAATTGGTTTCATATCAATAAAAGCAGTTATTGTCAAAATATCTAATTCATTCATCCTCTATTCTTTTCAATCTAAAAAGAACCATCTCTTCCTTTCTTTTTTCCAGCTATGTTTCTAACATCTTTCACTAGGATCTTGTTCTCTTAATAATATATTTCTCTAGAGTATTCAATCTCTCTATTTAGGTAAGTAAACCATACTCATACATCCCAATCTCCAAGATATCATTTTGGTGAACTTGAGTCAAAAAAAATCCCATTTTTTTAATCTCAAAAATTATTTTCAAAGAAACTAGAGTCTATAGTAGAAAAATAAATATCAAGATATAATTATCGAAGTTGAACAACTTGAATATCAATTTAAAGCACATTTACATCTTACTAAAGATTTCTGCCATCAGCTGGTTACATTATTTTCTGGCTTCTGTATTTTTCTGACAAAGGAATCACAACATTCAGATTCTAGTACCTCATTTTGCAATGTCTTATATGAGGAAATAGTACTGAAGAAACTGAAGTTGAGGAGATCATTTAGACCAGAACAAGTATACACAGAAGAAATTTATGTTGAAGGCAGCACAATTTTGAAAGGATCAAGGGTTTGATGGAAAAGATATTTGAAAAGGAGAAATATACCAAATGATTGGCTGAAAAATCCTGGCTTGTATAACTATGAATAAAAGGCAATTGAGAAAACACTAGTAACTACTGCCTCATCTCTTTACTTTGCTAACCTTTATGGAAATGATCTAAATATGTACTAAAGGAATCCATGTTAAAAATTTGAAAAAGTAGAGGGGAGTCCTTGGAAATAAATTTATTTCTACAAAAGACCTTATCTTCATCACCACATAACTGAATACAAGATCCAACTCTGTTTGTTGTTTGCTGATTAAAACAAACAAAAAAGAAAAAAAATGTATTGACTTGTTAGAGCAAAATTTAGCCTTGCATACTTTCCTCTAACAAGGCATCTCCCATTCATATGTTTAAATCATACGCGATCCCTTGAGAGATTCAACCATAGATATAACTTTATAACGTGATCCTGTAATTATTAAAAAGTGAAGGGAGACACCAAAGATATGTGATATTATTATGGAGGATGCCCTATAAAGTGTCCAAATGACAATCAAGTGTTCTTGTTCCTGTGTGATATTTTGTTGACTGTATTGAACCCTGTAATGATAAAGGGACTCCTCAGTGAGTTATAAGATCTTCAAAAAAAGATCACCCTTACACAATCAAAACTAAAAGGATTAAAAAAAATGTGCATTTTCTAAACTAGAACATACAACAGAAGTCCAGTTAGTTCATCATTGTATATATTTTGAACAAGTACTGTTGAGCTATCTTTGTGCATCAACTGAAGTAGATAGATAACCCTAATCCTTTGTCCTATAAGCATATGAAAAACAAAAGGAAAGACAAAAATGTTGAATTGAAGAAAGTGAGCTAGATTACACTGAAGAAATAGCCCAGTGCTGGCAATGATCACAAACTGTACCCAAAATGAAATCACCACCTCCTTCACCCTTGCGATTATTTTTTAACACTGAGGAAAAGTGGTGGTTGAAAAGCACAGAACACCATCAGGTCTGAAAAATGTCAATAATCAGGCAACAACACTGCTTACACAAAATAAATGTTGTGTGCGTCTGGAAGACTTCTAAGACTATCAAAAGGAAACCACAACTTTATGAAACTTATGTGAAAACTAGTTTATTACAAGAGAAATGAACATACATGTGGAACCCAAAGTCAGAGCAGAGTTCACAGACCTTACGGAAGTTCACATATTTATGACAGCAGGACAAAGCGGCAGGGTGGAGGGGAAGGGGAGTGCAGAAACACTAGGAATCTTCTGAATGGGCATGGCATGTGAAGGATACAAGTGCAGTAAAGGTGGGAAAAGGACAACACCCTTCCCAAAGAGGAGCAAAAAGTTGCATACTTTCCTCTTGGGAACTGCTAGACTATAAAGACTTATCTACAAGGGACCCAACTGCACAATTTCCCAGCCTAGCACAGGGTGGCTGACACCAAGGATACATTCCTAGGATACACAGGGAATAAAGCTTGGGGTGCAAACAAAAAATTATGTGTGTTTTTTGGGGGATGGAATTCATACTTAACACATTCAGGGCCTCCTGGAATCATACAGGGTCCAGAGTTTCTGGAAAATAAGGCAACTAAAGAAGAGAGGTTCATGGGAACCCCTAACAGGCCTTAACAAGACATGTCCATTATATCCTCATTGCAACTAAAATAATCAAGCTCAGTGATTTACACATTCAAAAAATTAACGTATCACTGTGACTTGTAAGTTGAGCTAAATGCTAAAGAAAGATGTTCAATCACTCTTCATGACCCCGTTTGGGTTTTTCTTGACAAAGATACTGGAGTGGTTTGCCATTTCCTTTTCCAGCTCATCCCAACCTGCATTCCCCAAGCCTGGTTCTGCTCCTGTGCCTCC
Source organism: Trichosurus vulpecula (assembly GCF_011100635.1). NCBI lineage: Eukaryota > Metazoa > Chordata > Mammalia > Diprotodontia > Phalangeridae > Trichosurus > Trichosurus vulpecula. The sequence continues at coordinate 268,818,617 of NC_050579.1, read as the reverse complement.
CTACTCTGGCTCCACCCTCATTGTGATACGCTCTTGCTTTGCCTGAATGCCGAAAATGGTGGTGGGGTTGGGGAGGTGGGGGTTGTGTGGGGCATTGTGAGGCCTGGCATGTTCACAATGTCTCCTTGCCCACAAAGAGCAGTGCTCGCCTATATAAAGGCCAGTGGGGCATTTTTGCATTAGTGCATTAGTGCACTACTGGAGATGGTGTTGGTGGTGAGTGTTGGGAGTGGCGCCAGTAATGGGCCGCACACCCCCAAGTTGCTCAACTTAATCTTCAGGGACCTAGCTGGCATGATGGCCACACTTTTTGTGCACCCCATAGAGTTGGTGAAGAACCAAATGCAGCTTAGCAGGGAAGGCGGGAAACAGATCTATTTATACAAGACGAGTTTCCAATCATTTGTCAGTATCCTGGGAGCTTAGGGGGTTCCAGGCACCTACAAGAGGCTTTCCACTGGGTTCATGGACCAGGCCACAACAAATTGTCCTGGTATTTATTCAGTTTTGTTTGAAAGTCTGACTAAAGTAGATGTGACAACCCCTATCTTCATGGCATGTCGAGTGTCATGGGTGTCATGGGAGTCCTGGTAGGAACCCCTTCTGCACTCACTTTGAGCCGAATAACCACTGACTAGGGGTTGGGCTTGAAGGAGCAGACTCTACAGGAATGTTTTCAATGTATTCTCAAATATTGGCACAGTATAAGAATGGAATCCATGTGCTGGTGAAGATAATGTGATACGAAGGATTATTCCCCCTCACTTTCCATTTATACAAGACTAGCTTCCACTAGTGACCAATGTGACAACTGATAAGCAGTTCCTCTTGAAGGAGCAGAGAGTGTAAAAGAATGTTTTTGATGCATTCTCAAGGATTACTCTGGAAGAGGACATCCTCACCCTATGGAGGCCTTTTATTCCAACTCTTATAAAAGCTGTTGTCAGTGCTTCCCAGCTTGCTACCTATTCACAGGTTAAACAGTTCCTCCTTTCCACAGATTGTTGCTCTGACAATATCTTCTCTTCTGTTGGGGCCATTATGATTAGTGGGTTGCTCTCCACAACAGCCTCTATGACTACATACTTTATAAAAACCAGGATCTGGTTATGTGGGTTACTAACAGGAAGGCAGAGTATAAGAATGAAATGGATGTGCTGATGAAGATCATTTGACAGAAAGGCTTATTTGGGCTCACTTTCCATTTATACAAGACTAGCTTCCACTCATTTATCGGTATCCTGGGGGCTGAGGTGGTTCCAGGCATCTACAAGAGGCTTTCTGTTGGGCTCATGAGCCAGGCCACAACAGTCCATCTTTGCCTTTATTCAGTTTTGTTTGAAAGTCTGACTAAGGTACATGGAACACACTCTATCTTCTTAATGAAAATCAGCAGTGGCATGTCGAGTGCCATGGGAGTCCTGGTAGGAACCCCATCTCCAGTCACTTTGAGCCACATGACCACTGACTAGGCGTTGGGCTTGAAGGAGCAGAGAGTCCACAAGAATGTTTTTAATGCATTTTCAAGGATAACTTGGGAAGAGGGCATCCTCACCCTTTCGAGGCCTTGTAGTCCTACTGTTACAAGAGTTGTTGGCAGTCACCCAGTGTAATGGTAATTAAGGTGGGACTTTTTGCTGTTGACCTTTAATGATTCTGGCCTTCATTTGAATAGGGCAGATAAAGTGGGATGTTTTTGTATTTCTCAGCACTGAGACAATTGTGAGTCATCGATTGATTTGTATCTGATGTGATATTGGGGGTGGGGAACATTTCCAGGCCCAGCCTAGGTGAGGTCAGCATTCTCTCTTGAAGCTCTGAGCCACAGCAGGAGTGGCGGGTGACTCTGGGCCAGCCATTGTAATGAGCTCCCTGGCTGAACACTCAGATGTTCATAACTACAAATTGTATTTGGTCTATAATTCAGGGTACTGGCTTTTTCCCCTGAACTAAGTGAATAACATTTGTACGCTGGAATAAAGTAAGATTGTTAACCCCTTAATGTTGCTTTCCTTAGTAAAGCAGATGAAAAGGACCTGGGCTTGCAGCGTTCTGTGAGCTGGCTGTTGTTGGTTTACACCCTCACAGAAGCTGCTAGCTGGATTGTTGAAACAAATGGCATCATGAATAGGATCTGCATTTTAGAAGGAAAGTGGCATTTTTGGGGTACTGGGGTGGCTGAATGTTTCCCTGCTTTTGGATTATTCTTTGTACTTGTGGTGGCTATGGTTCTGTGGAGCCCCAGAGGCCTGAAGGAGAATAGGCAAGTGGCAAAGACAGGAGTGGTTTCCCAGGAGCCCAGAGCAGGGGTTCTGGGAGATAACTACTCCTTCCCTCTCCCTAACCCATTAGCACTCCGGAGGCGAGAGTCTGGAGCAGAGGCTGTGGGAGGAGAACAAGCTGAGGCATGGGGGAGAGTTGAATGGCTGTGTTATGCCAGAAGTGAGTGAGACACGCCACAGCGTATAAGTTTTAAGTGGAGAATTTATTAGCCGGCGGCCATTGGGGTAACAACTGCAAATCAATGGCCCTGTGTTGGGGTGACAGCTTGGCTTATATAGGATATGTGGGGGTACAGGGTGGGGGGAACAGGAACAAAGGTCCTGGCTGATCACAAGATTCAGTCAGGTTATCGTACTAGTGGGATAATCTCATTTACATTCCTTGGTGGAGTCATGGAGCCCCAGGGATATCTGCTAGAAAGGGTCTGTCAGGTTATCCTTCAGTGGGATGGTCCTATCTATTGACATTCCTTGGTGGAGTCATGGAGTCCCAGGGGGTTTGCTAAATGCCAAAGATATCTGAGTCCATTCTTTCTGGGAGTGTTTGTCAGTAGCTAGGGGTTTCTCAGGGGTTCCTAATTTTCCCTGTATTACATTCCTCACTTTCTTTCATGGGGGTTTCAAATCCTTGAAAAAGGAATGACCTGATGGGGCATAGCAATAAAATTAGGGGGCCAACCAAAACGCTAAGCAGGGGTGAGCCTGGGGAAGGCATGCATTTTGATAGTGACAATAAAAGGCAAGGCTCAGGCAGAGATTCTGGCCCAATGACAACGCTAGGTCGTTGGCCCCAGGGGAAGGCCAGACCTAGTTGGAAGACTCAAGGAGAGTCCAAGGAGCCTCCCCAGGTACTGCACTCCAGAAATTTAAAAAAAAAAATGGTATAAAACATTCCACATTTCCCCCTTTTTGGTCAAAGGCAAACTGAAAGTTTCGCCTGAAGACCAATTAAAGGTATGGAAAAAAACTCTATCTATCTAAAATCCCTATCTAGGTGGAGTCAGGTTTTCCCTTTTTTGTATTTGGACATCCCCAGAGATGGGCAGAAATTGTAAACTAATTGTAAGTAAGCAGAGGGAACATAATAAAAATTCAGGAAAACAGTCTTGGGAACACAAGAACTCAGAAGGGAAAAAAGCAGGTCTTTGCTCAGGTTCTGGTTCCGGATCCCGTGAGAAAGCCATCCGCATCTGGCGCTGTCCCTCTCAGGCTCTTGGAACCGCAGGGCAAGGTCTCCTATAGGCCCAGATGTCCACTCCTCACACAGGGTTCCCAGAACACATGTAATTTGATGATTAAGAAAAGAAACACAACATAGGTCCCAGCCACGTAGGGCTCAGTCCAAACAATGACAATAAAGTTTTTCCCATAATTCACAAACTGCACAATTACATTGAGTCAGGTACAGACCAATTACTTAGATGATTCACAATAGAGGGGGAGATTTGCATGGCACATGTTTTACATTCATAAATTGGATAACAAGAAAACTTAAACCTGAACCATACAAAGTAATGCAATCATTATTAACAATCATATATAACATCATAAACTTTTAGCCATGCCATGTCTGTTTGATGGCATTTACAAATAGTCCACAAACCATCCTTAACAAAGCTAAAAATGTTTCTAATTCAATTCCAGCAATTAATTGCACATTTTGTATACAAAGTAACTTTAAATTACAGTCACAATGTCCACTCACAGCAGTATTTTTAAATCCCAGATGCCTGATTGTAGTTATCTGGTCCCTTGATAGTAAAAGAGAGTTCTGCCTCTCTGGTTCAGATCTAGAAATTCTCAGACAATCTTAACTTACTATAACTTACAGATACTTTACAAAGGGGATATATTTTCACTTGTACCACTATCTTATACAATTTTCTTGTGTTAGCATCCAAAATTTAAGATCTTATTACCAAAACACCCTTATCAGCTCGAATTTCCAGAATTGATAAATTTTAGAGCCAATCATACACTTCTGTGCATAATTTTTAGGGGAAATCAATCTGATCCTATTGCCTTTTTCAAAATTTGCTATCCCTTCCTTTTATTAGACATTGATCACATTACATCTTTGCCTTATTTGCTTTGCCTAATCATTTTACCCTTTTGGAGGATGTTATCCTTATATTATTTCAATGTTTTATTTGGCCATGAACATAGGTTAAAATTGTAAGCTATTCATACCTGTATCCTATTATAATAACTCAGAGATATTTCAATACTCATTTATTACCTAACAGATTTAGCATAGTGCTTACAAAACTTCTTGTTAATATAAATTTGCTATGAAAGAAACGAGGGACTATGTCATATATCTTAACAGAAGGAAAGAACTTCCTTAGCTCTGTTTGATTCCAGGCATGAGTCATATCTGATAGCCAATCTTATAGTCACCAGGTGCTGAAAGCAGGGCTTAGGTGTAACCAGGTGGGAACTTTCCTTTTCAGAAAGGAAATAGCAGAATTGGGAAATAGAGTCAGGAAGATCTTACCTAGGCTGTGACCAAGGTTGTCTTCACAACTGTTCCCAGGCAGATCCACCTTACAAATTCTCAGCTTGTAATGTCTGCCATGCCATTACTGGCTTCATGTGACCTAGTCCTGTAATCAGAACTTAAGACAATATTAAATTGTAGTTCCATAAAATCTTAAATAGCAAATAAATATCCTTCAGATAAGACTGCCCAAATTTTATTGAGTTAATAATTATCAAATCAAGCTACATAACTTTTCCATCTTCTAAATACTTCCTCACACTCATCTCCCACTTTCTTTGACCATCTGAAACTATCATTCTCAGGACAGGAGAGGCTTAGCTAACTCTCATTTGTCCCCAGACTTTCTTATCTGCCTTTCCTATTTTCCCTCAACCTTAATTGACCTTTCCAAATCTTTCAAACCCATTACTTAGTCTTCCTTTACATTTCAGCCATAAGACAAAACAACTCATAAGTTAGTACCTTTATTGTCATAACTGTGTATACTGGAATCCCATTCCAGCTTCTTAGCACAAAGACATGAAAAGGGGATTTGCTTTTTGTGATAACTTATTCTAAAAGAAAGGAACACTCATTAAAGAGATCTGCCCTCTCATCTCCCCCTGAGGGTGGGTTCTTCTCTATCAGATAGCAGACTTCACTAATTAAACTACCAGGCCAAACCCATCTCAAGTTTTAGTCTAATCTTATCAGTTTTTTTTAAAAGCCAGGTTGGAGGCTTCTTGACTCCTACCGTCTTCTTATTGCTGCCCCTCCCCTTTCCTTCCCTTCTGACAGGTGGGCTAAGGTGAAATTCTTTTCTTCTCATCTAAACTAAAGGCAGGGAGGAGTAAGGAATTCAGACTGTCCTTTCGAACCTCCTTACTCGAAAAAAAAAAAAAACTTTGAATAAGACATTGAATGGGCCTTCAACCTCCCTCTCAAGGCTTCTATAGATAAGCATTAATTCTAATAATTCTAATAAGGTTCTCACTCAGAAACTCCGAAAACTCACAACAGGTTTGAACTGCAACCAATTAGCTTACAGGTGGAAATTCAGCAGGCCTTCTAAAATTATACAAAAAGATTTTACAGAGCATTTTCAAAAGTATTTTCCCTTCTTTAAAAGTTTAAATTTTATCCTGACATAAACAAGAATTGTCACTAAACTTTCGTTTAGAAAATTATTTGGATAGCTCTAAAATGAGACGAGTCTCCTTCTTGAAGCATAATAACCTTTAAACATTGGAATTCATTCATATTCACAAAGTGCCATCACCAATTGGTCCATAAACCTCCAGATTAACATACATAAATATATATCTTTAGATGATGCAGGCTTGAAAATCACACTGAATTCTTTGTTATTACAGAATTTCTAGGTATCACAGAATTCTTTAGTCAAAAAGATGTTGTAATGGGGATAACACTTAATTTCTATACCCAACTAAATTAACTTTTATTACAATGACAAAGTTTACCAGGACTTTTAAAAGCTTTGTCTATAGGAATCCCTCTACCCTGAAAACTTTCACAAGATTGAATATCTAAACGTCCTTGGTTCAGTTAATAACCTCAATTTCTTAATTAAGTTCAATTCTTAATCTAACAACATCCAGATTATAAGAGAAATTATTCTCTAACAGCACAGGTAATGCGATGTTAACCAATTTGTATATAATAACAAACTTAGAAATAAGTACACCACAAACAATTATCATGTATTTAAAACTTGAAACAGATTCCAATTAATTACCAATCTAGTGATCATAACTGAGTTGGATAAGCAAATCAAATCTGATTCATAACCACTAGTGGTAACATTTTAATTTCTAAGGCCCAATACTCTCTGCATTGAAAAAGAAAAGGTTACTGTTTATAAAACCATATTTTAACAAAATAGTTGATTTACAACAAGAACAATTTCAACTGAACTTCCAGACAAAACTTGGAGGTAATAAATTCTTAGGTTACAGCAATTGTCCAACTTCTTAACCTAATGCAACTCTAACAAAATATTTTATATTATAAAAATGTGACGATACCCTAAACATTATTATGTATGTAAAATTGAACCACTCATTTCAGTCTAGGTAGATACATTTCTGAACCAAATATGATAGTTTCAAATTACCAACTTTTCATCACATCCTTTAAAAGCATCCAATTCACACATATCAAACTCAGATTAAAATATAGAAACTATAAATTTCAGATGACATCAATTGCATTTCCAGATACAATATAGGAATTGTTGGTCCTATTACTTCCGGTATTATATATTAATGCATTAATATATAAATACATGTATCACATATATTAATACATTAACATCCCAAATACACTTTATTTAGCTGTATATTCTTCAGCACCACTACCTCTGGCCCAGGTATCAGGAACTTTTGCCTGGCCGTGAATGAACTTATGAAAGAAAAGAGAAACTTAATTTTGCACCCACTTTTTCCAAGCTTCATCTTACAGAAAAATACCTAAAAGGATTTTTTTTTTCCGGGCTCCCAAGGAAGATAAGAGGGAGCGGTCCTTAAGAGCACATGACTTGCAACTCTCCCACTCATTTTTTTTTACCAAGCTAAAGTATTTCTCAGTTTCCCCTTCAGCCTGCTATCTCAGATAAAAGGAAAAAAATCCCTTTTAGTTGTCTAAGGGCTCCTCCCTAGGTGGGGCCTGGCAGCCCCTTGAGGACAAGAAGCCTACCCTTCCAAGCTCTAGCTAACTAGCCCAAGTTTCTTTTAGCTTCAGCTCCCATAATCTTTCAATGTGGAGGGTGGGGAAAGGGTGTGGCCAGGAGCACATGGCAGCTAAGAGGAGCACTTGGACTCCTGGCTAGACAGGTAGTCTCAAGCTGCTATTCTACAACCCTCCTAAATTCCTTTTTTACAAGTTTCTATCTCTCTCTTTCACAAAATTTACTTTTTAAACTTTACCACAAGGACGGGCTACAAAGGTACACAGACTGACTGTCAGTCTGTGAATTTCTGTCCCTCTCCTCCTTTTGCCCGGTGGGGAGGGCGATTTAAGTTTTTCCCTACAGTTCTCCTGCATTCTCTTCTAATATGATCTAGGAGGAGATGAGTTTGATTTAACTGCTCTAACCTTTACTGCAGCCCTAGTGAAAAGATCTCAATGATTGTAATTCAAGTAAACTTCACCCCTTTGCTCACTCCCCAAACCCTCTTTTGTACTTGAATCTAAGGGAATCAGGGACTAAGACAAATGCGAGAGTCCCACTGAAGACTTTAAGGGAGGTTTTAGCCAGAAGGCATTCATTGGGAGGAGGTGTTTTTTTAGCAAGAGTGAGCTCCTGGAATGACTTTACAATTTCAGGAGTTCAATTAAGGGGGTGGAGTCAAGATGGCGGCTGGTAAGCAGGGACTAGCATGAGCAACATACTGGGTCCCTCCAAAAACCTATAAAAATGGCTCTGAACCAATTCTAGAATTGCAGAACCCACAAAACAGCAGAGGGAAGCAGGGCTCCAGCCCAGGACAGCCTGGATGGTCTCTGGGTGAGGTCTATCCTACACGAAGCTGGGAGCTGGGAGCTGGGAGCTGGGAGCTGGGAATGGAGTGGAGCAGAGCCCAGCCTGAGCTGCGTGCACCAAAGAGACCAGGAGCCAGGCGCAGAGGGCCCTAGAGCCCTGAATCAGTGAGCTGGGCAGTTACCAGGCTTCTCAACCCACAAACACCAAAGACTTTGGAGAAGGTTAGTGGGAAAAGTTGCGGGAGTAGAAGGAGTTCGCGGTTAGGCTTCCAGCCCTGGGGGCAGCAGAGGTGGGGCAGCTACAGCTGTTGTTGCTTCCAGCCTCCCACCTGGTGGGAGGAAATAAGTGGTGGATCAGAGCAGGAGTGCACAGCCTGCTGAAGATCTAAGACCAGACCGGGTTGGGAGTTCTTGGGGAAGGAGCAGTGCTGGTGTGGCAGAGCCGGCACATCCCCCCCAAACGTGGAACATAGAACTCTCTAGTCTACAAGCAGTCATACCCCACTGAAAAACTCAAGGGTCAAGTTGGTTGGCTGTGAATATGGCCAGGCAGCGAAAACACACCCAGATTCAGTCTCAGACTTTACATTCTTTCTTTGCTGACAAAGAAGACCAAAACATACAGCCTAAAGAAGTCAACAAAGTACAAGAGCCTACACCAAAAGCCTCCAAGAAAAGTATGAACTGGCCCCAGGCCATGGAAGAGCTCAAAAAGGATTTGGAAAAGCAAGTTAGAGAAGTAGAGGAAAAATTGGGAAGAGAAATGAGAAGGATGCGAGAAAACCATGAAAAACAAGTCAATGACTTGCTAAAGGAGACCCAAAAAAATACTGAAAAATACAATGAAGAAAACAACACCTTAAAAAACAGACTAACTCAAATGGCAAAAGAGCTCCAAAACAGCCAATGAGGAGAAGAATGCCTTGAAAGGCAGAATTAGCCAAATGGAAAAGGAGGTCCAAAAGACCACTGAAGAAAATACCACTTTAAAAATTAGATTGGAGCAAGTGGAAGCTAGTGACTTTATGAGAAATCAAGATATTATAAAACAGAACCAAAGGAATGAAAAAATGGAAGACAATGTGAAATATCTCATTGGAAAAACCACTGACCTGGAAAATAGATCCAGGAGAGATAATTTAAAAATTATTGGACTACCTGAAAGCCATGATCAAAAAAAGAGCCTAGATATCATCTTTCAAGAAATTATCGAGGAGAACTGCCCTGATATTCTAGAGCCACAGGGCAAAATAGAAATCGAAAGAATCCATCGATCACCTCCTCAAATAGATCCCAAAAAGAAATCTCCTAGGAATATTGTCTCCAAATTCCAGAGCTCCCAGATCAAGCAGAAAATACTGCAAGCAGCCAGAAAGAAACAATTTGAGTATTGTGGAAACCCAATCAGAATAATCCAAGATCTGGCAGCTTCTACATTAAGATATCGAAGGGCTTGGAATACGATATTCCGGAGGTCAATGGAGCTAGGATTAAAACCTAGAATCACCTACCCAGCAAAACTGAGTATCATGCTCCAAGGCAAAATATGGATTTTCAATAAAATAGAGGACTTTCAAGCTTTCTCAGTGAAAAGACCAGAACTGAATAGAAAGTTTGACTTTCCAACACAAGAATCAAGAGAAGCATGACAAGGTAATCAAGAAAAAGAACAAGAGAAAGAAATTGCAAGGGACTTACTAAAGGTGAACTGTTTTGTTGACATTTCTACATGGAAAGATGACAAGTATGATTCATGAGACCTCAGTAGTAGGGTAGCTGAAGGGAATATGCATACATATATGTTTATGTATATATATGGGTGAATGTGTATGTATGTATATATCTATGTGTATATATATATATATATATATATGTATATATAGAGAGAGAGAGAAAGAGGGAGAGAGGGGGGGAGATAGAGATAGAGATAGATAGAGAGAGAAAGAGAGAGAGAGAGAGAGAGAGAGAGAGAGAGAGAGAGAGAGAGAGAGTGTGGACACAGGGTGAGTTGAAGATGAAGGGAAGATATCTAAAAGAAATAAAATCAAATTAAGGGATGAGAGAGGAACATACTGAGAGAGGGAGATAAGGAGAGATGGGGTGGATTATCTCGCATAAAGGTGGCAAGAGGAAGCAGTTCTGTGGGAGGAGGGGAGAGGGCGGGTGAGGGGGGAATGAGTGAACCTTGCTCTCATCAGATTTGGCCTAAGGAGGGAATACCATACATACCCAATTGGGAATCTTACCCCACAGGAAAGAAGAGGGAAGAAGATAAAAAAAGGGGGGGATGATGGAGGGGAGGGCTGATGGGGGTGGAGGTAATCAAAAACAAATACTTTCAAAAGGGGACAGGGTCAAGGGAGAAAATTCAATAAAGGGGGATGGGTTGGGAAGGAGCAAAATATAGTTAGTCTTTCACAACATGAGTATCGTGGAAGGATTATACATAATGATACACATGTGGCCTATGTTGAATTGCTTGACCTCTTAGGGAGGGTGCATGGGAAGGGAAGAGGGGAGAGAATTTGGAACTCAAAGTTTTAAAAACAGATGTTCAAAAACAAAAAAAAAAGTTTTTGCATGCAACTAGAAAATAAGATACACAGGCAATGGGGTGTAGAAATTTATCTTGCCCTACAAGAAAGGAAAGGAAAAGGGGATGGGAGGGGAGTGGGGTGACACAGGGGAGGGCTGACTGGGGAACAGGGCAATCAGAATATACACCATCTTGGAGTGGGGAGGGGAGGGTAGAAATGGGGAGAAAATTTGTAATTCAAACTCTTGTGAAAATCAATGCTGAAAACTAAACATGTTAAATAAATAAATTTTAAAAAAAACAAAAGATATTAAAAAAAACAATTTCAGGAGTTCTTTCTTCCCAAATTCAACTAACCAATTTCCAAACTTTTTAACAATTTAAAACCCAGAATCTGCCAATTATAACCCATTCCCGCCATAGTTCCACGTTGGCCAAATGGGAGCCACAAGGAAAGGAGTATGTTTCCCTAGTTGCAGCCTGATATCTCTGGCTGCCTATGTTTCAGATTTTTTTAAAACAGAACATAGACATTTCACAATTTTGACATAGACACACGAACAGAGACAAACTCAAAACGTAACAAAAAAAAAACGCAGTGTGGATAGAATTGAAGGCTAAACAGGTCCCCTCAGAGGAAAGAAAGTAAACCAGGTTTCCTCTTCAAGGAAAACACCGCAATCTTCCCACATCCCAACACAAAACAGATAAGCAATAGCATGAGTTAATTGGGGCTAAGCAGGTCCCCTCAGAGGAAAGAAAATAAACCAGGTTTCCTCTTCAAGGAAAACACCCCAATCTTCCCACATCCCAACACAAAACAGATAACCAATGGCATGAGTTAATTGAGGCTAAGCAGGTCCCCTCAGAGGAAAGAAAATAAACCAGGTTTCCTCTTCAAGGAAAACACCCCAATCTTCCCACATCCCAACACAAAACAGATAACCAATGGCATGAGTTAATTGAGGCTAAGCAGGTCCCCTCAGAGGAAAGAAAATAAACCGGCTTTCCTCTTCAAGGAAAACACCCCAATCTTCCCACACCCCAATAGGGAAGGTAGCGTCCCAGCCCCCCTAGCTCTGTACCACAGCCTCGTCAGGGTTTATCGTGATAACAGAGACCCAATGGCTAGCCCCAAACCAGAAAAACCTTACCTCTAGAGGTCTGAAAACCAGAATTCCCCGTAGGCCGAAAAGTGACAGGTCAGCAAAGAGCCCATTCTCCCAGACCATCACTCCACATCAGAGTCCTAGTAAAAGAAATCCCCAGGAGCCAGCCCTCTGAAGTGAGAGAAGGTGGATTGGGGGCAGAGACTCCCTGTTGAGGTCTCAAATTCTTTGTATGTCTCCAGGGCGCTAACACGTAATACCGCCTCATCTCGCTGGGGCCTCCAAAATGCTATACCAGAAGCGAGTGAGACACGCCACAGAGTATAAGTTTTAAGTGGAGAATTTATTAGCTGGCGGCCATTGGGGTAACAACCACAAATCAATGGCCCTGTGTTGGGGTGACAGCTTGGCTTATATAGGATATGTCGGGGTACAGGGTGGGGGGAACAGGAACAAAGGTCCTGGCTGATCAAAAGATCCAGTCAGGTTATTATACTAGTGGGATAATCTCATTTACATTCCTTGGTGGAGTCACAGAGCCCCAGGGATATCTGCTAGAAAGGGTCTGTCAGGTTATCCTTCAGTGGGATGGTCCTATCTATTGACATTCCTTGGTGGAGTCATGGAGTCCCAGGGGGTTTGCTAAATGCCAAAGATGTCTGAGTCCATTCTTTCTGGGAGTGCTTGTCAGTAGCTAGGGGTTTCTCAGGGGTTCCTAATTTTCCCTGTATTACAGCTGGAGCAAGGGGTTGAGCTGATAAGCCTGGCTCCGGAGGTCTGTGCTGAAAGGGTGTATGTTTTGAGATCGTATTGTATGCGGAGTTTTGGAACAGGAGCAGAGAAATGCCTTCCAACAGACTTCAGAGAAAAAGCAGAGAATAGTGTTCATGAAGATTTGGCAGGAACATTTGGTGAGGAGGAGGAAGCAGACAGTGGCTGCCAGCATATTGACCCAGACAGAACAGAAGACTGCCTCCACGCAGTGAGCTGCTTTGGTGAGCCAACTTTGGTGAGGTGAGGGCAATGGTGGGGAACCACCTACATAGGGATTCCAGCAGAAGCCAGGCATGGCCTGCTAGAGCTGGACGACTGGGAACCCAGGCACTTGGAATTCAGCCCAGGGGCAAGATGGAAACTTTACAGCAAGGTGCTGAGCGTGTGTTTTTCCTTCCTTCCTCTGGGTCTGTTTGGAATCCAGGAGGGAGGGGTAGATTTGTCTATGGTGGGGTGGGGGAAGTGCCATGGACCCCTAGGGACCCCACCCTGTTTGCTTTATTGCCCAGCTGCTCCCCAGGACTCGGAAGCGGGGTGCTGGAGCAGCATGAGAAGAAGGACACATCCCCAAGAGAACTCAATTTGGACTTTGTGTTGGGACTTTGCTAATTAAAGCATGTTGGTACCTGCAGGAGGAAGCCTGCAACTGCTGTGTGCGGAGGACACTAAAGAAGAGCTTTGCTTGGACATTCTGTACTGCTTAAAGAGATTAACTTGCTAGGACCCTAGGGGTGGACATTTGAATTGTAAACAAATATTTTGGAATGGCACTGAATGATATGTTTTGCTTTGTTGGGAATGATATGTTTTGTTGTATTTCCCTGAATGGGACTGCAACGTATAATGTATTTTGTTCCAGGATCCATGGCCGTTTAATTTAGATATTGTTAGTCCACAGATCCTGCAAAAGGGTAGACAGTGTAATAGTAAACAAGGTGGGATTTTTGCTGTTGACTTTTAATTATTCTGGCCTTTGTTTGAACAGGGCAGATAAAGTGGGATGTTTTTATATTTCTCAGCAGTGAGACAATTGTGAGTCATTGATTGATGTGTATCTGATGTGATATTGGGGGTGGGGAGCATTTCCAGGCCCAGCCTGGGTGAGGTCGGGGACCTCAGGGCCTAGAACAGGAAATAAAAGCCCAAAGGTTAGCTTTCTCTCTCAGAGCTCTGAGCCACATGTATTAGGAGGGCAGAGTTTATAATCTCAAAGAGGATTATATACATGTCTGAAAGGTTCGGAACCACCGGATATAAGAAACTCTCAAAGTAGGAGGCAGAAGAATGAAAGCATATATTTAGGCTCCACAGTAACCAACCCATGAACCAGCATCCCCATTTTGACATTGATCAAAAGCTTCCAGGCCCAATAAGTACGCCTTACAAGAATAACCAGGAGGCTACAGAGAAGCATGATGGTGTACAGCAAAATCATATACATGCTTCCCCTCTGTGGTAAAAAGATTACCCACTGGCCTCAAGTCCTTGTTCAGCTTCCTCCCATAGGTCAGCTCTGCTACCGGCAGCTCCTGCTTCAGCTTCGGCTGTGGCTGTAGCTGTAGCAGCCTCTGGCTCCAATGGAAGCTGTTTTTAACCATCCGGCTTCTGTGGGGGTGTAAGGTACGCCGGGGAAAGCACAGGTTCTTTCGATCTGCTTAAGCAAGGGAAGCAAGGTGAAGGGGCCGACAAGTTTACTCCAGTCCAACATACAAACAGCATTCAGTTCAGGGGAAAAAGCCAAACTAGTCAAGGGCACTTGTTGACTAAGTGCTAAGGAGCCCATTTTTGGTTACCAACACACCACAGCAGGAGGGGCGGGTGACTCTGGGCCAGACTCAGATGATGATAACTACAAATTGTATTTGGTCTGTAATTCAGGGTGCTGGGTTTTTCCCCGGAACTAAGTAAATGAAGCCGGATTAAAGTAATATTGTTAACTCCTTAACGTTGCTTTCCTTAATAAAGGAGAGGAAAAGGACCTGGGCTTGCAGAGTTCTGTGAGCTTGCTGTTACTGGTTTTACATCCTCACAGCAGCCGCTAGCCTGATTGTTGATACCCAGATTACTGCCTATTCACAGACTGAACAGTGTCTCCTTTCATCCTATTATTGCTCTGAAAATATCTTCTCTTCTGTTGGGGCCACTATGATTAGTGGGCTGGACTCCACAACAGCCTCTATGCCTGCGGACGTTGTTAAAACCAGGATCCAGGTTATGTGCGTTACTAATGAAAAGGCAGTGTATAAGAATGGAAGCGATGTGCTGATGAAGATCATTCGATATGAAGTCCTATTCGGCCTTGCTCTCTGATTATACAAGACTAGCTTCCACTCACTGATCAGCATCCGGGGGACCGAGGAGTGTCCAGGCATCTAAAAAGACTTTCTGCTGGGCTCATGAGCCAGGCCACAGCCACTCATTTTGGACTTTATTCAGTTTTGTTTGAAACGCTGACTAAGGTAGATGGGACAGCCCTTACCTTCTTAAGGAAAATAAGCAGCGGCATGTCGAGTGCCATGGGAGCCCTAGTAGGAATCCCATCAGTTCTGCAGTCACTTTGAGCTAAATGACCACTGACGATCGGTTCCCCTTGAAGGAGCAGAGAGTTGACAAGAATGTTTGGATGCATCCTCCATAATTACTGGGGAAGAGGGCATCCTCACCCCGTGGAGGCCTTGTATTCCTAGAGCTGTTGTCAGTGGTACCCAGCTTGCTGCCTATTCACTGAGTAAACAGCTCCTCCTTTCGTGGGATTGCTGCTCTGACAATTATCTTCTCTTCCCTTGGGGCCAGTAGGATCAGTGGGTTGGACTCCACAACAGCCTCTATGCCTGCGGACATTGTTAAAACCAGGATCCAGAATATGCAGGTTACTAATGGGAAGGCAGAGTATAAGAATGGAAACGATGAGCTGATGAATATCATTTGATATGAAGGCTTATTCCGCCAAGTTTCTCTAACTGTCAGAACTGGTCTCTCAGAGTTTCCTGTGACATCATTTCCTTTTCCTATCAGGAAGCTCCTCCCGAGGCATGTGACTCAAGCTTCCTCTGACATAATTTCCTTTTCCTGTCAGGAAGCTCCTCCCAAGGCATGTGACTCAAACTTCCTGTGACATCATTTCCTTTTCCTGTCAGGAAGCTCCTCCTGAGGCATGTGACTCATGCTTCCTGTGACATCATTTCCTTTTCCTGTCAGGAAGCTCCTCCTGAGGCATGTGACTCAAGCTTCCTGTGACATAAGCTGGTCACATGGCCTATTAATGGGTGGGAAAGATCTTGAAATCTACATTGCTGTGGCACTGCCCCATTTTCTGATGCTCCTAAACACATGGTGGACATTCCAGTGCACTCAGCCCCTTCTCACTTGGCCATTTCCATCACAGTTGTTTGGGGGAAATTCCTCTGCACAGTGGGTTCTCTTCTGCCTTGGCTCTCCCCCAGGGAGAACTGATACAACCATTCTCTACCCCTCAGCTTCTCTCTCTTCCCAGTTCCATTCTTTCTCCTGTCTTGCCTCCTATTGTCCGTCTTTTATTTCCCCAAACAAGCTCCTTTCTGTTTCTTCATCCAAATCCCCATCATTTTGAAACTTCCTCTTTCCTCCTTCCTACCTTTAATGACCAGAGCCTCTCTGGCCTCTCGCTATCCTGCTGCAGACCCTGTAATCAGCTCCATGACATTTGTTCAGACCCACAAACCATCTGGCAGCACCTCCCATAAATTTGATGAGGAGGAGCAGTTCCACGTGGACTTCGACAGGAAGAATACAGTCTGGCAGCTTCCTGAGTTTGGCCACATCTGTTTCCATGCACAGGTTGGACTAGGCAACATTGCTGCAGACATGGCTAACTTGAGCCAACTTGTCAGGCAAACCAGCCACACCCAAGCCACCATCGGTGTACACCTCTCCCACTCTGCTCTCTTCCCTGGGTGTAGCCAGTGTGGAATTGGTGGCGAGGAGGCTACTAGGAATTCCTGCTCTGTAATATACTGAGACTTTCCCCAACTCATGAGAATTCTGGACCCTCTCAGAAGAAGCTTCTCCTTCTAGTAATCAATGCCTTTTCCCTAGAGTCCCTGGTTGGGATTGGAGGGGACAAAAATATTAAGTATCTCCTACATATTCCTACACATTCCAGGTTGGTTCAACCAACCTGAAGCCTCAGAGACACAGCTCTGTCTTCAGTGACTTTTTTTTTAACTTAGGAACCTTGTTCCTGCCACCAGGGGCAACTGCCCAGGTCATTCATGGAGTGAGCGGGACTTGTTAGCTCTCACTTGAAAACCAAAGGCCTCAGATGAAAGGAGATTTTGGGCCCAAATTAGCAGCCAGGTGGGACAGTGGATAGAGCACTGGGCTTGCTGTCAGGAAGACCTGAGTTCAAATCTGGCCTCAGGTGCTTACTAGCTGTGTGACCCTGGGCAAGTCACTTACCCTCCACTTGCCTCAGTTTCCTCATCTGAAAAATAAAGATAATATTATCATCTATCTCCCTGGATTGTTGTGAGGATCAAATCAGACAATGATTATAAAACACCTAGCACTGTGTCTGCCACATAGTGAGCACTGTGTAAATGTTAGCTATTATATTATTGTTGTTATTAAATTCTTGGAACTCAGGAGAACTTAAAAGATGGTTACGTTTAAGACTTACTGTCGAATGAAGCTTTGCAAATTTGACTTAGGAATTTAAGGGGAAAAGTTCCAGTGCTCAAGGAAGGGGTTTTTCCTGAATCCTCTTTCATGGGAAAGGCAAAATTGGACTTCTGGGATTCAGCTGTGGGGCTGTACTCAAGATAGGGCCATTCACCAAGCAGATGTTCTCCTTCAGTGACTCCAGAGGTGACAGTGTTTCCCAAGGAGCCCATGGAGCTAGAAGAACCCGGCATCCTCATCTGCCACACTGATAAGTTCTCACCCCTAGTGGTCAATATCATGTGGCTGTGCAATGGAAAGCCAGTCACCACAGGGGTGTCCGAGACCACCTTCCTGCCTCAGGATGACTATTCTTTCCACAAGTTCCGTTACCTCGCTTTCCTGCTCTCAGCTGATGATGTCTGTGACTGTGTAGTTGAACACTGGGGCCTGGAAAAGCCACTTTCCAAGCACTGGGATATGAGTCAGTACATTTGGGGGCCTCTGTCCTCCTACCCTTCTCAGTGACTACTTTCTTCCATCTCCCTAAGCACCAAACTCTTTTTAAAACCCACGTCTCCTGTCCTCCCTGCCCCCAACCAGTGACTTTTGTCTCCAGATCCAATGTGCCAAAAATTAAAAACGTCTTATTTTTTCCTGCACTCTCTGACCTCATTTTTCTTTCATTCCCAAAGAACCTCAGATGCTAACACCACCATCTGAGACAATGGAGATGCTCATCTGTATTCTAGGACTGGCTGTGGGCCTGGTGGGCATCTTTGTGGCTGCCACCCTCATCATCAGAGGCTTGTGCTCAAGCAAATGATGCCTGACCCCACATGTGGATCACCTTCTGTAAGAAATCTTTTCGAATCCTCCTTAAACTTAGTGCCTTCCCCTGATTCCACCTCCAGTTTATCCTGTATATCTGGCATGCTCACAATCTGCCCCATTAGATGGAGAGTTCTTTAAGAGCTAAGATTGATTGCGTTTTGCCTTTCTTTGTATCTACATGGTCCAGCACATAGGAGACATTTAATAAATGCTAGTTAACTATTTACGGAGTCACCAAAGGGAAAAGAAGGCGTGGAGGGATTAAGAAAAAGGAAAAGTATAGTGGAGAGAAGCAGGAACCCTGTAGACAAAAGGGCCAGCAGGGGAGAATGGAGCAGAGATGGTACAGCAAGGAAAAGCATGTTAGTGAGCAAAGGATCCAGAGTGGGTGAGAGCAGAGAGAGAAGAGAAGGTTCAAAGAAGAGGAAGCTGTTGTCTTGGAGCCATCATTCATCAGTCTTGCTGGAGACAAGAGTCTTTCTGTGAAACAGGAAATTTCCTCTCTGTCCTTCTCTGCCCCCAAGTTCTGCTGTTCCACACTGCCTCAGGTCTCTGCTCTCCCATACCCCCATCACTATTCACTAATTTTAAGAAAAAAGGTCTTTGGGAACTTGAAGGGATGGTGATCTATCAGGATTGAATTGTTCTGATTTTTGAAATGAAGGGAACACAATCTTAGAGGCAGCTGACGGCATTGTGGATAGAGCCCTGGGCCCTGAGACCCAGAGACTTGAGTTCAAATCTAGCTTCAGACTAACTGGCAATGTGGGCCTGGGAGAGTCATTTCACCTCAATGTCCTTCATTGAAAAATGGGGATAAAATTGCACTTATCTGGAAAGGTCGTTGTGAAGATAGGATGAAGCAATATTTGTAAAAAGTTCTTAGTACAGTTCTTGGAACATGGTAGGTACTATAATGATGCTATTCCCTTCCCCATCCCCTTATTTGCATTTAACTTTTCTTCTGGTAGTAGATGGGCAGAGGATATGCATTAGTAGTAAGTTAAATTATCTAGTTACATCATTTCTAAGTAAGCTGGGCTGAGTATGTATACACACCCACACATACACACAGACAAACACACATACAAACACACACACACACACACCATTAAATCAGGAAGCTTCTCAACTGGCCCAGAGTCAAAGACTATGAGCTCAGTTCCCTAGATTAGTTATTGTTGTTCAGTCATTTCAGTCATCTCTGACTCTTTGTGTCCCCAGTTGGGGTTTTCTTGGCAAAAATACTGGGCTAGTTTGTCATTTCCTTCTCCAGTTCATTTTACAGATGGGGAACTGAGGCCAACAGGGTTAAGGTCTTTGCCCAGGGTCACATGCCAAAATGTAATTTATCAAATGTTCTCTATTTAGTTTTTTATGTTCTCTATCCCAAAGGTCACAGACCAATAAACTTGTCTTATATTCCTTATTTATATCCATTTAGAAGGAAATATGTGGGCTGGGTAGCCCAGAGCATAGACAGTGCCCAAATAGAATAAGGGGCAGTTAGGAATGCAACTGATGAGAGAGTATCACTGTCAACCCAAAGTAGATTGACTGGCTTATAGTATCACTGTGATGGAGGAGAAGACATCTGTAAGACACCCTAATCTTCTAGCTTCCATGAGGGCAGCAGCATCTGTGGTCACTGGCATCTTGTCCACCTATCCATAGGGCAAGCTTCATCAAAAACCCTCTTTGAGGCAAATTGTCTGCATATTGTATTGTATTATATAAGTCACATGCTTCAATGTTCACCCTTGGTGCCTGATCTGAATTCTTCTGATTCCTAGCTGAGGGAGTTTTATGAATTTTTTCTTAAGGTAGAAGAAGTTGGAGTGGGGGGAGTAAGGCTGACTCTGATCTCTTTGTTAGTAAATGGGGACTGAAATTACTTAAGTGACCTTCAGCTGCTACAAAGATCGTTGTGCAGGGAAAGTTAGAGTGTAAAGTTAAGGAAACAAGGAAAGAAGAAAGGAAGAAAGGATTGAAAGAAGTAAGGAGAGAATGTGGGAGGAAGACAGGACGGGAAGGAGAAGAGAGAGGGCACAGAGGGAG
Organism: Trichosurus vulpecula; assembly: GCF_011100635.1. Lineage (NCBI taxonomy): Eukaryota > Metazoa > Chordata > Mammalia > Diprotodontia > Phalangeridae > Trichosurus > Trichosurus vulpecula. The sequence continues at coordinate 268,798,403 of NC_050579.1, read as the reverse complement.
AAATCAGTTATCCATTATGGCAAATACCTCCTGAACCCTGGAACATTCTTAGGTGGAACCTTCTGGGAGATTTCAGAGTGGAGTAGAGAAAGTCATGGTAAAGAGAGGAAATTCACCTTGTACTTTCCTATAGCAACTCAGAGCATGAATCCCAACTTCCATGGCTAAGCCATGGCTCCTCCAGGTTCAAGATACTCTATGGGTCTGTAGCCACTCAAAAACCATAGCTCACGAGCTCAAATTTATATAGTCAGCCAGGGGACACAATTAATTTAAATGAAAGAAATTTAATAAATAGAAAGTGAATAATAGGAACGTAGCAATGTCCCCACATGGCCTGGGACACATTCTCCCACAAATACCTATAACAGGGCTGTCCAAAACATGGGCCATGCACCCCCATGTGGCCCACCTGTGTCCACCACAAGCACAGAAATCAACACAAATGCTTTAGGTAAGCATTTATGTCAATTTCCAGGCCTGTAGTAAACACAGGCAGGCCGCATAAAATCGCACTGCGGCCACACTTTGGACAGCCCTGACCTATACCATTGATGAGATGACTGGACACACATAATAAATGTATGTGCAGGAGCATCAAAAGAGAACATATGGACCATGTACACATGGAGGGGCAACTTCCCTCCACTGCTATGTGGTTGCCAATGTAGATGTCATTGTGATGTTCCCCCTGGACGTTCTCCTTCCTCTTATGGTGGCATTTTTCCCTTCCTGCTGTGTAACCTTTTCTGCTCATGTAGTTTCTGTTGGGAACTGGTGGTTATGGCCCAGTATTGCTGGTTGTACTGTTGTATTGCAAGGCCTAGTATTGCAGTTGTTGCCAGTTGCTTCAAGATGCAACTCCGTTGAGTATGTAGTTAAATTAAATTAAATTGTTTAAGTATTTACTATTTGCTCAGGCAGCTAGGTGACTCAATGGACAGAGCGCTGGGCCTGGAGTCAGTAAAACCTGAGTTCAACTCTGGCCTCAGACACTCACTAGCTGTGCCACCCTGGGCAATCCACTTAACTTCTGTTTGCCTTAAATCCACTGCAGGATGAAATGGCCAATGACTCTAGTACCTTTGCTAAGAAGACCCAACATGGGGTCACCAAGAGTTGGACATGACTGGATGACTGAACAACAATTGCTAAGTGCTGGGGATTCAAATACAGAAAGAAAGATAACCCCTGCCCTCATACAACTTATATCATGATGGGGGAGACAACAGAGAAAGGGGAGCAGCAGCCAGGGCAGAGTGCTGTGGTCTGGCCTGAGAGCTCCATTGGCATCCTCTAAGTGATACCCCCCCCGAGGTGGGCAGATCTCTCTCCAGGCCTTTTCTAGCCAAGGACATATACAAGAGTTACACAGTTTGGGCAAGAATGGAAGACTGTGATCTGTGTCACCCACGAGATCACTTCTAACTGAGTATTCAAGAGTTATTTTTGAGCAGTGTGTGAAGTCAAGTGTTTCACTAACAGTTGGTCTGCGAAGGAGAAAATTTAGGGAAACTATGAACTCATGAACATTGGCCGAATAATTTTGAAGCCAAAGCCCAGATTCTTGGAGTAGCAGTAGGGACAAACTCTATGGATATCCCACATCCTCTACTAGATTATAAGTTACATGAAGGCAAGAATAATTTTATTTCAGCTCAGTTTACTATGAAACATATTTAGTTGTTCAGTTTTTTCAGTCATATCTGACTCTTCATGACCCTCCCTTGGGGTTTTCTTAGCAAAGATAGTGGAGTGGTTTACCATTTCCTTCTGCAGCTCATTTTACAGAAGAACCGAGACAAACAGGATTAAATGACTTGTCCAGGGTCACACAGCTCCTGAGTGTCTGAGGCTGAATTTGAATTCATAACAGTGAGTCTTTCTGACTTCAGGCCTGGTACTCTACCCACTGCACCATCTAGCTGCCCATTAAGCACATAGTAGGTACTTAATCAATATTTTAACTTACTTTTCTGAATTTGATTCTCCACAACAACCTTATGAGAAGTCACAAAGGCAGGTGCCATTATCCTATTTTTATAGATGAGGAAAATGAGGCTCAGAGATGTTGAGTGAGCCACACTTACTGAAGGCCACATGGCAAGTAAAATGCTGAAGCCAGGGCTCCAGTGCTGACCTCTTGACTCCATGCCCAACGATGCTTTGCTTCTCTCCTGCCATCGTATGGACAGTTTCAAACTTTTTACAAGTTGTCTTCCGGAACTTCCTCAGAAGTGACTTTTAATAAGAACCAGAACAAACTCTACTTAGTGGGACAAGCAAGGGAAGTGAGAACACTGATGAGAGATAAATAGGATTGCTTTATATTTCTTCAACAACATAAGAAAAGAAACCACCCCAAATCCCCAAACCCACGAATCTGTTTTCTCTCTCCCCCCTCTGAAGCATATCACCAGCGAGAGGCAAGCACCAGGTAGAAGGATGGACACTTAGAAGGCATCTCTCTGTTGGAATGAAACACCAAGGGCCCAGTGTGGACTGGAAGGGTTGTTTCCACCAACTATATAAATCATATTTTCAAAGCGAATGGACTGGAAGAAAAGGAAAGCAAAAAAGTGCTGATGTCTGTGTTTTGCCACCTTCAGTCCAAGGTGTTCTTGGGAGGGGGGCAGAAGGTGGTGCTGGGATTGGGGTGGGGAGGCATCTCAGTCAACATTCTGGACTGAACCTTGACAATAGACTTGTTGGGGCTTGAAGAAACAGCCAAATTTCCTTTGACTTAAGAAAAGAGAAAGGGAAGCCCAGACTTGAAAATGAGCAGCAGAGGCAAAAGAGGGAGAGATGGTTCAGAAAAAAAAAAAAAAAACATCTGCAGGTTTCCCAGGGTAATACTAACCCCTTCCACAGATATGAGAGCTGGATGGAACCTTAGAGATTGTAAGATGACAGAATCTGAGAATTGGAAGGGACCCCAGAGGCCATCTGTGCCAACCTGTACCTTGGTAAGAATCTCTTTTACAACGTCGCGCTCCCCCCCCCACCCCCCGCAAGGGGTTATCCAGCCTTTGCCTGGAGGCAGTGGAAGGGCACTCATTAACTCCCAAAGTATCTCACTATACATTTGCATAGTTTCAATCATTAAGAAGTTTTGCCTTACAGGGGATAGGCTCTGGACCTGTGACCAGGATTCATAGGGGACTCTCCATACCAATGTAGTGTGGCACTTTCCCTGCCCTTATTATAGTCTTAAAGAGTTGCTTTGGGCACTGAGAGGGGGAGTGGATTTCCCAGGGTCACACAGCCACTATTTGCCAAAGGCAGGACTTGAATGCAGGGCTTCCTTGCTTTGAGGCTGGCTCTCCATCCACTGCCCCACACTGCCTCTTTCCCATGTATCTAATCTTAATGGATCTTTGTGTAATTCCTGCCCTTCAGGATCAAACAGAATGAGTTTAATCCCCCTTTAGAATTGTCACTGTTATTGTTCAGCGACAGCTGACTCCCCATTTGGTTCTGGTTTTTTTTTGTTTTTTTTTTTTTTTTTTGGCAAAGACACAGGAGTGATCTGCTTTTCCTTTTCCAGGTCATTTTGCAAATGAGGAATCCAAGGGAAACAGGGTTAAATGACTTTCCCCAGGTCACACAGCTAGTGTTGGAGGCTAGATTTGAACTCAGGTCCTCCTGTCTTCAGGGCCAGCTCTCTATCCACTTTGCCAACTTATGTTATTATTGTTTAGTTGCTTCAGTTGTGTCTGACTCTTTGTTGTCGCCATTCCGTCATTTCATTTGTGTACATCTCTTCATGACCCTAGTTGGGGTTTTCTTGGTAGAAATGCTCGAGTGGTTTGTCAAACAGCTAGTAAGTGTCTAAGGCCAGATTTGAACTCAGGAAGAGGAACCTACCTTTTTCTGAGCCCAGTGTACCACCAGTGTGCCTGAGCCTTTAAAATCCTTGAGATGATTTTTGCATATCCTCTGAGTCTTCTCTTCTCTGGGTTAGACTTTCATAGCTTCCTCAGGAGATCCCTGTAGGGGGAATCCTCTTTCCCATTTTCCTGGCAGTCTTCTAGGTGCTCTCCAGCTTTCTGAAATATGGAATGCAATATTAAACCTGGTGCCTGCCCTGCTCTGGCCAGGGCAGAATTAGATTGTACTACCACATATATATTCCTGGGCACTAGCCCTTTCTTAAGGCCTTCTAGCATCATGTTAGTTTTTGGGGATACAAAACTATACTGGTGACTCATCTTAAGCTTGTAGTCCATTAAGTCTTTCAGATCTTTTTCAGAGTAACTAGTCACAAATTATTCTGATATAATCCTATCATTTTACAGAACTGAGGGCCAAAAATGGAAATGATAGGCCCAAGTGATTTTTATTTATGCAGTGGGATCAGATAGTCAGTGCTTAATACTTCCCCTTCCATTGGTTCGCCTCATTTTTGAGTCATTCCAAAGGATTTGTGCACCACTCAAAGTCACATCTAAGTCTATCTCAGTTGAAAGTATTTTGAAATCTAACACTAGTTCAGGTAAAAGGTAAATGTTGAATCAAATAATCAATCGATAGGCATTTATTGAACTCTTCCTACAAAAAAAATACATCAGAAAGCTCCACCTTAAAACACACACAAAAAACTTATTTAAAAGGTTGGCGCAGGGCTTTACATGTATTGTACTGCTGTTCCCCACAACAATCCCATGAGGAAGGCGCAATTACTCCATTTTACAGGTGAGGAAACCGAGACAGAGAGAAGTTAAGTGACTTGCCTGACATCACATAATAAGTGTGTGAGGTAGAATTTGAACTCAAGTCTTCTTGACTCCAAGTCTAATCCTTTATTCACTGTACTGCCTATCTGCCTGAGTTCTCTAATCTCTCAGGATGCTTATGGAACATCCAAGTTGGAATGTTCAGTAAGCCATTTACGATGTAGGACCAGAGCTCAAGTGACAGACTAGGGCTAGATATTTATCTGGGAGTCAAAAATCCATGAGAGATGATGTTACCAAGGTAGAGACTGTGGAGAGAAAAGAGAATCTTTGGGTACATGCGAATTTAGTCTCCCCAAAGGAGACTAGAAAGGGCTAGTCAGACAGGTAGGGGTAGAAACAAGAAAGACTAAGGTCACCAAAGCCAGAGAGCAGACGTTGGTCAAAAATATCAAAACACTACACAGAGCTTAAGAAGTATGAGACTGAGAAAAGAATGTCAGATTTGACAATTAGGAGATGATCGATTTTTCTGTTTCTCCAAATGTGTTTTGATATTACTTGCTTTAAATCTATAAAGTATCCTTTATTAATTTGATTGCTCACTTAGTACTAAATCTACAAATTAATTGTGTAGATTTAGTTTAATTTAAAGTTCTGTGGCATAGGAATGCTCACCCAACAATGAAAATGTAAAGAACCTCTAACAATAGAGTCCTACATTGCTGAACTCTGACCCTTTTCTCATTTGTTGTAATAACCCATTGACTTAAACTAGTAGTTACTTACATAATTAATTTTGAAAATTATTTTAGTTAACCATTTTAAATATATAGATATTTCCCAACCGTGAGCTCTGATTATTCCTTCAATTCTTCAAGTTGTTCTTTAACTTTTCTGATGAGAGTTATTGAACTATAACCCTTTAAGTCTTGCGTATGCCTTGAGAGATTGACTTCCATATGTTGTAAGTTTTGGTAGTTGTTTTGGATGTCATTTCCCTCTCCCTGAATGTTACCTCCCATTTACCCTGCATACCTTGTGTGCAGTGGGGTATTGGCAAATGTTTAAAACCAACTCTTTGGGGGGAAATGTTCATAAGACACACTTTTGAGATTAAACAGCATTATAAACTTTTTTCTTCATTATTTTCTTAAGTCTGGAAAATAACAAAGCAAAACTTCAAATCCTGATTTATAATGTTTTCCAATTTCCAAAGTTGTATAAATGCTCACACTGAAAATTTGACAAACTGACCCCATAAGGTCCAAGTTGGCTTTAGCCCAGCCTCACTATTTATCTATATGAAAACCCTCCAAATAGGAATACATTAAGAGATAAAAAAAAAAAAAGAAAAACAGTCCCTACAAAATCCTAACCTCTGGGAAAGAAAATAATCTAAGCATAGAGCCCAAGGTGGGATTCTACTATTACCTGTGTTCTATGATCAATTCAAGAAGAAAAGGTGAGAACCTTTAACACCCCACTTCCAAGAATCAGTGTTTGAATGGCAGAAACTCATCCAGATTGTGGTATTCACTTTCTTCCCTACTTTACTGCATCAACATAATGCCTTAGCTTATCCTGTTGGTGATAAGTATACCAGAATATCTCCACAAGCTGACTCAACTTCCAATATAAGAGATTCCTGATTATTCCATTCTAGAGACACTTATGAGGATAGCACCATCTGCTTTAGCACTGCTAAATTCTGGGGATTAAAAAAAGGAAAGAAAATTGTCCCTGCCAATAGGGAACTTCTATTTTTCTGGCAGGGGAAAAAAACCATAGATAAATGAATGAATGAATAAATCATTGAATCAGTGTTTGTCAAATAGCAAAATGGATTGTTCACAAAGAGCTCACATTCCAATTGGGGTGACAACACATATAAGAAAGTTCAGCTGAAGGGTGGATGGAAAGGTGGAGTGGGACTTAAGGTGCAGTGGCAGGGCCAATGACCAGTCCCAGTAGTCTGAATAGCAAGAAATGCAGTTTGGCTGGGGTATGCAGGAGCGGGGGGCTAAGACTGATGGGCAAACATAGCTGTTTAAAATGTCATTTCAACGGATCAAACTGTTTCCATTTTTGATGTTGAATCATTTTACGGTGTTAAGGTTGCTAGTGGCAAGATCTTTACATTTTAGGACTTAAGTCGTTATGATTCCTGAGGAGATAAGGGGCTATTACTTGAAAAGGCAGCTGCTGAGCTTATGTTCATTGAACAGGAAATCCCAGGGTCCAGCTGGAGGCAGGACTGGTGGCCTGAGGGGCACTGCTGCTCACGGGGTTCTTGGGTGAGGGGTCTGGGGATACACCTTCTTCTGGGGTAGAGATAGAGAAGAGAATAATGGTTATGGCTTCATCTGCTTCTCTCAGTCTCCTCTCTCTCCTTCAATACATATTTATGCATACAAATAAGTAAATGCAAAGTGTATACCAGATAAACACAAAGTAATTATAGGTAGCAGTAAGCACTAAAAATTGACCAAGTGGTGGCTTGGTGGTACAGTGAGTAGAGTATCAGGCCCTGGAGTCAGGAGGACCTGAGTTCAAATCCAGCCTCAGACACTTGACACAGTTACTAACTGTGTGACCTTGGGCAAGTCACTTAACCCCAAGTGCTGTGCCTTCCCCCCTCTCCCCCCAAATTGACTGAACTAGGAAGGCCTGTTGTGGGAGGGGGACTTGGGCTGAGGCTTCAAAGTTTCTAATATTTGCAGGAGAGGGAGATGAAGAGAAAGATCATTCTAGGCATGGGTCAAAGTCACAGAAATGGGAGATAGAATACCACATATGGCGAACAGCAAATAAGCCAACTTGGTTGGCATGTAGGGGAATGGTAATACTTAATCAGTCGGGAAAGCTATGTAATCAGCCCTGTTAAGGGCTTTAAAAACCAAACAAGAGAGTTTGTATTTTACACTAAGGTAATAGGGAGCCATTGAAGCTTCTTGAATGGGGGAGTAGGTAGTCAGACTTGTGCTTTTTATAATATCAATGTGGTAGCTCTGTGAAGGATTAATTAGAGAGGAAAAGAAGCTGGATGACTAGAAACCAGTTAGAAAACTCTAACAATGTTCCAGCAGAGAAGAGTGAAAGGCAGTGAGCAAACTCTCACGTGCCTTACTCACTTAGGGGTTGTGCCTTCCTTGGTTGGAGCTGAACGCAGCATTAAAAACCACTATTGCTTTTATATATTACTGGCTGTGACTCTTCTGCAAACCCAAGTTTGCAGAAGTCCTAAGACTGAGTCCGAGTCCTGAGTCCTAAGATTGTTGGAACTTAAGTTTTTCAGTTTCTGGTCTCACTACATTCAAGGTTTTCCTGAAGAGCCCCTCCTTTGATCCTTTCCATAGCAATGTGGAGTAAGGAGAGAAAGCTGGCCCCAGAGCCAATAAGACCTGGGTACAAGCCCTGCCTCTGTCATGTACTGGCTGTACCCTTTAACTTCCCAGTCCTCTATGTGATTATTTTCTAAAATCAATTTTAATTTTACAGATTTTATCTATTATTTTACAGTGAGGTACTGACTTGCATTGGATGTGGTCATAGTTACTGCAGAATGGAGTCCGATGGTCTACTGCCTACCTCATGGCAAAGCTTCTCAGCTTCTTTTTCTATGTTTCTATATTTCTTCTCTTATGCATCTGATTGACCAGTGACAAATCCTTATATCCCATCCTATACCATCCAGGGGGTCTACTAGAGCCAGCTCGAACCAGCTTTGATTGTTAAATTTTCAGTCTGAACCTCAGGATTAAATTTATTTTTCTTGATTGACTAGACCTAAGAAAATGAAGAAACTGTTTATAATGCAGATTAAATTTAAAAGTGTATCTTGGGTTTTCGGAAGGGTGGTCGTGAAATATTTACCACCATACCTGTGACACCATTTTTTTCTTTTTTCCCATTCAATTGCTTTCCAATCACAAAACCCAGGACAGCAGGTCTTTCTTTCCCAAAGTACCTAATTTTTGGTCATGCTTCCCTTTCTCCATACAGGACAAACAGTCATGTGAAGTAAGTGGTAGAGAAATAATTCTCTCAACTCTGAGACTGACACACAACAAACCACCCAAGTGTAGTTTAGGGGATTTCCAGGTCTTTGTGTTGTTGCCCCTATCCAGAACACCTATTGGTGTACCTAGGGCAGAGGAAGCAGAGTTTGGCCCCTGACTTGAGGGCAGTCATCCTTGCAATATTTGTTGACTATTGCTTCTCTGTTCTCTAGAGAAAAAATTGGAGGAGAAAGAATTTGTTTACTGTGTCAAGGGAGCAGGGGAGAGACCTTTAATGAGTTGCCCTCCCCACTATTTAACAACCACTTACATGAAAGCCACTTGGGGAGCAACCACAGAGGAAGTAAGGGTAGGGCTTAAGGGCTATTTTTACAGAAGCTTCCTACATAGAACTTCCTACCTTTCAAATGAGTTCCTCCCTGTTCAGCACCACTCTGTTTCCTCCCCTGACAGCAGCCTCCCTATCAATGGTCTCATAGTATCTCAGATCTTGGCCGCTACCTGGCCTTGAGTCCTGAGATCTGAGGTTTCTTCCTGAGGTTTCTTCCCCCCACCCTCATCCTTATCCCTGCTCCATCTCAAGGCACTGGAATTGCAAACAAGGACCCTGCTACATAAGACCACATATGATAAAACTCTCCTTATAAGCACAGTTTACTAAATTCATCCAAGAGGAGCTTTATTTTCCATCTGCCACAAATTGAAATCAGAGATGATGGAAAATAACCACAAATGCTAGTGAGTCACCTTTACCCAGAGAATCCAAGGATTGTCGGGCACTCACAGTCACTCTCTCCATTATTGATTTCAGTTAGTTGGCTGGCTTCTGTACAAATGAAAATCTTCCTTCAGGCTCCACTGCACTCCTAGAGGTCTGCCAGTAAGGGGCAGTGCTAGACCTTTCTTCTGTCTCGGCTCTGTCAGTACTGAAGAAGAAAGTACAGGAGGCATTCTTGTAGTGGAAGGGGCACAGTTTCTCTCTGTTTTACATCTGAAATTCAGTGCCAGCCAAGTTTGCCCCCACTCTGACACCTCTCTCATGCTTTTCAGGTCTAGCACCCTCTGGCCTCACATAAAAATTCATTCAGGAGTGAGGAACACATTCTGTCATTTTCATATTTAAATGGGTCTCTATCATCAACATGGTGCCAACCACATTGACTCTAAAATCTAGCATCCTCCTTTCTCCAGGCTACCCAGAATTGTTTTCCCTATTTGAATGAGCACTTCTCAGAGTTCTAGAAGCTTGATGACATATCCCAGTTTCTCTTTAATTGTGTCCCTAGCCCCTCAAGTCCCTCTGAGGCACAGCTGGGTATGGACAGTTACTCTAATTGCCTGGAACTACTTCTCACAATTGCTAGAAGCAGAGAGAGAAGGACAGTCCCCCAGTAGTCCTGCACATCTGAAGAACTGAGAGGAAAAGAGGGAAAAGAAATCCAAGCTACATATTAAATTCACATAGATGTTGTCAACATGAGTATCTGGGGTTGAAATGATTTCCACTGTCCCATTAGACTCTGCTGTGGTCCCCTGCAAGATCACTCTCCTTGGCACTGCTGTGATAGGCCTAAAGGGAAGTGTGCTTACAAATATTCTTTATACCCTCTGTTGATATCACTGACTGGCAGCACTTAGGGCTAATATTTCCGACAACTAAACCAATTATAATTGAGAGCTTGCTACAAAGTCTCTTAGTACATGGGCACTGAGGTCCATATACATATATATTTTTCATATCTCCATATATATACATATATGTATATGTATATATGTCAATCTATTACTACATATATAGTGATAGACTGATCCATTGATTTTTGAACTCAGCACAAAGAGCCCTTGAACATATCTTCGAGGCCAGGAGAATATGGACATATCTAGCAGGAGCGGGCGGCTGGCAAAGAAAGCTCCCACATCAGAGCGAGTGTCCACCTGGAAAAAAGTGGTCCAGGCTTGGGTCTTTGATCAAACAGCACTGAGCAAAAGCAAAATATAAAATGGCTGACTGGCAGTCCTGAAAAGTTGTTTATGTCCTAATAAGGCTTAAATATTAGTTTCCTTGACATTACTACAATAGTTATAAGTAAAATGACTGAATCCTGTTAATCCTGCTATTTATGGTAATTTAAGATAAAATTCCTCATGCTTAGCTTATCTTTGTGTATAGAATAAACTCCCTGCCCCACAGTGGATTAATTTAGTAGACTGAGCATTTCTTTTGTTCCGCTTCTCCCTTTTGAGGAACCCTCAGGATTGTAAGCCATAGTCTAATTTACTCTAAGCAAAATTCTTCTTCTTTCTGCCCCTGTCAAATTGGGTGGGGGAATTAATGAGCTGAAGAATGTGATAAAAGGGAGCCCCTCTCACCAGAGGCCAAATTTCTCAGGACTGAAGCATGTCCAAATCTCTCAGCTGGGTATAGAACATGGAGGGGCAGATGTCTCAGGCCCAGTGGACTCAGCTGATTGGTGCCTCAGTTCTAGATGAATATTTGGGAAAATGTTTGTTAACAGAAAAGACTAACCCTGTGAAGGACAAAGCAAGTATCTCTCTCTTTAAAGGAATGACTGGTTCCACATATGGAGACAATTTCAGGTATACTTTAGTCTCTATACCATACGTTCTGTGCATCTTTGAACAAGCTCAAACAATCAGCAAGCATTTATGGAGCACCTACTATATACCAGGCACTATGCCGGATGATGGGGAATCAAAGATCAACTGAAACAGTCCCTGCCTTTGAGAAGTATTTTATCAGGGATGACAGCATAGACATATCAGTACATATAATGTGCATACTAAATAAACTCAAGGCATTTTGGTGGGGGAGGGAGACACTAGTTGGGGGTTTCAGGAAGGGCCTTATGCAGGAGGTAGAGGTTGAACTGAGCTTTGAAGGAAACTGGGGATTTTAAGAGGGAGAGGAGAGGAACGACATGCATTCCAATAAAATCAGAACCTGAAGCAGGTGAAAGAAATGGAGGAAGGGTATATTCCCGGACAAATCCTAGAAGGACTAATTGGTAGAGAAGAGGGGGAGTGACTGCAGGCTGGAGGGGAGCATAAGGAAAAAGAGAGAGAGCTCTGGGGCTACGGCCAGAAGATTAGAAAGAAGCAGTAACCACAAAGATTAAAGAAGCTAAGAAAACAGGAAAAGGGACAACGTCAGAAAGAGATTTGAGAAAGCAGATAATAGAGTTGAGAAAGCCACGGCCAAAGAGACCATATGAATAGTTTAAATGTAGAAAAACTTAAAGGTTTTTTTTAAACAGGAATATCATGTTATTTGAACATCATGAAACTCACTTGAAATGTAACCTATCCCCTTCCCCACAAACTCTAGTGCAAAATGCAAGGTTTGTAATAACTACACATGTAGTGGGGGAGGGTAACTAAAGAAAGGAGGAGAGAGGGAGAGAAAAATGACATTGGTCCCCAGGTAATGCTGAGGGCACATATGTAGGCAGTTTCTATATTTGGTATGCTGTTTTCAGTCAGAATTTATGTTTTTAAATCCTATTTAATATTTTATTTTTCCCAATTACATATAAAAACAATTTTAACATTCTTTTTTCTTTGAATTTTGAGTTCTACATTTTCCCCTGTCTCCCGTCCTCCCTCTCACTAAGAAGGCAAGCAATTTGACATAACTTATACACGTGTAGCCATAAAAACACATTTCCATATAAGTCATTCTGTGAAAGAAAACACAGACAAAAACCTCAAGAGAATAAAGAAAGTAAAAAGCATCATTGATCTGCATTCCGGCTCTCCTGGTTCTTTCTCTGAAGGTGGACAGCACCTTTCATCATAAGTTCTACAGAACTGTCTTGCATCGTTGTATTGCTGACAACAGCTCAGTTATTCATAGCAGACTATCACATAGTATTGCTGTGCTGTGCACACTGTTCTCCTGGTTCTGCTCGTTTCTCTTTGCATCAGTTCATGTAAGCCTTTCTCGGTCTTTCTGAGAGCATCCTGCTCATCATTTCTTTCTCTTTTTTTTGCATTTTATTATTTCCCCCCGCACTTAATAGTATTTTATTTTTTCCATATACATGTAAAGATACTTTTCAACATTGACTTTTATAAGATTTTGAGCTCCAAATTTTTCTCCCTCCCTCCCCTACCCCTTTTCCAAGATGGCGAGCAATCTGATATAGGTTATACACGTATAATCATATTAAACATATTCCCACATTAGTCACGTTGTGAAAAAAAAGAATCAGAACAAAAGGGGGAACCCATGAGAAAGAAAAAAAATAGCAAAAAAATAGCATTTTCCATCAGGAATCTTTTGGAATTGTCTTAGATCATTGCATTCCTGAGAAGAGCTAAGTCTATCATAGCTGATCATTGCACAGTGTTGCTGTTACTGTGTACAATGTTCTCCTGGTTCTGTTCAATTAACTCAGCGTAAGTTCATATGAGTCTTTCAAGGTTTTTCTGAAATCCACCTGCTCATTCCATTACATTCACATACCACGACTTGTTCAGCCATTCCCCAATTGATGGACATCCCTTTAGATTCCAATTCTTTGCCACCACTCAAAATTGTTATAAATATTTTTGTACACATAGATCCTTTTCCTTTTTTTATCTTTTTGGGATACAGACCTAGTAGTGGTATTGCTTGATCAAAGGCTATGTATGATTTTATAGTCCTTTGGGCATAGTTCCAAATTTTTGTCCATAATGGTTGAATCAATATACAAGTTCACTAATAATAATACACTAGTGTTTTAATTTTCCCACATCTCCTCCAACATTTGTCATTTTCTTTTTCTGTAATATTAACTTATCTAATAGTTGTGACTTAGTAGCTTAGAGTTTTAATTTTTATTTCCCTGACAAGTAGTGATTTAGAGCATTTTTGTATGACTATAAATAGTTTGGATTACTTTGTCTGAAAATTGCCCATTCATATCCTTTGACGGTTTATCAGTTAATGAATGGCTTTTATTTCTATAAATTTGACTCAGTTTTCTATATGTTTGAGAAATGAAGTCGTTAACAGAGGAACTCACTGTAATTTTTTTTACAGTAATGATTACCAACTATGTATTTCCCTCCATTCTATTTTCCCTTTGTCTCTCCTCTTTATCCTGTCCATTTTCAAAAGTGCTTTGCTTCTGACTTTTACCTCCCCCAAACTGCTCTCCCTTCTATCAGCTTGTCCTTTTCCTTCCTACTTTTCTGTATGGTAAAATAGATTTCTACAACCCACTGAGTGTGCATATTATTCTGTCTTTGAACTGGTTCTGATGAGGGTAAGAGTCACATGTTCTCCTCCAGACTTTTCCCATTTCCCCCTTCACTGTAAAATCTCTTTCAGGCCTCTTTTATGTCAGATAATTTAACTCATTCTACCTCTCCTTTCCCATTCTCCCAGGTAATTTTTCTTTTTCATCCTTTATTTTTTTTTTTTAGATAATCTTACCATTACATTCAACTCACACCTCTGCTTCCTGTCTAGATAAACTCCTTCTAACTGCCTTAATAATGAGAAAGATTTAGGAGTTACAAATATAATTTTTCCATGTAGGAATATTAATAGCTTAATCTTATCAAATCCCTTAAGATTTATCTTTATGCTTCTTTTGTATCTCGTATTTAAAGTCAAATTTTCTGTTCAGCTATGGTCTTTTCATCAGGAAAGCTTGAAAGTCCTTTATCTCATTGGATATTCATTTTTTCACCAGGAGGATTATACTCAGTTTTGCTGGGTAGGTGATTCTTGATGGTAATCTTAGCTCTTTTGACCTCTGGAATATCATATCTCAAGTCCTCCTGTCCTTTTATGTGGAAGCTGCTAAATCTTGTGCTATCCTTACTGTGGCTCCACAATACTTGAACTGTTTTCTTTTTGGCTGCTTGCAGTATTTCCTTCTTGACCTTGGAGGTCTGGAATTTGGCTATAATATTCTTGAGAGTTTTCATTTTGCAATATCTTTCAGGAGGTGATCAGTGGATTCTTTCAATTTCTATTTTATCCTCTGGTTCTAGAATATCAGGGCAGTTTTCCTTGATAATTTCTTGAAAAAATGAGGTCTAGGCTCTTTTTTAAAAAATCTAGACTTTCGGGTAATCCAAAAACTCTTAAACAATCTCTCCTGGATCTATTTTCCAGTTCAATTGTTTCTCCAATGAGATATTTCTGATTTTTTTCCTATTTTTTCATTTCTTGATTTTGTTTGTTTCTTGATGTTTCTGAAAGTCGTTTGCTTACACTTGCCCAATTCTAATTTTAAGGAATTATTTTCTTTAGTGAGTTTTTGTACCTTCTTTTCCATTTGGCTAATTCTACTTTTTAAGGAGTTGTTCTCTTCAGTGAATTTCTGTATATCTTTTTCCATCTGTCCAATTCTGATTTTTAAGACATTCATCTTTTCATTGGATTTTTGTGTCTCTTTTTCTTAAACATTTGGCCTATTTTGTTTCCTAAGGCACTATTTTCTTTAGTAATTTTTGTGCCTTCTTTACAAAGTTGTTGGCTCCTTTTCATGATTTTCTTGTATCACTCATTTCTTTTCCCCAATTTTTCCCTCTACCTCTGATTTTTAAAATTCTCCTTTTGAGCTCTTCTAGGAGTTCTTTCAGCCCTAAGAACAATTCACATTTTTCTTTGAGGATCTGGATATAGCAGTTTTGGCTTTGTTGTCTTCTTCTGAAATCTGTGTTTTGACCTTACCTGCCATGGCAGTAATTTTCTACAGTCAAATTCTTTTGTTATTGTTGTTTGCTCATTTCCGCAGCCTACTTCTTGATTTTAAACTTTATGTTGAAGTTGGGTTCTGCTTCTGGGTTGCAGGGAGCACAGTTCCAGACTTCCGGTGTTTTGGGCTGTTGTTTTCAGAGCTAGGGGATTTTCAATTTTCAATTTTTCCATGGTGGTATGATTTAAGGAGAGGAGCAGTCACTGCTCTCCTGGTCTGTGTTCTGGTCTGCGACTGATCACAAGCAATCTTTTCTGCCCTGTAACTGTGACCAAGGTCTCCACTGCTATTCTTCCTTTTTGTCCTGGGGCTGTGACTTGCTACTGTGTAAGGACAATTAAACAGAATCCTGCACCCAGTGCCAGCAAAGGGTCCCCTGTATTCTCTTTGACTAGCTATCTGACCCCCTTATTCTCTGTG
The DNA here is from genome assembly GCF_011100635.1 of Trichosurus vulpecula. Classification (NCBI taxonomy): domain Eukaryota; kingdom Metazoa; phylum Chordata; class Mammalia; order Diprotodontia; family Phalangeridae; genus Trichosurus; species Trichosurus vulpecula. Next base: position 268,782,566 of record NC_050579.1, on the reverse strand, counting down.
GGCTAGAGTTCCAGAAGCTAGCTCAGTTGCCTTCCCTCCTCCTTGCCCTTCAAGGCCTGCTGCTGGCTTGCTGGAGTTTGGCCTGTTCTGGATTACACTCCACTCTCATCCCAGTGAGACAGACCTTTCTTGCTGATCTTCTAAGTTGTCTTGAGCTGGTAAATTGTTTCACTCCATCTTTTTGTTGGTTCTGCCACTCTAGAAGATATTTTTAACTGTTATTTTGAAGTCCTTTCCTTTACTTCACCATCTTGGCTCTACCCTTCGAGCCTATCTCTTAACCAAAGTTTTCTGGGCAATATTTTCATACTATAGATACAATGAAAATATTGCCCAGAAAACTTTGGTTAAGAGATAGGCTGTTGGAGGGGCAGAATTCTCAAGATCCTGGTGATCTTGGCTTCCATCCTCAAGAAAGAAGACATGTGGCTCCTTCAGGAAAAGAGAAATTCTGAGAAGAAGTCAGTATGGAGAGGAGCTGGCATCTCCATCTTGTCCTCATCCATGGTTTGCTTACAGCAGAGACTTAGAGGAAAGTCCCCTTGAATAAGAACTGGGACTTTCTCTTGACTGAAATGAGATATCTTGTTCCCAGTAGAGAGTTAATTTACCTTGTATATTGCTTTGTATGATCTTATTTCTATGCCTTTTTGATTTGTTTTCTATATTGAATAAAGGGGTTTATGTTCTCTACATCTGTTCTTTGTGGTAAGAAGGGGGAAGCAGACTTGTTCTAGTAAATGTTTAACAATTGGCTCTTCAAAAAATGGCTCTAGGAGCCAACATGATGGAGTAAGAAGTAATTTGCTCCCACCCTCCTTACTGAGCTCTAAAAATCCAGAAAATATCACCCCAAGAAAAACCCTGAAACTGTCAGAAAGATGGGGTTCAACAGTCTTGTAGCCCAGGAAGCTTGGGGGATTAATGGGAAAAGACCCTCTCACTCTGGTGAAAGAAGAGTAGTATAGGATGGGAGGGTCCCAGGAAGCCAACAGCAGCAAGCCCCACCTCAGCAAACCAGGGGAAGATCCTGAGCTCCAGGGTGGCGGAGCAGGCAAGTGCCTACCCCAGGACCCCCTGAGTACCTTGGTGGAGGCAGGGAAACCTATAGACTCCAGCTTGGAAAACTACCATGTGCGCTGACAGATGTCCACCAGCAGTCAAACTTCCCAATCCTTTGGCACAACTCCAGGAGGCACAGCTCCAGGAGGGCAACCATCCTACAGCAGCCAAATACTCTAGCACTTCAAAGCAGCCCAAGGGAGGAGATGTCTTTAGGGTCAATACTCCCCACCCCACCCTGAAAGGTTCAGTGTTGCTGACCCCAGCTCAGCATCAGGTAATATGCCAGACACCTACAGTCTCCAGCTGCCAGCATCTGAGGCCCCAACTGTATCAACAATCTGCTATCAGCTGCTGTAGGGATGTAAGACCCACCAACAACCAGCACACAGAAAGCTGCCAAAATAGGTTCTTTGATCTACTTTACTAATGAAAGTAACTTTAAGGGGTTAACAATCAAAGTTTAATCAAACATACATATATCATTCACTTAGTTCAGGGGGGAAAGATCAAGGCAAATTCAAACAGAAATTACAAACATCAACAGACAGACTTTGTCTGATTCAAATGTCAATTCATGGCTACCAGGGTTTAACAAAGTCCCGACATCTATTTGGGTTACAAAGCTGGGGGGGGGCAGTTACAGCTTGCCCAGAGTCTCAACACTCCTTCCATGAGTGTGCTCCCAAAGTCAAACATGAAGTTCCCCTCAATTATATCCTATTGAGAGCCCTGAAGGCTCTGACCTCACCCAGGCTGGGTGTGTGAAAGTTCCCCATCCCTAGTATCACATGATATACAATTCAATGACTCTTGAGTATCTCAATGCTGGGAAACACTCCAAGGCAAAATCCAACTTTATCTGCCCCATTCAAACGAAGGGGAGACTTGATAGTCTTAGCAGCCCAAATGGGAAAAACTGGGAAAAGTCTGATTGCCTTAACACCAACCCACAAAGCTAGTGACCAGGTCCCTTAGCCCCCAGCACAAGAAGCTTGGGTCTGTGCCCCTTGTGCTCCAGCAGGAGAGCTCAATTTAAAAAGCCAAGAAATAGGTGAACCCCATGAGCACAAAGCAGAAATGGATGATGATGATAGATCCTCACTATGGAGACAGGGAATATCAGAACACAAATTCAGAAGAGGACAACACTGTTAATATATCCATATCTGAAACCTCTAAGGGAAACATTAAGGCCAAAAAAGCCTTCTTGGAAGAGCTTAAGAAGGATTTTAAAAGTCAAATAAGAGGGGTAAAAAAATTGGAAAAGAAATGAGAGGTATGAGAGAGTCAATAACTTACAAAAGGAAGCACAAAAATTGACTGTAGAAAACAACTCCTTCAAAAGTAGAACTGGCCAAATGGAAAAGGAAGCACAAAAACTCATGGAAGAGTAGAACTCCTTAAAAAACAAAATTGGCCAAATGGAAAAGGAGGTACAAAATTTAATAGAAAAAAAATTGGTTAAAAATTAAAACTGGTGAACCAATTCTAGAAGGGCAGAACCCACAAAACAGCAGAGGGAAGCAGGGCTCCAGCCCAGGACAGCCTGGATGGTCTCTGGGTGAGGTCTATCCCACATGGAGGTGGGAGGTGGGAAGTGGGAGCAGAGCGGAGCAGAGCCCAGCCTGAGCAGCGTGGACCAACCAGACCAGGAGCCGAGCAGAATGTGCCCTAGCGCCCTGAATCAGTGAGCTGCAGCAGTTACCAGACTTTTCAACCCACAAACACCAAAGACAGCGGAGAAAGTTAATGGGAAAAGCTGCGGGAGTGGAAGGAGTTCGAGGTTCGGCTACCAGCCCCAGGGGCAGGGGAGGTGGGGCACCTACAGCTGCTGTTGCTTCCGGCCCCAGGCCCACCTGGTGGGAGGAATTAAGTGGCAGATCAGAGCAGGAGTGCACAGCCTGCTGAAGATCTAAGCCCAGTCCGGGTTGGGGGTTCTTGGGGAAGGAGCAGTGATGGTGTGGCAGAGCCGGCACCTCCCCTCCAAACATGGAACATAGAACTCTCTAGTCTACAAGCAGACATACCCCACTGAAAAACTCAAGGGTCAAGTTAGTTGGTTGGGAATATGGCCAGGCAGCGAAATTGCACCCAGATTCAGGCTCAGACTTTGGATTCTTTCTTTGGTGACAAAGAAGACCAAAACATACAGCCAGAAGAAGTTAACAAAGTCAAAGAGCCTACAACAGAAACCTCCAAGAAAAACATGAACTGGTCCCAGGCCATGGAAGAGCTCAAACAGGATTTGGAAAAGCAAGTTAGAGAAGTAGAGGAAAAATTGGGAAGAGAAATAAGAAGGATGCAAGAAAACCATGAAAAACAAGTCAATGACTTGCTAACGGAGACCCCCAAAAATACTGAAAAATACACTGAAGAAAACAACACCTTAAAAAATAGACTAACTCAAATGGCAAAAGAGCTCCAAAAAGGCAGTGAGGAGAAGAATGCCTTGAAAGGCAGAATTAGCCAAATGGAAAAGGAGGTCCAAAAGACCACTGAAGAAAATACTACTTTAAAAATTAGATTGGAGCAAGTGGAAGCTAGTGACTTTATGAGAAACCAGGATATTATAAAACAGAACCAAAGGAATGAAAAAATGGAAGACAATGTGAAATATCTCATTGGAAAAACCACCGACCTGGAAAATAGATCCAGGAGAGATAATTTAAAAATTATTGGACTACCTGAAAGCCATGATCAAAAAAAGAGCCTAGATATCATCTTTCAAGAAATTATCAAGGAGAACTGCCCTGATATTCTAGAGCCACAGGGCAAAATAGAAATTGAAAGAATCCATCGATCGCCTCCTCAAATAGATCCCAAAAAGAAATCTCCTAGGAATATTGTAGCCAAATTCCAGAGCTCTCAGATCAAGGAGAAAATGCTGCAAGCAGCCAGAAAGAAACAATTTGAGTATTGTGGAAACACAATCAGAATAATCCAAGATCTGGCACCTTCTACATTAAGAGATCGAAGGGCTTGGAATACGATATTCTGGAGGTCAATGGAGCTAGGATTAAAACCTAGAATCACCTACCCAGCAAAACTGAGTATCATGCTCCAAGGCAAAATATGAATTTTCAATAAAATAGAGGACTTTCAAGCTTTCTCAGTGAAAAGACCAGAACTGAATAGAAAATTTGACTTTCAAACACAAGAATCAAGAGAAGCATGAAAAGGTAATCAAGAAAAAGAACAAGCAAAAGAAATTGCAAGGGACTTACTAAAGTTGAACTGTTTTGTTTACATTCCTATATGGAACGATGACATGTATGATTCATGAGACCTCAGTATTAGGGTAGCTGAAGGGAATATGCATATATATATATATATATATATATATATGTTTATGTATATATATATATAAGTGAATGTGTATGTATGTATATATCTATGTGTATGTATATATATATACAGAGAGAGGGAGAGAGAGAGAGAGAGAGGGAGAGAGCAGACACAGGGTGAGTTGAAGATGAAGGGAAGATATCTAAAAGAAATAAAATCAAATTAAGGGATGAGAGAGGAACATACTGAGAGAGGGAGATAGGGAGAGATAGAATGGGGTGGATTATCTCGCATAAAGGTGGCAAGAGGAAGCAGTTCTGTGGGAGGAGGGGAGAGAGCAGGTGAGGGGGGAATGAGTGAACCTTGCTCTCATCAGATTTGGCCTGTGGAGGGAATACCATACATACCCAATCGGGTATCTTACCCCACAGGAAAGAAGAGGGGAGAAGGGAAAAAAGGGGGGGATGATGGAGGGGAGGGCAGATGGGGGTGGAAGTAATCAAAAACAAACACTTTGGAAAGGGGACAGGGTCAGGGGAGAAAATTCAAGAAAGGGGGATGGGTTGGGAAGCAGCAAAATATAGTTAGTCTTTCACAACATGAGTATTGTGGAAGGGTTATACATTATGATACACATGTGGCCTATGCTGAATTGCTTGGATTCTTAGGGAGGGTGGGTGGGAAGGGAAGAGGGGAGACAATTTGGAACTCAAAGTTTTAAAAACAGATGTTCAAAAACAAAAAAAAAGTTTTTGCATGCAACCAGAAAATAAGATACACAGGCAATGGGGCGTAGCAATTTATCTTGCCCTACAAGAAAGGAAGGGAAAAGGGGAGGAGAGGGGAGTGGGGTGACAGAAGGGAGGGCTGACTGGGGAACAGGACAACCAGAATATACACCATCTTGCAGTGGGGGGGACGGTAGAAATGGGGAGAAAATTTGTAATTCAAACTCTTGTGAAAATCAATGCTGAAAACTAAATATGTTAAATAAATAAATTTAAATTTAAAAAAAAGAAAAAAATTTAAAAAAATTAAAACTGGGCAAATGGAAGCTAATGACTCTGTGAGAGAGCAAGAATAAGTCAAATAAAATCAAAAGAGTGAAAGAAATAGAAGAAAATGTAAAATACCTCATTGGAAAAACAACAGATCTGGAAAAGAGATCCAGGAGAGATAACTTAAAAATTAGCAGTCTACCTGAAAGCCATGATGAAGAAAATGAGAAAAAAAAAGTTGGAAATCATCTTCCAAGAAATCATCAAGGAAAATTTCCCTGAGACCTTAGAACCAGAGGTAAAATAATCCTCGAAATAATCCATCAATCACCTCCCAAAAGAGATCCCAAATTTAAAATGCAAGGAATATTGCAGCCAAATTCCAAAATTTCCAGGTCAAAAAGAAAATACCGTAAGCAGCCAGAAAGAAACAGTTTAAATACTGTGGAACCATAAGTCAGGATTACACAGAACCTTGAAGTTTCTATATTAAAACACTGTAGGGCTTGGAATATGATATTCCATAAGGCAAAGGAGCTTGGATTGAAACCAAGATTGACTACCCAGCAAAACTGAGCATAATCTTTCAGGGAAGAAGATAGATATTGAATGAAACAGGAAACTTCCAAACCTTCCTGATGAAAAGACAGAGCTCAATAGAAAATTTGATCTTCCAATATAAGACTCAAGAGAGGTATGAAAAAGGAAACAGTAGAGAAAAAACATGTTATTCAGTAAAGGCAAACTGTTTACATCCCTACAGGTAAGATGATACTTGTAACTCTTGAGGACTGTATCTTTATTATGACATTTAAAAGGGGTATACATAGACAGAAGGCATGGATATAAGTTGACTTTGATGCAACAATAGAAATCTAATCAAGTGCTGGAAAGGGATTGTATTGGGAAAAGGGGAAAGGAGGAAGCAGAAAAGAGTAAATTACATCACGTAAAGAGGCACAAAGACCTATTACAGCAGGGGAAAAGAAGGGAAGGAGATGAGCATTGTTCGAACCTTATTTTCATCAGATTTGGAGAATAGAGGGAATAATATAATCAGTTAGGTATAGAAATCTAACTTACCCTATAGGAAGTAGTAGGAGAAAGAGGAGAGAAAAGGGAGAGGCTAGATAGCAGGGAAGGAAGAAGTAGTAAAGGAAAAATGGAAGAAAAGAGAGGTGGTTGATAGAAGGGAGGAAAGATTGAGGGAGGGGGTGGTTGAAAGCAAAACTCTAGTGAGGAGGAAAAGGGAGAAAAGAAAGAAAAAAATATAAATGGGGGAAAATAGGATGGAAAGACACAAATAGTAATCATAACTGTGAATGTGAATGGGATAAACTCTCCCATAAAATGGAAATGGATAGCAGAGTGTATTAAAAATCATAATCCAGGGGCAGAGCCAAGATGGCGGCTGGAAATCAGGGACTTGCTTAAGCTCCCCCTATGTCCCTCCAAACACCTGTAAAAAGTGGCTCTGAACCCACAGCTGCAGAACCCACAAAATAGCAGAGGGAAGCAGGGCTCCAGCCCAGGAAAGACTGGATGGTCGCTGGGAAGGGTCTATCACACAGAGCTGGGAGCGGAGTGGGGCACTGCCCAGCATGGGCCGCACCAGGACCAAACAGACTTGGGAGCCAGGTAGAAAAGGTGGTAAGGCCCTGAATCAGTGAGCTTTGGCAGTTATCAGACCCACAAATGCCAAAAACAAGAGAGAAGGTTAGTGGGAAAAACTGCTAGAAGGGAGTGAAAGGAGGACACGGTCAGCCCCAGCCCTGAGGATGTGGAAGTAGTGCAGCTCTGGGGCTGCTTCCAGAGCTGCACCTGCAGTCACTTCCAGCCCTAGGCCCACCCAGTGGGAGGAATTAAGAGGCAGATCAGAACGGGAGTGAAGAGCCTGCTTGGATCTGGGTCACAGTCCGGGTTGGCAGTTCTTGGGGGTGGAGGAGTGCTGGTGTGGCAGAGCTTGCTGTGTAGAAGTAGCTCTGAAAACAGCAGTGCAGCCCCTCAAGCTTGTGACAAAGTAGTCTCTACAAGCAGTCATGCCTTGACAAAAGCTCAAAGTTCACGTAGTTGGCTGGGAACATGGACAGGCAGCGAAAACGGACTCAGATTTAGACTCAGACTTTGGAATCTTTCTTTGGTGACAAAGAAGACCAAAACATACAGCCAGAAGAAGTCAACAAAGTCAAAGAGCCTACATCAAAAACCTCTAAGAAAAATGTGAATTGGTCTCAGTCCATGGAAGAGCTCAAAAAGGATTTGGAAAAGTAGAGCAAATATTGGGAAGAGAAATGAGTGATGCTAGAAAACCATGAAACACAAGTCAATGACTTGCTAAAGGAGACCCAAAAAATACTGAAGAAAATAACACCTTTAAAAATAGACTAACTCAAATGGCAAAAGAGTTCCAAAAAGCCAATGAGGAGAAGAATGCCTTGAAAGGCAGAATTACCCAAACGGAAAAGGAGGTCCAAAAGACCACTGAAGAAATTACTTAAAAATTAGATTGGAGCAAGGAAAGCTAGTGACTTTATGAGAAATCAAGACATTATAAAACAGAACCAAAGGAATAAAAAAATGGAAGACGATGTGAAATATCTCATTGGAAAAACCACTGACCTGGAAAATAGATCCAGGAGAGATAATTTTTTTTTAATGCAATTTATTTATTTAACATATTTGGTTTTCAGCATTGATTTTCACAACAGTTTGAATTACAAATTTTCTCCCCATTTCTGCCCTCCCCCCCCACTCCAAGATGGCGTATATTCTGGTTGCCCTGTTCCCCAGTCAACCCTCCCCTCTAACCCCCCCCTCCCCTCTCCTCCCCTTTTCCCTTCCTTTCTTGTAGGGCAAGATAAATTTCTACGCCCCATTGCCTGTGTATCTTATTTTTTAGTTGCATACAAAAAGTTTTTTTGTTTTTGAACATCTGTTTTTAAAACTTTGAGTTCCAAATTCCCTTCCCTCTTCCCTTCCCACCCACCCTCCCTAAGAAGTTGAGCAATTCAACCTAGGCCACACATGTATTATTATGTATAACCCTTCCACAATATTCATGTTGTGAAAGGCTAACTACATTTTGCTCCTTCCCAACCCATCCCGCTTTATTGAATTTTCTTCCTTGACCCTGTCCCCTTTCCAAAGTGTTTGTTTTGATTACCTCCACCCCCATCTGCCCTCCACTCCATCATCCCCCTGCCTTTTATTTTTTTTTTTTATCTTCCTCCCTCTTCTTTCCTGTGGGGTAAGATACCCAACTGAGTATATATGGTATTCCCCCTCAGGCCAAATCTGATGAGAGCAAGGTTCACTCATTCCCCTCTCACCTGCCCACTCCCCTCCTCTCCTAGAACTGCTTCCTCTTGCCACCTTTATGGGAGATAATCCACCCCATTCTATCTCTCCCTATCTCCCTCTCTCAGTAAGTTACTCTCTCATCCCTTAATTTCATTTTATTTCTTTTAGCTATCTTCCCTTCATCCTCAACTCACCCTGTGTCTGCTCTCTTTCTTTTACATATATATATATACACATACATACATACATATACACATAGATACATGCATACATACACATTCACTTATATATATACATAAACATATATATATGCATATATATATGCATATTCCCTTCAACTACCCTAATACTGAGGTCTCATGAATCATACTCATCATCTTTCCATGTAGGAATGTAAACAAAACAGTTCAACTTTAGTAAGTCCCTTGCAATTTCCGTTTCTTGATTACCTTTTCATGCTTCTCTTGATTCTTGTGTTTGAAAGTCAAATTTTCTATTCAGTTCTGGTCTTTTCACTGAGAAAGCTTGAAAGTCCTCCATTTTATTGAAAGTCCATATTTTGCCTTGGAACATGATACTCAGTTTTGCTGGGTAGGTGATTCTAGGTTTTAATCCTAGCTCCATTGACCTCCGGAATATCGCATTCCACGCCCTTCGATCTCTTAATGTAGAAGCTGCCAGGTCTTGGGTTATTCTGATTGGGTTTCCACAATATTCAAATTGTTTCTTTCTGGCTGCTTGCAGTATTTTCTCCTTGATCTGGGAGCTCTGGAATTTGGCAACAATATTCCTAGGAGATTTCTTTTGGGGATCTATTTGCGGAGGCGATCGATGGATTCTTTCAATTTCTATTTTGCCCTGTGGCTCTAGAATATCAGGGCAGTTCTCCTTGATAATTTCCTGAAAGATGGTATCTAGGCTCTTTTTTTGATCATGTCTTTCAGGTAGTCCAATAATTTTTAAATTATCTCTCCTGGATCTATTTTCCAGGTCAGTGGTTTTTCCAAGGAGATATTTCACATTGTCTTCCATTTTTTCATTCCTCTGGTTCTGTTTTATAATATCCTGATTTCTCATAAAGTCACTAGCTTCCACTTGCTCCAATCTAATTTTTAAAGTAGTATTTTCTTCAGTGGTCTTTTGGACCTCCTTTTCCATTTGGCTAATTCTGCCTTTCAAGTAATTCTTCTCCTCATTGGCTTTTTGGAGCTCTTTTGCCATTTGAGTTAGTCTATTTTGTAAGGTGTTATTTTCTTCAGTGTATTTTTCAGTATTTTTTTGGGTCTCCTTTAGCAAGTCATTGACTTGTTTTTCATGGTTTTCTCGCATCCTTCTTATTTCTCTTCCCAATTTTTCCTCTACTTCTCTAACTTGCTTTTCCAAATCCTTTTTGAGTTCTTCTATGGTCTGGGGCCAGTTCATGTTTTTCTTGGAGGCTTTGGTTGTAGGCTCTATGACTTTGCTGTCTTCTTTAGGCTGTATGTTTTGGTCTTCTTTGTCACCAAAGAAAGAATCCAGATTCTGAGACTGAATCTGGGCGCGTTTTCGCGTCCTGGCCATATTCCCAACCAACTAACTTGACCCTTGAGCTTTTCAGTGGGGTATGACTGCTTGTAGATTACAGAGTTCTATGTTCTACGTTTGGGGGGGAGGTGCCAGCTCTGTCAGAGCCGCACTCCTCCTTCCCCAAGGACCCCCAGTACAGACTGGGCTCAGATCTTCGGCAGGCTGTGCACCCCTGCTGTGATCCGCCACTTAATTCCCCCCACCAGGTGGGCCTGGAGCCGGAAGTAACAACAGCTGTAGCTGCCCCACCTCCGCTGCCCCCGGGGCTGGAAGCCGAACCGCGAACTCCTTCCACTCCCGCAGCTTTTCCCACTAACCTTCTCCGCAGTCTTTGGTGTTTGTGGGTCGAGGGGTCTGGTAACTGCTCACATATTCAGGGCGCTAGGGCCCCCTCCGCCCGGCTTCCGGTCTGGATCGTCCACGCCGCTCAGGCTGGGCTCTGCTCCACTCCGTTCCCAGCTCCCAGCTCCCAGCTCCCAGCTCCATGTGGAATAGAGCTCACCCAGAGACCATCCGGGCTGTCCTGGGCTGGAGCCCTGCTTCCCTCTGCTGTTCTGTGGGTTCTGCCGTTCTAGAATTGGTTCAGAGCCATTTTTATAGGTTTTTGGAGGGACTCGGGTACGGATCTCACTCTAGTCCGTGCTTACCAGCCGCCATCTTGGCCCAGGAGAGATAATTTAAAAATTATTGGACTATCTGAAAGCCATGATTAAAAAGGGGCCTAGACACTGTCTTTCAAGAAATTATCAAGGAAAATTGCCCTGATATTCTAGAGCCAGAGGGTAAAATAGAAATTGAAAGAATTCACCAATCACCTCTTGAAAAAGATGCCAAAAAGAAAACTCCTAGGAATATTGTCACCAAATTCCAGAATTCCGAGGTCAAGGAGAAAATACTGCAAGCAGCCAGACCAAAAAAAAAAACAATTCAAGTATTCTGGAAACACAATCAGGATACACAAGATCTAGCAGCTTGCACATTAGGGGATCAAAGGGCTTGGAATATGGTATTCCAGAGGTCAATGGAGCTAGGATTAAAACCAAGAATCACCTACCCAGCAAAATGGAGTATCATGCTCCAAGACAAAATATGGATTTTCAATAAAATAGAGGACTTTCAAACTTTCTCAGTGAAATAGAAATATTGACTGAACAGAAAATTTGAATTTCAAACACAAGAATCAAGAGAAGCATGAAAAGGTAAACAAGAAAGAGTAATCATAAGGGACTTACTAAATTTGAACTGTTTTGTTTACATTATTACATGGAAAGATGATGTGTGTAATTCATGAAACCTTTCTCAGTATTAGGGTAGTTGAAGGGAATATACATACATATAGACAGAGGGCACAGGATGAGTTGAATATGAAGGGATGATATCTAAAAAAATAAAATTAAGGGACAAGAGAGGAATATATTGAGAGAGCGGGAATGGGAGAGATAGAATGGGGTAAATTATCTCACATAAAAGTGGCAAGAAAAAGCAGTTCATTGGAAGGGAAGAGGGGCCAAGTGGGGGGGAATGAGTGAATCTTGGTCTCTTTGGATTTGACTTGAGGAGGGAACAACATACACACAACACAACTGGATATCTTACCCCACATCAAAGTAGGGGGAAGGGGATAAAAAAGAGGGGATGATAGAAGGGAGGGCAGATAGGGGGAAGAAGGAATCAAAAGCAAACACTTTTGAAAAGGGACAAGGTCAAGGGAGAAAGTTGAATAAAGGGGGACAGGATAGGAACGAGGGAAATATAGTTAGCCTTTCACAACATGACTATTTATGGGAATGTTTTACATAATGATACATGTGTGGACTATGGTGAATTGCTTGCCTTCTTAGGGAAAGTGGGTGAGGAGGAAAGAGGGGAGAGAATTTGGAAATCAAAGTTTTAAAAGCAGATGCTCAAAAAAAGTTGTTTTGCATATAACTGGGAAATATGATATACGGGCAATGGGGCATAGAAATCTATCTTTCCCTACATGAACATAAGGGGAAAATGGATGGGGGGAGGGGGAGCTGGGTGATAGAAGGGAGGGCTGACTGGAGAATGGGGAAATCTGAATATATGCCCTCTTGTATTGGGGGGAGAGGGTAGAAATGGGGGGAAAGTTTGTAACTCAAAATCTTGTGGAAATCAATGCTCAAAACTAAAAAATATCAAATAAATAAATCATTAAATCTAAAAAAAAACCACATAATCCTACAATATAATGTTTACAAGAGACACATTTGAAGGAGAGGGATACACAGAGAGTAAATGTGAAAGGCTGGAGTAGAATATGTTATGCTTCAGCTGAAGTAAAGAAAAAAAAAAGCAGGAGTACCAATCCTGATCTCAGACAAAGCAAAAGCAAAAACCAGATCTAATTAAAAGAGACAAGAAAGGGAAAAGCATCCTACTCAAAGGTACCAAAGCAAATGAAATAATATTGTTATTAAACATATATACATCAAGTGGTATAGCATTCACATTCTTAGAGGAGAAGTTAAGGGAGTTCAGGAAGAAACAGAGAACAAAACTATATTAGTGGAGGACCTCAATCTGCCACTCTCAGAACTAGATAATTAACAAGAAAATAAACAAGAAAGAAGTTAAGGAGATGAATAGAATTTTAGAAAAATTGGATATGGTAGAAAATTTAATGGGAATAGAAAGTTATAAAACTTTTTTCTCAGTGGCACATGGCACCTACGCCAAAACTGACCATATATTAGGGCATAAAACCTCACAATCCAATGCAGAAAAGCAGACATACTAACTGCCTCCTTTTCAGATCATGATGTAATAAAAATTACATGTAATAAAGGGCGATGGAAAGATAGACTAAAAATTAATTGAAAACTAAATAATCTAATCCTAAAGAATGAGTGGGTCAAAGAACAAATAATAAAACATCAAAAATTCACCCCAGAGAATGACAATAATGAAACAACAAACCAAAACTTATGGGATGCAGTGAAAGTGATTCTCTTTACATTTTATATCTCTCAATGATTACATGAATAAAATAGAGAAAGAGGAGATCAATGAATTAGGCACACAACTAAAAAAGCTAGAAAAAGAATAAATTAAAATTCTCCAACTAAATGCCAAATTAAAAATTCTGAACAACAAAGGAGAGATTAATAAAATTGAAATCAAGAAAACTATTGAACTAATAAATAAAACTTAAAGGTGTTTTTATGAAAAAAAAACCCAACAACATAGATAAACCTTTGGTTAATTTGATTTAAAAAAAGAAAGAAGAAAACCAAATTACCACTATTAAAAATGAAAAGGGTGAATTCATGACCAATGAACAAGAAATTAAAACAATAATTGGGAGCTATTTTGCCCGATTATATGCCCATAAATTTGAAAATCTTAGTGAAATGGAAGAATATTTACAAAAAAATATAAATTGCCCACATTAACAGAAGAGGAAAGAAATTCTTAAATAATTCCATTTCAGAAAAAGAATTTGAACAAGCCATCCATGGACTCCCTAAGAAAATATCTCCAGGGTCAGATGAATTTCCAAGTGAATTCTACCGAAAATTTAAAGAAAAATTAATTCCAGTACTATATAAAATATTTGGGAGAATAGGGAAAGAAGGAGTCCTACCAAATTCTTTTAAATATACAAATATGATGCTGATACCTAAACCAGGAGGAGTCAAAACAGAGAAAGAAAATTATAAACCAATTTCCCTAATAAATATAGATGCAAAATTTTATTTTTTTAATTATTTTTTTAGTTTATGACACTCAGTTCCACAAGTTTTTGAGTTTCAAATTTTCTCCCCCTTCTCCTCCTCCCTCATCCAGCAAACGGCATGTGATCTGATATAGGTTATACATATACCTTCACATTAAACTTATTTTCCCAATAATCAGATTGTAAGGAATTATAACCGATGGAATGAATTGTGAGAAAGATGAAACAAAATCAAAAATAAAATAAAATGAAAAAGAGAGAGCAAATAGTTTGCTTCAATCTGCATTCAGACTCCACAATTCTTTCCTAGGATGTGGATAGCCCTTACTATCATGAGTCTTTTGGAGTTTTCTTAGAACCTTGCATTGTTAAGAAGAGCCATGTCTATCAAAATTAGTCATCACAGAAGGAATGTGTCTGTGGTTGCTTACAATGTTCTCCTGGTTCTGCTCCCTTCACTCATCATCAGATCATATAAGTTTCTCCAGGTTCTTATGAAGTCTATCTGCTCCTTATTTCTTATAGCACTTAGAGAATCCTAGAGAATCAAGGAAAAACCTACTTGAAATAATAAGCAACTTCAGCAAAGTTGCAGAATATAAAATAAACTCACACAAACCACTGACATTCTTATATATTACTAACAAAGCCCAACAGCAAGGGTCAGAAAAAGAAATTCCATTTAAAGTTGCTGTTGATGTTATAAAATGTTGGGGAGTCTACCTGCCAAAACAAACCTAAGAAACATACGAACACAATTACAAAACACTTTTTCACACAAATAAAGTCAGATCCACAAAATCGGAAAAAATATCAGTTGCTCATGTAGGCCAAGCTAATATAATAAATTAACAATTCTCCTTAAATTAATCCACATATTTAGTTCCATGCCAATAAAACTACCAAAAATTACTTTATAGGGCTAGAAAAAAACAATAACAAAATCCATCTGGAAGAACAAAAGGTCCAGAATATTGAGGGAATTAAGGAAAAGAAATCAAGGGAAGGAGGCCTAGCTGTACCAGATCTTAAATTGTATTATAAAGCAGCAATCATCAAAACTACTTGGTATTGGCTAAGAAGTACAGCGGTACATCAGTGGAATAGTTTAGGCATGTAAGATACCATAGTCACTGACTATAGTTACCTACTGTTTCATAACTCAAAAGACTCCAGCTTCTGGGATAAAAATTCATGATATAATAAAAACTCGTGGGAAAACTGGAAAATAGTATGGCAGAAACTAGGCATAGAGCAACATCTTACCCCCGTACCAAGATAAAGTCAAAATGGTCACATGATTTAGATATAAAGACCGATACTACAAGCAAACTAGGAGAGTAAGGAAGAGTTTACCTGTCAGATCTATGGACCAAACAAGAGATATGGAACATTATGACATGCAAAATGGATGCTTTTAATTACATTAAATGAAAAAGGTTTTTGCACAAACAAAGCCAGTGCAACCAAGAATAGAAGGGAAGTAGAATGCTGAGAAAATTTTTACAGTCAGCATCTCTGATAAAGGCCTCATTTCTAAAATATCTAGAGAACTGAGTCAAATTTATAAGAATATAAGTCATTCCCCAATTGAGAAGTGGTCAAAGAATATGAACAGACAGTTTTCAGAGGAAGAAATTAAAGCTATTTATATTCATATGAAAAATGCTCTAAATCAGTATTGATTAGAGAAATGCAAATCAATGCATTGCAATGCAATGCAATGCAAACAACATGACACCTATAAAACTGGCTAACATGACAAAAGAAGGAAATGATAAATTTTGAAGATGTGGGAAAATTGGAACACTGATTCATTGTTGGTGGAATTGTGAACTGACCCAACCAGTCTGGAGAGCAATTTGGAGCTATGCACAAAGGGCTATAAAACTGTGACCCAGCAATACCACTTCTAGGGCTGTATCCCAGAAAGATCATACAAATGGGAAAAGGATGCACATGTGCAAAAATATTTATAGCAGCTCTTTTTGTGGTGGCCAAGAATTGAACATTGACGGGATGCCCATCAACTGGGGAATGGCTGAACAACTTGTGGTATATGAATGTAATGGAAAACTATTGCGCTATAAGAAATGATGAGCAGGCAGACTTCAGAAAAACTTGGAAAGACTTGTATGAACTGATGCTGAGTGAAGTGAGTAGAACCAGAAGAACACTGTACACGATAACAGCTATATTGTACAATGACTAACTTTCATAGACTTGGCTCTTCTCAGGAATGCAACTCCAAAAGTCTCATGTTGGCAAATGCTATCCACATCCAGAGAAAGAACTATGGCATTCGAATGCAGATCAAAGCCTACTATTTAATCTCTTATTTTCTTTTGTTGTTTTGTTTTGTTTCTTCTTTCTCGTGGTTCCTCCTACTGGTTCTAATACTTCTTTATACATAGTTCTAATACTTATTTATAACATGACTAATGTGAAAATATGTTTAAAATGAATGTATATATAGAGCCTATAACAGATTGCATGCTGTCTTTGGCAGGGAGGAGAGGAGGGAAGGAGAGAAAATTGAAAACTCAAAAGCTAATGGAAGTCATTGTTGAAAACTAAAAATAAATAAATAAAATTTTTATTTACAAATACAGAAGATACTTTGCAGTTTACATTGTCTTCTTTTATTTCATTCTTTTGGTTTGGTTCTATAATTTCTTGAGTTCTCATAGAGTCATTAGCTTCCACTTGCTCTATACTAATTTTTAATGAATTATTTTCTTCAGTGAGCTTTTGGACCTCCTTTGCCATTTGGCCAATTCTGCTTTTTAAGTCATTCTTCTCCTCATTGGCTTTTTGGACCTATTTTGGCATTTTGCCTAGTCTGTTTTTTAAGGTGTTATTGTCTTCAGTATTTTTTTTTTTTGCATCTCCTTCACCAAGCTGTTCATTTCTCACGATGTTCTTGCATCACTCTCATTTCTTTTCCCAATTTTTCTTCTACCTCTCTTACTTGATTTTCAAAATCTTTTTTGAGTTTTTTCCACGGCCTGAGTCCAATTTTTATTTTTCTTGGAGGCTTTGTATGTAGGAGTTTTGATTTTGCTATCTTCTTCTGAGTGTGTGTTTTGTTCTTCCTTGTCACCATAAATAATTTTATATGCTCAGAGTTTTTTTCATTGTTTGCTCATTTTCCCAGCCTATTACTTAACTTTTAACTGTTTGCTAAAGAAGGGCTCTGCACCTAGGTTGGAGGATGCACCATTCCACGCTTCAGGGAGATTTTGTGCAGCTGTTTCCAGAGATACTTCTAGGGACCTGTAAGTTGTCAGTTCTTCCATGGTGATAAGATCTAGGTAGAGGTGTGTTTACTACTCTCCTGGCCTTCGCTCTTATCTTTGAGCAACCACAAGCATTATTTTCTGCCTTGGAACTGTGAGGAGGTTTCCCTCTCCACTGCTGCCACAAGCTCTAATATGTTACTGCTTGTCCTCACCCTGAGACTGCCAACCAGATCAGAGTGTGGGCAAAACACCAAATCCTGCCTCAGTGCTAGCAAAGAGACCCCCGTAATTTCCTTCTAACTGGTTGTTTGACCCCCTTACTATTTGTAGGCTGAAAGCTTCAGAAGTAGCCACTGCCATTGCTGATTCAGTCTCTCCCAAGACCTGCTCCTGGTTTGCTGGGGGTGGGACTGTGCTGGCACAGCCTGTAATGGAAATGTGCTCCACTCTCACCCAGGCATGACAGACCTTTCCTGCTGTCCTTCCAAGTTGCCTTTGGCTGGAAATTTGTTTCACTCCTTTTTGTAGGTTTTGCTGCTCTAGAATTTAATGAGAGTCATTACTTAAAGGTATTTTCAGGGGTTTGGGGAGAGATCCGGTAAGTCTGTGCCTTTGTTCTGCCATCTTGGCTCTGCCTCCTCCATGAGATTTTCTTCAAAAATATACTAGAGTGACTTGCCATTTCATTCTCTAGTGTGTTGCCAATTTTTATAGATGTGTGACTGAAGGAAATAAGGGTTACATGATTTGTTCAGGGCTACTGTCCAAGTAGTGTCTGAGGCCAGATGTGAATTCAGACCTTGCTAACTCCAGGCCCAGCACTCTATCTCCTGTACCATCTAGCTGCCCCATAAAATGACTTGACCAGGGTCCTTCAGTGAGGAGGTGGCAGAGGGAGGACTCAAACCCAGGCCTTTTAGCTACAAGACTGACTCTCTATCCACTATACCACACTGCTTCCATCCCACAACCCTTACCATTTAGCAGACTCTAATCAGTCAGTCAACAAGCATTTATTAAGTGCTTATTATGTACCAAGCATTGTGTAAAGCTCTTTGGTTGCAAAGAAAAGCAAACACTTCTCCTACCCTCAAGAAAATTGAATTCTAATAGTAGAAACAATATGAAATAGTTACATGCAAGATATATATAGCACACATGGAAGTTAATCTCAGTGACAAGGCATGAAAGTGAGAGTTAGGGAGTCAGGGTGGAAAAGGCCTCTTTCAGAATGTGGAACTTCAGCTAAGTTTTGAAAGACGTTAGGGAAGCCAGGAGGTAGAAGTTAGGAGAGAGAGCCTTCCAGGTGTGAGACACATTGTAATGTTAATAGAATTTGAAGATCTTTCCTGTCCATTAATAGGCCTCAGGTGGAGTCCATTAAGGGAAGCTTGCTTTGGAGAGGCTTGTTTGTAGGAAGGCCCACACCTTTTGATAATTTCTGATTAGGCACTGGGTCAGAAGTGTTGTGAGTCTCTCTGGCTCTGAAGAGGGTATATATCCTCTGAGGTGACATTTTGTTTGAGGGCTCACTCATGGGAAAAATGTTCCTGTGATTTGGCCAGAGGTGACCCTGGGTAGCCGTTAAGGAGCCATCTAGCTTTGAAAACCCAGTTGTCGGTGCTTTTCTCTCTGGCAACTGTGTATGTATTGCTGTGGTCAGACAGTTAGAAGTCCTGTGTACTGATCTGGGCTATTTTCTCTGTTTATAATTTTTGCTTGTAATTTCTGTTTCTGTTTTCTCTGAAATTCAGGCTGACTTTTCCCCTGAACTAAGTGAATGGTATATACGTTTGATTGAAGTAAGATTGTTGAGCCATTTAAAGTTGCTTTCCTTTAGAAAAGCAGACCAAAGAACAAGCGCTAGCAGCCCTCCTGTGTACTGGTGTTATTGGTCTTAAACCTCCACAGCAGGTACAAGTAGCATTGCTGTTACAGATGGTCAGTGGAAAAGGCAAGGAGTGTCCTGTGATAGAACAGCAAGTAGGCCAGAGTAGCCACATCACGATGAGGGGAGTAAAGTGTGAGAGGACTAGAAAAGTGCAATTAGGCCATCCAGGTTGTGGAGTGCATTAAATGCCAAACAGCATGTTTTATATTTTATCCTGGCGGTAATGGGGATGGATTTAGTAGCCCATGGATTTTACTGAGTAGGAGGGGTAACATGGTTAGACTTGTGCTCTAGGGAGATCACTTTGGCAACCTTGTGGACAGTGGGTTGGAGTGGGGAGAGACTTGTGCCAGGGAGAAGCCCTGCCTATTGCAACAGTATGAGTATGAGGTGATGAGGCCAAGGACCAGGTTGGTGTCCATGTGAGTTTGGGGAAGGGGACATGCCCAAGAGATGTTGAAGGTACACCAATACTTGGCAACAAATTAGCTATGTGAGGTGAGTTTGAATGAGGACTTAAGTATGATAATGAAGCTGTGAATATGAGTGTAAATGGTGGTGCCCTTAGCAGTAAGAGAAAAGTTGCAAAGAGGGAATGGTTTGGAAGCAAAGTAACTTTAGACTACTCTAGCTTGTCATGGCCACCCTAAAACGTAGCACCAAGAATGAGATTCAGTACTGCAAGATGTTTAATGACCATGTCAGCACAGAGTGGGACTATCTTTTCCCTTGTAATAATTTTTCTGTTATTATTTTGAATTATTTATATCTAAAAGATCCTTTTCTGTTAATCTAGCTTTGGATTTATTAATTTGACTGCCACATCACATTCCTGACTCTCATTACCATCATTGAAAAGTCCCAAGTTTTCTTCACATGAATTGTTGTTTACTTACATCTTTTTCAGCCCGTATTTGTGCTTTTGCTTTTTTTTTAACCTATGAGCAGGTTCCCTTAATGATAGAAAAAGTTGATGAGTGGGCAAGGCCTTTTGGAGATAGCTCCTTATAAACTCTAGGATAAACATTGTGCGGTACCATATTTTCTTCCCTCACTGTTAAGAAATAATTTTCTTCTTACTGGACCAAGAACCAAAGCCTGGTCTTTAGTTTGGGATCAGCTCTTTTTGGATGTTCTCCAAAGGACCAGGAAAGGTCTGCTTTTGTAAGTTTTTCAAATTCAATAGGAAGGGTTCTGCCAATCCACATTAACCTGGACCCATCAAATTATCTCTATGACTTAATCACTCACCTTGAATGAAATGTTTATTGATTGAAGCCCGGGGTATGATCAATGGGGATAGCCTTAACCTGTCTAGCTGGCAAGGCTCCTCTGATCAAGCATCTATGTTTAGGTGGGATCACAGACAAATCAACCACCCAAAGTAATTTAAAATGAAGTAGAAAACAGAACACTTTCTTTATACCTCAAGCAAGACCCCTTATCTACTTTTTAGAGTACTCAAGTCATTGCCAAGTTTGCCATCTAGTGGTTGCCCTTCTGAGCGCTTTTGGAAAACCTGGACTAAAGAGGTCTCAGTGAAAGAGCCATTCACTGTGGGGGGTGGAGGGTGGGGTTGAGAGTGTGGGACATAAAACAACTGAAGCTTGGAAATAGCAAACTTTCTTGCCCTGTGTGAATATCAAATCAATTTCAAACATACTTATTGAAAACTGATCACTGACAATTATTGAATGTGTAAAATACATGAAAATGAATTCTTTTAAAAAGAACATAAACCGTCTGGTAACCAATGTGAAAAGCAAACCCAGAATTACAGAATTTCAGAGTTGGAAGGCATCTCAGCAGCTGTCTAGTCCAATGTATATTGCCCCAGCCATGAGGCATCAAGGTACACTAAAATTTTAAGTTGTAAACACTATGGGAGGGTCAGGAGACTCATACATATTTAGTTGCCCTTCAATAAGAACATCAGATTTTGTGGAGCTCTCAGAATGTTTGAAATTTGTTCTGCTTTGAGCTTAGTGTGTTCATGTAATTGATTGGATTTAAGTGAAACAGAGTTGCACAAAGTCATCAGCCTCACTCTCTTTTCCAGTCATCTAAGCCCAGTGGCAAGACAAAAGTCAGGACAAATGGCCCAGTATGCAGTGGATGACTTTTGTGGCTCTTGTAACAACGTTACATGCAACTAATGTGGCTATGTAACACCGGCAGACAGGAGGGCTGCTGGCACAAGTTCTTTGATCTGCTTTCCTAAGGAAAACAACTTTAAGGGGTTAATAATCTTAATTTAATTAAACATACATATATCGTTCACTTAGTTCAGGGGGGAAAGTAAGCACCCTGAACTTCAGAGGAAACAAACAGAAATTACAAGGAGAAATTATATAAACAGAGCAAATAAACACCAATTAATGGACAGGCTTCTAACTGTCTGACCACAGCAATATATACGCAGTTACTAGAGAGAGAAGCACCAACATGTGGGTTTTCAAAGCCAGGGGACTCCTTAATGGCTACCCAGAGTCTTGTCTGACAAAATCACCGGAACACTCTTCCAGTGAGTGAGCCCCCAGAAAGACGCTAACCTCAGAGTATATAAACATTTCTTCAGGGTCAGGGGGCATCGCAACCATGCAACTCAAACCCATGTGACCTAGGCCTTCCTGTGACTTAAGCAGGTCATCAAAGACTCCTGATTCAGTCAAAGACTCTTGATTGAAACAAAGGCAAGACTCAAAGGTACTTGATTGCCTTAGTGCTGAGAAGTACTCCAAAACAAATTAAAAAAATAGCAAAAAGTTCCATCCTGCTTGCCATTACAGCTTGTTACTTAAATACAATTCACAAACCCATCGACACATCGCCCCACAATGTTATTAGTCCTCTTGAAAAATAAGGACAAACAACTGCTCATGTAGGAAAGTTTTGTTTAAATAAGGAATGCTGTGCATACCTAACTATGTACTCTGTGATTGTGTAAGTTATGGTAAACAAAATTATACATTTTCTTTTGTAGCACATGCTGTGGAGCTCATCCTCTCAGGTCACACTCACACTGGCAGGAGACTCAGAAGGCAGATGCTTACTTGTCCTCTCAGGGTTTTAGGGGCCTCTGAGGGGGTGTGGGAGCATCACTAGGCACATAATCAGCACTTAATAAATGCTACCTGTCTACCAGTCCTTTCTAGTATGCTTGCATTTCCTCAATGCTTAATTGTTATCAATTAGTTTCCCAGACTTAATTAGCTTTTAGAAATGGGTATTACAGGGGTAGGGAACCTGAGGCCTCAAGGCCACATGTGGCCCTATACATCCTCAAGTGCAGCCCTTTGACTGAATCCGAATCTCACAGAACAAATATGCAGTCAAAGGGCTGCCTTTGGGGACCTAGAGGGTCACATGTGGCTCTAGGAATGCAGGTTCTCCACTCCTGTACTAAAGTGACACAGTAAGAACAGTGGATATAAAACATTTTCCCAAAAGTCTGTGACATGTTCTTCCCCAAATACATGCAGAGTCTGGAAGAAAACAGGCAGAAATTTAGAGAGTACATGTGACAAAGGATTTTGTTGAAAGGCTCTTTCTGCCTTGAAATAAATCGTTTTACATCATTCCCTGGGTAGAAAAGGTGGGGGAAGCAATTTGTTCAGAAATGAATGTGACACAATAGCAAAAGACATGAGTACAAATTTTTTTGAGGGAATTGGGGCTAAGTGACTTGCCCAGGCCACACAGTTAATGTTGGAGGCTAGATTTGAACTCAGGTCCTCCTGATTCCAGGGTCAGTCCTCTATCCGCTGTGCTTCCTATCCGTCTGTGAGTACACATTTTTTTAATTTAAATTTATTTATTTAACATATTTAGTTTTCAGCATTGATTTGAAGATATAGGATCATAGTTTTAGAACTGGAAGGGATTGTAGAGGATATCTAATACATCCCCTTCATTTAACAGCTGAGAAAACTGAGGCAAACAGGGCTAAGTGACTTGCCCAGGGTTTCAAAGCTAGTAAGTATCTGAGGCTGGATTTGAACTCACAAAGATGAGTCTTTATGATTCCAGGGCCAGTACTCTATACACTGTGGCATCACTTAGCTGCACCATGTGTTTGTATCAACTCTCTCTCTCTCTCTCTCTCTCTCTCTCTCTCTCTCTCTCTCTCTTTTTTTCTCTCTCTCTTTCCTAAGTGGGTTGGCAATCTGTACCTATGGGGGCAACCCTGCTATCTTCAGATATTTCTTTTTACCTGCTATTAACCTGGTCTACTGGGGAGGGTAAAAGGAAGCTGTCTGAAGAAAAATGGATGAGAATTGGGAAGAGAAGTGTAATTTGGATAAGACATTGGGAACGATTCTGTGGGAAGTGGAATCGATTTCCCTCCTGTACTCTTTCTTTTCTCTATTTATTATACCCCCTGCAGTTACAAGGACATGATAATTTTCATGTAGGTGAGCCTCTCTAATGTGAACATTGTTGAGATTATGGTGAGAACACAACATAATTTGATTATGATTCTACACAAATTGTGATTCTATCTAAAAACTTCTGTTGGGCGAAAAGGACATAAAGGTGTTGTTTTATCCTGCTCAAACTTTTTCTCTAATTTATGTAATCTGGAAGGCGTAAGTCAGGAAATGGTGTTGGTAGTTGTGTGCTCATTCTAATATGATATTTTATTAATGGCTTCTGTTCTCATTAGTGGCCAATGGCTCACTAAAACTAGTGTTTATTAAGGCTGGAGAAAAAATCAGTTGTGATTCTATTTCTGGCAATAGCTGATGGTAATTTTTCTTTTTAACATATTCTTGATGTGCTAAGAATTCATAAGACAAATATCTTTCATTTAAAATAAATAATACATTTGTTTGGGGGAGTTCAGGGTGGACAAGGAGGACACAGCCAGTGCAGGATAGAGCCTATGGCAGATAGGAGATACTTCAAAACCTCTGAGGAATCTTAGAACTGTGTGGGCAGATCTGCTAGGCCTGACTCTGGGAGAGTCGACCAGCATGTACTTCTACACCTGATTGTCCCAGTCCTCATTGATTTCCTCTTCAGTGTCCTATAGCATTTTAATTTTTACTACACCACTCAGCAAATAATTACACAGTATATTATTTTAAACTATTTTTCCTATGGGATGAGCATGTCTCTCCAACAAGACTTTTGAGGACTGGACCTTTGTCTCATCCAGCTTCTGTATTCCATAGTATGAAGAACAATTCTGAACACATGAAAACTGATCCAGATCGAGCAATTGATTCTCCAGTGAATAGTGATACTGATCCAGAAACCATGTCTTATGAGTAACTACAAAACAGTTGAAGTAAATCTAGATCATTAAGTAACAAGTCAGAAGACAAACTATAGTGTAGACATAATTAACCACTTTGTGTGTGTGTGTGTATGCATGTGTATGTGTGTGTGTGCATGTGTGTGTGTGCATATGTGTGTGTATAACAGTAAGGCAATCATAACAATGTAGATGATAACTGTCAAAATGTCTATGTTGTTATATATTACAAAGTATATGAGACCGTCCAAATAGAAGGTAGAAGAAGTAAAGCATTTGTTCAGACACCAGAGAACCATATCCCATAACCAAATGCTCAGCTCCCACAGCCAGTCAGTCTACTTTATGGTAACAGCAAGGAACCCAAAACATTCAATACAGAATATCACAACATGGAGCCTCTTCATCCCCAAACCTCTCTGACCCCCTCCTGGGGTCTTCCCCAAAATAAATTCACAGTACAGCTAAGTCAGCCTGTTCAGTTCTAACAATCATGAGGGCAGCCATTAGCAGCCATAACATCTTTCCCTCTCCCTCTCTCAGCATTTCCTGGGACGTAAATTTCTTTTCCTGTCAGGAAGGTCCTCACACCACATATGATGTAGGCTTCCTGGGATGTAAGCAGGTCACAGGGTCTATTGGTGGGTGGGAAGATCTTCAAATCTAATTGCCACTACAGTGAAAGAGAGAGGGGGGGGGGAGGGGAGAGAGAATAAGTTACTCTCCCTCTTTTGTTTTGTCATTGGTAAAAGGGATTAATAAGACTAAATTAAAAGAAATAATTAAAATAATGACTAATAAAACAATATATTTGTTGAACTTTATAAGCATAAACTACTAAATAAAAGTAAGGAATTTTTTATTACTAGGAATCCTAAAGTGGGGGTCAGCCCCAGGGTTGCTGTTCTTCCTTATTCTATATTGGAAAAATGTTAAGGGTAGGTTGCCCCGGAGTTTACTTTAGCCAAATACTAAGTAAGCTACTGAATTAGGACAGGAGAGGTGAAAAGTGTCGGCAGATAGAAGAGATTTTAGCGAAAAGAAATCAAAGTCCTGTAAATGGGAAGATTCACACCATTCTGCCTGAAGTCTAGAGAGAGGGAATGAAGATACTTTCATTTACCCAAATCTTCACAGAGATATGACAAGCCAGAGCTGTTACATTTGAGTAGCTGGTAAATCTTCCTTTCTTTTCTGATATGGGACCCAGATACTGAGCAAATAGAGCAGAAAATCTCACTTTCCACAGCTTTTGAGTGTCTGTGATAACCTTCAGCAGTTACACACATGCAAGACACACACATAATTGGTAAGTGTTTATTTAATCACAAACACCACCAAATCAATTATCACCATATAAACATCTTCCTGCTGACACCATCCTGGACGACTGGAGTTGGCGCCAAAGTTTTGTGCGTTTCCGCCTGCCAGGATACTGTGTTTGTGTCTTGTACATCTGAGCATGCATCAAGAGCTTGAGTAAACATTCAAGATTCCTCTACTTGCTGATCTGAGACAAATCTGTCTCTGGTGCTGGGGGTGGTGGGTGCTGAAATTTTGTACTTTTTGCATTTCTTATTGTTAGCAACTTGTGTGATACTGTTCTTAATACACTTTCTATCCAGCGTTAAACAGTCATCCTTGATTCTAGATAATACTGAGTTTTGTGCCTGGGTTTAAATCATGACTCTATCATGTACTAGTTGTATGACTGTGGTCAAGGAACTTAACCTCTCTGAATCTGTTTCCTCATTAATATAATGAAATTAACAATGTAATGATGAATAATTATAATGAGAAGCATCTAGGCAGCACAGTAGAGAGAACGCTGTGTCTAGAGTTAGGAATACCTGAACCTGAGTCCCGATCGAGCCTTAGATGTTTACTAGCTGTGGGACTCTGGCAAGTTATTAATTTGTTTGCCTCTGTTTCTTCAATGGTAAAATGGCATTCTCTCTTTTTTTGGTGAGGCAGTTGCGGTTAAGTGATTTGCCCAGGGTAACACAGCTAGTGTCAAGTGTCTGAGGCCAGATTTGGACTCAGGGCCTCCTGACTACAGGGTCAGTGTACCACCTAGCTGCCCCAGTAAAATGAGGTTCCTGATAGCACCTGACTCAAAGAGTCATTGTGAGGCTCACCTGAGATAATACTGTAAAGCCCTTAGCATAGTACCTGGCATATTGTAGGTGGGTAATAAATGTTTTTCTGTTCTTCCCCTTCATCTTCCTCCAACAACAAGAGTTAAGAGGCTTGGTATAATTCTCTAGATTTCAGGCTCTTTACCCCCTTTCCCAGTTTAGTTTTTGGCTCACTGTCTTTTTCTCCTCTAAACTTCTCTTATGTTTGAGAACTTCAATGTATATGTTCTCACTCTTCAAATGTCCCCATGCCTGAGTCATCAGCCTCCCAACTTTCCATGACCTCCTTCTTTCTAACTGAGTCTGATGGTTATGGCTTGGATTTCAACATTACCTTTAACTGGACCACCTTCATAATTTAAAGGAAAAAATGATTTATTACATTTAAAAAGTGATTTCTTATTTAATATTAAACATCAATTCAAGTTTCTCCTCTCTAATCCACCCTATGCCCAAACTAATTTGACTAACGTCTGAACACGTAAAACAGTTTCATTGCCAGGTGTTTGAAACCCTGTGAAGTCTGTCCTCCACCTACTTAACTGGCCTTCTTTCATATCATTTCTCTTCCTCTAAGGCTCCCTCCTCTAGGATTTCTTCTGAACACATCATTCCCCATCATTCCCATTCCCACTCAATAAATTCCAGGGTTTAATAAACTCCTTTTTTACCTCCAGAATCCAGTAAAATCCCTTCTTTATCATTCATTTCAGGTTCATACATGATTAGACCCTTTCTGAGCAAAGGAGCTAGGTCTGGGATGAAATAAAATTGCTCCTGATATGAATAGGAATTGTTTCATTCTTTCTATTGGTATACTTGGCACCTAGCACAGTGTATGGCACACAGTATGTACTTAATTAATATTTGTTCACTGATTGATCTTGAATGCTTTTCCTGATCCTCTGAAACTGCTAATGCCCTCCTTCCCTTGTATTCATTTTATATACACATATAACTAGAGAATTACATATCATTCAATATTACTATCAATATTATTGATTCACAGACTGACAAACAGCACGAATCTATGTAAATGAATCAGCAAATATTAGTTAATTTTTTAATATTTCTATGACATTAACAACTCAAATAGCCTTTCCTTCTCCCGCTTTCTGCCCGATGTCCCATTTCCTCTTGAATATCTCCTAAGGTTGGCAGCTGAGATTTGGTCCCTTCATACTCATCATTCCTTCATCAGGCATATATAAAGGCCCTCTTGTAGGTTAGTGAAAGGAGAGGATTCCTGCCTCATGCAGTGATAGTCTGAGTGCTCATAAGAGAGAAAGCTAGATAACATTACCATGAATAGAGTGGAGAGTCATTAGAGCATCCCCTGAAGTGGCTGAAGGTGTAGAGTCCCTCCATAGAGCGATCTCCAGCCTGGAGAAAAGGCATAGCAATGACATCATCGGGAGACCCAGGAAGCCCTGCAGGGACAGAGTCATGAGCTGCTTTTCCATGCCTGTGCCCTGGTTACGGATGCTCTTTACATGGAGGTCCTTGTAAAAATCCCCTCTGGCTACATGTGTTCCTTCAGGTGTGATATCTGTGCATTGCCACACTTCCCACACATGATTTGTGCATTTGTGGGAGACTATGCCCCAGGTTTATGGAGGAAATGTTCATGGCTACTGTTACTACTATTGATTATTCATTAACTGCTTTGGGGTTTTGCACTGGTCACTTCTTTTGGTCGACTGGGAAAAAACAGCGAACATATTCATGAGGGCTTATAATCTATTATTTCGAATACCGTAATCCTTGGATAGTTACTGTGAGGGCCACATTATTGAGAAGGACGTGCTCCAGGTACTACATGTCTACTAATATGGTAGTTGAAAGAGGGATCTTTGAAGTTTCTTCCAATTACAAAATTCTATGATTCTTCAAAGCTTATACACTTGACAGGTTCACAGAGCTCCTATTGTGTGGTTTTAACCACAGCAAATTATATAGGCCTTAACATCCTGCTTACTTTGTCACAGCTGATTGTCAGTGAAGGGATGATTTGGATATCTGTGGATAGATCAGGTGAATGCTCAGGAATTCTCTACCTTGCTTGAAACCTTGGCAATGACATAGGAAACAAGGCTCATTGTGACCCATGTGGAACGAAGGTGGGAGGGGGAAGGGCACAGAAGCAGGAAAGAGCGATTTGCTTTATTTTATTTTGTTACTGATGATAATGGAGAGCTGTTTGAGTTTTATTCTCATACTATTTTCTCTGACAAAGAGAATAATCCACGGATAGGAAAGGACAGAAAGCTCATCAGAAAAGACTCTGATGTTGAGAAGGACTGAAGGCAAAAGGAAAAGGATGGCAAGGGTTGAGATGGACAGAAAGTGTCATGGAAGCAATGAACATGAGCTTGGACAGACTTTGGGAGATAGGAGAGAACAGAAGAACCTGGAGTGCTGTGGTTCATGGGGCCATGAAGAGTCAGACACGACTGAACAACAACAACAAAGGAAAGGACAGCACAAAAAGGGCTGAGACATGATACCTGCTGTACATATGTACCTACATGTGTGTGTATATATATCTCTATACATGTAGATGTATATTAATATGGGGCAGCTAGGTTACGAAGCGGGTAGAATTGCATTCAGGAAGTCAGGAAGACTCACCTTCCTGAGTTCAAATCTGGCCTCAGACACTTACTAGCCGTGTGACCCCAGCTAAGTTACTTCACCTTTTTTGCCTCAGTTCTTCACTTGTAAAATAAGCAGGAGAAGAACATGGAAAACCACTCTAATATCTTTGCCTAAATATCCCAGATGGGATCATGAGGAGTCAAACATGACCAAACAATCACACCACCAATATATTAATATAAAATATTATATATTATAGGGTGTTTCATATATATATATATATATATATATATATACACATATATATAATGGATGCACACATCTACTATACATAGGGATTAAAGATATAATATGCAATGCAATTTACAAAACTTGAAGTGCTATAGAAACATTTTATTATTATTATTATTATTACAACTATTATTCTATTATCTGAGAATCATGTGGGAGTGGGGAGCTGAAGGGGAATAACGTGCAAGCCTTGAAAGGGAGGCTGGAGCCAGATTGTGAAGGGCTTTAAAAGTCAAAGAGAGGAGACTGCATTTGGTTCTAGATGTCCTGGAGCCTCTCAAACAGGGAGAGACATAGTTAGCATTGTAATTCCTTCCTCTGGTTCTTCTTAATATGTGTGAGAAAAAATGAGACTTCCAAGTAAATGGATAAACATGTGCAAAAACACAAATAATGCTACCAGTGCCAACTGCTACTACTCCATACCCATGTGTCCCCTTAGATAGCAGATAGTATAATAGATAGTGTGCTGGGACTGAAATCGATTAAACCTGAGTTAAAAATTAGGCTCCACCACTTACTAGCTGTGTGACCCTGGGAAAGTCACTTAACTTCTTTCTGGCTTAGCTCTCCTGCCTGCCTACGTCATGCCCTCCTCAAATGGCTTGTTTAAGCATGTATACAAGCCTCTGAACTTTCACCTGACTGACCTGAGGCCTGGCTTCTGCTAAAGCTGGGATGGGGGAGGGCGGGGAAGTACACCTTCAATTCTGTGGAAACAAAACTTCTCCTCCCATTTCTTACAATTTTCCCCTCATCTTTTATTCAAATTTTTGTTTCCACATTTTTAATACTCCCTTATTCTCTTTCTCATCTGAATTTTTCCCCTTAACCATCACCCTTTTAAGTAAATATGGGAAGGATTGATCGACGCATTGACAAATGAAAGGGGGCAGTCCCCTTTGTAAATACAGATACAGAGACCCAAAAGAAAACGATAACGCAATTGTCCCTTTAAGATTCAAAAGTATCTTCCCATAAGGGTGTCTGGCAGGGAACAATATCAGTGAAGTCTTCTGATCCTTGGTATTTGTAACAACCATCTCCAGCACCTTCTCCTACAAGACTTACCTTAGCACAATTTTAAGTTACCACTTCTAATCCTTATACCCTGATCATTTTTACAAATTCAAAACTGGAACCTTAGCCAACTGTCATGTTTAAGAAATTCACATCAGAACCCAGTTTCTCATACTTTACATTAACTCATTATTAATTTCCTCACCAAGAGAATGATATTTCACTAAGGAATTAACAGGCTCCAGTACATACAAAAAACACATTAGATAGCCAATTCTTAACAGAGTACATATGACATCATAAACTTTTAGTCATGCCATGTTTCTCTGATGACATTTACAAAATAAACCACAAGCCATT
This sequence comes from Trichosurus vulpecula, assembly GCF_011100635.1. Classification (NCBI taxonomy): domain Eukaryota; kingdom Metazoa; phylum Chordata; class Mammalia; order Diprotodontia; family Phalangeridae; genus Trichosurus; species Trichosurus vulpecula. The sequence continues at coordinate 268,751,852 of NC_050579.1, read as the reverse complement.
CTTCTTTTAACATTACTAATTGTAACAAAGCTTTAGACAAGCATGATATTAACCAAATAACAAAATAATATTCTCACAAGCCCTTGACCTAATTGTCTACATGCCATTGCCAAGAAAAAACCTAACTTATACAAGACCCTATACAAGACCCTTATAAACTACCCTAACTTATACAGGAACACTAGTTCCAGTCCTATAGTAATTTAAGATGTTCCATAATCAATTATTTTAATAGATTTGTTGCTGTACTTACAAAGCCTTCTGATTATAGAAATTTGCCACCAAGACAGTAGGGACTTAGAGCAAGGGGAGCATATTTTCCCCTTCCTATCGACTCCAGGAAGAAGTTGTGTAAAACTGCAAGCTGTATTGAGCCAGGCCTAGTCAGTCAGGTTTCAGCTACGGCATCAGGTCAAGAGGGTCCCACTTCAGCACATGCTAAACAGTTGCTCTCCCAACTTTGCCAAGAAATCACACCTGCAGCTCCTGCCTTCTCTCCCACAGGGCTGCTGGCATCTTGGGTCAGCCTTCCTTGATACTTACACCTGGAGTTAGACTCAGAAAAATAGTCAGTTAACAGTCCCATTAAGTCTTTGTACAGCAAGTTCCAATAATTCGTTTAGGATATGAGTATGATCTCACATTGCTTAAGGAACATCCTAAGGAACATGCTAGCTCTAAATAGCTTGCATGCATTTCCTCCCTTGTTCATAAAATCTTCCCATTAAGATCATAAGTTATTGCTCTAACACATTTGAATCAGTTTCTCCTTTATTTTTCTATTCTTCTCTAATTATGCCTGATCTGAAAGAACTGAACCATATAACTTTATCTTTACGTTTTAGACAATGGAATGAACTCAAATCCACATTTAACTTTTCCCATCAATACAGAAATATTCTACAACTTATCTCTCTTAAAGAGACTTACACTGAAATTCTTTTCCACAAACCGAAGATGTCTCTGATTTAGTTCCAGTAATTAATTATACTGTATGTATTAATACCTAATTGCTCTTATATCACTTTAAAACATCTAAGGACCCTATCCCACATAGATACAATATAACTTTAAATCCCAGCCTTAGCCTATGGGATAATGATTCAACCTTACATTTGTATCTTATCTCATAAAACTTCTTTTTCCCTTTGTCCACTTATTCCCATTAATGTTTAGAATGTTATCTTTCATACAACTATACAAGAGTGCCAATGTAACCAGTCATTTGATTAAAACAACAAGATTTCACATATTTGCATTCATCCAATTTTCCATATTTTCCCATAAAACCAGCTTCTTTCACAATGGTAACAGATTCTGGCAGATACCTTCCCTTCTGTCACTACCTGCTTATTTCTGATTACAGAGACCTGCCATATCATCTCCCCTGATGGTGGGTTCTTTTCCATCAGATGGCAAGTTTCAGCAATGAAAACTGTATCCTTAAGACCCACATCCTCAAAACCTAATCTTATCCTAAAAACCCATCACTTTTTGCTGTCTTTAAAAAGCCAGATTTGGAGGTTTCTGGCCTCCACTGTTCTCTTTCTTTCAGTAAAAACTCAAATCCCAGTAACTGCTGCTCCTCCTGCTTCCTTCCCTTCTACCAGGTGGGCATAGATCAAGCTCTCTTCTTATGTAGACCAAAGTAGTGGAGGGGAAGTGGGGAAAGAGACTGGCTTTTTAACAGTCCCCACTTTTTAAATTTTAACTCCTTTAGAATTCCTGTTTCTGCCTTATCTTTTATCTCTGGTCCCATCCAGGGAGTCATTTTTTACAATTCTTAAAAAACATTTAAACCATACAAATGTATGTTTAAACCATACAAATTTAATGCCTTAAACTTTTTATGTATTTAGAAACTTGCATAACCAAATATAACAGTTTCAAACTATCATATTTTTATCACACCCCTTTTTAAAAGATCAATTCATATAACAAAATTCAGACCTCACAAGGGTCTCTAAAATTTTACAGCCTAAAAGAACTCTAAAAATACAATTTAGAAACAAGATCACTCCAATTACATTTTTAGATTATCACATATTGAAATTATTGATCCTATTACTTCTGGTATTTCTATATTAATACATTAATATATAAATACATGCATAACATACATTAATACATCAATACCTTAAATACATTTTATTTAGGTGTATATTCTTCAGCGCTGAACAGCTCTTCTGAGCTACCCACTACCTTTGGCCCAAGTATTAGGAATATTTGCCTGGCCATGAATGAACTTAGAAGAAAAAGAAAACTTTATTTCATATCATTATCTGCTTTTATGAACCATCTAGATTTGAATTTGGCATCCTGCCTTCTCCAAGTTTCATCTTATGCATACTGTCAATTAACAAAATGCCTAAGGATTCTAAGGATTTTGAAGGGGGGGTGCAGTCACTTCCCTTCCAAAAAAAAAGAACCTTTGGACTCGTAAGAAAGATAGGGAGTGGTCCTTAAGAGGACATGGGTTTGCAACTCCCCCACTCATGATTTACGCCAAGCTAAAATATTTTTAGTTTCCCCTCCCTTTGTCGTCCTTAGCATGAGAGGGGGTTCCCTTTCACTTGCTGAGCAGGATTGACAAATGTGAGTTGAAGAGGAGCACAGGATTGTCCATAATAAAGATTCACCCTAGGTGAATTACTTTGGGCCTGGCAGTCCCTTTGAGAGCAAAGGAGCCTGCCTTTTACATGTGATAATTTTGAGGTGGCCAGCTTCTTCAACTACTTTGGAATGCAGTTTAATTTCCTACCACTAGCCAACAGTAAGACTTCATATTTTTATACAAGCTTTGTGGAAACAAAATTTGGTCGTATCTTACATGGGCAAAGCTTAATGATTATACAAATCAAAATCTTTCTCATAGTCAATACCCAGATTCAATAAAACCTTTCATCACTAACTAATCAGCCCTATTTTCCAATCAGGTTACAAGTTTCTTTTAGCTTCAGCTCCTGATTGACACACCCAGTCTTTTAAGGTGCAGTTGGGGTGGAAAGGGTGGCCAAGAGCACATGGACCCAGAGCCAAGTGGACTCAGCCCACCCAAATCCCTTATTTCCAGCTTCTATCTCCCTTTCTTTCCCAATCTTTACTGAAACATTTTTTTACCCTCTGTATCTCCAATTTCAATCTTTCTTTCCCTAATCTTGACCCAAACTACCTCAAACATTTCAAATAAATGAAAAATACATTATACTCACCAGGCTTCTTCTCCAACTGCTTTTTACCTTGAAACCTAAGAATTAAATGACTAGCAATTTAATCACATCCTAAACAGACCACTAAACCTTTTAAAGTGATCATCCAACTTTCATACAGACCCCTTTACTTCTCTTCTACAGTTTAAACACTTGCTTGATGGTAGATAGACTGAGTTTAGGGAAAATATACAGATTTTTAACCTTTAGGACCCAATCAAACCTTAATTAAGAGCTCCCAGCTTTCTTCTCTTTCAAACTCAGTCATAACTTCTAAGAGCTCTCTTCCTTCATATTTTCTTGTCCTTCCTCAACCCCGCAAACTCAACAGAGCCAATCCTCACAAGGACTCCCTGTTTCTTGTTCAGGATTTCTTGAGAGCTTGCTCCAGGGTTTAGAGCAGAATTTCCTTTATCCTGGAGACTGGGAAGGAGGCTCTGCCTGCATTCCTCCCCATAGATTAAGGTCTGTCCAAACTGTGCCAGTCTCTTGGTCCAGAAATCAGGGTGCCAAGGCTTAGAGTCTGATAAATCTTATTCAAGAGTCCCCCGTAAGGGTCCCCCCAAAACTCAAGCCTCCTGGTTTCCCCAATATCTAGCCAGGCTCAACTGACCCCACCCTCACAATGTTACCCAAGCTTCCCTTGGGTTCATGCATGGGCTCACGTGACCGCAATCACTCACAGCCAAATCACTTTCCCTGGGTCAAACAACCAGTGCTTTTCTTCAAAGCACTAGGAGAAATTCATTCTCCCCACTTAGGTCAAATATTTTAAGAGCTCTTTTCCCCGTTCCAAGCAAATCTTATTTCTCAACTTGGAGTGAATCCAGACATGACGAAGCAGGACTCCCCCACCTTGCTCAGGCACCTGACTTGTGCTGTCTATGGCCATTTTCCTTCCCTTTTTCCCCTTTTACTCATGTTCCTGGGTTCCCAAGGATTCCAGAAAAAATACTCCCCAGAAATTAGCAGTCTGAAGAAGGAAATTTTCACCTGCAGATACTAGGGCCCACTGCAAAAGAGTGGGGGCACCACCCATTCTTTGCATGAAATACCTCTTTCTTCTGATGCTATATTGATCCCGCCATGAGCCCCCAACTGTTAGAAACATACATTGTCTAGGAATAAGCAAGACTCGTTGGGAAGTCAGGAACATTTTAATTATAATTTAAATTTATTCCCCCTGAATAAATGGGTACCTCCCTTGAACAGAGTACAGGATAAAGTACCCCTCCTTCCTTTCATAATCTGGAACCTAGCTGCTAAGCAAATAGAGAAGAAATTCTTACACTTCCACAGCCTCTGAGTGTCTGCGATAACCTTCAGCAGTTACACACCTGCAAGTCACACACATATCTGGTAAGTGTGGGCTGAATCACAAATACCACCAAACCAATTACTGCCATGTAAACATCCTCCTGTCCTGGCTGATCAGGGTTGGAGCCTCTAAGTCTTGCAGAGATTGAGCTTGCATCTTCTACATCAAGAGCTTGAATAAACATTAAAGATTCCTCTCCTTGCTGATCTGAGAGACAAATCTGTTTTTGGTACTGGGGGTAGTGAGTGCTGAATTTTTTTTGTTTTTTGTTTTGGATTTATATTGTCAACCAGTTGTGTGTTACTGTTCTGAATACATTCTCTATCCAGGTTCATACAGTTAACCTTGATGTTGGATAATCCTGAACCTTTGCGCCTGGGTTTAAATCATGACTCTATCATGCATTGGATGTGTGACTGTGCTCAAGTCACTTAATCTCTCTGCATCTGTTTCCTTATTTGTACGATGAGATTAATAATGTAATGATGAATAATAATAATGAGAATGGTTTATTAGGAACTTAAAATTAAACATCAATTCAAGTCTCTACTCTCTAATCCACCCTCTGTTCAAAATAATCTTAAAGAGGTCTGAACATGTAAAACAATTTCATTGCCATTCATTTTAAGCCCTCTGAAATCTGTCCTCCACCAACTCAACTGACTTTCTTTCATATAATTTCCCTTCCTCTAAGGCTTCCTCCTCAGGATTACTTCTGACCACATCATTGCTCCTACTCAATAAATTCCAGGGGTTAATAAACTCCTTTTTTACCTCCAGAATCCAGTAAAATCCCTTCTTTGTCATTTCAGACTCATACATGATGAGACCCTTTCTGAGCAAAGGAGCTGGGTCTGGGATGAAATATGATTGCTTCTGATATGAGTAGGAATTGTGTCATTCTTTGTATTGGTATACTTCACAAAAAGCATAGTGTCTGGCACACAGTATATACTTAATTAATATTTGTTCACTGATTGATTTTGAATGCTTTTCCTGATCCTCTGAAAATGCTAATGCCCTCCCTCCCTTGTATTTATTTTATATACATATATAGATTATTAGAGTATTACATATCCTCAATATTACTATCAATTTTATTTATTCAATTACATAGATTCAATGTCATTTCTTAGTAAATGGCCTAAGTTTTTAATATAACACTTCACATAGCCTTTCCTTCCTCTACCTTCCACCCAATGTCCTATTTCCTCTTGAATACCTCCTACGGTTAGCAATTCTGGGATTTGGTCCATTCATATTAACCATCCCTTCATCAAGCATATATAAAGCACTTCTTGTAGGTTTGTGAAAGGACAAGATTTCTGCCCCACTAAATAGTAGTTTGAATGCTACTACAAGAAAAACCTAGATAAGGTTTCCATGAATAGAGTGGAGTATCATTAGAACATCCCCTGAAGTGGCTGAAGGTGGTCAATCCCGCCATAGAGCAACCTCTAGTCAGGAGAAAGGGCATAGCAATGACATCATCAGAAGACCTAGGAAGCCCTGAAGTTACAGGGTCATGAGCTGCTTTTCCATGGTTGTGCCCTGGATATGGATGCTCTGTATTAAGAGATCCTTGTAAACTGATTATCCTTCTTTTCAGATGACATCAGGTTATACTTAGAAAATCCTAGAGAATCAACTAAAAAACTGCCTGAAGTTATTAACAACTTTAGTAAAGTTGTAGGATACAAAATTAACCCACATAAACCATCAACATTTCAATATTTTACTAGCAAAATGCAGTAGAAGGAGAAAGAGAAGTTCCACTTAAAATCATTGTAAACAATATAAAATCCTTGGAAGTTTACTTGCTGAGACAAACCCAGGGGCTATGAAACAGAACTATAAAATACTTTTCACACAGATATTGTCAGATCTAAACAATTTGAAAAATACCAATTGTTCAAGGGAAGGCTGAGCCAATATAATAGAAATGACAACTCTACCTAAATTAATCTATTTATTCAGTACCATATGAATCTAGTGATCAAAAATTATTTTACAGACCAAGAAAAAATAATATCAAAATTCATCTGGAAGAACAAAAGCTCAAGGATATCAAGGGAGTAAATGAACAAAAAATGCAAAAGAGGGTGGTCTAGCTGTATCAGATCTCAGAGTAGTGGTAATTATCAAAACAATTTCATACTGGCTTAGAAATAGAGCGGTAGATCAGTGGAATAGATTAGAGGCAAATTACATTATCGTAAATGACCATAATAATCTAGTATATGAGAAACCCAAAGACTCAAACTTTTGGAATAAAAACTTCTTATTTGACAAAAAACTGCTGGGAAAACTGGAAAACAGTATGGCAGAATGTGGGTATACACTAACATTTCACAATGTATGGCAAGATAAGGTGAAAATGGGTACATGAAGTGCACATAAAGGGTGATACCATAAGCAAATTAAGAGAGCATGGAATAGTTTATCGGTCAGATTTTGGATAAGGGAAAAATTTAGAAACAAAGAAGATATAGAGAGCATTAAAAATGTAAAATAGATAATTTTGATTGTAGAAAATTTTAAATTTTTGCACAAACAAAACCAATGAAACCAAAATTATAATTAAAGCTGAAAACTTTGAGAAATTGCAGCAAATATCTCTGATAAATTTCTCAGATATATAGGAAACTGAGTCAAATTTATAAAAACAAGTCATTCTCCATCAGTAAGTGGTCAAAGGATATGGACAGTTTTTAGACAAGGAAATTAAATCTATCTATAGTCAGATGAAAAAATGATGTAAGTCCGTGTTGATCAGAGAAATGCAATTAAAAAAAAACTCTGAGGTACCACCTCACACCTAAAAGAGTGGCTAATGTGGCAAAAAGGGAAAATGTTGGATGTTGGAGGGGATGTGAGAAAACTGCGACACTAATGCACTGCTGGTGGAATTGTGAACTGATCCAACCATTCTGGGGAGCAATTTGGAACTATGCCCAAAGGGCTATACACCTGTGCATACCTTTTGATCCAACGATTTCACTGCTAAGTCTATATACCAAAGACTTCTAAAAAAAGAGGAAAGGACCTATTTGTTCAAAACTATTTATAGCGGTTCTTTTCATGGTGGCTAAGAATTGGAAATCAAAGGGATGACATTGAGCTGTGGTATTATGATTATAATGGAATACTATTGTGCTAAAAGAAATTACAAACAGTATGATTTCAGAAAAAAAACCTGGACTTATATGAACTGATATCTAATGAAGTGAACAGAACCAGGAGAACTCTGCACACAGTAACAGCAATATTGTCCAAAGAAGAACTGTGAATGACTTGACTATTCTTAGCAATACAGTGATCCCAAAGGACTACCGATGAAGCATATTATCTGCCTCCAGAGACAAAACTGATATTGATTGAATACAGACTGAAGCACACTATTCTCACTTTCTCTTATTTGAATCTTATACAAAATGACTAATATAGAAATGTTACACATAATTGCACATGTATAACCTATATCTGATTGTTTGCTGCTTCAGGGAAGGAGGAGGGGAAAGAGGGGGGGAGGGGTAGAATATGGAACTCAAAATTCTAAATAAAGATGTTAAAGAAAAACATTTGTCTAGAGCAGGGCTGTCCAAAGTGTGACCTGCAGGCTGCATGCGGCCCGCAGCGCTATTTTATGCAGCCTGCCTGTGTTTACTAAGGGCATGGAAATTGAGATATATACTTTAACTAAAGCATTTGTGGTGATTTCTGTCCTTGTGGTGGAAACAGGCAGGCTGCACGGGGGCACACAGCCCGTGTTTTGGATGGGCCCTGGTCTACAGGATATGATCAGATTCAATTTTACTTCTGATCACTATGTCATTATTGTTGGGGAAGGAGAGGGGCATTCTAAGTTTTATATGCAAAGCTTGATCCATTTCCTACCAAATAAAAATTCCACAATGAATATATATGTATACATATATGTATACACACACACATATGTATAAAACAAATCCAAAAAACACATTTATCCATTATCAGTAGCAAAAGAGAAATCAGAGATGGTATGTTTAAGAAAATATAGAGTGTTCATAGAATGAAAGTGCTTTTCCATTTGGAAAGATATTAGCTCAACCAAGAGAATTCTAGATCTCACCCAAGTGAAATTCCCTGAAGATTCTACTGTAGCAAGCTGAAGACAAGGACATGGTTGAGACACCCAGGTCTTCTCAAATCTTTCTAGAGTATTTTACTCCAGTAACCAGAAGTGTGATTGACCTCTTCCATCATGTCCCTTGAAGATGGAAAACAAAAACACCCAAAGTGACTTGAAGCTTGAAGATTTCCAAAGAGACTAGAGAAGGCTGGAGCTCTCCTGTTTCCTAAAATTTTGTGCTACTTCTCACATATGGCAGGGCCTTCATCTCCACCAATAAGGAAAGAGTCCCAGGCCAGTGGATTTTGGGACAGGGGTTACATATAAATAACTAAAATGAGACTCAGAAATGTTGCCCATGGTCACACATCTAGTATACAGCAAACCCCAGATTTGCCCTGCTCGCTCCACTACATTATTCTGTAGAATGAATGAATGAATGAATGGTCATTGATTAATCACTTTACATGTACCAGACATTTAATAGTCACAGAAGATACAAGAGCAAAAAATAAAAGTGTTATGTTTCTACTAAGAAAAAAGAACACGTATATAGGAGTTGTGACCAAGGAGAAAGGGAGAGATAGATTGGGGTAAATTATCTCACATAAAAGTGGCAAGAAAAAGCAGTTCTATTGGAAGGGAAGAGGGGGCAGGGGAGGGGGAATAAGTGAATCTTGCTCTCATCAGATTTGACCTGAGGAGGGAATACCATACACATTCAACTGGGTATCTTACCCCACAGGAAAGAAGGAGGAAGGAGATAAAAAGGGGAGGGATGATAGAAGGGAGGGCAGATATGGGGAGGAAGTAATCAAAAGCAAACACTTTCAAACATAGGGAGATAGAATAGGAAGGAGCAAAATTTTCTCAAGGGAGAAAATTGAACAAAGGGGGATAGGATAGGAAGGAGCAAAATATAGTTAGTCTTTCACAACATGAGTATTGTGGAAGGGTTTTACATAATTTTCCACATGTGGCCTATGTCGAATTGCTTTCTTTCTTAGGGAGGGTGGGTGGGGAGGGAAGAGGGGAGACAATTTGGAAGTCAAAGTTTTAAAAGCAGATGTTCAAAAAAACAGGTTTTACATGCAACTGGGAAATAAGACATACAGGCAATGGGGCATAGAAATCTGTCTTGCCCTAAAAGAAAGTAAGGGAAAAGGGGATGGGGTTGGGGTGGGGGAGTTGTGTGACAGAAGGGATGGCTGACTAGTGAATGGAGCAATCAGAATATATGCCATCTTGGAGTGGGGGGGGTGGGTAGAAATGGGGAGAGAATTTGTAATTCTAACTCTTGCGAAAATCAATGCTGAAAACTAAAAATATTAAATAAAGAAATGGATTAGAAATATTTCGGGAACCTGTACCTTGTTTCTTTTTGCAGTGGTCCTTTCTAAAAATTCTGAATAGGGTTTGACTGTGTAATAACTCTCATATTCCGTAAGAGGTATCTTCCCCAAAGATTAATAGGCAGTTGCTGTAACATATATAGGCTGAACCTTCCTACTTCTCCTTCTAGTTCCCATTTTAGACACCTGACACTACGACCAGGGGTCCTGACCATCCCTACTCCTTGTAGAGCCATGTCAGTCTGTTTGATTGGCCAAGCCTTTGGCCAACATTGTGTGGTAATAACCAACTTGTCTGCCCCGGTGTCAGTGAGACCCTCAAATTCTTGACCCTCTATTGCAATCTTTAAAGTGGGCCTTTTGTCTGTCACACTTTGAGCCCAGAACACTCCTCTGCCCGCACTTCCAAATCCCTGGGCACCTCTCACCCTGGGTTGATGGTGACCAGTGGTTCCGTATTCAATTAAAACTAGCTGGACTATCCTCTCTCCCTTTTGTATGCTAAGGGGGGAGGGAGAGGTGGTGTATATGAGTGCTTCAACTTCTCCAGTATAGTCAGAATCAACTATGCCGGGATTATCATTAAGCCTTTAAGGGAGGAGCTATTCCAGCCAATAGTGAGTCCAGCCATCCTAGGTGGTAACAGACCATATAGCGCCCCCCAGTGGATGAAAATAACAAGTAATGAATTGTAGAGGAGAGGTGGAGACCAGCACTCCCTAGGGTGGCGTGAATAAGGTCATTCACCGTGAGGGATGAATCGTCTGTGAGGCGGGGATCGTCTGTGGGGGAACTAGAGAGATTGCTTCCCCTACTGTTTGGCGGGGCCAGGGCTGGCCCCGGGAGCGGGCCCTTCGGAGGTCCTACATTCGGAGGTCCACATTTAGGGCCCAGTGTTGCTGGAAGTGTGGCTGGATTTCTTTTCATTCTGCTCTGGCCAAACTGGACTTCTCTTTCTCCCCTAATGGGGGCTCTGCACTCATTCTTAAGAAGACCAGATTTCCCACAATTTTAACACTTAAGGCTGGATCTGGCAGGTCATTGATCAAGCGCGGCCGCCATCACTTCGGCATTATAGGCAATCGTGCCTACTTTCTGGCACTTTTGAATCATTTCTGAGATTGTCATATGTGGGCCCCCTCCCAGTAGCACCCTTTTATAGTTGTCATTGCAGTTTTCCAAAGCTAATTTTTGTAACAGTTGGTAGCAGCATCAGTAGCTCCTACACTTCTCTGAATAGCCTGGGTGAGCCTATATAAGAAGTCAGGAAACAGCTCCTGGAGTCCTTGAAGGATTTTTGTAAAGGAAGAAGCACGGTCTGTTTTTTTCCCAGAATTCTCTGCCATGCTGCTTTGGCGCAGTTTATAATCTGCTCATTCACACGCAGCTCATAAGTGAGTTCGTCCTGGAGTGCAGAATACTGGCCAGTCCCGGTGAGCTGCTCAAAGCTTATGTTAACCTGAATCCTTTGATTTCTCTTTGATTGCTCCAAGCATTTTTCAAAAAACTCAGATTTCCAAACCAAATAAGCCCCACCTTCCAAGGTGTTTTTTGCCAAGGTGTACCCATACCGAGGGCACATGTCCTGCTGGGAAATACTTTCCATAATAGTCCGCACATAGGGGCTGTTGGCCCCGTAGTTAGAGGCTCCCTGGCTGAGTTCTTTCAGGGCTTTTAAATCTAGGGCTATATATTCCCTAATAACTTGCTGATTATTTGGGGGATTTGGCTGTTCAGAAACAGGCAGCAGCAAGAAGAAATTCTAAGGGGACATCATCCCCATGCTCTTTAGCCCGTCTTATAATTTTCTCTATAACACCTTCTGGTTCTGGGGCTATTTTATGTTCCCAAATGCATGGATCGGGTTTATATTGAGAAGGTGGAGGAGGCGCCAAAGGAGACTTTGGTCTTTCCTCTGAATTGTATTCTAAGTTGCCTTTTTCTGGTATCTTGCACTTGGATTCTAACAAGTGTGCAAGTTCCTCCTCTTGCTCCATTCCCATAGCCACATCTGTCTGTAAAATTTTTGTAGCAAGAGGCACCGTTTCAGACTTTTGCAGGCATGTTTTTAAAATGTTCCATATTGAAAAGGCAGTTATTGGGAAAGCTGTAGGTCCCGCCTCCCTAAAATAGTCACTGATCTGGTTTCCTACAACTTCCCACCTCTCTATACCTATAGTCCCTTCGGTGGGGAACCAAGGACAACATTTTTCTACAGTTTCCAAGAATTCTTGTAACTGGCTGGAGGTTATCAGGAATCTTCTTTTTCCGACTTTTTAAAGACTTTTAGATAATATTCTCAATCCTTTTCACCTGACTGTCCTTGTCCCATTGTGAAATATAATCCTGTATAAGCCTGGTGATACTGAGAGAAAAAAAATTGAAAAGAAAACTGAAAGGTAAAAGATTGTCGCCCTTACCTTAGTCGACCGTGTCTGCCCACCGGAGCTCCACGGAATGTCCAGGGCCTCTCCCCGGGAGGCTCCCTCTTTCAGGGCCTCTGTCTAAGGTCTGCAGTCCCCGTTTGGGCACTACCTGCCGCCTGCGGAGGTGGCGCTGAGGTATAAGGGTGCTGGAGAGAGTGAAAGAAAGACATGGGTCAGGTGGGAAAGTATAGTACAACTCTGTTTATTAAGCCAAAGCAGTGAATTTATATACTTTATGGAATAAGTAGACCAAGCATTGCATTGGTTTGTTACCTTACTTTGTTCTCTTGTAACATCCTGCCACGTGGCTCATGTAGCCCATGGGACGTGTTGTTACTTAGTTCTGTACATGCTAACCACATTGAAAGATTACTGATCTTTCCCATGCAGACAATAGCTGCGAGGGCGGTCCCTTGCTTCATCCTCTTATCCTTCATGGCCTTGCCTTGCATAGGCCTAAACAGGATATAGCTGGCTCTCCACAATATTCCAAGCCCTTCCATCCCTTAATGTAGAAGCTGCTAGATCTTGTGTTAGCCTGATTGTGTTTCTATAATACTCGAATTGTTTCTTTCTGGCTGCTTGCAATATTTTCTCCTGGACTTAGGAACTCTGGAATTTGGCTAGAATATTCCTTGGAGTTTTCTCTTTGGGATCTTTTTCAAAAGGCAACTGGTGGATTCTTTCAATTTATATTTTATCCTCTGGTTCTAGAATATCAGGGCAGTTTTCCATGATAATTTCTTTTTTTTTTCATTTTCAACCAAGCTTTTAATGAAAAGATCATAAAATAGCAGTTTCTCATGACTGTACATTAAGACTGCACACTTCTGAATGGAGATCAGACTTTCTGAATTTCTCTTATGACACTTGGTAGGCACAGGGTCTAGTGGCTCTGACCTGAATTCCAAAATCTGGAGGACAATGGGCTGAGTGATGCCAAGGGCAGTGGCTGGGACAGGAGTGCAGTCCTGGGGGCCCTCCTCTCCCTCCCAGAAAAGGGGGGATCCCTCTTCCAGTTCGATTTAAATAAAACATCTATAAAGCTACTCCCCCCCCACCCCCCAGAGGAGGTATTTGTGAAATGGGTCAGTCCCCAGCCTGAGGCCTCAAATACTGAGCAGGCAGGGATGGACATGGGAGGTTCCCCTCAGCACCTGGCCCCCTGGGGCTCCACTGGGTGTATCTGTGGGGAGAGCCCTGGAGAATCCCCCTGCCCCGAGCTCCTGATGCAGCATTTCTGAGGTCAATAAATTATAGCAGTAAATAGTGGGGCTGAGGAGAAGGAGGCTTCTGGTGAAAAACTGGGGGCAGGAACTAATTGGGAGGAAAGCCATTCCCAGGGTACCCCCCCCCCACTGGCAGGAATAGGCTGGAGGGGGTCCTGATGGCATTCCCAAACCTCTTCTCCCCTTCACTTCCATGGAATGTCAGATTAAGGTTCTGGCTGTGTCCATTCCCATTCTCTGGCACCTGAGATCAGGAGCCATGAATTTTTAGCCAAAAAATTCCTGCCCCCAACACGATTCTGGGATGATGTCGAGGCCCCTGTTCTCGGATAAAGCCAGGACCCCCCCGTCCCCCCCTTCCCCCACTCCGCCTGCCCCTCCACTGCCTTCTCTTTGGCCACCAAGAGAGGTGCACTGCTCAGGGCCCTTACTGCTAACACAGGACATGTGCAGGTGCACGCGTGTTGATATATATATATGTGTGTGTGTGTGTGTGACTGACGGACATATTACACCCATCTCCCTCCGGCCCAGCCTGTACTCCTGTACCAAAGTAGCAAATACTGATGAGCCAAAGGGGGTGGGGGCGGTCCCCACCCCCTGGAATAAATGGTAGAAGTTCCCCAGTTAGCGTGGACAGATCCAGCGAGACAAAGCCTCGTGCGCATGGCCACAGAGGCCAGACTCGGCCAGTCTCTCCAGGTCGTGGTATATGGATACACGGCTGCCAGTTTCTGAGGTTCTGCTCTTGCCTTTTCATTTGTCTTTTGTGTTATTTTTTGCAATCCGGGAGGAGCTGCTCCCTGCAGCCCAAGCTGGCCAGGGGGTAGAGGCCAGTGTGCCCGAGTTTGAGAAATAAATACATTCATCACCGCACATACAGACTGATACAAAAAGAACATTGTAAAAGAGTGTCTGCACCATCTCTGAGAGAAGGGCCAGGACCCAGCGCAGCCCAGACCCACCCACGCAAGCTCCACTCTTTGGTGAGGGGGGGGCTGGTGCCCTAAGCAGCCCCCCCACCTGATATTGGTCCACCCTGGGTCCCCCAACCCTGTGCCAAGCCCAAATTTGGGATCCCGCGGCCAGTTTCGACCGGCTGGCTGGGACTGGTCGAGGCTCTTTGGTGCCATCCAGGGTCGGAGCTGCCCAGAGGGTCTCATGCCACCCCAGCGGTCTAAGGGAGCCTTGTGTTAGCTGCTGGGAGCCTATGGCAAATCCCCCGGGGCTGGGGGCTGCGAGTGGAAAAACTGGGATTTATTGGGACTGGTCCTTCCATCTGCTGAGGTCTGAAACTGTAAAAGTTATGTAAACATGAGATAAATATCTTAGTATTCTCTCGTGAGCCAAGTGAGGTTCCACACTCGTTTAAATGTGCTTTGGTTTAAAGAACAGCTTTGTGATTTTGGGTAGGAGCTTCTCTCCCTTCTCTCTGGGCTCCCCCTGACGCCTGCCACCTGCATTCCTATTTCCTGTTTCTCCGAAGACCTTTGGGAGCGAGCCAGGCCGAGGCCCCCCAGCCACCCCCACGCTCCTCTCTGCTCCTGCCCGGCACCCCCATGAGGTTCATCTCCACGCACACACGCACAAAGCACTCACGAGCTCTCTCTCTCTCTCTCTCTCTCTGTCACACACACACACACACACACACACGCACGCACGACATGAAGTTACAAAACAAACAGAAAAGTGTTCGCCCCCCACCCTTAGAATCTTAAATATGAAACTAGTGTTTTGTTTTCTCCTTTAAAATACAGACAATGTTCCAACAGAACACTAAGGTTGGATACAATACTAGGTCGAACAACCGTCATTGAGTGTCGGGGGGCGTCTGCTCCCTGTCCCTCAAGCTGGGAGGCTCGGTCGCCTGCTGCGTGTCCCCATTCCTCTGCCCAGGCGAGGGCCACAAGGGAGGCTTGCAGCTGCGAGCACCATCGCTCGCCATCCTGGGCAGTACAGACTTTGTGTCCTGTGGTCAAGTGCAGAAGGAGTGACCCGCTGGGGGAGGGGGGGAGGGGACCCCACGCTCAGGATCAGTTTCAGCTGAAGGTTCGTTCTCAAAAGGGAGGAGGGGGCAGAGACTCAAGGACTATTTGGTCTGAACTTAAAAAAAGAAGAATTTCTCAAACAACAGCAGACAAATTAAAGAGAGAGCCTGGGAGAAGGAAGGGGGCACCCCAGCCTGAGCCCTGCTCACGCCTGGCAGGGCTCCCTGCCTCCTCCGAGGCCTCGTCCCTTTTGAGGGCAGGCTACGGGGTGTGCTCTGCAAACGTCCATCCCCCCCACCCACCCCCCCCACCCCTGGGAAGACATGGAAACGCTTTGGTTTGGATCAACGGGCCAAGGCCCTGCCCCTCTCCCACTGGCCCTGCTGTCCCGGGCCCTGGGTCTTGTCCAGAGAAAGGGGGAGGCTGGGAAGGGGCACTCTCTACTGCCCTACTTCAGGAGCACACCCAACCCCCACCTGAACTCCACTCACACGCTCGGGCATGCACCCTGCACACCAGAGGCTGCCTGAGGGCAGGAGCTGCCCACGTCACACACAGTAAGCCCACGGATGAGCATCTGTTGGATTATGCCCACGCGGCTCCCTGAGACAGGGTCAGCCCACGAGCACCTCACCCTGAAATGCCCCGAGCTCTGCCCTCAATCCTGGGGAGCCTGGGGGAGGGCGCAGGGAGGGGAAGGTGCTCCCCCAGCTCTATAGGATACCAGGAACGATCAAAGAATCCCAGGCTTGGTCTCACGGGCCACTCACCGTCTTATTGTTCACAAGTCTTGGATCAGACTCCCTTGTTCAGTGAGGAAAGAATCGAACCATCTGTCCACGCACACACACACCCACAAAATACAAAAAGTACCTACAAACACATGGCCGGTTCAGCCCCTGCCTCCCACCATCCCAGACCCTCCAGCTGAACAGACACTGGTCTGTCTCCACAAAACAAGTACCTATGAGCAAAGGAAGTCACAGAACACACAGGGAGCCAGGCTGGGCGTGGAGGGAGTGCCCCAGAGTCCCAGGGGGCCTCTGGCTTAGGGTTCCACACTGGCGCGGGGGAGGTCAGCTGCCCCGATTACATTCAGGCCCCAGTCCCAAGGAAGCAGGGCAGGGAAGGGGGAAACTGAGATCTAGGCGGGGTTTAGATTAAAAAAAAAAAAAATTAACCAAGCCAATGGGCTGATGGGGAAGAGGGATGGGCCAGAGCACCCTGGGAGGGAGGGAAGAAAACTCAAGTATCTGGGCTAATCCAGACTGCCTGAAAGGAGGGACGAGGGCAAGCCTGGCAGCCCAGCCTGGCTCCCCTCACATCCCCCCATGGCGGATCCGGGCTTGCTCCAGAGTACTCTGGCTTGGGGCGAATGCTCAGCTGTGCCCCCCAATCTTCACCCCTGAATCGGGGAGCAAGGAGAGCAAGCTGAGCCCGAGCCAGAAGACAGCCTCGCCACCCCACCCCCCCTTCCCCCATTGCTGCTGGTTCTGGAGCGATCTGCGAGGGGGTGGGGCTGGGGGATACCCCTCAGGGTAGAGAGGTGGAGGTAGACCAAATGCCAAAACAAAGGGAACAAGGTCAGTACCCTGCCCGGCCCTGCTTCCCTCGGCTTCTCTTGGTATGCACTGTCAGTCAAAGCTCTGGGTGCGAGGGGCGGCACTGGGGCCCCTCCCCTCGCCCTCCTCTGTCCGCCCTGGTGGGGCTGGAGAGGCCGCGCCCTCTTTGGCTCCTAAGACGGGGAGGTGTGCATGCGCAGGTGGGTGATGAGGTTCCGCTGCTGGGTGACCTTGCGGCCGCACAGGTGGCACTCGTAGGGCTTCTCGCCCGAGTGCACGCGCATGTGCTCCTTCAGGCGGTCCCGGCGCGTGAAGCGCATGCCGCACTCCTCGCACGCAAAGGGCTTGAGGCCCAGGTGGCTGAGCATGTGGCGGGTCATGGTGCCGCGCCGGGTGAACATCTTGCCGCAGATGTTGCAGAGAAAGGGCCGCGTCAACCAGTGCGTCTTCTCGTGCAGCCGCAGCGTGGCCGGGTCTTTGTAGCTCTTCTCACAGCCCGAGCCCTTGAAGGGGCGCTGTTCGGTGGCATAGGCCGGGCTGGGGGGCTTCCTTCTCGGATGCTGGGCCGCCCCCGTAGGCGCCCTCCTCCTTGATAAAGAGCTCCTCCTCCGTGGGCGTCTCCACGTGCGCGTTGAGCTGCTCGGAGCTGGGGAAGCCTTTGTCACAGGGGATACACATGTACAGGTTGTCTCCTTAGGGCACCGCCTCAAAGCCCTCCTGGAGGTGGACGTAGTTGGCGCCCCCAGACCCTGCAGGGCCCTCGGCGTCCTTGACAAGTTCTTGAAAAGTGGTGTCTAGGCTCTTTTTAAAAATCAAGACTTTCAGGTAGTCCAACAATTTTTAAATGATCTCTCCTGGATCTATTCTCCAGGTCAGTGGTTTTTCCAATGATATGTTTCACAATGCCTTCCATATCTTTTCATTCTTTCGGTTCTGTTTTGTAATTTCTTGATTTCTCACACAGTCACTTGCTTCCACTTGTTCCATTCTAATTTTTAAGGCAGTATTTTCTTCCATGGTCTTTTGGACCTCCTTTTCCATTTGGTTAATTCTGCCTTTTTAAAGCATTCTTCTTATTGGCTTTTTGGAGGTCTTTTGACATTTGGGTTAGTCTGTTTTTAAGGTGTTATTTTCTTCAGTATTTCTGGGGTTTTTTTTGCAAGTCATTGACTTGTTTTTCATGGTTTTCTCTCATCACTCTCATTTCTCTTCCCAATTTTTCCTCTACTTCTCTAACTTGCTTTTCCAAATCCTTTTTGAGCTCTTCCGTGGCCTCAGACCAATTCATATTTTTCTTGAAGGCTTTTGATGTAGGCTCTTTGACTTTGTTGACTTCTTCTGGCTGTATGTTTTGATCTTTGTCAGCAAAGAAAGATTCTGTAGTCTGAGTCCGAGTCCTTTTATGCTTCTTTCTCGTTTTCCCAGCCAATTACTTGACTTTTGAGCTTTTTATTAGGGTAAGATTGCTTTCAGAGTAGAGAGTGCTTTGTCCCAAACTTCAGGGGTTCTGCACTGCAGTTTTGAGAGGTAGTTCTATTCTGAGGTGGTATGATACTCCTCTCCTGGCCTTTGCTCTGGTCTCCACAGCCAAAACAAAGCTCTGGCACACCAGCTCTCCTCCTTCCCCAAGAACCACCAATCAAGATTGCGACCCAGATCAAAGCAGGGCAAAGCAAGAGAATCTTGCCTCTGAGCCAGCAAAGTGGTCCCTGCACTCCTGTTCTGATCCACTGCTTGATTCTTCCCACTGCGTGGGCCTGGGGCTCAGGAAGCAGCTGCAGCTGGAGCTCTGGAAGCAGCCGCCAGAGCTTTCTGCTGCTGCTCCTGCTGCATCACCTCCTGTTGCACCACCTCTGCCACCCCCTATGCTGGGGCAGGACCGTGCACTTCTCTCACCCAGATGCAGCAGTTTTGCCACTGACCTGCTCCATTGCCATTGGCGGTTGCGGGTTGAGAAGTCTGGGAGCTGCCACAGCTCAGCGATTCAGGGCCCTGAGGCCTGCTCTGCCCAGTCTAGTCCTGCATGGTCTACTCCTGGCCTGGTCTTTCCTGGTGGGGCCCATGCTGGGCTGCACTCTGCTCCCAGTATGGTGTGATAGACACTTCCCAGCCACCATCCAGGCCATCTTGTGCTGGAGACTTGTTTTACTCTGTCATTTCATAGGTTCTATAGCTCTAGAATTTGTTTAGAGTCATTTTTACAGGTGTTTGGAGGGGTTTGGGCGAGACCCTGCTTTTATTTGGCCGTCTTGGCTCCACGCCTCCCATTGTCAACAGTAATAGAGTGAAAGAACTTTCCCATTGGGAGAGAGATTAACCCAGCTCAAGTAACAGAGTTCTAGATCTCACCCCGGGGGAAACTCCCTGAAGAGCCTAGGAAGCTGAGGAAAGGGACATGGTGGAGAGGGCCAGCTCTTCTCATTTTCTTCCAGAGCCTTTTACTTCAGTAACATGAAGGGAAATGGGCCTCTTCCATCTTGCTCCTTGAAGCTGCAAAGCAAAAAGGCCCAAAGTTTGAAGTGTTAAGAGTCCAAAAGACACTGAAGTAGGCTGAAGCTGTCTTCCTCCCCCTAATTCTTTCCTGCCTCTCGTGTAGGGTAGGGCCTTCATCTCCGCCAATAAGGAAAGCGTCCCAAGCCGGTGGGCTTTGGGACAGGGGTTACATATAAATAACCAAAATGAGATTCAAAAATATTGCCCACGATCACAATCTAGTATACAGTGAACCCCAGGTTTGCCCCTGCTCTTTCCACTACATTATACTGTGGAATGAATAAATGAATGGTCATTAATTAATCGCTTCACATGTACCAGACATTTACTAGTCACAGGAGATACAAATTCAAAAAATAAAGGAGTTTCTTTTCTACTAAGGAAAGACAATACATATATAGGAGTGGTGAGGAAGGAGGGGTATTTTGGTGCAAGAAGTCATTGGGATGGTGAGCAGAATCACAATTGATACAAAAGTGGAATCTAGAAGAGGTGATAAAAGAAATATTGAAATGAGGGAAAGTTTCACAGAAGAGGCACTTGAAGTCAGCCTGGAAAGAAGAACAAGAATTGAAGGAAGAGAAATATGAGGGAGGAAGTTCTAGGCCTAGAGAATAACCTGGGCTAGTACACATAAGAAATTGAGGAGGAAGAATAGGATGTGACACAGCTAATCACCTTTTTAAACACACAGGCACACACACATTAATTCACTTCATTAGATAAATAATCACCTCACAATGTTTGTGCAGCAGTTACGTGGGCTTATTTCTGCCATCCCACCACTACCCAAGGACCTAAAGGTGACTATCTCCTGGATAACATTGACCAAA
Organism: Trichosurus vulpecula; assembly: GCF_011100635.1. Taxonomy (NCBI): domain Eukaryota; kingdom Metazoa; phylum Chordata; class Mammalia; order Diprotodontia; family Phalangeridae; genus Trichosurus; species Trichosurus vulpecula. The sequence goes on along the minus strand of NC_050579.1, from coordinate 268,731,331 downwards.
CCCTTGTAGAAAGTTATCTTCTTAGTTTTTACTCTTAAATCAGTTTTTTTTTTTTTTGAGAGTAAAAGCAGTACAAGGTGTGAGCATTTATGTAAGGTAGCAAGTCACAGAGGGCTCAATAAGACCCAGCAGCCCAGAGGCTAGTGATGTCCAGTTTAGAAACAAACCTAGCATAGGGCCTTGCACATATTTGGCATTTGATACAAGTTTGTGCCGTTGAATCATAGTTGCAATGAGATCCCTGTACTGTGTGAAGTCCTTGAATCCAGTGTGCTATTTGTCTTGGGTCCTTTTTTCTGCATCCTTCAAGTTTATATTCTTCACTCCTAGTCCTAACTCAGGTTACTGATTTTCTGCAATCCAAAAATTATGTCTTTTTGTTGGTCCCAATTGTATGTTGAAGTTAACTTCTTTTTTTCAAATGTTGCCTTGGGTTTTATCTAATGAGAAGTGGTCAATGAAGTGTGTGCTCAAACAAATCCAATTATATCAGAGATATCCCTTGATCTGGCCCAGGAAGTGCAGCGAGTGACTGACCACATCCATGATTGTGACTGGATTCTTATTTTTTTGATTCTGAAAGTGAGATGGACCCCACAAAGTAGTTAGAGTCATAGAGATGTAACTTTCTTACCCCCTTCTGAGATGCACGTCCTCCTTCCAATCCACAGAGACAGCGTTTTCATCACAAGGACCTCTTCTCTCATATAAGGAGATTTGTAGGGGTAAGAATTTAATTGGTTCTTGAATTTCAGGCTGTGGCAGATCAAGCCTCTGATACTGTCTGAAATGGTAAAGGGAGTTTCTATTGGCTCCCAGCACAGGTGGGGTGGTCAGGAGCTGAATCTTTATACTAGTCTGCTAATGCTATAATCCCTCATTCAGTGCTCTGGGGTCTCTGAAGAGGAGTTGGTGCTTTCAAGACAGCTCTAGGACTGGGGATGTCAGGATGGCTTTAGAGAGACTTCCTACTGCCCAGACTCTAGTTCACCTTTTCTTCAGTTTCCTAGTGACCAACTCTGGTAAGATTTCACTTTCCTTCTTCCACAGGGTCTGCACTATTAAGAGTTGGACTGAGCTGGACTGGGCTGCTGGGCTTGGGGAAAATGATCAGTCAGAAAGTCTTAATACAATATTTACCATCTGTTTTGGGGAGATGCATGCAAATTACAATTTTGTGGGGTGTTATCAAGTAGGTTTGGAGGGATATTATTCATTAGATAATCACACAATCCCAGAATTAGATTTTAAGTTCCCCTACTGTGTCAGGAATGGTTTGAGCTTTCATGCGACTTTTAAAATGGCAGATGGTCAAGAAACTAATAGAAGACCCAAAACTTTAGGCCTCATTGACCTGCTTCCTTTGGACAGGACTAAGACATCATCTCAGTGCCTTGCCATCCTCTAAATGACTGAAGGAAATTTCATATCATTGCCACGTGTCGTATTCAGTGTATGAGTATATGGAAGGAAGGCTTCATACGTGAAGCTAGCAGAGTTTTGCCCTGACCAAGTCACTCAGCCCATTAGCCAAAAGACCCTTTGTTGAGACTGTGTTGGCTGATTAACTGGGAGTTCATTGTTAGTTTGTGAAATGACCTGAAGGTTTTGTATGGCCTCTGCGACAAGATCTCAATAACTCTGTACCTGCTGCCTGTGTCTGAGCACCAAACTTGAGCTTACTTTTCAGAACTGTGCCACTCAGTTTAAGTATGCAGGAGAGCTTAAGCCCCTCCTTTAATCAAAGTATTTTGCAAATACTTTGCTCCAAAGGTAGTTTTGAACTCCTCTCTCTGGAATTAGTCCTCCAAGCATCTAAGGGACTGGTCAGTCCCATCCCCATTTTATAGATGTTGACTATGGGAGCTAGTAATGTCACTTAATGTGTCCCCAGAATCATTGAAATGGACAGAGAGGAGTGGAGCTGGGACCTGGCCAGAGGCTCAAGAATCCCTCAACTCCTCTAATTAGCCCCTAATTTTGTACCCCCCAAGTGACTGTTTATAGGCTTCCTGTGAATGCTTAGAATTTCGCATATGTTTTTAAATTCCCAGCAACGTCAAGCCCTGTTCATATCAGGCGCTCAGTAAGGTTGAATATTCAGTGGTTTCTTTTGTGCTAACCTTCCCAAGGGGAGAAATGGAGCCCCTATTCTTTCTGTAAAATAAACTCTTAGCTATAGTGGAAACAAGACTTGATGGAGTCAGGAAACCTTGGTTTCTGCCACTAGTGGCATGAATTTCAGAAAGTTACTTTTCACTTTCAACCTCATTATTCTCTCCTGTAAAAAACAGGGGATTGGAGGCATTTTCTCTAAGGAGTTTTCCTGTTCTGAAATGTTAAATATTTCATTACCCTCTCCCAATCTCTGTCTTGACTCCCTACTGCTTCATCCCCATCTCACTGAGAGGAAGGATTCGTATACTTTTTGGCTTTGGGACGTACCAAGCAAGCATTAGATGTATTCAGGGGCAATACATTAGAAGTATTCAGGGTTGGAGTCCCAGTAAGAATCTTTTTGATTAAAACATCTGTTAAGCACTGGCCATGTGCCAGGGAAATTCTGGAGATACAGAAATGCTAGGGGTGGAAGGGAAACATGCACACTGACAAGTAAAGGCAAAATGTATACAGGGCAGACCCTAAGTAACTGTTTGTAGAAGACCTCTAAGAATTGGGATGATCAGGAAATCAAGGGGTTTAGATGATATAATTTGAGGTAAGATGTGAAGGGATCTGTGAATTCCAAGAGACATTAGTAGATGAAGAGACAATTTCCAGTAAGAGAGGCAAACGGCAAAAGGAAGGAGATTGGAGATAGAGTATCTTGTATGGGAAACAGCAAATAATCTAGTGGGACTACACCACAGACTAAATGAGAAAGAATAATCTGAAATCATTCTAGATAGATAAATTGGAACTAGATTGGAAAGGTCTTCAAAGGTCAAATAGAGGGTCTTGTATTTTATTCTAGAGGCAAAAATGGGGAGCCAACCGAGATTTTTGAGGAGGGTAGTGTCAAGTTCAGAGTGGCAGCTGTGCAGAGGATGGATTGAAGGGGAAAGACTAGAGTTATAGAGACCAATTTTGAAGTTCTTGTAATAAGTTGTCTTGCAGCAAGAGTTAGAATAGCCTGAATTTTGATATGTTTGATTAATATTCAAAGTGCATTTGATAAAACCATTTCCTAAGGTCCATTGTCCATATAGTTTCTGATGGTCCAAATCAGGGCTGTCCAACCTTAGGTTTTTATTGAAACAATAGACAATATATTTTCATTTGCCATTTTATTGAGAGCTCTGCAGTAGCTCAGCTTCATTTGCTAAAGCATTTATGTAACTTTCTATGCTTGCAGGCAGGCCGCATACATCACATTGTGGGCCGCATGTGGCCTGCAGCATTTTGGACAGCCCTGGTCCAAACTATCCCTCTCAAACAAGGTTTCCAGGGAACTGATGAAATTCCCCCCAACTCAGAGTTATGGTGGCTGAAATCCTGGTGCAAGCTACCTACTATAGGTGACTCCACTATCTTTCATCTCACTTTCATCTTTCCTTTGCAATCTGACTTCCAACCTCATCATTCAACTGATAGAGCTCTCTCCAAAGCAATTAACTGTCCAGATTTATTTAACTTTTCTCAGTTCTCACACATCACAATTTCTCTGTGGCCGTTGATGCTGTTAGTCACCACCTTCTCCTTGATATTCTCTTCTCTCTAGGATGTCATGATATTTCTGTTTCCTGGTTCTCCTCTTAACTCTCTGACATGTCCTCCTCAGTCTCCTCAGGTCACCCCCGCTAATCATCGATGCTCTCCTAAGGGTATGTCCAGACCCTCTTCTCTTCACAGTCTGTACTATCTCACTTGATGATCTTATCACCTCTATGTAGATGATCCTCAGACCTATCTACTCAAGCCTACCATCTGTCCTGACCTCCAGTTTCACGTCTATAATTCCGTATTGGAAATCTTGAATTAGATGTCCTGTAGCCATCTTAAATTAATATGCCCAAAATTGAACTTATTATTTCTCCCTAAACCTTCCCATCTTTATAATTTTCCTATTACTGTGGAGGACACCACCATCCTCCTACAGTCCCCTAGTGTCATCCTCAATTCTTCACTCTCTTTTGTCCCGCCATATGCAATCACCCGCCAGGTCCTGTTGATTCTACTTTTCTAACACCTTTTATCCATTCCCCCTTCTTCTTTCTGACACTGCTACCACCTTGGTGCAGGCCCACATTACCTGTTGTCTGGACTGTCAGAGCCTTCTAGTTGGTCACTGTCTCAAGTCTCTATTCCAGTCCACCCTCCACTCAACTCTTATATTTATCTTCCTAAAGCACAAATGTTACCTCCTCAATCCCAAACAATGACTTCAGTGGCTTCCTATTACTTCTAGATTCAAATATTAAATTATCTATGATTCAAAATTCTTCATATCCCAGCCCCTCCTACCTTCATATCCTTTTAATACATTACTTTCTTCCACATAATTGTTAATCCAGTGACATTCATCTCTTTTGTTCTCTCTAGAAAACATTCTAATTCTGATTATGCATTTTCACTGGTTCTCCCTATGCCTCTAATTATCTCTGTTTCTCTTCATCACTATCTTTTGCCTTCTCTGGCTTCATTCAGGTTCCAACTAAAGTCCTACTGTCTACCCAGAAACATCTTATTATCCACCCCCTTAATGCTAGTGCTGTCCCTCTGGTGTTTATCTTCGATTTGTCTTTTTATTTTAATTAATATACTGATTTTTTAAATTACATGTAAGTTTTTTTTAAACTCTCATTTTTTACAATTTTGAGTTCCAAATTCTCTCCCACCCTCCCTTTCCTCCTCTACCATTGAGAATACAAGCAGTTTGATAAAGGTTATACATGCGCAGTTATGTAAAACATATTTCCATTTCAGTCATTGTTGTGAAAGAAAGCACAGGGAAAAACCCCAAGAAAAATAAAGAACATGAAATAATACTAGGCTTTGATATGCATTCAGATTCCATCTACTCTTACTCTGGAAGTGGATAGAATTTTTTATGATTGGTACTTCATAATTATATTAAATCTTTATATTGACAGGAATAGATAAGTCATTCACAGTTGATCATCACACAGTATTATTGTTACTGTCCTGGTTCTGCTCACTTCACTTTGCACAAGTTCATAAGTCTTCCCAGGTTTTTTCTGAAAGCATTCTGCTCATCATTTCTTACAACATGATAGTATTCACTAACCATCATATACCAGAACTTTTTCAACCATTCTCCAGTTGATGGGCTTTTCCTCAATTTCCATTTCTTTGCTACCACAAAAAGAGATGCTATAAATAATTTTGTACAAACAGGTCCTTTTTCTTTTTTTCTTTGATTTTTTTAGTTACAGATTTATTAGTAATTGCTGAATCAAAGGATATGGGCAGTTTTATAGCCTTTTGGGCATAGTTTCAAATTTCTTTTCATAATGGTTGGATTATTTCACAATTCTACCAACAGGGCATTAAAGTTCTGGGCTAAGTGATTTCCTCCTTGAAGATGGGGCCAGTGATAAGCAGTGAGATAACAGAAATAAAAAGCAGAATTTTGAAGCTAAAAGAAATGAAGAGAAAAAAATTACTCTAAGGGGGACTGAAATCATTGTCCTATATGAGGGATTTGTACCTTTTCGCACCTTGGTGATTCTTAGTGCAAGGTCAGGTCCCTCACTGTAACCCTAAGTAACCTTCTTCAGTTGAATTGAGCTTTGAACGCCTCTTGATACTCCTTTCAGTCTTAAAAAATAAAATTACATACTTCTTTTCACATTCACAGGCACATCCCCTCACTTAGAGAAAAGTTGTGTTGACAACAAAACAATCATCTCTCCCTCAGATATCTCAGGTTGGCCTGATGGTCCCCCAGGTGGTGGGTATGATGATGCTGAAGAATTACCTGGGTCTGAAATTGCCCTTGTTATCCTGAGGAATGAGGAAGGTTCTCTGGGGCCTACTGATGCATGGGATGAGTGCAGGGAGTCGCACACAGGTGAGTGGTTCCCAACAGATTTATCGAACTGGTCAGCGAAATCTCCAGCTATGGGTGAACTTATTTTGGAAGATGAAGAGGTGGCCCTATGTGCACATACATCCGTGTGTAAATACACACCTGTCTATATACAGATATGCTTGTCTATTTATATGTATGCATACATGTATGTGCACATATATATATGTGCTTACATATATTCAAGAGTATAGATATTCTCTATGTGGATATACATATGTGTGTATCTATCTATCTATCTATCTATCTATAGATATCTATCTATATATAAATATGACAAAAAATTTTGTTAGTACATTGAGAATTTTCTGCATTGACATTTTTCAGAAATATACCTGGACAATTGTACCCACAACGATGTGACTAAGCAACTAAATAAACAGGCTCTGGGGTTTTGCAGCTGCCTCCTTCAGGCCCCTATTCACTTTGACTCCAACCCACCCTCAATGTAAAGAGAAGCAATTCCAAAGCTTTCTCCCAGTCCTGGCCATTCCTTCTTATCGATGGTGCAACAGGACTGAGAAAAGACTCTACACAGGCCTTGAAGGTGGCATTGTTTTCCCCCACGTGTACCACCACCAAAGACTCCTTGATTTTCTTTAGACACAGGTACAAATTCATCTCCACTTTTCTGGTTCTAGGTCAGTCTTGTGAGTTGTCCTCCAATGTCCTCTGAGGAACTGTGGTATGATGAAGCTGAGATTGATGTCCCTCAGATGTCAATTTAAGACCCTCAGCTAAAAGCAATCTCTTTTTTTGTTTGTTTTTTTTGTCTGATAATTTTTTTTATTTAGTTTTCAGCATTGATTTTCACGAGAGTTTGAATTACAAATTTTCTCCCCATTTCTACCCTCCCCCCCACTCCAAGATGGCGTATATTCTCGTTGCCCTGTTCCCCAGTCAGCCCTCCCTTCTGTTACCCCACTCCCCTCCCATTCCCTATTCCCTTCCTTTCTTGTAGGGCAAGATAAATATCTACATCCCATTGCCTGTGTGTCTTATTTTCTAGTTGTAGGCAAAAACTTTTTTTTTTGTTTTTGAACATCTGTTTTTAAAACTTTGAGTTCCAAATTCTCTCCCCTCTTCCCTTCCCACCCACCCTCTCTAAGAAGTCAAGCAGTTCAACATAGGCCACATGCGTATCATAATGTATAACCCTTCCACAATACTCATGTTGTGAAAGACTAACTATATTTTGCTCCTTCCTAACCTATCCCCCTTTATTGAATTTTCTCCCTTGGCCCTATCCCCTTTCGAAAGTGTTTGCTTTTGATTACTTCCTCCCCATATCTGCCCTCCCTTCTATCATCCCTCCCCTTTTTATCTCCTTCCTCCTTCTTTCCTGTGGGGTAAGATACCCAAATGAGTATGTATGGTATTCCCTCCTCAGGTCAAATCTGATGAGAGCAAGATTCACTCATTCCCCCTCACCTGCCTTCTCTTCTCTTCCTATAGAACTGCTTTTTATTGCTACTTTTATGTGAGATAATTTATCCCATTCTATCTCTCCCTATCTCCCTCTCTCAATATATTCCTCTCTCATCCCTTAATTTGATTTTATCTCTTTTAGATATCTTCCCTTCATCTTCAACTCACCCTGTGCCCGATCTCTCTCTCTCTCTCTCTCTCTCTATATATATATATATATATATACACACACACATACATACATACATATATACATACATACACACTCACATATACATATATATACATAAACATGTATATATATATATATATATATATATATATATATATATATATATATATATATATATATGCATATTCCCTTCAGCTACCCTAATACTGAGGTCTCATGAATCATACACGTCATCTTTCCATGTAGGAATGTAAACAAAACAGTTCAACTTCAGTAAGTTCCTTGCAATTTCTTTTTCTTGTTCTTTTTCTTGATTACCTTTTCATGCTTCTCTTGATTCTTGTGTTTGAAAGTCAAATTTTCTATTCAGCTCTGGTCTTTTCACTGAGAAAGCTTGAAAGTCCTCTATTTTATTGAAAGTCTAAATTTTGCCTTGGAGCATGATACTCAGTTTTGCTGGGTAGGAGATTCTTGGTTTTAATCCTAGCTCCATTGATCTCTGGAATATCATATTCCAAGCCCTTCGATCTCTTAATGTAGAAGCTGCTAGATCTTTGGTTATTCCGATTGTGTTTCCACAATACTCGAATTGTTTCTTTCTGGCTGCTTGCAGTATTTTCTCCTTGATCTGGGAGCTCTGGAATTTGGCGACAATATTCCTAGGAGATTTCTTTTTGGGATCTATTTGAAGAGGCAATTGATGGATTCTTTCAATTTCTATTTTGCCCTGTGGCTCTAGAATATCAGGGCAGTTCTCCTTGATAATTTCTTGAAAGATGGTATCTAGGCTCTTTTTTTGATCATGGCTTTCAGGTAGTCCAGTAATTTTTAAATTATCTGTCCTGGATCTATTTTCCAGGTCAGTGGTTTTTCCAATGAGATATTTTACATTGTCTTTCACTTTTTCATTCCTTTGGTTCAGTTTTATAATATCTTGATTTCTCATCAAGTCACTAGCTTCCACTTGCTCCAATCTAATTTTTAAGGTAGTATTTTCTTCAGTGGTCTTTTGGACCTCATTTTCTATTTGGGTAATTCTGCCTTTCAAGGCATTCTTCTCCTCAGTGGCTTTTTGGAGCTCTTTTGCCATTTGAGTTAGTCTATTTTTTAAGGTGTTGTTTTCTTCAGTGTATTTTTCAGTATTTTTTTGGGTCTTCTTTAGGAAGTCATTGACTTGTTTTTCATGGTTTTCTCTCATCCTTCTCATTTCTCTTCCCAATTATTCCTCTACTTCTCTAACTTGCTTTTCCAAATCCTTTTTGAACTCTTCCATAGCCTGAGACCAGTTCATGTTTTTCTTGGAGGCTTTTGTTGTAGGCTCTTTGACTTTGTTGACTTCTTCTGTCTGTATGTTTTGGTCTTCTTTGTCACCAAAGAAAGATTCCAGAGTCTGAGACTGAATTTGGGTGCGTTTTCACTGCCTGGCCATATTCCCAGCCAACTAACTTGACCCTTGAGTTTTTCAGCAGGGTATGACTGCTTGTAGAGTTTAGAGAGCTATGTTCCAAGCCTGGGGGGATGCGCCAGCTCTGCCACACTAGCACTCCTCCTTCCCCAAGAACCCCCAACCCGGAATGGACTTAGATCTTCAGCAGGCTCTTCACTCCTGTTCTGATCTGCCACTTAATTCCTCCCACCAGGTGGGCCTGGAGCCAGAAGCAACTGCAGCTGTAGTTCTGTAGCTGCTCTACCTCCTCTGCCCCCAGGGTGGTGGCCGAACTGCAAACTCCTTCCTAAACCCTGTCCGCAGCAGCTTTTCCCACTAACCTTCTCTGTTGTCTTTGGTGTTTGTGGGTTGAGAAGTCTGGTAACTGCTGCAGCTCACTGATTCAGGGCACTAGGGCACATTCTGCCCGGCTCCTTGTCTGGTTGGTCTGCACCGCCCACACTGGGCTCTGCTCTGCTGCACTCCCAGCTCCTGCGGGATAGACCTCACCCAGAGACCATCCAGGTTCTCCTGGGCTGGAGCCCTGCTTCTCTCTGCTCTATTGTGGGTTCTGCAGTTCTAGAATCGGTTCAGAGCCATTTTTATAGGTTTTTGGAGGGGCTTGGCAGGGAGCTCACGCTAGTCCCTGCTTTCCAGCCGCCATCTTGGCTCCACCTAAAAGCAAGCTCTTAATTAAAGTTTACTGAATTAAATTGGAGTAGAATCAGTTTCATGTGACACTTGAAATAGTTTTAGAATTCACCTGCCCTCAAACACTGTATCCTGAGAGGACAGGGCTGAATGTTTCCTCTTCACATGTGGTGAACACCTCTCTGCTATCCTGAACTCATCCACCAGGCTGAGATTTTTGCCTCTATCAAAAGTGCTTCTAATTCAGGACCTTTAATTCTGAAATTTCCTTCTTTTATCCTTCTTCTTTTCCCATGTCCTCACTCTTAAACCCTCCTTTACCTATGTCTTTTTCTCTAATCTCCTGATCTCTACCTTCTCTTCCAGTCCTTTACCCACAGTATGACTTCATTTGACCTGCTAACCTTCATCAATAAAATGGTCAGCCTTCTCAACTGTTCAGAAAATGTATAAGCAAAGACACTTTATGAAGAGTCCAGGCAGGTTCTCAGGACTATAGAGAGCACACCTCTTCAGAGAAGCACCTTCCCTTGTTGAATTACGAGACTATATAAGCCAGTCTTCTCACCTACTCCTCCAGACTAGGAGATCTCATGTTCACACTCATCTGGACAGAAGGCTTTGAATCCAGGATCCTAGTTCTTTTCAATTCTTTCTGCTGTCTTCCATAAGAGCCTCCCTTGATTCAGGGATGAATCCATGGCCCAATTTACATCATAACTCAGGTTTTTTTCAAATTATACCTCTGACCTAGCTGGTGAGAGAAATGATTACTAATAACCAACAATGGGGGAGATCCAGTTTTAACCCTGTCCTATTTCCTTGTTTGAAGCCCAGTCTGTGAAGGACACTACTGAACTCTGCCAATAATTTACCCCACCAACACCATCTTAACTAGGTGAATTCCTGCTCATTGTGTTCTACCCAGGTTTGGTTGAGGATAAATTCCTTGATTCAGTTGCCCAAGGCTGGGGGGTGATTTGGAAGTAAATGACATGGTTAAAGTCATATCCTCCAGGCCCTCATTTGAATAGTTCCTCCTCTTATTATAATATTCATTCTCTTTCATTACTTGTTAACCCACCAGAGTCACCTCAGGAACACCCACTCTTCCACGTTCATACAAGCATTGAGTGGGTTCCATAAGGGTTCTTTGGCATTAGAGAGGGTCACTGACCCCTTTTATTAATAATATGCTATTGTTATTAATAAAATGATTAATTATGAGTAATTATCTCTCAAATTTTTCAAATGTCACACTAGTTATAAGTTAAACTGAAAGTATTTTTATGAAGTTAAGTCATCCCACACCTCCTCCTCTTCCCTACCCCTTCTCACCCCTGTCCTACCTCCCTCTCCTACCTTACACAGGGTACTTTATTCATTGCTTTGTGAGATATCGTCCATTCATACATGTTATTCTTTCAATAAGCACATCTAAAGCCCCTATTCTATGCTCATAGATGCAATTCCTTCTCTGTCAATGATACTGAAGAATGGTCATTATAAAGTATGGCAAGTCACCAGAACCTCACACCTATAGCCAACCACATAGGACTTATGAGGTGCTTTCTTCTGGGGTGAGGTGTTGTAGAGTATGAGTTATGTACGTCTAGTCGTGGTTGAGAATAGTTGTTATTGTGCTGGTGCAGAGAGGCCTTGTTAACGCTTCTATCTGGCCCCCACCCTCACAATGGGCAACACCACTGTTTTCCCAGGTTGTTCTTCTTCCCTACCCCACCTCCTCACTGTCAGCCTTGGCTTTCTCTCTAGTCATTCCTTTGCCCCTGCCCCTGGGGAAGCTTTTTTTTTTCAAAACCATCAGGGAGAAGACAATGGGAAGGGAAAATGGATAGGATTGAAGTGAGGCAGACTTGCACAAAGTTATCAGCCTCACTATTTTTTCTAGAGTCATCCTAGTCCAGTGGCAAGACAAAAGTCAGGACAAATGGCCCAGGATGCAGTGGATGACTTTGGTGGCTTTGTCACTTAAATATAATTCTCACACTAGTCACCACATCTCTCTGTGATATCATTGGTCTTCTTTGAAGCTAAGGGTAAACAACTGCTCATGTAATTGGAAAGTTTTTTTTGATGAGGAATGTTATGCTTCCCTCACTGTGTACTCTGGGTTTATGTAAGTTATAGTAAACAAAATCATACATTTTCTTTTGTAGCCCATGCTCTGGAGCGCATTCCTTCAGCTCCTACTCACACTGGCAGGCCTCAGAGGGCAGATCCTTACTTGTCCTATTAGGGTTTTAGGGGCTTCTGAGGGGCTGCGGGGAGGGGGTTATCATAACAAACACTTAATAATGGTACCTGACTGTCTAATATTCAGTCAAATATTAAGTCAGAGGGGTGCACTTGATAACTTAAAGGTTTGTATGCAGCTTTGAGACTTCAGATTCCCCACCCCTGTACCAAGGTGATACAGAAAAAGTAGTGGGTACAAAACACAAGTCTGTGACATGCTCTTCCACAAGTACATGCAGAGTCCAGGAGAAAACCTACATAAGCTTAGAGATCACATGTGGCAAAGGATTTTATTGAAAGGCTCCTTCTGCCTTGAAATAAATCTTTTTACATCATTCCCTGGGTAGGAAGAAGGAGGAAGCAATTTATTCAGAAATGAATTTAATACAGTAGAAAAAGACACGAGTATAAATTTTTTTGAGGCAATTGGGGTTAAGTGACTTGTCCTGGGTCACACAATTAGTAAGTGTCTGAACCTGAATTTAAACTCAGGTTCTCCTTACTCTAGGATTGGTGCCCTATCCACTGTGCCTCTAGGCTGCCTCTGATTACACAGTTTTTGAAGAAACTTTGGGAGACATAGGATCATAGTTTTAGAACTGGAAGAGGATACAACCCTTTAATTATACACTTGAGTGTGAGAAACGTGGTTTTGGGGATCACTGGACTTCCCCAAATTGTGAGAAAAGGCAGCTTTGGGGATCACTGGACTTCCTAGGCAGGGCCAAAGTCCTGAGGAAGAACCCTGTGATAATCCTTAAGGAAGGCTGTGCAGACCACAGGACTCCCAGGGGAAGGCCAAGTGGTAGCCCCCCCACCTTAATCTGTGGGGATCACAGGGCTCCTAGGGGTCAGACCCTAAGGAAGACCCAAGTGATGGCCCCTTAGAACGGTGGTAAGATCACAAGGCTCCCAAGACAGGGCCAGAAGACCCAAGTGATGTGCCCTTAAGAAGGCTGTGCAGACCACAGGGTTCCCCAAGGGAATCCGGACCCGCAGGGGGGATCACAGGATACCCCAAGGCAAGATCCGGGAGTAAGCCTGAGACAAGCTTCTGCTGCTCATTGCTTCACTTCACTTGACCTTAGGAAGATCCATGTGATTTGCCCATTCTCACCCAAAGAACTCAGGACCAGAGTGGGCAAAGGAAAGCATTTTATTATGCTCCTCGAGAGAGCGGGTGTGGTGTTCACAGGAACACTCACACTGATACAGCTGCAGGAGCAGGGGTAACCATTCCCTCCACTCCTGCTAGAGTTATGGTTAGTTTACAATATTTATTTTTTACATAGTTTTCCAAGGTTATACAGTTTATATAGGTAGGATAATAAGGATACAGAAGCAAAAGTGAAGTTAATAAGATATTCCCTGTCTTAGTTTAGGATTAAACTACATTCTTTTACTTCCCCTACTTTCCCTCTGTAACATATGCAAATTATGCAAGTCAGTAGGCCTAGATTTTTGACCAAGACCAGACCCTAGATAAGCTTGAACTGGTTCAAATGGTTTGGCCTCTCTAATTCTCCTGACTGCCTTCTCAAAAAGCAAGCCCATGCGTACAAGCCTCTGACCTCTCACCTGACTGACCTTGAGGCCTGGTTTCTGCTAAAGCTGGGGTGGGGGAGAGTGGAAGTACATCTTTAGTTCTGTAGAAACAAAACTCCTCCTCCCATTTCTTTTTATTTTTATTTTTAGTTTACAACATTCGGTTCTACATAATTTTGAGTTCCAGATTTTCCTCCCTCCTTCCCCCCTCCCTCCCCAAGACAGCATGGAATCCTATGTAGCTTCCACGTATAACTTCACATTGAATTAATTTACACACTAGTCAAGTTATGGAGAAGAACTGTGAACAATGAAATGAATCATGTGAAAGAAGAAACAGGACCAAAAAAAAAAACAACCCAAAAACAAAAACAAAAGAGAGAAAAAGAAAAAAAAGGGGGGGGGGGCGTGGTGGAAAGGCTAGCATGAAGTGTGCCTCAATCTGCATTCATACTTCATAGTTGTTTCTCTGGATGTAGATAGCATTCTCCATCATGAGTACTTTGGAGTTGTCCTTGCACCTTGTGTTGCTGAGAAGAGCAAAGTCTGTCAGGGTTAGTCATCACAGAATCCATATATCTGTGGTTGTGTATAATGTTCTCCTGGCTCAGCTCCGCTCACTCAGCATTATGTCGTGTAGGTTTTTCCAGGTTGTTATGAAGTCCATATCATCCCCATTTCTTATAGCACAATGGTATCCCATTACCTTCATGTACCACAGCTTTCTCAGCCAATCCCCAATTGATGGGCATCCCTTTGATTTCCAATTCTTTGCTACCACAAAAAGAGCCGCTATAAATATTTTTGTACATATGGGTCCTTTCCTCACTTGTGTGATTTCTTTGGGATACAACCCTAGAAGTGGTATTGCTGGGTCAAAGGGTATGAACATTTTTATAGCCCCCAGATCTGCTAGGCCTGACTCTGGGAGAGTCGACCAGTATGTACTTCTACACCTGATTGTCCCAGTCCTATAGCATTTTAATATTTTACTATACAGCTCAGCTGATAGTTACACAGTATCTTATTGTTAACTGTTTTTTCCTATGGGATGATCATGTCTCTCCAACAATGTTTCTGAGGATTGGACCTTTGTCCCATCCAGCTCCTGAATTCCACAGTACCAAAAACAATTCTGCACACATGGAAACTGATCCAGATCAATCAATTGATTCTCCAGTGAATAATGATATTGATCTAGAAACCTTGTCTTATGAGCAACTACAGAATGGCTTAGGCAGTATATCTTTGCTATCAAAAAGATGGAATATTCAGCCCCCCTCCCCCTCAGATACAGCCCATATCAAAGTACCTTAGTCAATCCACAGTAATTTACTAATCAGTCCTTACTATGTGCTTGGTATTGTATTAAGCCCTGGCAATAGAAAGAAGGGCAAACACATTCCTTGCTTTCAAGAAGCTTTACAGTATAATAAAGGAAACAACATATAAATCATTAGATACATAGAAGATACACGCAGGGCAGAATGAAGGTAGCCTAGAAAGGAAAGCTTAAGCATTTGGCATGTCTCAAGAAGGCTTCATTTAGAAGGAAGTATTTGAATTGAGTCTTGAAGGAAGCTCAGCCTATCAAGAGGTGGAGGTAAGAAGGGTGAGCATTTCATGTAAGGAGTGCCAGAAAGCCAATCTTCAGGTGCAGAGATGGGGTATCATGTGTGAGGGACAGGAAACAGGTCTGTGTGGCTGAATGGTAGAGTGTGTGGAGAGGAAGAGTATATGAGAATTGGGGAAAGGTACAAGGAGGCCAAGTTGTGAAGAACTACGAAGAACAGAGGAGTTCTATTGGATCCTGGAGGTGAGAGAGAACTACAGGATTTTATTGAACATGGGCATCATGTGGGCAGCCAGGTGGTATAGGTTTTGAGTCAGGAAGACTCATCTTCCCGAAGTTCATACCTGGCCTCAGACACTTACAACCTGTGTGACCCTGGGCAAATCACTTAACTCTGTCTTGGTTCTTCAACTGTAAAATGAGCTAAAGAAGGAAATGGTACACCACTCCAGCATCTCTGCTAAGAAAATCCCAAATAGGGTCACAGAGAGTAAGACATGACTGAAAAACAATTTAACAGCAACAAAAATTTTATGGCGAAAGGTACACTCTAGAGCAGGGATGGGGAACCTGCTGCCTTGAGGCCACATGTAGCCTTCTAGGTCCTTGAATGCAGCCTTTTGGCTGAGTCTGAGTTTTACAGAATAAATCCTTTTATTAAGGGCACATGTTCTGTAAAGTTCACATTAAGTCAAAGGACTGCATTTGAGAACCGAGAAGGCCACGTCCGGCATTGAGGCCACAAGTTCCCCATGCCTGCTCTAGAATGATCACTTTGGCAGCCAATTAAAGGATAGATTGTCATGGGGAGAACTGATCAGAAGGCTTTGTAATAGTCCTGGAGATGGCTGAACTAGAGTGGTGTCTGTATTAGTGAAGAGAAGGCACCTGTGGAGATGCAAATAACAAGAATTTCTAACTAACTAGGTCTGTGGAGTAAGTAAGAGAGAGGGTTTAGGGACAGCACCAAGATTGTGGGTCTGAATGATTGGGATGGGGGTATTGTCTTCAATAGTAATAGGGAAGTTTGGAAGGGGGGTAAGGTATGTGAGAAGGAGAAATAACAGGAGATAATGAGTGTTATTTTGGACACATTGAGTCTGAGATGTCTATGGGACAGGAGGAAGGGTATATGAGACATCCACTCCCTGTGGGAATCTTTTATGTCTTGGAGAATTAACTCTGTTACGTCAGAGAATCTGCTGAGAAACTTGTGAGCTAGAGGTTGGAGTGGGGTGTGAGGGTGTCCTACAGAACCTTCTTAGAGAATATGTGACCCTTCCACAAATTTCTAATTTTGGCATCTCGATTTGGGATTTGACTTCAACCCAGGTCCTCTGATTGCAATCTATTTGGTCTCCAAGTCACTTCTTAAGCTTGCAGTGGATGAAGGGGATGTAGGAAATCTAGGAGCTTCCTAACCTGTTTGGATGGAGCATTAAGGGAGGATATTCACATAATAGGAGTTTCGAGGAGGATCCAGAGGCCACGCCCAAACTGATCTCACCCCAATTGTTGGATTTTTTTTTCTCCTATTTTCTTCCAGTTGAGAGGACAATATTGCCATCTACCACAAAAGGTACACTGCTCTGCCGCTCCCTTACTCCCCTTCTAACAACTCTGGGTTTATTTGGCAGCAGAAGCTTTCCCAGGGCCAAGGCTGCCCTTGTAGGATTCTTTCGCCTCTGAGGAGATCTGTTGTACCAGAATGCCGAGAAGCTGCGGAGAAGTTTGAGGGCTGTGGGTGGAGGTGGAATTATTTTGGGGGTCCACAGAATGTTCATTTTCCAGTTTGGAGATCTGGAAATCAGTCTCCATGAGGAAGGATGGTTCCTTCAGTGTCCTTTCATGGGCGTCCAGGACTATTCCAGTCCCTTCTACAGCACAGTTGATGGGGGGCGGTTCCCCAGTTGGAGGATCTTCAGGTGGAGGATGAGCCTCAGATTTCCCTCCTCTCTCCATACTAACCTCAGTGAGCTGTCCTGGGGAGTTTGACAACTTTTTCCCTCTTCCAGAGCCTTATGATTTTTCTTCTCCAAGGATGAATCATTAAGAGAGTTTCTGTGTATTTGAACTCTGGCATATGCTCTCAGATTGGGATCCTCTGCCTCATTTTAGGGGCCCTTCTCTTCCTGGTCCTCATCCTCCTAGGAATTCAGATGCACAGAGGGAGAATCCAGCAACGAGGTGGGCAACCTGTGGAGCACTGAATAATATGGGAAAGAGTGTGGGTGAGTGAAGGGAGGCAATGATGGGGATAGGGACTTTGGACAAGGCCAAAGAAAGTACTACAGGACTGGATTTGACCCATGTTTTGCTCTTTTTTTCAAGCCCCAAATAGCTCCAGGTGTCCTTGGCCCAGAAGAGGCTAAGCTGTGAGCACAGAGCTTGTGTTAGGTATGGGATTCCAACAAAGGTCATATAGTATGGGGCTGTGCAGCCATATTAGAACTAGGCAGTGGCCTGAGTGTGATCAGAAAACAGATTAAGGAGGGCCCCTAAGACAGATATATGTCAGGTGATGGTCTCAGGCCCAGAGTTTCTGATCCATGGCCTTTTGTCCCAGCTTTGTTCAGATATAGGGATTCTCTTTCCGAAGCTATGTACCAAAAGATTATTACTAGCTGACAGGGGACTAGGAGGACCTTCTGAGCATCTCAGGTATGTGTATCTTCTGCCCATCCACCTCACTAGGACACTCTGGACAGGAACTGTACGCTTTGGTCAGCATTAGAATTTATGGCCTTGGTATCTTCAGAAATCTCTGCCTACAATCTGCCTGCTGTGGTTCCCCCCACCTCATCACATTTTACTTTCCATTTCCCATTCTCTACATGGGCAGGCAGATACAACAGACTAATTCTGAACTCTGAGCTTCATCTCTAGGTGGAAAATGCCCAGAGCTCTGTGTTCTTTTGGCTCTGATGTTCTTTTGTTAGTCTAGGTCCCCCTGATTATAGTGACTACAAGTTCAGGATAGGAGCCTCATAATTTCAAGTCCAAAGATATGATGATTTCATTTTTCTAAGAGGATAGCCAACTCAATAGAATTGATTGACACCATTATAACATTCCCTATAAATCTGGAGCATTCTTTGTAAGAACAGAATTGGAGTAAAAAGCCTTGAATGTCCCTAAAAGTTAATAACATGAAGCTGTGGGTGAAACCCCCTTCCATACCTTTAGGAATTTTCCATACACATGAATTTTACTGATCCTTACCAGCAGAGCCACCTCTCTCCCAGGCCAACCTAGGGACCATGACTCACTAACAACCTGTCAGTTGTCTACACTTTTGCCCCTACTTTGCATGAAGAACAACACCCTTCTGTTAGGGCAACATTATCTATGACTTGCTGTAATTTTTAGAACATAGGTTGTTTTATGTTACTAATGTCTTGACAATCACGTTCTTTGCCAACCAAATATGGAGATGTCCAGGAAGGTGGGATAAGAGTTTCTATCACATTTGGGGGTCCCTTAGCCTCACCTAGAACACTTTGAGTAATCATCTTAAAGAGTGATTTTTTTTTATCTCATCACCAAAGGCTGGGAGGGCCTCCTGTTTAAGGCCGGCCTTCATGGTGTCAGAAGACATTGTGACATTGTTCTGAAGTTATTCAATAGACCCAATCTGGAATGCATGGGGGAAATGGGTTTTCTTTTCCTATTTGAATTTGCCCTGTCCTTCCTGTCATCATGGTCTCTTCTGGATGAGTTGAGAGACAAGCTTCCACACTCTACAGATGAAAATGAAGGGAAATGCCGAGCTGTACTTCCCCAAGTAATAGGAAAGGGCAGGCCTCAGATGCAAGGACTGATGTTTCCCAAGGAGTTTTTTGCCCTGGATGGCATCAGCTAAAATATTACTCTACTATCCTCATCTCCTCCCTAAGATACCTCCCTAAGATAAGATTTTAAGAATATTCTCAGTGGGAGGCGGATACTCTCTCTTTGACTCTAACCATGTGCTTGGGACATAGAGGTTTGGATTGAGACAAGGGGAATGATTCAAGGAAAGGGAGGAAGGGAGGCAGGTTTGGTTTGATAGGTGGCTAGGCCCCTGAGGGGGGAGGTAGGGCTTGCTTTCAGTTTCAGAATAATGATCAAAGAGGCATCAGAATCTGGAGGATAATCCAAGGAATCAGCTTACACTCTCTGGTGTATTCTTTCTCAGGGTCACTATCACCAGAGCAACATGAATTGAATTATGACAGGGTTGGAGGTTCTAGGCTGATTTCCTCCTTGAACCTGGGGTCAGTGATGAGCACTGAAGTAATAGTAACTGTGAGAGGGGAATTTTGAAATTAAAAGAAATGAAGGGAAAAATTACACTAAGGGGACTAAAATCATTGTCCTATGTGAGGGAGGGTTTGTCCCTTTTCCCACCTTGGTGAATCTTAGTGAAAGGTCAAGTCCCTAACCCTAAACCTAAATAGTCTTTCTCAGCTGAAAGCAGTTAGAACACCTCCTGATACTCCCTTCTATCTTAAAAACATACAATTACATATTTGTTTTCACGTTCACAAGTACATCACCCTCACTTACAGAAAAATCATTTTGAAAACAAAATTATCATCTGTTGCTCAGAAATCTCAAGTTGGCCTGATGATATCTGAAGTGATGGGTACGATGATAATGAAGAATTATCTGGGCTTAAAATTCCCCCTGTCACCCAGATGAATGAGGGAGTTACTCTGGGGCCTACTGATGCATGGGATGAGTACAGGGAGTCACACACAGGTGAGAGGTTCCCAACAGATTTATTGACCTGACAGGTGAAATTTCCAGCTATGGGTGAACTTATTTTGGAAGATGAGGGGGTGGCACTACATATGCATACACACATCTATATACACATATGCCTGTCTATTAAAATATATGCATACATGTATGTTTGCATACACACATGTGGTTTATCCTTGCAGGTGAATATATGTGTACATATATATATATACATATATATATGTATATACATAATTATGCATATATATGACAAAAATGTTTTGTTAGTATATTGAGAAGTCTCTGTATTGACAATTTTTCAGAAATATACCTCTGACAATTGTACCCACAACGATGTGACTAAGCAACAAAATGAGCAGGTCCTGGGATTCTGAAGCTGCCTCCTCCGGGTTCCCATACCCTTTGACCCTTTAACCCTAACCCACCCTCAATGTAAATAGAAGTCTTTCCATAGCCTTCTGTCAGTTCTGGACATCCCTGCTCCCTTTCCTGCCAATGGTGCATCAGGACTGAGAAAAGACTCTTTACCCTGGTCTTGAAGGTGGCATTCATTCACCAACCTGTACCACCACCAGAAGCTCTTTGCTTTTCTTTAGACATAGCTCCAAATTCAGCTCCACTTTCTTGCTTCTAGAACAGTCTCCTGAGGTGTTTGGGGGATCCACTGATTCCAGGTTGGGAGAAGATTACCTACCAATGTCCTCTGAGGACCTGGGGTATGATGAAGCTGAGACTGGTGTCCCTCAAATGTCAATTTAATACTGTCAGCTACAAGCAGTCTCTTAATAAATGTTTACTGAGTTGAATTGGAGTGGAATCAGTTTCCTGTGATACTCAAAGTAGTTTTAGAATTCACCTGCCCTCAAACACTATATCCTGAGAGGACAGGGCTGAGGGTTTCCTCTTCACATGTGGTGAACACCTCTCCAGTATTCTGAACTCTCCCACCAGGGTGAGATTTTTGCCTCTATCAAAATTTTTCTCCTTCGGGATCTTTAATTCTAAATTTTTTCTCTTTTATCCTTCTTCTTTTCCTATGTCCTCTCCCCTAATCCTTCCTCTATCTATATCTTTTCTCTAATCTCCTGATCTCTACCTTTTCTTCCAGTCCTTTACCCACAGTATGACTTCATTTGACCTGCCAACCTTCATCAATAAAATGGTCAGCCTTCTCAACTGTTCAGAAAATGTATAAGCAAAGACACTTTACGAAGAGTCCAGGCATGTTCTCGGAACTATAGAGAGCACGCCCCTTCAGAGAAGCACCTTCCCTGTTGAATTATCAGACTATATAAGCCAGTCTTCTTCTCTGCTCCTCCAGACATGGAGATCTCACATTCAGTCTCAGCTGGACAGAAGACTTTGAATCCAGGATCCTAGTCCTTTTCAGTCTCTTCTCCTATCTTCCATAAGAGCCTCTCTGGATTCAGGGATCAGTCCATTACCCAATTCACATCATGACTCGGGTTTTTGCTTTGACATTATACCCTTAACCTAGCTGGTGAGAGAAATGATTATTAATAACCAACTATGGGGGAGATTCAGGCTTTTTCTCTGTCCTATTTCCTTTTTAGAAGCCCAGTCTTTGAAGGACATTACTGAGCTCTGCAAAAATTTACCCCACCCAGACCATCTTATCTAGGTGAATTCCTGCTTCTCGTGTTCTGCTCAGATTGAGGAATTAGGAGTAGCAGGAGTAAGGCTTGTAGTGTTTGTAGTCATTGTAGTAGCAGTAGAGGTGGTAGTGGTGGTGGTAGTAGTGACGGCCATAGTGGATAGTGGTAGTAGTAAGAGTGGGGTTGGTGGTGGTTGCAGCAACAGTAAGGGTCATAATAATGGCAGTGGTAATAACTTTACAGTAGTGCTCTTGGTATCGGTGCTGGCAGTAGCAGTGATAGTACTAGATTCAGTAGTAGTAGTGATGGAAGGAGTGCCTTCAGTGAGGGTCGGTCACATTTATATAGCACTTTACCGTTTCCAGAGTCTTGTCTTTAATGCACTACCGATTATCTGTTTGGGTTCCCGTCACCGCCCTCA
The DNA here is from genome assembly GCF_011100635.1 of Trichosurus vulpecula. NCBI lineage: Eukaryota > Metazoa > Chordata > Mammalia > Diprotodontia > Phalangeridae > Trichosurus > Trichosurus vulpecula. The sequence continues at coordinate 268,709,445 of NC_050579.1, read as the reverse complement.
GAGGGAGCTGCCATTATAATACCCATGTTACAGATGAAGAAATGAAGCTCAAAACAAGTCTTCATTGTCGTAATATTCCTTGAACAGACTTCCTGAGAGCACACAGAAACTTCTATACGGCAATGGGAGGACTTATATGAGTGTTAACTACATAGATTACCAAGACAAGCATAATGCCTTTACAGGGGCTAGGCATTTAACAAATGTTTGCTGAATTTCATCATAGTTTCACTGAAATCCCTCTGATGAGTTCTTGAATCCAGTGCCCACTTGGCCCAGGATTCTTTTTACTGCATCCTCAAAAAAACCACATTTTCACCTCTGAGGTCTCAGTCCAAGCTAGGTTTATTCATTGTCCCCAGACCTCAAAAAATATGTCTTTTTGTTAGTTGTTTGCTGAACTAAACCTTGCTCTCTGTATCCTCACAGATATTGCCTTGTCTATCTTTAACAAGATATGAGTGTGATGCTTGATGCTTATCAGCTGTGTGACCTTGGGCAAGTCACTTAACCCTGACTGCCTCACCTCCTCCCTCAAAAAATAGATGAGTGTAGTGTGTATGTATGTATGCATATATGCATATATGTGTGAGTATATACATACATATATACATACATATACATGCCTACATACACATATATACATGTGTACATATACATGCACACATCAGTCTGATTATATCAAAAATGCACCAAGCTTTGGCCCATACAGTGAGCGGTGACTGACAAAAATATCAATAATTAATACTAAATTAATGTTGATATGTTGATAAAGGAATGTAAGACAGCCTCCACATGGGAGTGACAGCAACACATATATTTCAATGTAACTTTCTTCTAACCCTAGAGACATTTCTCTGACTCTTAAAGATAGATCTCCGCTTATGGAAATTTCCATCACTCATATAAGTAAATGTTCAGGGGCAAAAATTTAATTGGGTTTCGTATTACAGATGGTAGCAGATCAAGTCTCTATATTGTTTGAAACAGCAATGGGAATTTCTATTGGCTCTCAGCATATGTGGTATAGTCAGAAGTTAGATAATTTTATTTTCCTCCTGTTGCTGAATATTCCTCATTCACTGCTCTTGGGTGGCTTTAGAAAGGTTGGTACTTTTATTTTTTCTTACTTTTGAGATTTTTTTAATTTTTGTCTACAACGCTCGGTTCTACATAATTTTGAGTTCCAGATTTTCTTCCCCTACCTCCACCCCTCCCTCCCCAAGACAGCGTAAATCTTCTACATATAACTTCAAATTGAACTTATTTACCCAATAGTGAAGTTGTAAAGGAGAATTATGACCAATGGAATGAATCATGAGAAAGAAAAAAACAGAACCAAAAAAACCCCAAAACAAAAACAAAAGAGGAAAAAAAAAACAAGGGGAAAAACAAAAGGCGAGCATAAAGTGTGCCTCAATCTGCATTCAGACTCCATAGTTTTTTCTCTGGTTGTAGATAGCATTCTCCATTGTGAGTCCTTTGGAGTTGTCTTTGCACCTTGTATTGCCGAGAAGAGCAAAGTCTGTCAGGGTTAGTCATCACAGAATCCATATATCTGTGGTTGTGTATAATGTTCTCCTGGCTCAGCTCCGCTCACTCAGCACTATATCGTGTAGGTTTTTCCAGGTTGTTATGAAGTCCATATCATCCCCATTTCTTATAGCACAATAGTATTCCATTACCTTCATATACCACAGCTTGTTCAGCCATTCCCCAATTGATGGGCATCCCCTTGATTTTCAATTCTTTGCTGCTACAAAAAGAGCTGCCACAAATATTTTTGTACATAGGGGTCCTTTTCCCACTTCTATAATCTCTTTGGGATACAATCCAAGAAGTGGTATTACTGGGTTGAAGGGGATGAACACTTTATAGCCCTTTGGGCATAGTTCCAAATTGCTCTCCAGAATGGCTGTATCAGTTCACAACTCCACCAGCAGTGGAACAATGTTCCAATTTTCCCACATCCTCTCCAGCACTTATCATTTTCCTGTTGTTTTTTTTTTCATTTTAGCCAATCTGACAGGAGAGATACGGTACCTAAGGGTTGTTTTGATTTGCATTTCTCTAATCAGTAGTGATTTCGAACATTTTTTCATATGCCTATAGTTATCTTTAATTTCTTCCTCTGAAAACTGCCTGTTCATATCCTTTGACCATTTCTCAATTGGGGAATAACTTGCATTCTTGTGAATTTGGCGCACTTCCCTGTATATTTTAGAGATGAGGCCTTTATCAGAAATGCTGGTCGTAAAGATTTTCTTCCAATATTTTGCTTTCCTCCTAATCTTTGTTGCACTGGTTTTTTAATACAAAAACATTCCAATTGAACATAATGAAGATTATCCATTTTGCATTTTGTAATGCTCTCTATCTCTTGTTGTGTCATGAATTCTTTTCTTTTCCATAAATCTGATAGGTAAACTATTCCTTGCTCTCCCAAATTGTGTGTAGTATCAGCCTTTATTCTTAAATCATGAACCCATTTCAACTTTATTTTTGTATATGGTGTAAGGTATTGGTCTATGTCCAGTTTCTGCCCTACCAATTTCCAATTTTCCCAGCAGTTTTTGTGAAATAGTGAATTATTTTTTTTTCTGTTATTCATTTATTTATTTAATATTTTTAGTTTTCAGCATTAATTTTCGTAAGAGTTTGAATTACAAATTTTCTACCCATTTCTACCCTCCCCCCCACTCCAAGATGGCATATATTCTGATTGCCCCATTCCCCAGTCAGCCCTCCCTTCTGTCACCCCACTCCCCTCCATCCCCTTTTCTTTTACTTTCCTGTAGGGCAAGATAGATTTTTATGCCAAATTGCCTGTATATCTTCTTCCTAGTTGCATGCAAAAACATTTTTTTAACATCTGCTTTTAAAACTTTGAGTTCCAAATTCTCTCCCCTCTTCCCTCCCCACCCACCCTCCCTAACAAGGCAAGCAATTCAACATTCGCCACTTGTGTATCTTTATGCAAAACCCTCCCACAATATTCATGTGGTGAAAAACTAACTATATTTTGCTCCTTCCTATCCTATCCCCCTTTATACAGTTTTGTCCCTTGACCCTGTCCCTTTTCAAAAGTGTTTGCTTTTTGTTTACCTCCTCCCCCTATCTGCCCACCCTTCTATCATCCCCCCTTTCTTATTCCCTTCCTCCTCCTTTCCTGTGGGGTAAGATACCCACTTGAGTGTGTATGTTATTCCTTCCTTGGGTCAAATCCGATGAGGGCAAGATTAACTCATTCCCCCTCACTTGCCCCCTCTTGCCTCTCAACAGAACTGCTTTTTCTTGCCACTTTTATGTGAGATAATTTACCCCATTCTATCTCTCCCTTTCTCCCTCTCTCAATATATTCCTTTCTCATCCCTTAATTTAATTTTATTTTTTTTAGATATCATCCCTTCATATTCAACTCACCCTGTGCCCTCTGTGTGTGTGTGTGTGTATGTATACACACACACACACACATACATACATGTATGTATATATATATATATATATATGTATATATATATATATATATATATATATATATATATATATATATGTATTCCCAACAGCTACCCTGATACTGAGGTCTAATGAATTATACACATCATTTTTCCATGTAGGAATGTGAACAAAACAGTTCAACTTTTTTTTTGATCATGGCTTTCAGGTAGTCCAATAATTTTTAAATTATCTCTCCTGGATCTATTTTCCAGGTCAGTGGTTTTTCTGATGAGATATTTCACATTGTCTTACATTTTTTCATTCCTTTGGTTCTGTTTTATAATATCTTGATTTCTCATAAAGTCACTAGCTTCCACTTGCTCCAGTCTAATTTTTAAGGTAGTATTTTCTTCATTGGTACTTTGGACCTCCTTTTCCATTTGGCTAATTCTGCCTTTCAAGGCATTCTTCTCTTCATTGGCTTTTTGGAGCTCTTTTGCCATTTGAGTTAGTCTATTTTTTAAGGTATTGTTTTCTTCAATATTTTTTGGGGTCTCCTTTAGCAAGTCATTGACTTGTTTTGCATGGTTTTCCCACATCACTCTCACTTCTCTTCCCAATTTTTCCTCTACTTCTCTAAGTTGCTTTTCTAAATCCTTTTTGAGCTCTTCCATGGCCTGAGACCAGTTCATGTTTTTCTTGGAGGCTGTTGATGTAGGCTCTTTGACTTTGTTGATTTCTTCTGGCTGTATGTTTGGATCTTCTTCATCACCAAAGAAAGGTTCCAAAGTCTGAGTCTGAATCTGAGTCCATTTTAGCTGCCTGGCCATGTTCCCAGCCAACTACTTGACCCTTGAGTTTTTCCTCGGAGTATGACTGCTTGTAGAGTAAAGAGTACTTTGTCCCAAGCTTGAGGGGTTGCGCTGTTGCTTTCAGAGCTATTTCTACACAGCAAGCTCTGCCACACCAGAGCTCCTTCTCCCACAAGGGCCGCCAACCCAGACCATGACTCAGATCTGAGCAGGCTCTGCAGTCCTGCTCTGATCCGCCACTTAATTCCTCCCACCAGGTGGACCTGGGGCCGGAAGCAACTGCAGCTGTAGTTCTATAGCTGCATCTCCTCCATTGCCTTTGGGGCAGTGCCTGATCTGCCAACTCCTTTCACTCTGTATGCGCAGTTTTTTCCCACTAACCTTCTTTGTTTTCTTTGGTGTTTGTGGGTTGAGAAGTATGGTAACTATCACAGCTTACTGATTCAGAGTTGCTATGCTTGTTCCGCTGGGTCCTAGTCTGGTTGGTCCAGGTGCAGCCCATGCTTTACTCTGCTCTGCTCTGCTCCCAGCTCCGTGCAATAGACCTTACCCAGCGACCATCCAGGCTGTCCTGGGCTGGAGCCCTGCTTCCCTCTGCTATTTCATGGGTTCTGAAGTTCTAGAATTTGTTCGGAGCCATTTTTATAAGTGTTTGGTGGGTCCTGGGGGACAGCTTTAGGCCAGTCCCTCTTTTTCAGCTGCCATCTTGGCTCTGCCCCATGACTGCTGCTTTATAGTACAGTTTAATATCTGGTATGGCTACACAACCTTCTCTAGCATTTCTTTTCATTAATACCCTAGATATTCTAGACCTCTTGTTCTTCCAGATGAATTTTGTTGTTACTTTATCCAGCTCTGTAAAACAATTTTTTGATAGTTCGATTGGTATGGCATTGAATAGAATGATTAATTTAGGTAAAATTGTCATTTTTATTATATTAGCTCAGCCTAACCATGAGCAACCGATAGTTTTCCATTTATTTAGATCTGACTTTCTTCGTGTGAAAAGTGTTTCATTATTATGTTCATATAGGCCCTGGGTTTGTCTTGGCAGATAGATTCTCAAATATTTTATAGTGTCTACAGTAACTTTGAATGTAATTTCCCTTTCTATCTGTTGCTGTTGGGGTTTGTTAGTCATGTATAGAAATTCCAAGGATTTATGTGGGTTTATTTTATATCCTGAGCCTTTGCTAAAGTTGTTTATTATTTCATTCAGCAAACATTTATTAAATTCCTAGCTTCTATCCTTGGTTGGGCATGGTAGGATGTGAGATCTGGCCTTGCCAAATTCTATGCAGTTAACACTCATATAAGCCTTCACATTGCAGTGTAGAAGTTTACGTGCGCTTCCAGGAAGTCTGTTCAAGGAATATTGCCATGATAAGGACTCACACTGAGCTCCAGCTTCTTTATCTAGAACATGGGTATAAGACTGGCTGTTCCCTCTGAGGGCAGTGATGGGGGTGAAAACAGATAATAGGTCTAATCTGTTAGATTAAATTAAAATAAGTCTAGTGTAATTAAAGAAAGACTTTGGAAACGTTAAAGTGCTCTGTAAGTGTGGCCAACCGTCACTGCGGCCACTCCTGCCACTACCACCACTGAATCTGATACCATTACTACTACTACCAGCCGTACCACTACCACTGCTACTAAAAAGTTACAACTGCTACCATTATTACTACTACTACTGATGGTACAACCACCACCAACCCTGCTCCTGCTATGACTACTACCACTGCTATTATTACAACCCCCACCCTCACCACCACCATCACCACCCCTATCCCTACACTGCTGAAACTACTATGTATACTCTTGCTGTGATTATGACTATGACAGCGACAACAATGACTACACTGTCACTACTACCCCTACCACCACCACCACCACTACTACTACTACTATCACCTCTACTACTATTACTGCTACTACTACCACTGTCATCACAACCACCGCCACCACTACTGCTACTACTACCACTACTACTACTACCACCATTACTATGATTACTACTACATTGTTTGAAGCATTATGTAGGTGAGAGCATGTAATGTCAATTAAGTTGGGGGTCTTTGATTGAGTCTTATTAGGTGCTAAGCCCCAGGCCCAAACCCATATCTATTAGGTGCTAAGCCTATGTGAGCTTGAAGCCCTCTGGGTCCTAAGGGGAGCTGCTAAGACCAGAGCCAAAAGCTATATGTTCAAAAATATTCATAGAAGTTCTTTTCTGGGGGCAAAATATGAATTCTTCCCACCAGGTGGGCCTGGGGCCAGAAGCCACTGCAGCTGTAGCTCTGGAAGCAGCCTCAGAGCTGCACCACCTTCACTGCCTCCGGGGAGGTGGCCAACCTCTAACTCCTTTCACTCTGTCCCAGCAGCTTTTCCCACCAACCTTCTCTATTGTCTTTGGCATTCGTGGGTTGAGAAGTCTGGTAACTGCCACAGCTCACTGATTCAGGGCCCTACGCCTGCTTGGCCCAGCTCCCGGTCTAGTTGGTCCTGTTGTGGCCCATGCTGCACTCTACTCTCCTCCACTCTCAGCTCCGTGTGATAGACCCTTCCCAGAGACCATCCAGCCTGTCCTGGGCTGGAGCCCTGCTTCCCTCTGCTATTTCGTGGGTTCTGCAGCTCTAGAATTTGTTCAGAGCCATTTTTATAGGTGTTTGGAGGGACCTGATGGGGAGCTTAAGCAAGTCTCTGCTTTGCAGAGCCATCTTGGCTCCGACCCCTAACAGTAATATTCTAAGATGGTTAGCTGTGAATAACTTAGCTTTCCTCAGCAATACTATGATCCAAGACAACTCTGAAGGACTTATGATGAAAAATGATATCTATCCCCAGCAAAAGAACTGATGGTGTTTGAATGTACATGGAAACATGTATTTTTCTTTATTTTTCTTCAGTTCTTTTGAGTATGTTTTCTTTTACAATATGACTATTATGGAAGTGTTTCGCATGAGTACACATGTATAACCTATATCGAATTACTTGCCTTCTCAGTGAGGTGGGAGGGGGGATGGAGATGGAGGAAGGGAGAGAATTTATAACTCAAAGTTTTAAAAATGAATGTCAAGATATAATGCTGAGTGAATGGAGCAGAGCCAGGAGAACATTATATACAACCAAAGACATATGGATTGTGTGAGGACTAACCCTGATAGACTTTGCTCTTCTCAACAACACAAGGTGCAAAGACAACTCCAAAGGACTCACAATGGAGAATGCTATCTACATCCAGAGAAACAACTACGAAGTATAAATGCAGATTGAGGCACACTTTATGCTCGCCTTTTCTTTCCCCTTTTTTCCTCTCTTTTGTTTTTTTTTTTTTAGTACTGTTTCTGATTTATTCCACTGGTCATAATTCTTCTTCACAACTTGACTACTGTGTAAATAAGTTCAATGCAAAGTTATACGTAGAAGATATATCGGATTCCATGCCGTCTTGGGGGAGGGGGGAGGGAAGAAAATCTGGAACTAAAAATTATGTGGAACTAAGTGTTATAAACTAAAAATAAAAAAAAAAAATTAAAAAAATGAATGTCAAAAATTGTTTTTACATGTAACTGGGGGAAAAATACTAAATAAATTTTTTAACAAGAAAAAAAATACCTTGTATAGTGTAAGGGCAAGCAAAGTGGGATTTTTTTGTTGCTACTTTTCTGTTTGTGTTGTTTTGTCTCCCAGCCTCAGTCTCACATGCTTCTGCGCAGTGTCAATCAGACCTGCATGTGGCCTCTAAGCCAATCAGAGACTTACATATGTAAGTTCCAGCCAATCAGATGCAGACTAGAACTGCCTATAAAGAGAGCCCAGAGTTTGAGAAAGCAGATATTGAGAGGGTCAGTGTTGAGAGAGCTGCCAGCATTGAGAAGAAGAGAATGAAGAGAAGAAACAAAAAAGAAGAAGACTGAGCTTTGAGTCTTGAGAAACCTCCAATAGCTGGGAGGAGACCTCTGAGGGCAGAGAGTAGACTTCTGAGAGTGGAGATGAGACCTCTGAGAGATGAGAGAAGACCTTTGATGACAGAGACTTGCTGAAGGACTTTTAGAGCTGTAAAAGCAAATAGAGCTTCAGAGCAGAAAACTGTCTGTGGGAAGGAGGCTTAACTGAAGCCCCTTTTGAGAGTTGTTAAAGTGAACTGAGCTGTTAACACAGAGCCTCTAGCCTTTGGCAGTGAATTGAGATGGTGGTGCTGGTAGTATGTGTTGTTGCCCTGTTAAGCTTTGGTTTCCCAGAGGCAGAAGTTGCTGAAGCCTGGAGCCTGCTGTCAGGCAGAAGCAGGAAGAGCTTGGAGGGGAGCAGTCCCAGTGAGCTGAGACCTGGAGCAGGAGCAGAGAACTGCCTACGTGTGAATCCAGGTGAGAGTTGGGAGCAGTCAGCCCACAGAGGAAGAGCCATGGGACTTGGAAGTCAACCTTGAGTCAAGATGAAAGAGGACTTTACTTGGATGCTTGGTATTGATTAAGGAGATTGTTTTTACTGTGACCTAGGGGTGGATGGTGGGGTATTTTCTGCTACCCCTTAAGGGTGTGTTGTGCTAGGGAAGACCTTAGCCTGGGACCCCCTGCTATGTAAACAAGTATTTTGGGGAATGCTACTGAATGCAAAAATATATGCTATGTGCCATGTGCCATGCTGAGTGATAGGAGATATATTTATGTATATATGTATATGTATGCACATATACATATATAATAGATGATATGTTTTGCTTAAGGATGTTGTTATGAATGTTATGCTTTATTGAACAATGCTTAGTTTATTGCTGAATAGAGAGTTCATTATACTATGCAATTAGGCCCTTGAAATTATTTGCAGCAGCAGTCCTCAGGTGTGCTGCCATGATTGGTGTTACAAATAGGTGTATGACTTATGTTGCTATTCTCTCCATTTATTATATTTTAAAGGAATAATTATAGAATTATTGGTGTTAAGCAATTCACATTTATTAGGAGCCTATTGTTTGCCAGGTACTGTGGTAAACACTGGGATATGAAAAAAAAGGCAAAAGACAGTTTCTGCCTTCAAGGAGGTCACAATCCAATGGAAAATAAACAAGCAAGCAATTACGTACAAGCAAGCTATATATAGGAAAAACAGGAAATAGTTAAGAAAGGGAAGGCAATAGACTTGAGAGGGGTTGGAGGGGCAACTAGGTGGCACAGTGAGTAGAGCACCAGCCCTGGTGTCAGGAGGACCTGAATTCAAATCCCTCTTCAGACACTTGACACATGTACTACCTTTGTGACCTTGGGCAGATCACTTAACCCCAATTGCCCTGCCAAAAACAAAAAAAAGAGAGGGGCTGGGAAAACTCTCCTGTAGAATATGGGATTTTAGTCAGGACTTAAAGCAAACCAGGGAGCCGGAAGGAAGAGATGAAGAGGGAGCACATTCATGGAATTGGGAATACACTGAGAAAATGCCTAGAGCTGAGAGATATAGTATCTTTTTTGTGGAACACCACGATGGCCAATGTTGCCATCTAGCAAAACAGAGAAAACAGATTTGGCAAACATTGACTTGGAATGAAAGTTATGATTATGTGGAAAAAGAATGATATTGAAAACCAAAATAAAAGTATTTGGGATCAAATGCCAAATAAACCTATTGTCAAAGAAAAAAATATTAATACTATGTATATATACTGTGTACTGCATACATATACACAGTATATGTATATATACTGTGTGTATATATATATATGTATATATATATATATATACACACACACACACACACACATAATACAATCAAAAGCTCTGCATTTTAGGCACCAGTTTGTCAGAAACCACTCATTAATTTACCATTAACCTAATAGACACCATTTCTAGCTTAGAGAGTTACCCAAATTGACATAGTTCCCCCATGCCCTGGGACATGTCTCCAAGATAATCATAGGCGAATTACTTCAGGAGATGGAGAAAGCAAGGGTCTAAACAAGACAAGAGATAGGTTTGATTTTCACCTTTGACGCATTTCTTAGACCTAGAACCTTAGCCCCTGTTCTTTCTTGAGAGGGAAAATTTGTAAAGGACTTTTAGGCTGGAGAAAATATTTCCTAATATCCTAATTGAATTAAAAAGGAGGCTTTGATAAGCTTCCACATTAGCAAAGCAAAAAAAATGAAGTTGTTTTTGTTTTGTTTTTTTCAACAAGTGGTAAGAGCTGTTGCATTTCTAATTGAGATTGGTAGGGTTTGTGGGAAAGGAAGTGATACATCCTATATTCAGAGACTGGTATTTGGGAACCATTCCAACTCAGGGCCTATGACTGTTTGCCCTCAGTCACCAGTTCTCAATTCAGGACCCACAAATTTCAGGCTACCCTCTACACCTCAGGGCAGTGGGAAGGTTTGAGGAATTTGGGGAAGAGGTAGATGGGAGAATGAGAAAGAAGTTTTACTCTCTTTTTTCCCCTGAAAGTTGAAGGACTTTATTTTCATTTTCCTTTTTAAATTTTTGATTTTTTCCTTCATTGGTATTTTTCTCACTGTTCTGAAAGTTTTCATAGAAGAACCTGCATTTAGATAGGACATTTAAAACCATCTTACTAGAACTCTCCATACCTTTTGATTAACAAGGAAAATTTCCTCCACATGGCTCCCCATTCTTCTTCTCCAATAGATGCTCCATGTGAATCATTCTGGATTTCAGAGTTAACTACTTCTAGCTTCAGCTTTCTCAATGTAAGAGATATATGTATGCTATCTATTATAACACATGGCTCAAGGCCTATTTGCATAAGACTTTCCTCATTAGGGGAGATTAAGAAAGAACTTACAGATATGTGAAAATACAACTTGGCCCACTGCTCTCCAAGGGAGCCAGCTATTTTACCTTTGAAAAGAGCATAGAAATGGTTGGGGGGGGGGGCACCTCCAGTGATGCTGAGCTTTATCTTGGCACTGGACACAAATGACTCCAGAAAAGACATTGAGTCAGGCAACTTTGGCCAGCCCTCCCTTACTTAAATTCAGTTCACTAGCAAGTCATGGCATCACCTTCTTGATGTCATGGTCCTCTTCCAGAACCAAGGACAAAGAACAATAACAGAAATGATTGGAAGGTGCTTCCTTCTTTTCTTACCTATCTCCAAGAAAAGTATTGGACTAGAATTATATCCACCCACCACACCTCAATATTTCCAGTGTATGTGTACAATACTTTAAGATTCCAAGTTAAAAAGATACCACACTTTATTATTCCCAAAAGGAGGAAAATAATGAGCTTCATTTAATAGTTAATTCATGACTATTCCATCAAATGCTGGTTACTCAAAAGAGAGCCATGATTGGGGAAGAGTGAATAAACACTTTTATCTAAGCATAAAAGTAAACAGAAGTTAGAGATGTTATGTAGATTAAAATGTACCAAAGAATACACAAGAGTAAATGAGAACTTCAACTGAGAGATATCAGCTTAATCTAGGCACTGAATTATCTCACCCCTGGAAGGGAAAGTCTACTCTCAGGTGTCACTTGGGGGTGCAAGTGTTGTGAATCAAAGGACACAAGGAGGTTCTGACTCATCCCCACGTCTACCTCTCTAAGACTTGGGTTCCTGTTCACCATCCAATGTCCGTACCTTCTCTCTCAATCCCCTCCCTCAAGGTCTTCTCTTAAAATGTCCCACAAATTGTGCCTACCTATACAGGTCTGCAGCATAGAGGACTCATGGTGGTACCTGGGCCAATCAAGATTCATGCTTCCCTCTGCACACACAGCCCAAAGTGGAACTGCCAGAGCTATACCTACTTGTACTTGGTTCATTATTCAAATACTCTTCTTTCTATCTTTTACACAGAACAGTAGACAGGCACACGGTTATCAGATTAAGAGATGTATGCATTTGTTCAGCAGATGGCACTCCTATTACATTCATGAAACCATTTCCCCCACCACTACCCACTACCACTATCACCCCTACTCAGCCCAGTCTTCCACCCTCCTTAGCTCTCTTCAGAGTCTCCCAGTCTCCATAGATAGAAATAGCATCTGGAAGAGGCCCCCAATTACTAAAAAGAGAAAAAAAAGAAAATTCTTCTTATCTTTGTTCTTGCAGCCTCATTACATTTGGACTCCCTTCTTCCTCATACCACCTTTCAAAGAATAGATGGGGAAGGAAAGGGTTCTGCAGGCTTTGGAAGTTTGCCTAAGCCAAGTACACTGAGGCAACTAGAGATAAAAGGCTGCCTGGCAAGCCTCCAGCTTCTCTGACCTTGCAAGTTCTTAGAAGCTGCCAGTCTCTTTGATTCTGGTCAAAACCACAATGGATGATCCCATTCACCTTATGGTCTCACTACATTTCTCAGAATTTTCCAAGGGCTTATTTTGTTTTTTTCTCAGAATTACCTTCATGCCTTCTTCTCATCCTCCTCTGGCTAAAATTCATGAAACATGAAATAGAGTAGACGAGCTAAACTTTCCCCCATTCTCTAGGAATCTAGCCCTTCTCCTACTTCTCCTGTAGTCATTACTTTCTGAGATTCACAGACAATGTGAATCTCCTTACACAAACAGCTCTGCTGAGTTCTCAGTTCTCACACATAGATGGCATGAGGGATACTTGGGCAGCAATAGCCTTCAGACCAGAGGAGTTCACTGAGATCATCGATAGTTATAGGTTTAATAGGAAGGGGATGGGCTGACACATAGGCAAATCTAGATAATTTCCTCTCTCTGTTATCAAAGGTAGATATGGGCTAATATAAGATGTTTGGCTAAACCAAATTGAACATTCAAGCATGTGATACAAGAGATAGTGATGAAAGCTTTGGTGGACTGTGCAATAAGAAGTTTGCCTAGTGTCTAAAGCAGAAGTGGCTTTGCACAAGCAAGCTCCATTGGTCGCAGAATTGCCCATCCTGATTTTATTTACAAACCATCATGTTTATCTATCTATCATCTAGTTATCTAATGTCTACCTAATCTACTGATCTATCAATCACTCAATCAATCTATTTGGCTGATTGCACAAGTGAAAGGTGGACTCATCACTCAAAGTGGAATTTCTGTGCAAAGATATATGGGAGAAAATGGTCAGTAGCCATACCTCCATAAGGTGTGGAGTAGATGGATTATTACCTGCATTCACATCATTGCAATCCCAGCATTTTTGAAGTATAAAAATATGTCTTCATGTGTGTAGCTATGCCCATGTGCATAAATATTTGAAGGTTCACATATATAAATACACAAAAATCTGAGGGGAAGTAACCTGTAGCAAAAGGGATGTGTCCCAGAAACATGTTGGTAGATACTGGTAGATTTGGTAGTTGTTGTTCAGTAGTCTCAATTCTTGTCCAATTCTTTGTGACCCTATTTGGAGTTCTCTTGGCAAAGAGGCTGGTGTGATTTACATTTCCTTCTCTAGCTCATTTTACAGATGAGGAAACTGAGGCAAACAGAGTCAAATGACTTGCCCAGAGTCATACAGCAAGTGTCTGGGCCAGATCTGAATTCAGGAAGATGAGCCTCCTGGCATTCTATCTACTGCACTACCTAGCTGTCCCAGATATTGGGCAAATAATCTTCACCTGGTTTGTGGCATAGATTTCAGTTATTGGATACTGGGAGGTATATGACATGTCTACCATAAACTAGGGTGGTGTGACATGTCTACAATAAACTTAGCTCCAGGATTAGGAAGAGGTGTCCAAAGAAAGAAGCTTTGGAATGTTAGATAGCAAGGAGAACCCTCTTCTTTATTCTAATGCACTTGGCAGCTGTGGCTGAGAATCACTTACATAGGAGATGAGAGACTTTTCAGCAATCCCTGCTCTCTCCAAGGAAATATAACTGGGGATTTTAATTGGTGTCCACTGGAGCTATATTTGGCAGAACATCTTCTGACATTTGCCAGAACAACCTCCAACAAGACCTACAGCTGAGCATTGGCTGGTACAGATCTTTTGTCCAAGGAGTTGCGTCCAGTAGAGAGACTACAGAACCAGCTGGGAATGTGCAATGATATCACAGAAAGACACCTTTGGCCCTGAAGTATTGGATGATTAGCCCTCCACACTGTGCTCTGGCCACACATGTTCCTTATCTGTGTGCCCCTCAATGAGTATTCCCTAAAAACACAGGTTCACTGTGCATGTGCCACTCCATATTGGTGCCCTATTTCTTAAGGTTTTGTTTTGCTTTCAGTTGCTTTTCTATGAAAAAATGTCAACCACCACACTGCTAATCTCTGTGTTTAATTACTAGAAAGCAGTGGAGAAAAAGAAATAGAAGTAAAGTGCCAAGGAGGGAAAACAAAATTTTTATATTACAACATATAACCATCAGGATAGCTTCTGTGTGTGGTAATTAGAGCTCTAGACAAACAAGGTATTTATTGATTCATGTTTTTAAACTTGGGGAGGAGAGGAAAAAATGTGGAATTAGATCTGATCCTAAATAAAATAAATTATCTATTTGATGAGGGCTGGGACGAATGAGAGATGGCATGTGAGATGCCACTCGAGCAATTGGATGGTATAGTAGAGTATTGGAGCTGGAGTACGGAAGGCCTGAGTGCCAACAAGGCCCAAGATACTTATTTGCTGTATGATCCTGGGAAAGTCACTTAATCTTGTTTGCCTCAGTTTCCTCATCTGTAATATGGGCTTGAGAAGGCAATAGCAAACCATTCCAGTGTTTTTGCCAAATAAAACCCAAATGGGCTTATGAAGAGTTGGACAGGACAGAAATGACTCAAAAAAAAAAAAAACAACAGTGAGATGCCTGAAAAGGTATGTTCTCTACAATCCATGCTTGTGCCTTTTCCCTTCCCATAGTCTTTTCCCTGATGGTTTGAAAAAAAAAAAAGATTCCCCAGGGGCAAGGGCAAAGGAATGACTAGAGAGAAAGCCAAAGCTGACAGTGAGGAGGTAGGGTAGGGAAGAAGAAGGACCTGGGAAAACAGTGGTGTTGCCCATTGTGAGGGTGGGGGCCAGATAGAAGGGTTAACAAGGCCTCTCTTCACCAGTACAGTAACAATTACTCTCAGCAACTTCTAGACACGTATATTGCACATACTATGATACCTCACCCCAGAAGAAAGCACCTCATAAGTCCTATATGGCTGGCTACAGGTGCAAGGTTGTCATACATTATAATAAGCACTCTTCTTTGTGATTGACAAAGCAGGAATTGCATCTATGAGCATAGAATAGATGCTTTACATGTGATTATTGAAAGAATAATATGTATGAACAGATCATAACTCACAAAGCAGTGAATAAAGTATGATGTGTAAATTGGGGGAGAATGGGAAGGACAGAGATTGGAAGGGTCAGGAAAGAGGAGGAGCAGCAGGATAAGTTAACTTTGTAGAAATAATTTCAATTTAGATTATTACCAGTGTGACATTTAAAAAGTCTAAGAGACAGTTTCTGGGTAAATAATCATTTTAGTAATAATGCCAGCATATTATCAATAAAAGGGGTCAGTGACACTCTTGAATGCCAAAAAACCCTTAAGGAACCCACTCAATGCTTATATGCCCATGGAAGAGTGGGTGTTCCTGACGGTAACACTTGATTCTGATGGGTTTAACAAGTAATGAAAAAGAATGAATATTATAATGAGAGGTGGATCTATTCTAATGAATGGTGGAGGATATGACTTTTAACATGTCATTTACTTCCAAATAATCCCCAGCATTGGGCAATTTAATCTAAGAATTTACTCCCATCTAAACCTGAGTAGAACACAATCAGTAATAATTCACCTGAAGAAGATGGTCTAGGAGGGGTAAATTTTTGCCAGGGGTCAGTAATGTCCTTCAAAGACTGGGCTTCAAACTAGAAAATAAGACAGAGAAAAAGCCTGGATTTTCTTCCCCTGTCATTGGTTATTAATAATCATTTCTCTCACCTGCTAAGTCAGAGTATAACATCAAAGAAAAGACCTGAATTATGATGCAAATTGGGCTATGGATTGATCCCTGAATTAAGGGAGTCTCTTATGGAAGATAGCAGAAGAGATTGAAAGGAACTAGGATCATGGATTCAAAGTCTTCTGTCCAGCTGAGAGTGAACATGAGATCTCCATATTTGGAGGAGTAGAAGAGAAGACTAGCTTATATAGTCGGGTAATTCAACAGGAAAGGTGTTTCTCTGAAGAGGTGTGTTCTCTACAATCCAGAGCACATGCATGGACTCTTCATAAAGAAGTTGTGCTTACACAGATGTTTTCTGAGCAGTTGAGAAGGCTGACCATTTTATCGATAAAAGGTAGCAAGGAAAATGAAGTCATGCTGTGGGTAAAGGACTGGAAGAAAAGGTAGAGGTCAGGAGACTAGAGAAAAATATAGCTAAAGGAAGGTTTAAGAGTAGGGACATAGGAAAAGAAGAAGGATAAAAGAGGGAAATTTAAGAATTAAAGGTCCTGAAGGAGAAGCACTTTTGACAGAGACAAAAATCTCACCCTGGTTGGCAAGTTCAGGATGGTTCACTACATATGAAGAAGAAACCCCCAACCCTCCTGTTCTCTCAGGATAAAGTATTTGAGGGCAGGTGAATTCTAAAACTTTTTCAAGTATCACGGGAAACTGATTCCACTTCAATCCAATAAGCATTTATTAAGAGACTGCTTGTAGCTGATGGTCTCAGAGTCACATTTGAGGGACACCAATCTCAGCTTCATCATACCCCAGGTACTCAGAGGACCTTGGTGGGTCATCCTCTCCCTTCCTGGAGTCAAAGCATACCCCAAAGAACTCGGGAGACTGACCTAGAACCAGAAAAGTGGGGCTGAATTTGTAGCTGCGTCTTAAGAAAAGCAAGGAGTCTTTGGTGGTGGCTGTGTTTGTCCTTAGTATTCAAAGAGGATCATGACATCAAGGAAATGATGACATGACTCGCAGTTGACTTTGATTTGAGGGAGGGAGGGCTCTGTAAGGTCACCAGGCTCACTTTCTTCTCCAGAGCCTTCTGGATCCAGTGACCAGATATTCATCAGGATGACTGGAGATTGACTCAGGATGCAATGGGAGACCCCGGCCCTTTTAGGCTAAGGCCTTTTTAAGTACTCAGAGTGAGGTTAGGCCCATTCAGTGAATAGGCCTCTTCAGGAAGTCAGTCAAGGGGTGGTCCCTTTAATTAGAAAAAAGAAAAAAAACAAGCCAGGAATGGAAGACCCTCATGGTTGGTATTCCAAAGAGAAACAGTTACTGTGGACATTCGCTCCAAGCCAGGAGGGCCCAAAATACAGCCACTGAGTGGAACTGGGGCAGGGACCTATTGTGGCCCAATCTATGAGCTTCAAAGGGAAGTAGGTTTAAGGTTTTGAGGAAGGAAGGAAGGAAGGAAAGAAGGAAGGAAGGAAAGAAGGAAGGAAGGAAGGAAGGAAGGAAGGAAGGAAGGAAGGAAGGAAGGAAGGAAGGAAGGAAGGAAGGAAGGAAGGAAGGAAAGAAGGAAGGAAGGAAAGAAGGAAGGAAGGAAGGAAGGAAGGAAGGAAGGAAGGAAGGAAGGAAGGAAGGAAGGAAGGAAGGAAGGAAGGGAGAGAGAAAAAGAAATCTAGCCAGTAAACTCCAAGTTAAGTGGGCAGCAACTGACCATCAAAGTTTACCTTCCCTTGGAGAGGAGAAGAAGAAGGAGAGGACAAGGACAAGATGAGTTACTCAATTAGTTGGGTCCCCTTTCAGGCAGCTTGGTTTACTCACAGGTTGTGTTTGTCCTTCATTTTCAAGGAGGATCATGACATTAGGAAAATGATGACATGGGTTGGTGGTGGTACAGGTGGATGAAAAGAAAGCCATCTTCAAGACATGGGTAAAGAGTCTTTTCTCAGTCCTGATGCACCATTGACAGGAAAGGAAGCAGGAATAGCCAGGACTGAGAGAGGGCTATGGAAAGGCTTCTCTTTACATTGAGGTTGCATAGGGGTCAAAGGGAATAGGAGCCTGGAGGAGGCAGCTTCAGAACCCCAGGGCCTGCTCATTTTGTTGCTTAGCCACATCATTGTGGGTACAATTGTCCCAGGTATATTTCAGAAAAATGTCAATACAGAGAATTCTCAGGACTAACAAAATCTTGTTGTCATATACTTGTATGTATGTATTCATATATGCATATACATACAAATCTATATCTGTGCACTTAAATGTATGTAAGCACATATGTGTATGTGCAAATATACGTATGTATGCATTTTAGTAGAGAGGCATATATGTATATAGACATGTGAGTGTTTACACACTTGTTTGTGTAGGTAATACCACCCCCTCATCTTCCAAAATAACTTCACTCATAGCTGGAAATCTCGCTAATCAAGTCAATAAATCTGTTGGGAACCACTCACCTGTGTGTGATTCCCTGAGGTCATCCACACATCAGTAAGCCCCAGAGTACCCCCTTCATTCATCAGGGTGACAGGGGTAATTTTAGGCCCAGATAATTCTTTAGCATCATTATACTCATCATCTACGGTATCATTGGGCAATCGTATCGTCAGACATCATTGAGATATTTGAGGGAGACATGATAATTTTGTTTTCAACCTAATTTTTCTGTAAGTGATGAGGATGTCCTTACACATGTGAAAACAAATATATAATTTTGCTTTTTTAAGATAGAAGTGTCCATGAGGTGTTCAAAGCTGAATTGACCTGAAGAAGAATACTTAGGGTTAAGGTTAGTGACTTGACCTTGCACTAAGAATCACCAAGGTGGAAAATAGGATAAGTGCTCCCTCATATAGGACAATGACTTCAGTCCCCTCATTGTAATTTTTCCCCTTCATTTCTTTTAGCTTCAAAATTCTCCCCTCTGAACTTCTATTACCTCACTGCTTATCACTGGACCCAGCTTCAAGAAGGATTTAATCACTTAGCTCAGAACTTTGAATTAACCCTGTCATAATTCACATCACGTTGTCCTGGTGATAGTGACCCCGAGACAGAATACACTAGAGAGAGTAACCTGATTCCCTGAATTATCATCCAGATTCAGAGGCCTCTATGGCCATTATTCTGACCCTGAAATCAAGCCCTAGCCCCTTTCAGGGGCCTACCCACCTATCAAACCAAACCTGGCTCCCTTCCTCCCTTTTTCTAATATTTCACTTGTCTAATTCTAAACCTCTATCTATCAAGCACATGTTTGGAGTGAAACAGAGAGTATTTGGCTGCCATTGAGGGTATTCTTAAAAGTTTGGCCTAGGGAAGTATGGGATGTCTAGGATGAGGAGGAGCTAAGGACAGCAGAGTAGTATTTTATCTGATGGCTTCCAGGGCAGAAAACTCGTTGGAAAATATCAGTCCTTGCCTCTAAAGCCCACCCTTTCCTGTTACCTGGGGAAAGTGCAGGTTGGCTTCTCCTTTCATTTTGCCCTGTAGAGTATAGAAGCTTGTTTCTCATATCACCCAGAAGAGACACTGAGGAGAAGAAAAAGATGACAGAATCAAATAGGAAAAGGAAACTCATTCTCCCCTCCATCTCCCAGGGTGGGTCTATCCACAGACTTCAGAATACATAACAATGTGTTCTGACACACAGGAGGCCAGCCTTAAACGGGGGCATTACCAGTCTCTGGCGAAAAGCATAAAAAGTCATTATTTGAGATGATTAATCAGAGTGTTCTGGGTGAGACCAAGAGACCTCCCAAACATGACAGAAACTTTTTTTACTTTTTTTTTTTTTTTAGCGGTTCCTATTTTTAAAATTTATTTAACATATTTAGTTTTCAGCATTGATTTTCACAAGAGTTTGAATTACAAATTTTCTCCCCATTTCTATGCTCCCCCCCACTCCAAGATGGCATATATTCTGGTTACCGCATTCCCCAGTCAGCCCTCCCTTCTGTCACCCCACTCCCCTCCCATCCCCTTTTCCCTTCCGTTCTTGTAGGGCAAGATAAATTTCTATGCCCCATTGCTTGTGTATCTTATTTTCTAGTTGCATGCAAAAACTTTTTTTTTGGTTTTTGAACATCTGTTTTTAAAACTTTGAGTTACAAATTCTCTCCCCGCTTCCCTTCCCACCCACCCTCCCTAAGAAGGCAAGCAATTCAACATAGGCCACATACATATCATTATGTAAAAACCTTCCATAACCCTCATGTTTTGAAAGATTAACTATATTTTGCTCCTTCCTAACCTTTCCCCCTTTACTGAAATTTTCTCCCTTGACCCTGTCTCTTTTCAAAAGTGTTTGTTTTTAATTAGCTCCTCCCCCTATCTGCCCTCCCTACTATCATCCCCCCTTTTTATCTTCTTCCTCCTTCTTTCCTGTGAGGTAACATCCCCAATTGAGTGTGTATATTATTCCCTCCTCAGGTCAAATCTGATGAGAGCAAGATTCACTCATTCCCCCTTACCTGCCCCCTCTTCCCTTCCTACAGAACTGCTTTTTCTTACCACTTTTATGTGAGATAATTTACCCCATTCTATCTCTCCCTTTCTCCTTCTCTCAATATATTCCTCTCTCATCCCTTAATTTTATTTTTTTTAGATATCATCCCTTTATATTCAACTTAGCATGTGCCCTCTGTCTATATATAAATATATGTATGTATATATATGTATATATACATACATACACACCCATATATATACATATATATATATATATATACACACACACATATATATATATATATGTATATATGCATACTCCCTTCAGCTACCCTAATACTGAGGTCTCGTGAATCATACACATCATCTTTCCATGTAGGAATGTAAACAAAACAGTTCAATTTTAGTAAGTCCCTTGTGATTTCTTTTTCTTATTTACCTTTTCATGCTTCTCTTCATTCTTGTGTTTGAAAGTCAAATTTTCTATTCAGCTCTGGTCTTTTCACTGAGAAAGCCTGAAAGCCCTCTATTTTATTGAAAATCCATATTTTGCCTTGGAGCATGATACTCAGCTTTGCTGGGTAGGTGATTCTTGGTTTTAATCCTAGCTCTGTTGACCTCCAGAATATCGTATTCCAAGCCCTTCGATCCCTTAATGTAGAAGCTGCCAGATCTTGGGTTATTCTGATTGGGTTTCCACAATACTCAAATTGTTTCTTTCTGGCTGCTTGCAGTATTTTCTCCTTGATCTGGGAGCTCTGGAATTTGGCGACAATCTTCCTAGGAGATTTCTTTTTGGGATCTATTTGAGGAGGCGATCGATGGATTCTTTCAATTTCTATTTTGCCCTGTGGCTCTAGAATATCAGGGCAGTTCTCCTTGATAATTTCTTGAAAGATGATATCTAGGCTCTTTTTTTGATCATGGCTTTCAGGTAGTCCAATAATTTTTAAATTATCTGTCCTGGACCTATTTTCCAGGTCAGTGGTTTTTCCAATGAGATATTTCACATTGTCTTCCACCTTTTCATTCCTTTGGTTCTGTTTTATAATATCTTGATTTCTCATAAAGTCACTAGCTTCTACTTATTCCAATCTAATTTTTCAGGTGGTCTTTTGGACCTCCTTTTCCATTTGACTAATTCTGCTTTTCAAGGCATTCTTCTCCTCATTGGCTTTTTGGAGCTCTTTTGCCATTTGAGTTAGTCTATTTCTTAAGGTGTTGTTTTCTTCAGTATTTTTTTCTGTATTTTTTTGGGTCTCCTTTAGCAAGTCATTGACTTGTTTTCCGTGGTTTTCTCGCATCCTTCTCATTTCTCTTCCCAATTTTTCCTCTACTTCTCTAACTTGCTTTTCCAAATCATTTTTGAGCTCTTCCATGGCCTGAGACCAGTTCATGTTTTTCTTGGAGGCTTTTGATGTAGGCTCTTTGACTTTGTTGACTTCTTCTGGTTGTATGTTTTGGTCCCCTTTGTCACCAAAGAAAGATTCTAAAGTCTGAGTCTGAATCTGAGTCCATTTTAGCTGCCTGGCCATGTTCCCTGCCAACTTACTTGACCCTTGAGTTTTTCGCTGGAGTGTGACTGCTTCAGGAGTAAAGAGTACTTTGTTCCAAGCTTGAGGGGATGCACTGTTCTTTGCAGAGCTATTTCTATACAGCCAGCTCTGCCACACCAGCACTCCTCTTTCCTCAAGAACCACCAACCTGGACCTGGCTCAAATCTTAAGCAGGTTCTGCACTCCTGCTCTGATCCACCACTCAATTCCTCCCATCAGGTGGGCCTGGGGCCAGAAGCAACAGCAGCTGTAGTTCTGTAGCTGCACCACCTCCACTGCCCCTGGGGCGGTGGCTGAACCGTGAACTCCTTCACTCTGTCCCTGCAGCTTTTTCCACTAACCTTCTCTGTTGTCTTTGGTATTTGTGGATTGAGAAGTCTGGTAACTGCCACAGGTCACTGATTCAGGGCACTAGGGCCTGTTCTGCCTGGCTCCTGGTCTGGTTGGTCCTTCCGCTGCCCATGCTGGGCTCCACTCCCCTCTGCTCCCAGCTACGTGAGTGACAGACCTCACCCAGATACCATCCAGGCTCTCCTGGGCTGGACCCCTGCTTCCCTCTGCTCTATTGTGGGTTCTGCAGTTCTAGAATAGGTTCAGAGCCATTTTTTAAAGGGTTTTGGAAGGACCTGGCACGGAAATCATGGAAGTCCCTGCTTTCCAACTGCCATCTTGGCTCTGCCCCCCCCATTACAGAAACTCTTATGTCATCTTCCTGGAAGTTTCCATATTGAGGAGGTGAAGAACTTGATTGATAAGACGTTAGTAACATAGAATAATCTCTGTTCTAAAAATTGTACCATACGTGATGTTTTCCTAAAAGAAGGGTGCTGTTCTTCATGCAGAGTAGGGGAAAATTGTGGAAAATGAAAGTTTGTTAGTGAGAGGGTTCCAGGGCTGACCGGGGGAGAGGTGGCTCTGCTCATAAGGATCAATACAATTCATGTTGATGGAAAAGTCCTAAGGGTATGGAAGGGGGCTTCATCCCCAGCTTCATGTTATTATGTTTTAGGGACATTCAAGCCTCCAATTCTATTTTTACCAGGAAAGATCCAGATTCTGAGGGAATGGATATAATGGTGTTAAGCAGTTCTATTGATTGGCTATCCTCTTAGAGAAATGAAATCATTGCATCTTTGGACCTGAAATTATGAGGGCCCGATCCTGAACTTCCAGGCAGTATACCCAGGCTGTCAAAAGAACATCAGAACCAAAAGAACACAGAGCTCTGAGCATTTTCCCGCTAGAGATGAAGCTCTGAGCTCAAAATTGGATTGTTGCACCTACCTGCCCATGTAGAGAATGGGAAATGGGAACTAAAATGTCATGGGGTGGGGGGAACCACAGCAGGCAGATATAGTCAGAGATTTCTAAATATGCCAAGGCCAAGATGCTGATACTGACCAAAGCACATAGTTAATGTCCAGAGTGTCCAAGGGAAGAGGCTAGGCAAAAGATACACATACTTGGGCTGCACAGAAGGTCCTCCTTGTCCCCTGTCAGGAAGTAATCAGTCTCTTGGTACATGGCTTCATAAACAGAATCCCTATATCTGGACAAAGCTGGGAAAAATGGCCATGGATCAGAAACTCTGGGCCTGAGACTATCACCTGACATATATTTATCTTAGGGACACTCTTCAGTCTATTTTCTGGTCACACTCAGGCTACTCATTAGCTCTAATATGGATACCTGTTTTGCTCAGCCCTATACTATATGACCCTTTATTGGAATCCCATATCTAACACAAGCTCTGTGTTCACAGCTGAGCCTCTCCTAGGCCAATGACAGTTGGAGCTATTTGGAGCTTGAAAACCAGAGCAATACATGTGGATCATATCCAGGCCTGAAGTACTTTATTTGACCTTGTCCAAAATCCCTATCCCCATCTTTGCCTCCCTTCACTCACACACCCCCTTTCCCATATTATTCAGTGTCCCACAGGATGCCCAGCTTGTCGCTGGATTCTCTCTCTGTGCATCTAAATCGCTAGGCTGATGAGGACCAAGTGAAGGAGGACCCCTAAAAAGAGGCAGAAAATCCCAAGCAGAGAGTTCAAAGACATTTTATATCTTCTGGAAAAGAAGAATCATAAGGCTCTTGATTATAGAAGAAGTTGTCAAACTCTCCCCAGGACACCTCACTGAAGTTACTATGGAGAGAGGATGGAAATATGAAGCTCACCCTCAACCTGAAGATCCTTCAATTGGGGAACCCCCCCCCCCACCAACTGCACTGTAGAGTGGACTGGGATAGGCCTGGATTCCCAAGAAAGGACACTGAAGGAACCATCCTTCCTTAAGGGGACTGAGTTCTAGATCTCCAAGCTGGTAATTGGTAGGAGGGTGACATATTTTTGAAGAACATTCTGTGGAGCCCCCAAACCAGACTGCAACTGCCAGCCCACAAGCTTCTCTGCGGCTTCTCAGGATTCCGGTACAGTAGATCTCCTCAGAGATGAAAGAATCCCAAAAGGTCAACCTTGGGCCTATGAAGGTTTCTGTTGTCAAATGAATCCTGAGTTGGTAGAAGGGGAGTAAGGGAATGGCACAGCATTATACCTTTTATGGTAGATGGCAAGATTGTCCCCTCAACGGGAAGAAAGAATGAGGAAAAAAATCTGAAGAACGTGTAGAGATCAGTTTGGGTATGGCCTCTGGATCCTGCCCTAAACCTCCTCTTATGTGAACATCCTCCCATAATGCTCCATCCAAACAGCTTAGGAAGCTCGTTGATATCCTGGATCCCCTTCATCCAGCTCAAGCTTAAAAGAAGTCTTGGAGACCATATAGACCACAGGTCATGGAACCTGTGCTGAAGTCAAACCACAAATCCAGATGTCAAAATGGGAAATTTGTGGAAGGGCCATATATTCTCTAAGACAGTTCTGTAGTTTCCCGCACCCCCTCATTCCAACCTGTAGCTCACAAGTTTCTCATCAGATTCTCTGACCTAACAGCTGACCTTCTTCCTGTCCAATAGATGCCTCAAACTCAATGTGCCTAAAATAACACTCATTATCTCCTGTTATTTCTCCTTCTCATGCTATTGTGCTATAAGAAATGAGGAGCGGACAGATGTCATTATATCCTGGAGAGACTTATATGAACTGATGCTGAGTGAGGAGTGCAGAACCAGGAGATCATTATACATGATTACAGATACACGGTATTGGTAAGGACTAACTTTGATAAGCTTGACTCCTCTCATCAATACAAGGTTCAAAGACAGCTCCAAAAGACTCATGATGGAAAAGCTATGCACATCCAGAGAAGGAATTATGGATTCTGAATGCAGATTGAGGCAAACTATTTGCTTTCTTTTTTTCTTCTTTTTTGATTTCATTTCTCATTTCTCATGATTCATTCCATTGGTTATAATTCTTCTTTACAACTGGACTATTATGCAAATAAGTTTAGTGTGATGGTCCATGTAGAACCTACATTGGATTACATGCCATCTTAGGGGGGAGGGAGGAGGAGAGGGAGGGAGAGAAAATTTGGAACCCCAAGACTTTTGGAACTGAATGTTGTAAGTGAAAAATAAGAAATAAATTTATTTTAAAAAAAGAAATCTATAATCACATTTTAAAAAGTTGGGCTCTGCTCACCTGGGGAGGACACTGTCCCATGCTTCAGAGTTTTTTTGTGCTGATATTTTCACAGCAAGCTTTGGGTTTTTTACACTTTTTGTGTTTCCAAGATGGTGTGATCCACAGAGAGTCATGGTCAATGTTCTCCTGGTCCACACTCTAGTTATTCCTTGGGAAGGCCTTTGCTCCTTTACAATCACAAGCACTAGTGTTGCTCTTTGAATTGGAACTACACCCCAGAAATGATTACTGGGCAATGGAGATGCCAAACAGTGCCCAGTCCTGTGCCCAGTGCCAGCACAGAGATCTTCTATAACCCCCTTCTGACAAATTGTCCAATCACTTTGCCTGCCCTGGTTGGTGAGAGATCTCAGAAGTGTCCCTGCTGCTGCTACTGTCACCAACAGCCTCCAAGACCCACAGCTGGTGGGGCTGTCATGCTGCACTCTGTGCCAGCCCTACCCTGGTCTGACAGACTTCTGCTTTCTGTCTGCTAAGTTGTCTTGAACTGAAAAAACATCTCATCCTGACCTTTTGTTGGCTATGCTGCTCCAGAATTTGATTTGACATGTTATTTTAAAGATGATTGAGGGGAATGTTGTCTCTTCACACTGCTACCTCCTTCCACTGATTTTGAAGCTCAGTTTGGAGGCCTTTAAGTTTTGAGTGCTTCCAAATTGGTACAATCTGGGGAGAGATCTGTTCCTTGCCCTCCTGATCTGTGCACTGCAAATCCCTGGCCTTTTGTGGATCAGTTAGCTTGGGTATGGTTGAGTTTTATTAAACTATTGCTGGACCCAGTTACTGTGAGCTCAAAGGTGGGTTCTAAAGGTTCAGAGAGAACTGATCTGCTGGCTTCCCCAGGTTTTGCTGTCCTGCCCTGGTTTATTTCACTTGGGGCTCAGGTGCAGGGTTAAAGGTTAGAACCAAGTCCCCACTCTGTCCTTGGGCTTAGAACCACCCAATTATGTTTAAGGAACTTGTTTCATGTCCCTTACACAGGTAGGTACCCTATTCCCTCACATATCACCACGTATCTCCTCTCTGAAACTGTGACCCAGAACTGGGTAAAGTGCAACAGAGCTTCCAGATGGCACTCATTCTTGATCCTAGTGCTAGTACAAAGGTCCCTTGGGGATCTTTCTTCCCAGGTGTTCAGTCTCCTTACTATCCCTGGGTGCTGGGCTCTTCTTCTTCTTCTTCTTCTTCTTCTTCTTCTTCTTCTTCTTCTTCTTCTTCTTCTTCTTCTTCTTCTCCTTCTCCTTCTCCTTCTCCTTCTCCTTCTCCTTCTCCTTCTCCTTCTCCTTCTCCTTCTCCTTCTCCTTCTCCTTCTCCTTCTCCTTCTCCTTCTCCTTCTCCTTCTCCTTCTTCTTCTTCTCCTCTTGTTGCTGCTGCAGCTACTGCTACCACTGCTGCCACCATTACAGCCTGCTACCACTTCTGCAATGCTGCTGTGTGACACTTCTGGTCAGTCCCAACCCAAGTGTCTACAACCCTTTCTGTCTGTCTTTCTAAGCTGCCTTGGACTGGAAAATGGCTCACTAAAATTATTTTTGGCTTTCCTGATTAGAATCAAGTCTGACATGTTGTTAAGATTTAAGTCTGGCCATTATGGAGGAGACTGTGAAGGTACTAAGTCAAAATTACTCTCTTTCACTCTACCATCTTAATGTTGACACCACCACCTTTGAGAATACCCCATATTCCTGTCTAGATACTTGCAAAAGATCTGAAGATCGGAGGAGAGTCTAAGTGAACAGAAAATTGCTACCAAGACATTTGATGAGATGCCTTCACAGGTAAGGGCATTGGGTTTGGACTCAGAGGAACTCTGTTCAGCTCCTTAGGGCAAATCAATGTTGCTCTGAGGGAGGGCCTTAATTTCCTCATCCGTTAAATGAGGGGGCTGCCTAGATGACCTTTTAGAATCAATCTAGTTCTAAACCTATAATGTGATGGACCATAAGGGACCAAGACTCCTGCTACTATTGAAGGCACCATGATCCTCTTAGTCACCTGGGATAGCAACCTTGGTATCATCATCAACTCCTCTCACACTCATTCCCCATATGTGATCTATTGCCACATCTTATCAAGTGGCCAAAACAAGGGAAAATAAGTGTGATAAATTCTCAATAAATACAGAGTTAATAAAATACTATGTGTGAATATGTATGAGAAAAAATGAGAATTTCAAGTAAATGGAGAGAAGTCTCCAAAAACACAAAAGATGCTTGAAGTTAATAGGCTGTCTATACACAAATGCCCAAAGTTTTGGTAACAAACAAGATGAACCAGAGATTGTAGTGTGAAGAGGTAAATTTGACCTTAGAGTCAGCACTAAGACATGATGGGATTAAGATGTGTACAATTTAGATTTGAAGGTCTTTCTGACCCGTTAACAGGCCATGTGACTTGCTTATGTCACAGGAAGCCTAAGTTACATGGTGAGAGGAGCTTCCTGACAGGAAAAGGAAGTTATGTCACAGGAAATGCTGAGAGGGAGAGAGAGAACAGTTATGGTTGCTAATGGCTTCTAATGGCCGCCCTCATGATTGTTAGAACTGAACAGGCTGACTCAGCTGTACGGTGAGTTTGTTTTGGGGAAGACCCCAGCAGGGGGGTCAGAGAGGTTTGGGGATGGCGAGGCTCCAGGTTGTAATATTGTGTGTGGAATGTTTTA
The DNA here is from genome assembly GCF_011100635.1 of Trichosurus vulpecula. Taxonomy (NCBI): domain Eukaryota; kingdom Metazoa; phylum Chordata; class Mammalia; order Diprotodontia; family Phalangeridae; genus Trichosurus; species Trichosurus vulpecula. The sequence continues at coordinate 268,681,072 of NC_050579.1, read as the reverse complement.
CTGCTGTGATAGACTGGATGAATGGCTTGTGGGATACGGTTCTCTGGTGTCTGAATAAATAATTTCCTTCTTCTACTTTCTATGTGGAGAAGTTCATATACTTTATGATACAGAACTACCTAGGCATTTTGACAGTTATCATCTACAGTGTTACTACTGCCTTACAACAATGAATGAAATATGATTCAGGATTGGTAGACTTATTGAAAAGTGGAAATAAAAATAATAATAATAACAATAATAATAAATGGCATTTACATAATAGCAATTGTATATAGTATGATAAGATTTTCAAAATCTTTTACAAATGTCATCTCATTTTATCCTCATAACAACCCTGGGAGATAGGTGCCATTAGTATTGACATTTTACAGATGGAGAACTAAGGCGGAAGGAAGTTAAGTGACTTGCCCAGGGTCACACGTCTGGTAAGTGATGGAGCCTAATTTTGAACTCAGGTTTCCTCGAGTTCAGTCCCAGAACACTATCTATTGTATTATCTTTCTGCCATGTAGGTGCACAAATGGGTATGGGGTGGCAGGGACTGGCATTGTATGTTAATAAGACCCAGAGAAAGGACTTATAATTCCAGCTATGTGATTCCCCTGTTCAAGAGGCTCCAGTGTGTCTAGAACAAAATGTAGTGCCTCTCTTTGTCTTTTAAAGCCCATCTAACCTCCCTTTCAAGGCTTGCACATTGTTTTCCTTCAGTTCTCCACTCCCACATGATTCTCAGATAATAGAATAATAATATTTATAGTAAGAATCACAATAAAATATTTCTCTACAGTACTTCAACTCTTGTAAATTGTTTTGCATTTTATATCCTTTGAGCCCTATATATCGTAGATGTGTGCTCACGTAATGTGTGTATATACATTGACATATTATATATTATACTGTAGTATAGTATACACAAATATGTTGGTGTTGTTCGGTTAAGTCTGACTCTTCATGGCATCCTTTGGGATTTATGGCAAAGGTGCTGGAGTGGTTTGCATATTCTTCTCCTGCTCATTTTACAGATGAGAAACTGAGGCAAACAAGGTAAAGTGACTTGCCCAGGGTCACACAGCCAGTACGCGTCTGAGGTCAGATTTGAACTCAGGAAGGTGAGTCTTCCTGACTTCAGACACAGAACTCTATCCACCTAGCTGCCCCATATTGATACACATCTATATATAGATACAGATATAAATACGCATATGCATATTTGTATATATGTATGGCAGGCACCATCTCTCTCTCTTAGCCCTTTTTGTTCTGTCCTTTCATCTGTTGGTGTTGTTCAGTCGTGTCTGACTCTTTGTGACCCCATGGACCACATCACTCCAGGTTCTTCTGTCCTCCACTATCTCCCAAAGTCTGTCCAAGCTCATGTTCATTGCTTCCATGACACTTTCTGTCCATCTCATCTTTTGCCATTCCCTTTTCCTTTTGACTTCAATCTTTCCCTACATTGGGCTCTTTCCCAATGACTTCCTTCTGTCCTTTCCTATCCATAGATTACTCTCTGTGTCTGAGAAAACAGGAACAGAATAAAACTCAAAAAGCCCTCCACTACTAGGAATAACAAAACAAAATAAAGCAAATCCCTCTTTCCTGCTTCTACACCATTCTGCCTCCCACCCTCACTCCACATAGGTCACAATTAGCCTTGTCTCCCAGATCATTGCCAAGGTTTTAAGCACGATAGAGAATTCTGGAGCAATCAGCTGATCTACCCGCAGATATCCAAGTCATCTCATAACTGACAAGCAGCTGTGACAAAGTAAGCAGGATGGTAAGACCTTTATTATCTGCTGTGATTAAAACCACACAGTAACAGCTCTGTGAGCCTGTCAGGTGTATAAGCTTTGAAGAATCACAGAGTTTTGTAATTGGAAGAAACTTCAAAGATCTCTCTTTCCACTACCATATTAGTAGACGTGTAGGATCTGAAACAGCTTCTTCTCACTCATGTGGCTCTCAAATTAAATACCCAAGGATTAAGATATTGAGAAAAGTAGATAATAAGCCTTCATGGATGTTTCTAAAGTTTTTCCCAATTAACCAAGGGCTGTGACCAGTTCAAAACACAAAAGCATTTAATGAATAAAGAATAGTAGTAAAAGTAGCAATGAACATTTCCTCCATAAACCTGGGGCACAGTCTCCCACAAATGTGCAAGCCGCAGGTGGGAAGTTTGGCCATGCACAGGTATCACACGTGAGGGAATACTTGTAGCCAGAGTGGATGTTTACAAGGACCTCTATCTAAAGAGCATCCATAACCAGGGCACAGGCATGGAAAAGCAGCTCATGACCCTGTCACTGCAGGGCTTCCTGGGTCTTCTGATGACAGCATTGCTCTGCCTTTTCTCCCCTCTGGAGGCTGATCTATGGCAGGACTGTACCACCTTCAGCCACTTCAGGGGATGTGCTAATGATTCTCCACTCTATTCATGGTAAGGTTATTTAGTTTTTCATGTAGGAGCATTCACACTATCACTGAGTGAGGCAGAAATCCTGTCCTTTCACAAACCTACAAGAGTACTTTTTATGTGCTTGAAGAAAGAATGGTAAGTATGAATGGACCAAATCCCAGAGTTGACAGCCTCAGGAGATATTAAAAAGGAAATGGGACATTGTGTGGAAGGTAGATGAAGGAAAGACTATTTTGAATCAATAATATTGATAGTAATACTGAATGATGTGTAATGAATAAATTATATATGGATATAAAATGAATACAAGGGAAGGAGGCCATTAGCAGTTTCAGAGGATCAGGAAAAGCATTCAAGGTCAATCAGTTAACAAATATTAATTAAGTGCATACTGTGTTCCAAACACTGTGCTAGGTGCCAAATATGCCAATACAAAGAAGGAAACAATTCCTCCTCATATCAGGAGCTGAGACCCAGCTCCTTTGCTCAGAAAGGGTCTAATCATGTATGAGTGAAATGACAAAGAAGGGATTTTTTTGGATTCTATTGGTTAAAAAGGAGTTTATTAAACCCTGGAATTTATGGAGTAGGAGGAATGATATAGTCAGAAGTAATCTTAGAGGAGGGAGCCTTAGAGGAAGGGAAATTATATGAAAGAAAGTCAGTTAAGTAGGCGGAGGACAGGTTTCAGAGGGCTTCAAATGCCTGGCAATGAAACTGTTTTCCATGTTCAGATCTCAGTCAGATTATTTTGGGCACAGGGTGGATTAGAGAGGAGAGACTTAATTGATGTGTAATTCATAATAAATCATTTTTTAAATGTAAAAATCATTTTTGTTTTAAATTGTTAAGGTGGTCCAGTTAAAGGTAATGTTGGTATCTAAGCTATAACCATCTGACTGAGTTAGGTAGAAGTAGGTTATAGAAAGTGGGAAGGCTGTTGACTCAGGGATTTGGGACATTTGAAAAGACAACAACATATTCATTGAAGTTCTCAAGCATGAGAGAAAGGTTAGAGGAGAAAAAGACTGAGCCAAGTACTAAGATGGGAAAGGGGTAAATAGCCTGCAAGCTAGAGAATTATAACAAGCCTCTTGACTTTTGTTGTTGGAGGAAAATGAAGGGGAGGAATGGAAAAAACATTGATTATCTACCAACAATATTCTGGGGACTAGGCTAAATGCTTTACAGATATTATATCAGTTGATCCTCTGTGAGTTAGGTGCTATTAAGAACCTCATTTTATGAGGGCAACGAGTGAATAAAGCACTGACCCTGGAGTCAGGAGGACCCGAATTCAAATGTGGCCTCCGACACTTGAAATTTACTAGCTGTGTGATGCAGGGCAAGTCACTTACTCCCAGCTGCCTCACCAAAAAGAAAGAACCCCATTTTACAGATGAGGGAACTGAGGCAAATCAAATAAATGACTTGGCAGGAATCCCACAGCTAGTAATCCTCTGAGGCTAGATTTGAACTCAGATTCAGGTCTTCCTAACTCTAACCCGAGTGTTTTATCTACTATAACACCTAGCTGCCTCTTATTATTAATATTCATCATTACCTTAATAATCTCATTATATAAATGAGGAAACAAAGTCAGAGAGGTTAAGTGACTTGACCACAGTCACACAGCTAATGCATGATAGAGTCATGATTTAAATCCAGTCACAAAGACTCAGGATTATGCGACATTAAGGTTAACTGTCTAAGCCTGGATAGAGAATGTATTGAAAACAGTAACACATAAGTAGCTGACAATAATAAATCCAAAACCCACAAAATTTCAGCACCCACCACCCCCAGTAACAGAGACAGATTTGTCTCAGATCAGCAAGTAGAGGAATCTTTAACGTTTACTCAAGTTCTTGATGTATCCTCAGATGTACAAGATGAAAACACGATCTCCTGGCAGGTGGAAACCCACAAGACTTTGGCTCCAACCTTGATCAGCCAGGGCAGTGTCAGCAGGAGGGTGTTTATTGGGCAACTGGTTTGGTGGTGCTCGTGATTCAACCCACACTTACCAAATATGTGTGTGACTTGCAGGTGTGTAACTGCTGAATGTTAGCACAGACAGTTCAAAGGTTATGGAAGGGTGAGATTTTCTGCTCTATTTGCTTAGCGGCTGAGTCCTAGATCAGAAAAGGAAGGATGATTCAGCAGCTGCTCTAAGGCACCAGTTCTGTGGCTGGCACCTCTCTGTGCTGATTTGGGAAATCGGTTAATGAAAGTATCATCATTCTCTCTCTCTAGACTGCAGGCAGTATGGTGAGAATCTTCCCATTCATAGAAATCTGATTTCTTTTCCAATAAGATTTTTCATATTTTCCTCTCCTTTTTCATTCTTTTGGCTTTGTTTTATTGTTTCTTAATTTCTCATGGAGTCATTAAGTCTCCACTTACCCATTTCTAATTTTTTAAGGAATTATTTTCATGAGTGAAGTTTCGCACCTCTTTTGTCATTTGCCAATTCTGCTTTTAAGCTGTTCCTTTCTTCAGTATTTTTTGTTTCTTTTACCAAGCTGTAAATTGTCTTTTCATAATTTTCTGGTAATATTCTTTTTCTAATTATTCTAATTGCTTTTCCCAATCTTTCCTCTACCATCCTTATCTAATTTTTAAAATAAAGTGCTTTCTCTTTTTTCATCTCTTTCTTTATATCTTTTGGGAATTCATGTTGAACTTCTATCTAATCAGCATTTTTCTTTCGTGCTGTGCTTGTAGATCTCTTCACATCAGTGTCTTCTTCGGAGGTTGTGTTATTTTCCCTGTCATCGCAGTAGCTTTTTGTGATCTGATTCTTTGTTTGTTGCTTGCTTATTTTTCTAGCTAATTTCTCACTTAGGGAACTGTCCCAAGCTTCAGGATTTTTTGTGCTGAGGTTTTCACAGCAAGCTTTGGGGGTTTTAAAAGATTTTTGTGCTTCCAAGAGGTGTGATCTGTGGAGACACATGGTCAACGTTTTCCTGGTCCACACTCTACTTCCTCCTCAGGAAAGGCCTTTGCTCCTTTGCCACCACCATCACTTGCGTTCCTCTCTGCATTGGAACTACATCCAATAAATGATTAATGAGCAATGAAGTTGCCAAGTACTGCCTAGTCCTGTGCCCAGTGACAGCACAGAGGTCTTCTATAATCTCCTTCTGACAATTAGTCCAATGACTTTGCCATCCCTGGTTGGCAAGAGATCTCAGAAGTGTTTCTGCTGCTGCTACTGTCACCAACAGCCTCCAAGCCCACAACTGTTGGTGCTGTCATGCTGCACTCTGGGCCAGCCCCCACCCCAGTCTCACAGACTTCTCCTTCCAGTGTCCTAAGTTCTCTTGAACTGGAAAAAGTCTCACCCTGACCTTTTGTTGGCTATGCTGCCCCAGAATTTGATTTGACATGTTATTTTAAGGTTTATTAGTGAGGAATGTTGGGAGAATTTGACTTGAATCCTCTTTCTGCACTGCTGTGTCTTTCTGCTGATTTTGCAGCTCAGTTTGGAGGCATATAAGTTTTGAGTGGTTCCAAAGTGCTATGATCTGGGGAGAGGTTTGTTCATTACTCTTCTGTAACAGCAACCACACTGGCACACACAGGATGGCTGGTAGCACTGGTTCTTAGATCTGCTTTACCAGGAAAGATGGCTTTTTAAAGGGGTTAACAATCTCACCTTAATTACATTTACTAGTTCAGGGGAAGAGTCAGCAGTCTGAACAACAGAGAAAATTCAAGCAGAGAAATTCAGATGAAGACCAACAGACAGGGCTCTGCCTGAATCAAAGCAATATTGCTAGACACTTTACATATGCCACTGGATCAAGAGAGCCTTTACATCTGAGCTGTCAGGGAGCTCTGAACATACAGCTACTCAGAGTCTCAACCAGGGAATCACAAGATCCTTCTCATAAGCAAACCTCCAAAGCAAAACTTCACTTCAGAATACATATATACTTTTGGCTAATAGGCTCAGGGCCAGAAGGCATCATGACTCTCTTGTGCCTAATAAGCATACTACCAAAAGGTGTGAAAGCCTTCCTACAAGCAAACCTCCCTTAAGAAAGTTCTTCCCCCAATGGGCTCTGTGTTTCAGAATGTATCACAGCTGTGAGCTGGGTATAAATGGTTTGGGAAGATCCTCATGTCCCATTCACATTGTACTTCCTGATCTGTGCACTTCAAGTTCCTGACGTTATGGGGATCAGTTAGCTTGAATGTGGTTGCAATTTAGTAAATTGTTGCTGGACCCAGTTACTTCTAGCTCACTGGGGGGTTCAATAGTTAAGAGAGAACTGAAGTGCTGGCTCCCCCCGGTTCTGATCTCCTGCCCTGGTTTGTTTCACTTCAGGCTCAGGTGTAGGAGTAAAGGTTAGAACTAAGTCCCCACTCTGTTCTTAGGCTCAGAACCACCAAGCTATGTTTATGGAACTTGTTCCATGTCCCTTACTCAGGTAGGGCACTTATTCCTTCACATACTGTCACTTCTCTCCTCCCTGAAATTGTGACCCAGAACTAAGTAATGGGCAACAGAGTTTCCAGATGGCACTCATTCTTGCTTCTAGTGCTAGAACAAAGGTCCCTCGGGATCTTTCTTCCCAGGTGTTCAATCTCTTTACTATCCCTGGGTCCTGGGCTGTTCCCTGCTGCTGCTGTCATTACAGCCTGCTGCCACTTCCACAATGCTGCTGTGTGATACTTCTGGTCAGCCCCAACCCCAGGGTCCACAGAGCCTTCGGTCTATCTTCCTAAGCTGCCTTGGATTGGAAAAATGGCTCACCATAAATTGTTCTTGACATTCCTGAATGGAATTAAGTATGGCATGTTATTAAGAATTCAGTCTGGTCATTGTGGAGGAGATTGTGAAGGAACTAAGTCAAAATTACTCCCTCTCACTCTACCGTCTTGATTTAACCACCAGCACCAGAACACCTTCCACAATATACTGTATTACTGACCGGTTATTTGCAAAAGATCTGAAGATGGGAGGAGAGTCCCAGTGAACAGAAAATTGTTGCCAAGACCCTTGAGGAGACAGCTTCAAAAGAAGGGCACAGGGTTTAGACTCAGAGGAACTCCCTTCAGCTACATAGAGCAAGTCAGTGTACCTCTGAGAGAGGGCCTTAATTTCCTCATCTGTGAAATGAGGGGCTGCCTAGATGACCTTTTAGAATCAATCTAGTTCTAAACCTACAATGTGATGGACCATAAAGGACCAAGACTCCTGGCTATTACTGAAGGCACCATGGATCATCTTAGTCACCTGGGCTAGCAACCTTGTATCGTCATGAGCTCCTCTCATACTCATTCCACGTATGTGATCTGTTGCCGCATCTTGTCCAGTGGCCAAAATAAAGACAAGTAAGTGTGATAGTTTTTTACTACGTGAAAGTATGTACGAGAAAAAATGGGAATTTCAAGTAAACAGAGAAAGAGCTTCAAAAACACAAAAAATGCTCCAAATTAACAGACTGTGTATGTACAAATGCCCAAAGTTTTGGGAACAAGCAAGATGACCCAGAGGTCCTATTGCAAGGAGGTAAATTTGACCTCAGAGTTAGCACTAAGGCGTGATAGGATTAAGATGTATCCAATGAATGGTTCAGGATATGAAGACATTATTGAAAAGTGGAAATAATAATAATAATAAATTAATAATAACAATTGCATATATGTAATAGCAATTGTATAAAGTACCATAAGATTTTCAAAATCCTTACAAATATCATCTCATTTTATCCTCATCACAACCCTGGGAAATAGGTGCCATTATTATAGACATTTTGCAGATGGAGAGCTAAGCCAGAAAGAAGTTACATGACTTGCCCAGGGTCATACAGCTAGTACGTGATGGAGCCTAATTTTTAACTCAGGTTTCCTCGATTTCCGTCCCAGTACACTATCTATTGAAGTATCTTTCTGCCGTCTAAGGGGACACATGGGTGTGGAATAGTAGCAATTGGCACTGGTGGCATTATTTGTGTTTTTGCACATGTTTATCCATTTACTTGGAAGTCTCATTTTTTCTCACGCATATTAAGAAGAACCAGAGGAAGGAATTACAATGCCAACTATGTCTCTCCCTGTTTGAGAGGCTCCAGGACATGTAGAACCAAAGGCAGTCTCCTCTCTTTGGCTTTTAAAGCCCTTCACAGTCTGATCCAGCCTCCCTTTCAAGGCTTGCAAGTTATTTCCCTTCAGCTCCCCACTCCCACATGATTCTCAGATAACAGAATAATAATGTAATAATAATAATAATATGACTTCTATTTTGTAAATTGCTTTATATATTATATCTTTAATCCCTATATATGGTAGATATGTGCATATGTAATATATATATAAAAAACACCCTATAACATATCATATTTTATATTAATATATTGGTGGTGTGATTGTTTGGTCATGTTTGACTCCTCATGATCCCATTTGGCAAAGATATTAAAGTGGTTTTCCATATTCTTCTCCTGATCATTTTACAAATGAAGAACTGAGGCAAAAAAAAGGTGAAGTAACTTGGCTGGGGTCACACGGCTAGTAAGTGTCTGAGGCCAGATTTGAACTCAGGAAGGTGAGTCTTTCTGACTTCAGACATGCCATTCTACCCCCTTCACCACGTAGCTGCCCCATATTAATATGCATCTACATATACAGAGATACAGATATACACACATGTATGTATATATGTATAGCAGGTATCATCTCTCAGCCCTTTTTGTTCTGTCCTTTCCTTTGTTGTTGTTGTTCAGTCGTGTCTGATTTTTTGTGGCCCCATGGACCACAGCACTCCAGGTTCTTCTGTGCTCCACTGTCTCCCAAAGTCTGTCCAAGCTCATGTTAATTGCTTCCATGACACTTTCTGTCCATCTTATTCTTTGCCGTCCCCTTTTCCTTTTGCCTTCAATCTTTCCCAATATCAGGGTCTTTTCCGATGAGATCTTTCTGTCCTTTCCTATCCATGGATTATTCTCTTTGAGAAAATAGTATGAGAATAAAACTCAAACAGCTCTCCATTATCATCAATAACAAAATAAAATAAAGGAAATCACTCTTTCCTGCTTCTATGCCCTGCCCCCTCCCACTTTCACTCCACATAGGTCACAATGAGACTTGTTTCCTACATCATTGCCAAGGTTTCAAGCAAGGTAGAGAATTCCTGAGCATTCACCTGATCTATCCACAGATATCCAAATCATCCCTTCACTGACAATCAGCTGTGACAAAGTAAGCAGGATGTTAAGGCCTATATAATTTGCTGTGATTAAAACCACACTATAGGAGCTCTGTGAACCTGTCAAGTGTACAAGCTTTGAAGAATCACAGAATTTTGTAATTGGAAGAAACTTCAAAGATCTCTCTTTCCACTACCATATTAGTAGACATGTAGTACTTGGAGCACGTCCTTCTCAATAATGTGGCCCTCACAGTAACTATCCAAGGATTACGGTATTCGAAATAATAGATTATAAGCCCTCATGAATATGTTCGCTGTTTTTTCCCAGTCGACCAAAAGAAGTGACCAGTGCAAAACCCCAAAGCAGTTAATGAATAATCAATAGTAGTAACAGTAGCCATGAACATTTCCTCCATAAACCTGGGGCATAGTCTCCCACAAATGCACAAATCATGTGTGGGAAGTGTGGCAATGCACAGATATCACACCTGAAGGAACACATGTAGCCAGAGGGGATTTTTACAAGGACCTCCATGTAAAGAGCATCCGTAACCAGGGCACAGGCATGGAAAAGCAGCTCATGACTCTGTCCCTGCAGGGCTTCCTGGGTCTCCCGATGATGTCATTGCTATGCCTTTTCTCCAGGCTGGAGATCGCTCTATGGAGGGACTCTACACCTTCAGCCACTTCAGGGGATGCTCTAATGACTCTCCACTCTATTCATGGTAATGTTATCTAGCTTTCTCTCTTATGAGCACTCAGACTATCACTGCATGAGGCAGGAATCCTCTCCTTTCACTAACCTACAAGAGGGCCTTTATATATGCCTGATGAAGGAATGATGAGTATGAAGGGACCAAATCTCAGCTGCCAACCTTAGGAGATATTCAAGAGGAAATGGGACATCGGGCAGAAAGCGGGAGAAGGAAAGGCTATTTGAGTTGTTAATGTCATAGAAATATTAAAAAATTAACTAATATTTGCTGATTCATTTACATAGATTCGTGCTGTTTGTCAGTCTGTGAATCAATAATATTGATAGTAATATTGAATGATATGTCATTCTCTAGTTATATGTGTATATAAAATGAATACAAGGGAAGGAGGGCATTAGCAGTTTCAGAGGATCAGGAAAAGCATTCAAGATCAATCAGTTAAAAATATTAATTAAGTACATACTGTGTGCCATACACTGTGCTAGGTGCTAAGTATACCAATAGAAAAAATGAAGCAATTCCTATTCATGTCAGGAGCAATTTTATTTCATCCCAGACCCAGCTCCTTTATTCATAAAGGGTCTAATCATGTATGAGCCTGAAATGTCAAAGAAGGGACTTTATTGGATTCTGGAGATAAAAAAGGAGTTTATTAAACCCTGGAATTTATTGAGTAAATAGTGGGAATGATGGGGATGTGTTCAGAAGAAATCCTAGAGGAGGGAGCCTTAGAGGAAGAGAAATGGTATGAAAGAAGGCCAGTTAAGTAGGTGGAGGACAGACTTCAGAGGGTTTCAAACACCTGGCAATGAAACTGTTTTACATGTTCAGACCTTAGTAGGATTATTTGAGGAGTGGATTATAGGGTGGATTAGAGAGGAGAGACTTGAATTGTTGTTTAATATTAAGTCCATAATAAATCACTTTTTAAATGTAAAAATCATTTTTCTTTTAAATTATGAAGGTGCTCCAGTTAAGGGTAATGTTGATATCCAAGCTATAACCATCAGACTGAGTTAGAAAGAAGGCGGTTATGGAAAGTGGGGAGGCTGATGACTCAGGGATTTGGGACAGGTGGAGAGACAGCAACATATACATTGAAGTCCTCAAGCATAAGAGAAGGTTAGCTGAGCCAAGTACTAAAATGGGAAGGAGGGTAATAAGCCTGAAAGCTTGAGAATCATACCAAGCCTCTTGGCTCTTGTTGTTGGAGGAAGGTGAAGGGGAAGAAGGGAACAAACACTTATTATCTACCTACAATGTACAAGGTACTGTGCTAAGGGCTTTACGAATATTATCTCAGGTGATCCTCACAACGACTCTGTAAGGCAGGTACTATTAGGAACCTCATTTTACTGGAGCAGCTGGGTGCTTCACTGATCCTGGAGTTAGGATGATGTGAGTTCAAATCTGGCCTCAGACACTTGACACGTACTAGTTGTGTGACCCTGGGAAAATCACTTAACCCCAGCTCCTTCACCAAAAAAAGAGAACCCCATTTTACCTTTGAGGAAACAGAGGAAAATAAATGACTTGCCGGGGTCCCACAGCTAGTAAGCATGTAAAGCTAGATCTGAACTCACGTTCAGGTCCTCCTAACTGTAGACACAGTGTTCTATCCACAATGCCACCTGGATGCTTTTCATCATTACATTATGAATCTCATTATATAAATGAGGAAACAGATTCCGAGAAGTTAAGTGACTTGAACACAGTCACACAGCGAGTGCATGATAGAGTCATGATTTTAACCCAGGCACAAAGACTCAGGATTATCTAGCACCAAGGTTAACTGTCTAAGCCTGGTCAGAGAATGTATTGAGAACAGTAACACACAAGTAGCTGACAATAATAAATCCAAAGAACACAAAATTTCAGCACACACGACCCCTAGTACCAGAGACAGATTTGTCTCTCAGATCAGCAAGTAGAGGAGTCTTTAATGGTTACTCAAGCTCTTGATGCATCCTCAGATGTAGAAGATGCAAACACAGTCTCCCGGCAGGTGGAAACCCACAAGGCTTTTGCTCCAACACCGATCATCCAGAACAGTGTCAGCAGGAGGATGTTTATATGGCGATCATTGGCTTGGTGGTGTTTGTGATTAAACCCACACTTCCCATTTATGTGTCTGACTTGCAGGTGTGTGACTGCTAAAGTTAAGCACAGACACTCAAAGGCTGTGGAAGTGTGAGAATTTCTGCTCTATTTGCTCAGTATCTGGGTCCCAGATCAGAAAAGGAAGGATTTACCAGCTACCCCAATGCACCAGTTCTAGCGTTGTCACCTCTCTGTGCTAATTTGGGAAATCAGTATCTTCATTCCCTCTCTCTAGACTGCAGGCAGTGTGGTGTGAATCTTCCTGTTTATAGGGATCTAATTTCTTTTCGCTAAAATCTCCCAAATATTCTGACACCTTTTACCTCTGCTGTCCTAATTCAGTAGGTTACTTAATATTTGGCTAACGTGGACTCTGGGGCAAGCTAGTCCTTAACATTTTTTCCAACATAGAACAGGGAAGAACAGTGGCCTTGGGGTCCATGCCCTCTTAAGGATGCCTAGTAAAAAAATTGCTTACATTCATTTAGTGCTTTATGCTTATAAAGTGCTTCAAATACATTATTTCACTAGTCCTTAATTTATTTCTTTTCATTTAACCTCATTAATCTATTTTACCAATAACAAAACCAAAGGGGACAGTACCTGTCTCTTTCTGTCTCTCTGTCTCTCTCTGTCTCTCTGTCTCTCTCTCTCTCCCTCACACACACACACACACACACACACACACACAGTGGTTAAGTTCATCTTCTGACTTGTCACTGCCTAATTATCTAAATTTACTCCAGCCATTTTGAAGTTGCTCATAAGACATGGTTACCAGATCACTGTCACTATTCAATGGAGAATCGATTGATGAGTCTGGATCAGTTTTCGTGTGTGCAGAATTGTTCTTGGTTCTGTGGAATTCAGAATGTGGATGAGACAAAGGCCCAGTCCTCAAAAGCCTTGTTGGAGAGACATGATCATCCCACAGGAAAAATAGTAAACAATAAGATCCTGTGTAATTTTCTGCTGAGCTACAATAGGACATTGAAGAGGAAATCAGTGAGGGCTGGGGACAATCAAGTGTAGAAGTACATAGTGATCAACCCTCCCAGAGTCAGGCCTAGCAGATCACCCACTCAGAGTTCTAAGTTTCCTCAGGGATTTTGAGGTATCTCTTATCTGATGCCACAGACTCAAGCCAGCACCGGCTGTGTCCTCCCTGTTTAGCTCCCCCATCAAACTGATGTATTATTTATTTTAATGAAGACTATTTATCTTTTGAACTATTAGCATATCAAGAATATGTTAAAAAGAAAAATTGCCATTAGCAAGTATCAGAAAAAGAGTCACACCTGATTTCTTCTCCAGCCTTAATAAATAGTAGTTCTAGTGAGCCATTGGCCACTAATGAGGACAGCCATTAACAAAATATCATAAAAACATAAAGTATACTTATGTTTTCCTTACTATTGAACCAGCCCTATCCAGGGAATGCAAGAGATAGAGATGAAGAGAGAGAATTAGAGGCATATGGAGAACCAGTGAAAATGCACAGTCAGAAGATAGAATGTCTTCCAGAAAGAATGGAAGAGATTAATATCACTGGATTAAAAAGTATGTGGAGGAAAGTAAAGTATTAGAAGGACAGGAATGTAGGAGGGGCCTGGGATGTGAAGAATTTTGAATCACAGGGAGTTTGATATTTGAATCTAGAAGCAGTAGGGAGCCACTGAAGTTATTGTTTGGGGGTGGGGAGGTAACATGATCAGACTTGTGCTTTAGGAAGATAAATGTAAGAACTGAGTGGAGGATTGACTGGAATAGAGACTTGAGATGGTGACCAACCAGAAGTCTCTTACAGTTGTCCAGACATAAGGTAACATGGGCCTGCAACACAGTGGTGGAACGCAGTGTCAGAAAGAAGAAGGGAGTATAGATGAAAGTTGTTACAAAAGTAGAATCCAAAGGCCCTGGAAGCTGATTGCATATGATGGGGCAAAAGAGAGAGAAGAATTGAGGATGACACTAGGGGACTGTGGGGGATAGTGATAGCCTCCACAGTAATAGGCAAATTACAAAGATGGGAAGGTTTAGGGAGAAATAAGAAGTTCATTTTTGGACATATTAAATTCAAGATGTCCAATAGGGAATTGTAGATGTGAGATTGGAGGTCAGGACAGAGGGTAGGCTTGAATAGAAAGATCTGAGAATCATTTATATAGAGATGATAATTTAACCCAGCGGAGCTGAGGAGATCATCAAATGAGATAGTATAGACAGAGAAGAGAAGAAAGTCTGGACATACCCTTAGGAGAGCATCAATGATTAGTGGGGGTGACCTGAGGAGACTGAGGAAGAGATGTCACACCGGTAAGAGGAGAACCAGGAAACAGCAGTGTCATGAAATCCTAGAGAGAAGAGAATATCAAGGAGAAGGTGGGAATTGACAGTGTCAATGGCTACAGAGAAATTGTAAAGTATGAGAACTGAGAAATGCTAATTAGATTTGGCAATGAAGAGATAGTCATTGCTTTGGAGAGAGCTCTATCAGTTGAATGATGAAGTTGGAAGTCAGATTGCAAAGTAAAGATGAAAGTGAGATGAAAGATAGTGGGGTCACCTATAGTAGGTAGCCTTCACAAGGATTTCAGCCAGCATAGTTCTGGGCTGGAGGTAATTCCATCCACTGGATCAGCTTCCCTGCAAACCTTCTTTGGAAGGTATCATTTGGAATGTCAGAAACTAGATGGACAATGGACCTTAGGAAAGGGTTTTATCAGCTGTGCTTTGAATATTACTCAAATATATCAAAATCCAGGCTATCATTACTCTTGCAACAAGAAACCTTATTACAATAACTTCCAAATTGGTCTCTGTGCCTCCAGTCTTTCCCCCTCAATCCATCTTCTAGACCACTGACATGCTGACCTTCACGCCACCCTGCTCAAAAATCTCAATTGGCTCCCACTTTTTACCTCTGAAACCCTTTCTGTTTGAGATTTGAAGACCTTTCTGGTTCCAATCTATTCAATCTAGTTCCAAATTATCGTTCTAGAATTATTTCAGATTATTCTTCCTCGTTTAGTCTGTGATGTAGTCCCACTAGATTATTTGCTGTTTGCCATACGTGATATTCTATCTCCAATCTCCTTCCCATTGCAGTTTGTCCCCCATACTACAAATGGTCTCCTTATCTACTAATGCCTCCTGGAATTCCCATATCTCTTCACATCTTACCTCAAATTATGTCATCTAAACCTCCTGATTTCCTGATCATCACAATTCTTAGGACTCTTCTCCCTCTAAAAACAGTTACTGGGGGAATTCCCTGTATGCATTTTGCCTTTACTTATAAGTGTGCATATTTCCCTTCCAACCCTAGTATCTCTGTATTTTCAGCATTTCCCTGGCACATAGCAGATACTTAAAAGATGTTTTAATCAAAAAGATTCTTCCTAGGAATCCAACCTTGTCTTGCCTCCTTAATACATCTAATGCCTGCTTTGTACATCCCAAAGCCAAAAAGTGTATGTATCCTTCCTCTCAGTGAGAAGGAGATGAAGCAGTAGGGATCCCAGACAGAGGGTGTGAGAGGGCCATGAAATATTTAACAATTCAGAGCAGGAAAATTCCTTAGAGAAAATTCCTCCAAGCCCCTATTTTTGACAGGAGAGAATAATGAGATTGAAAGTGGAAAGTAACTTTCTAAAATTCATTTCACTAGTGGCAGAACCAGTCTTCTGACTACAACCAGGCTAGTTTCCACTGTAGCTAAGAGGTTATCTTATGGAAGGAATAGGGACATGTAAGTTGCTCAGTTTCTTCCCTTGGGAAGGTTAGCACACATGAAACCAGTGAATTCATCCTTACGGAACACCTACTGTGAACAGGGCATGACATTGCTGGGAATATAGAAAAGTCTGTGAAATTCTAAACACTCACAAGAAGCTTAAAATCAGTCAATTTGGTAGTACAAAATTAAGGTCTAATTGGAGAAGTTTAGGGACTCATGAGCCTCTGGCCAAATCCCAGCTCCATTCCTCTCTGTCCATTTCAGTGATTCTAGGGAGACATCAAATGACATTACTCACTCTGAAATTGCTCTATAAAATGGGGATGGGTCTGACCAGTCCCTTACATGCTGGGAGGACGAATTCTACAGAGAGGAGTTCAAAACTACCTTTGGAGCAAAATATTTGTAAAATATTTTGGTTAAAGGAGGGGTCCAAGCCCTCCTGAATGCTGAAACTGAGGGGTACAGGTCTTCAAAGTGAAACCCATGTTTGGGGCCCAGACATAGGCAGCAAGTACAGAGTTATTTAGATCGTTTAATAGCTGATTTCAGTATTTTTCCTCTACTAGTCATAGAGGCCATAGAAAACCTTCAGGTCATTTCACAAACTAACAATGATCTCTCCCACCTAGTCAGCCCAGGCCAAGCCAGCACAGAATCAACAAAGACTCTTTTGGCTAATGGGTTGAGTGACCTGGTTAGGGCAATTCTCTTCTTGCTTCACATGTGAACCCTTCTTTCCATATATATACTCATACACTGAATTTCACACATGGCAGTGATATGAAATTTCCTTCAGTCATTTAGAAGGATTTCAAGGCGCTGAGATGATACCCCAGAGCTGGCCAAAGGGAGCAGGTCAATGAGGCCTAAACGATGCAGTCATGGGTCTTCTATTAGTTTCTTGACAATCTGCCATATTAAAAGTCCATTCCCGACACAGTAGGGGACCTTAAAATCTACTTCTGGGATTATATGATTATCTAATGAATAATCTCCCTCCAAACCTAATTGATAACCCCTACCCCAAATTGTAATTTCCTTGCATTCCCCAAAACAGATGGTACATATGGTAATATGACTTTCTGGCTGATCATTTTTCCCCAAGCCCAGCAACCCAGTTCAGCCCAGTCCAACTCTTAATAGTGCAGACCCCATGGAAGAAGGAAGTAAAATCTTACCAGAGTTGGTCATTAGGAAACTGAAGAAAAGGAGAACTAGATTCTGGGAAGTAGGAAGTCTCTCTAAGGCCATACTGACATTCCCAGTCCTAGAGCTGTCTTGAAAGCACCAACTCCGCTTGAGAGACTACAGAGCACTGAATGAGGGATGTACAGCATTAGGAGAGGAATATAAAGATTCAGCTCCTGACCACGCCACCTGTGCTGGGAGCCAATAGAAACTTCCTTTACCATTTCAGACAGTATCAGAGACTTGATCTGCCACAGCCTGAAATTCAAAAACCAATTAAATTCTTACCCCTACATATCTCCTTATATGAGAGAAGAGGTCTTTGTGATGAAAATTCTGTCGCTGAGAATTGGAAGGAGACGTGCATCTTGTAAGGGGGTGAAAAAGCTACATCTGTATAACTCTAACTACTTTGTGGGGTCCATCTCGCTTTTACAATCAGCACAATTAGAATCCAGTCACAATCAGTGATGTGGTCAGTCACCCACTGCACTACATGGGTCAGATCAAGGGATGTCTTGGATATAATCGGTTTTATTTGATCATATTAAGCAGACCACTTCTCATTAGATACAACCCAAGGCATCATTTGAAAAAGGAAATAAAGTTAACTTCAATACACAATTGGGACCAAGAAAATGACATAATTTTGGGTTTGGAGAAAATAAATAACCTCAGCTAGGACTAGGAGTGAAGAATGTAGACTTTTGAGGGATGCAGACAAGAGCACCCTAGGGAAATAGTACATTGGAATCAAGGACTGTATAAAGGTATCTCAGTGAAACTATGATTCAATGGCACAAATTTGTATTAAAGGCCAAATGTGTGCAAATCCTATGCTTGACATCAATGGTCTCTGGACTGAGTCTTTTTGAGCCCTGTGTGACTTGATACCTTACACAAATTCTAATATCTTTTGCTGTTTTTGCTTTCAAAAAGTTTGACTTCAGAATAGAATTAAGAAAAAGAACTTTCTATGAGGTTTTGGGCAACATTACCCAGGGGATAGCCACCTTAGGTCCTTGGGTGATGGTGTGAAGGCAGAAACAAATACATAATAAGGCTGGGGAGTGCAAACATAGAGAGTTAATGTTTTATCTAATAAAGTGACTTACTGGTAAGTATGTTTGCATGTATGTGTATGTGTGTGTGTCTGTGTGTCTAAAAAGGTGATTAGCTATTGCACATCCTATTCTGCCTTCTTGGTTTGTTATGGGCACTAGCACAGATTATTCTTTAGGCCTGGAACTTCCTCCCTCATATTTCTGTTTCTTGAATTCCTGCTCTTCCTTCCAGACCCACCTCAGGTGCCTCTTCCATTAAACTTTCCCTCATTTCAAAAATTATATATCACCTTGTCTAGACTCCTCTTTTGTACCAACTGTTGTGACTCTACTGACCATCCCAGTGACTTCTTTCACCAAAATACCTCTCCTTGGTCACCACTCCTATATATGTGTTCTCTTTTCTTAGTAGAAATGAAACTCTTTTATTTTTTGCACTTATATGTCCTGTGACTAGTAAATGTCTGGTACATGTAAAGTGATTAATCGATGACAATTCATTCAATTCATTCATTCTCCAGAATAATTTAGCACAGAGAGCAGTGGCAAACCTGGGTTTCAGTGTATACTAGATGTGTGACTGTGGGAAATATTACTGAATCTCAGTTTAGTTATTTATATGCCATCCCTGTCCCAAGGCTTGGGACTCCTTTCTTAGTGGTAGAGATGAAGGCCCTGTCCTACATGAGACATAGTACAGAATTGAGGGAAACAAGAAAGCTACAGCCTTCTTCAGTTTCTTTGGGACTCTTCAAGCTTCAACTCACTTTGGGCACTTTGGTTTCCAGCTTGAAGGGACAAGATGGAAGAGGTCAATCACACTTCTGATCACTGAAATAAAAGACTCTGGAAAGACATGAGAAGAGCTGTATGTCTCCACAATATCACTGTCCTCAGCTTGCTACAGGAGAGCCTTCAGGGATTTCCCTATGGGTGAGATCTAGAACTCATAGTTGAGTTAATTTCCTGGTTGAGCTGAGTTAATATCTGTCTCGTTTGGAAAGCTCTTTCACACTATAAGCACTCTATATTCTCCTATGTTTGCATTCTCTGATTTCTGTTTTGCTACTGATTTGGATAAATGTATTTCCTTGCTGTCTGTTATATGTATTGACCTTGGAACTCTATTTGGGGTGAAAGGGATCAAGCCTTGGATAGGAAACTTGGCATCTTCCTCCCCCTTCCCCAACAATAGTGAGATAATGATCAGAAGTTAGATGGAATTTGTTCACATCAACATGACAAATAGTATTTTGTCTTTGATATTTTTATTTAAAGTTCTGAGTTCCAAATTCTACCCCCCCCCCACGCAGCAAGCAATCAGATAGAGGTTATACATGGGCAATGATGTAAAATATTTCAATATTAGTCATTTTGTACAAAAATATTTGAATACGAGAAAATACAAATAAGAGAAAGAAAGTGAAAAATAGCATGCTTCAGTCTGTATTCAATGAATAGCAATTCTTTTTCTGGAGGCAGGTAGTATGCTTCATCATTAGTATTTCGGGATAGTCTCGGATCATTGTTTTGCTGAGAATAGTTCAGTCATTCACGTTCTTCATCGAAGAATATTGCTGTCACTGCATACAATATTCTCCTGCTTCTGTTCACTTCACTATATATCAGTTTCTATCAGTCTATCAGGTTTTTCTGAAATGATCTTGCTAGTCATTTCTTTTAGCATAATAATATTCCATTACAATCATATACCACAGCTTGCTTAGTAATTCCCCAATTGATGAGCATCCCTTCAATTTCCAAATCTTTGCCACCACAAAAACAGCTGCTATAAATATTATTGTATAAACAGGGCATTTTCCCTTTTCTGGATGTCTGTGAGTTATAATCCTAGCAGTGGTATTGCTGGATCAAAGGGTGAACACTTTTATAATCCTTTGGACATAATTCCAAAATGCTCTCCAGATTGGGTCAATCAGTAGTTTCCCAGTTTTCCCACATCCCCTCCAACATTTTCCTTTTCTGCTGTTTTAGCCACCCTGATAGGTGTGAGGAGGAACCTCAGAGATTTTTTCATTTGCATTTCTCTGATCAATAGTGATTTAGATCATTTTTTTTTCATATGACTATAGATAGCTTTGATTTCTTTGTCTGAAAACTGCCTGTCCGTATATTTTGACAATTTATAAATTGGGGAATGAGTTGTATTTTTATAAATTTGACTCAGTTCTCTATATATTGGAGAAATAAGGACTTAATTAGAGATATTAGTTGCAAAAATAAATTTTTGCAGTTTTCTGCTTTCAGTTTAATTTTTGGTTGCATTGGTTTTGTTTGTGCAAAAACTTTTAAATTTTATATAATCAAAATTATTTATTTTGTATTTTGTGATGTCCTCCATATCTTCTTTGGTCCCAGATTCTTCCCTTATCCATATATCTGACAGATAAACTATTCCACGTTCTCTTAGTTTACTTATGGTATCACCCTTTATTTGATGATTATATATGCATTTTGACCTTATCTTGGTATATAGGAAGAGATGTTGGTTTATACCTAGTTTCAGCCATACTTTTTTCCAGTTTTCCCAGCAGTTTTTGTCAAATACAGATTTTTTCTTCCAAAAGTTTGGATCTTTGGGTTTATCATATACTAGATTATAATGATAATTCAATATAATGAAATTTGTATCTAATCTATTCTACTAATCCATTACTCTATTTCTTAGCCAGTTCCAGATTGTTTTCATAATTGCCATTTTATACTACAGTTGGAGATCTAGACCATTTTTTCATGGATTCCCTTGACATCCTTGAACATTTTTTCTTCCATGTAGCCAGAGCAGATGTTTATAAGAACTTCTCTCTAAAGCGTATCCATAATGAGGGAACATGCATGGAAAAGCAACTCATGACGCTGTCACTGTGGGGCTTCCTGGGTCTTCTGATGATGTCATTGTTATGCCCTTTCTCCAGGCCCGGGGTTGCTCTACAGTGGGATGGTACCACCTTCACCCACTTCAGGGGATGTTCTAATGACTCTCCACTTTATTCAGGGTAAGAGTATCTAACTTTTTTATTTAGGAGCATTCACACTATCATTGAATGAGGCAGAAATTCTGTCCTTTAGTGAACTTATAAGAGGTGTTACACATACATATATATATATATATGTATATATACATACATATATACATACACATATTATATGTATGTATATATACATACACTTGATGAAGGGATAGTAAGTATGAATGAACCAAATCCCAGAGTTGCTAACCTTAGGAGGTATTTAAGAGGAAATAGGACATTGGGTGGAAGGTGAAAGAAGGAAAAGTTATGTGAAGTCTCAATGTCATAGAAATCTTAAAAACTTAGGACACAGACTTAGAATCAACATTGAATCTATGTAATTGAATAAGTAATATTAATAGTAATATTGGAGGATATGGAATGCTCTAATAATCTGTATATGTGTATAAAATGAATACAAGGGAAGGGGGCATTAGCAGTTTCAGAGGATCAGGGAAAGCATTCAAGATCAATCAGTTAACAAATATTAATTAAGTACATACTGTGTGCCAGACGCTGTGCTGGGTGCTAAGTATGCCAATACAAAGAAGGAAACAATTCCTACTCATAACAGGAGCAATCATATTTCCTCCCTGACCCAGCTCCTTTGCTCAGAAAGGGTCAAATCATGTATGAGCCTTAAATGACAAAGAAGGGACTTTATTAGATTCTGGAGGTTAAAAAAAAGAAGTTTATTAAACCCTGGAATTTATTGAGAAGGAGTAATGATGTGGTCAGAAGTAATCCTAGAGGAGGAAGCCTTAGAGGAAGGGAAATTATGTGAAAGAAAGTCAGTTAAGTACATGGAGGACAGATTTCAGAGGGCTTCAAATGCTTGGCAATTAAGCTGTTTTACATGTTCAGACCTTAGTTAGATTGTTTTGCACAGAGGGTGGATTAGGGAGGAGAGGCTTGAATTGATGTTTAATATTAAGTTCATAATAAATCATTTTAAATGTAAAAATCATTTTTCTTTTAAACTATGAAGGTTGTCCAGTTGAAGATAATGTTGATATCCAAGCCATAATCATCTGACTGAGAAAGAAGTAGGTTATAGAAAGTGGGTAGGCTGATGACTCAGGGATTTGTGACATCTGAAGAGACAACAACATATACATTGAAGTTCTCAAGCATGAGAGAAGGGTTAGAGGAGAAAAAGGCTGAGCCAATGTGTTGGTAAGCAAAATGGGCTCTTAGCACTTAGTTCAACCAAGTGCCCTTGAAGAGTATGGCTTTTGTTTCCTTTGAGTAATTCAGTGTATTTCATTGAGTCTTACTAGGTGCTAAGCCCAGGCCCAAGCCCCTATTAGGTGCTAAGCCTATGTGGGTGTGAAGCTCCCAGGGTACTAAGTGGAGGTGCTAACTCAAAAGCCAATCATAGGAACCTAAGTTCTGGTCGTTCAGATGACGTTTGATGATGTCTGAAATAGTATAAGAAGAGAAGACAGAGCCATTTGCCCAGGGCTCTCACTCTTGGTGGTGCGTGATGATGCGGAGTCTCCAGGCAGCTGTAGCTAGGAGCCCTCCAGCTTGTAAACCCGCATGCTGGAACTTTGTTAAACTCTGGTGACTATGTATTGGGATTTGAATCAGACGAAGTCTGTCTGTCAATGTTTGTAATGTGTTTGTATTTGCTCCCAAGTTCAGGGTGCTGGCTTTTTCCCCTGAACTAAGTGAATGGTATCTGTACACTGAATTAAAGCAAACTTGTCAGCCCCTTAACATCGCTTTCCTTACTAAAGCAGATTAAAAGAACCTGGGCTTTGGCAGCGGGCTTTGGCAGCATTCTTGTTGTTGGGCTTGTGTTGGTCTTTCACCCCCACAACAGTTGCTAGCCGGATTGTTGAAAAAGCCAAGTACTAAAATGGGAAAGGGGTTAAATATCCAGCAAGCTAGAGAATTATACTAAGCCTCTTGACTTTGGTTGTTGGAGGAAGATGAAGGGGAAGAAGGGAAAAAAATTATTATGTACTGAAAATATGCTTGGCACTACACTAAGTCCTTTAAAATATTATCTAGGTGATCCTCTGTGAGTTAGGTGCTATTAAGAACCTCATTTTAAGAGGACGACAAGTGAATAAAGCACTGACCCTGGAGTCAGGAGGACCCGAGTTCAAATCTGGCCTCAGAAACTTCAGACTTACCAGCTGTGTGACCCTGGGCAAGTCACTTAACCCCAACTGTCTCACCAAAAAGAAAGAACTCCATTTTACAAGTGAGGGAACTGAGGCAAACCGATTAAATGACTTGCCCGGGGTCCCACAGCTAGTAAGCCTCTGAGGCTAGATTTGAATTCAGGTCCTCCTAACTCTACCCCGGTGTTCTATCTACTGTGACATCTAGCTGCCTCTCATTATTATTATTCATCATTACATTAATAATCTCATTATATAAATGAGGCAACGGATTCAGAGAGGTCAGGTGACTTGACCAGGGTCACACAGCTAATGAATGATAGAGTCAAGATTTAAACCCAGGCACAAAGACTCAGGATTATCTAACATTAAGGTTACCTGTCTAAGCCTGGATAGAGAATGCATTGAGAACAGTACCACACAAGTAGTTGACAATATACATCTAAAAAACACAAAATTTGAGCACCTACCAACCCCAGTAACAGAGACAGATTTGTCTCAGATCAGCAAGTAGAGGAATCTTTAACGTTTACTCAAGTTCTTGATGTATCCTCAGATGTACAAGATGCAAACACGATCTCCTGACAGGTGGAAACCCACAAGACTCTGGCTCCAATCCTGATCAGCCAGGGCAGTGTCAGCAAGAGGGTGTTTATGGGGCAATTGGTTTGGTGGGATTTGTGACTCAACCCACACTTACCAAATATGTGTGTGATTTGAAGGTGTGTAACTGCTGAAGATTAGCACAGACAGTTCAAAGGCTGTGGAAGGTGAGATTTTCTGTTCTGTTGGCATAGCTGCTGGGTCCCAGATCAGAAAAGGAAGGAGCATTCAGCAGCTACTCCAATGCACCAGTTCTGGGGTTGTCACCTCTCTGTGCTGATTTGGGAAATGACTAAAGGAAAGTATCTTCATTCCCTCTCTCTAGATTTCAGACAGAATGGTGTGAATCTTTGCATTGAAAGAAATCTGATTTCTTTTCACTAAAATCTCCTATATATTTTGACACCTCTTACCTCTCCTGTCCTAATTCAATAGGTTACTTAGCATTTGGCTAATGTGAACTGTGGGGCAACCTAGTCTTTAACATTTTTGCCAACATAGAACAGGAAAGAACAGTAGCCCTGGGGTCCACCCACACTCAAGGATGCGTAGTAACAAAAATTGCTCACATTTATTTAGTGCTTTATGGTTTTAAACTCTTTCAAATATATTATTTCATTAGTTGTTGATTTAATTATATCTTTTAATTTAATTTATTAATCTATTTTATCAGTGATAAAACCAAACAGAGAAAGTAACTTGCTTTCCCTGTCTCTGTCTATATCTCTCTCCCCTCTTTTTGTCTCTATCTCTCTGACTCTATTTGTTCTATGAAGTTTGGATGTGGTCAAAGGGACACACTTGAGGACCTAAAGGGCAACATGTAGCCTTGAGGCCACAGGTTCCCCAGCCCTGAAATATCCCTTTCTAAAGGTTAACCAAGGGGGCAACTAGGTGGTGCAGGGAGTAGATCACAGGCCCTGGAGTCAGGAGGACCTGAGTTCAAATACAGCCTCTGACACTTGTCATGCTTACTACCTGGGTGACCTTGGACAAATCACTTAACCCCAATTGCCCTGCCTTCCCCCCTCCAAGAAAATAGATAAAAGCTAATCAAGTCTAGCTACCTAATTGAAAACTACTATTAATCATTGAGGAAGTGGGATCACACTGAGAAGGACTGTTCAGATATGATATTAGACAATCAGGTAGCATTTATTAAGTGCTTGCTATGATGGCCCCCTCCCCACAGCCCCTAAGAGGCCACCTAAAACCCTGAGAGGACAAGTAAGTACCTGCCTTCTGAGGCCTTAGAGTATGAGTAGGAGCTGAGAGAATGAGATCTAGAGCATGTGGTAGAAAAGAAGTGTCTAATTTTGTTCACTATAACTTATACAAACCCAGAGTACAGAGGGAGGTAAACAACATTCCTCAATCAGACAAAACTTTCCAATTCCATGAGTTATTTTTCCTTAGTTCCAAAGAGGACCAATAACATCCTGGAACAATGTGTTGACTTGTGTGTGAATTGTATTTAAGTGACAAAGACCAAAGTCATCCACTGCACCCTGGGCCATCTGTCCTGACTTTTGTCTTGCCACTGGACTTGGATGACTCAGGAAAAAATCGTGACACTGATGACTTGGTGCAACTCTGCCTCACTTCAATCCAATGCATTTTTCCCTTCCCATAGTCTTCTCCCTGATGGGTTTGAAAGAAAAGCTTCCCCCAGGGGCAGGGGCAAAGGAATGACTAGAGAGAAAGCCAAGGCTGGCAGTGAGGAGCTGGAGTAGGGAAGAAGAACCTGGGAAAAGAGTGGTATTGTCCATTTTGAGGGTGGGGGAGGGCTCTCCTCACCAGCACAATAACAACTCTTCTGAACCACTACTAGACATACATAATGCACACTCTATGAGACCTCACCCCAGAAGAAAGCACCTCATAAGTCCTATATGGCTGGCTATAGGTGTGAGGTTCTAATGACTGGCCACACATTATAATGAGCATTCTTCAGTATCATTGACAGAGAAGGAATTGCATCTCTGAAGGCATAGAATAAGTACTTTAGATGTGCTTATTGAAAGAATAATATGTATGAATGGACCATATCTCACAAAGCAATGAATAAAGTACAATGTAGTAATTGGCAGAGAGGTGGTAGGACAGAGAAGGGGCAGGGAAAAGGAGAAGCTGTGGGATGACTTAACTTCATAGAAATATTTTCAGTTTCAGTTATAACTAGTGTTACATTAAAAAATTTGAGAGATAATTACTGGGCAATTAATCATTTTATTAAAAAATACTAGCATATTATCAATAAAAGGGGTCAGTGACACTATCAAATGCCAAAGATCCCTTATGCAACCTGCTCAATGCTTATTTGGACTTGGAAGAGTGGGTGTTCCCGAGGTGCCTCTGATGGGTTAACAAGTTATGAAAGAGCATGACTGTTAATAATAAGAGGTGGAATTACTCTAATGAGGGAATGGAGGATAAGACTTTGATCATGTCATATATTTCCAAATCACTCCCAGCCTCGGGCAGTTTAATCAAAGAATTTGTCCCCATCCAAACCTGAGTAGAACACAATGAGCAGGAATTCACCTAGATAAGATGGTCTAGGTGGGATAAATTTTTGCAGAGCTCAGCAATGTCCTTCAAAGACTGGGCTTCAAACAAGGAACTAGGACAGGGAAAAAGCCTGGATCTCCCCCATAGCTGGTTATTAATAAACACTTCTCTCCCAGCTAGGTCAAGTGTATAATGTCAAAGCAAAAACCTGAGTTATCATATAAATTGGTCCATGGACTGATCCCTGAATCTAGGGAAGCTCTTATGGAAGGTAGCAGAAGAGATTGAAAAGAGCTAGGATCCTGGATACAAAGTCTTCTGTCCAGCTGAGAGTGAACATGAGATCTCCAAGTCTGGAGGAATAGGGGAGAAGACTGGCTTATATAGTCTGGTAATTCAACAGAGAAGATGCTTCTCTGAAGAGGTGTGTTCTCTGTAATTCAGAAAACATGCCTCGATTCTTCATAAAGTGTCTTTGCTTGTACATTTTCTGAATAGTTGAGAAGGCCGACATTTTGTCGATGAAGGTTAGCAAGACACATGAAGTCATACTGTGAGTAAATGACTGGAAGAAAAGGTAGAGATCAGGAGATTAGAGAAAAAGATATAGGTGAAGGACAGTTTAGGAGTGAGGACATAGGAAAAGAAGAAGGATAAAAGAGGGAAATTTCAGAATTAAAGGTCCTGAAGGAGAATCACTTTTTTGATAGAGGCAAAAATCTCAGCCTCATGGGTGAGTTCAGGATAGTGGAGAGATGTTCACCACATGCGAAGAGGAAACACTCAACATTTTCCTCTCAGGATACAGTGTTTGAGGGCAGGGGAATTCTAAAACTACTTCAAGTGTCACAGGAAACTGATTCCACTCCAATTCAATGAACATTTATTAAGAGACTGCTTGTAGCTGATGGTCTTAAATTGACATTTGAGGGACACCAATCTCAGCTTCACTATACCCCAGGTCCTCAGAGGACATGGGCGGGTCATTTTCTCCAGTCCTGGAGTAAGGGGATCCCCCAAAGAACTCAGGAGACTGATCTAGAACCAGAAAAGTGGAGCTGACTTTGGAGCTGTGCCTAAAGAACAGCGAGGAGTCTTTTGGTAGAGGCGGGAGAAAACAATGCCACCATCAAGGCCTGGGTAAAGAGTCTTTTCTCAGTCCTGATGCACCATTGACAGGAAAGGGAGCAGGAATGGCCAGGACTGAGAGAAAGCTATAGAAAGGCTTCTCTTTACATTGAGGGTGGGGTGGGGTCAAAGGGTATGAGAGCCTGGAGGAAGCAGCTTTAGAAGCCCAGGGCCTGCTTATCTAGTTGCTTAATCACATCATTGTCAGTACAATTGTCTCCAGCATATTTCTGAAAAGTGTCAATACAGAGAATTCTCGATATACTAATGAAGTGTTTTTGTCATATTTATATAGATATCTATATACACACACATATATGTATATCCACATATAGAAACATATATCATATATCTATACATTGAATGTGTGTAAGCATGTAAGTATATGTGCACATGCATGTATGCATACACAGGCATATCTGTATAAAGACATGTGTGTATTTACACATATGTGTGTGTGCACATAGGGCCATCTCTTCATCCAAAATAAGTTCACCCATAGCTGGAAATCTCACTTGTCAGGTCAATATATCTGTTGGGAACCACTTACCTGTGCATGATTCCCTGTACTCATCCCCTGCATTGGTAGGCCCCAGAATACCCTCCTCATTCATCATGGTAAAACAGGGAATTTCAGGCCCAGATAATTCTTCAGCATCGTCATACCCATCACCTGGGGGCTCATCAGGCTGACTGGAGATATCTGAGGGAGAGATGATTGTTTTCTTTTCAGCACAATTTTTCTGTAAGTGAGGGGATGTGTCTGTGCATGTGAAATCAAGTGAGTAATTTTATTTTTTTAAGATAGAAGTGAGAATCTAGAGGTGTTCAAAGCTGAATTCAGCTGAAGAAGACTATTTAGGTTTAGAGTTGGGGACCTGACCTCGCAGTAAGAATCACCAAGGTGGGAAAGAAGAAAAATGCTCCCTCATATAGGGTAATGATTTCAGTCCCCCTTAGAGTAATTTTTTTCTCTTCATTTCTTTTAGCTTCAAAATTCTTCTTGTCTTTATTTCCATCACCACACAGTTTGTCACTGGCCCCAGCTTGAAGGATGAAATCACTTAGCCCAGAAACTTCCACTCTGTCGTGATTCAATTCATGTTGCTCTGGTGATATTGACCCTGAGACAGAATATGCCAGAGAGAGTAAGCTGATTCCCTGGATTATCCTCCAGATTCTGATGCCCCTTTGGTCATTATTCTGACCCTGAGATCAAGGCTTACCCCCTTCTCTGGGGCCTGGCCACCTATCAAACCAAACCTGGCTCCCTTCCTCCCTTCCCCTGAATCATTCCCCTTGTCTCATTCTGAACCTCTATCTACCTAGCACATGTTTGGAGTCAAACAAAGAGTATCTAGCTGCCATGGAGAGTATTTTTAAAAGCTTTGCCGACGGAAGTATGGGATGTCTGGGATGAGGCAGAGCTAAGGCCAGCAGAGTAGTATTTTAGCTGATGCCTTCCAGGGCAGAAAACTCTTTGGGAAAAATCAGTCCTTGCCTCTAAGCCCTGCCCTTTCCTGTTACCTGGGGAAAGTGCAGGTTGGCTTTTCCCTTCATTTACCCCTTGTGGAAGCTTGTCTCTCACATCAGCCAGAAGAGACCCTGAGGAGAAGAATAAGATGATAGAATCAAATAGGAAATAGAAACACATCCCCTCTCCATCCCCCAGAATGAGTCCATTCACAAACTTCAGAAAAATGTGACACAGTATTCTTACAGCAGGGAGGCCGACCTTAAGGGCCTCCCAGTGTTTGGTGAAAAGGAAGAAGTCACTCTTTGAGATGATTGATCAGAGTGGTCTGGGTGAGACGAAGGGCCCTCCACAACATGACAGAAACTTTTATGCCATCTTCCTGGAAGTTTCTAAATTAGAGTGGTGAAGAAGTTGATTGATAAGCTGTTAGTAACAAAAAATAAGCTATGTTCTAAAAATTGCAGTGTGTCGTAGATGATATTGTCCTAACAGAAGGGTGTCATTCTTCATGCAGAGTAGGGGGGGAAAGTGTGGACAACTGAAAGTTTGTTAGTGAGTGAGGGTCTCAGGGCTGGCCAGGAGAGTGGTGGCTCCCATGTGGATGGAAAAGTTCTAAGGGTATGATAGGGGGTTTCATCCAGAGCTTCGTGTTATTAATTTTAGGGACATTCAAGGCTTTTTACACCAATTCTGTTCTTACAAAAAAAGATCCAGATTTAGAGGGGATGATGTGATGGTGTTAATCAGTTCTGTTGAATTGGCTGTTCTTTTAAAGAAATGAAATCTTTTCCTCTTTGGATCTCAAATTATGAGGGCCCTATCCTGAACTTGCAGACACTACAATCAGAGGGACCCAGGCTAACAAAATAACATCGCAACCAAAAGAACAGAGAGTTCTAGTCATTTTCCCTCTAGAGATGAAGCTCAGAGCCAAGAATTGGGCTGTTGGACCTGACTGCCCATGTAGAGAATGGGAACTGGAAACTGCAATGTTATGGGATGGGGAGAACCACAGCAGGCAGGGATAGGCAGAGATTTATGAAGATGCCAAGGCCAAAGATTATGGTACTGACCAAAGCATATAGTTCATGTCCAGAGTGTCCTAGTGAGGTGGATGGGCAGAAGATACACATACCTTGGCTGCTCAGAAGGTCTTCCTTGTCCCCTGTTACATAGTAATCAATATCTTGGTACACGTTCTTCATAAAGAGAACCCCCACATCTGGACAAAGCTGGGACAAATGGCCATGCATCAGAAACTCTGCTCCTGAGACCATAACCTGACATATTTCTGTCATAGTGGCCCTCCTCAATGTAATTTCTGTTCACACACAGACCACCCCCTAATTTTAACATGGATGCCTGTTCTGCCCAACCCAATACTATATGAACTTGGTTGTAATCCCATACCTAACACAAGCTCTGTGTTTACAGCTTAGACTCTCTTGGGCCAATGACACTGGGAGCTATTTTGCGTTTGAAAACAAGAGCAAGACATGTGGGTCATATCCAGTCCTGTAGTACTTTCTTTGGCCTTGTTCAAAATCCCTGTCCCTGTCATTGGCTCCCTTCACTCACTCACACCCTGTATTAGGAGGGCAGAGTTTATAATCTCAAAGAGGATCATAAACATGTCTGAAACGTTCGGAACCGCCGGATATAAGAAACTCTCAAAGTAGAAGGCAGAAGAATCAAAACATTTATTTAGGCTCCACAGTAACCAACCCATGAACCAGCAACCCCATTTTGATATATTGATCAAAAGCTTCCAGGCCCAATAAGTACGCCTTGAAAGAGTAACCAGGAGGCTACAGAGAAGCATGATTGCGTAAAGCAAAATCATGTTTCCCCCTCTAGGGTAATAAGATTACCCACTGGCCTGAAGTCTTTGTTCAGCTTCCTCCCGTAGGTCAGCTCTGCTACTGGCAGCTCCTGCTTCAGCTGTGGCTGTGGCTGTAACTGTAACTGTAACTGTCGCTGTAACTGTCGCTGTAACTGTCGCTGTAACTGTCGTTGTAACTGTCTCTGGCTCCAACCGGAAAAGGAAGAGAGGATCTTCCAGCTGTCCTCTCTCCTCTTATAGAGTTTTTGAAATCATCAAGCACCGCCTGAACGACCAGGGCCGATTGGTTCTTGACTTGGCCCCTCCCCCTAGCATAGCCGTTAACACCTCCCCTCAGCCAGCCCCATGACTCATCACACAGGAAGTTGTCTGCTTCCCTGGAATGCTCCTTGGGCCTCCTGCCCCGGAAGAGCAAGCCACAGTGTCCAGAGGCTCAATGAGGTAAGCTGAGTCATTCAAAGAAAACAAAGGCCATTCTGGCTACACTCCACCCCTTGTTATAGGATACATAATCTAATCAGCCATGTATCCTAGAACATACATTGTGATCCAATTACAAAGGAAACTAAAACATATCATTCATTATAAAGCAAAACATATCATTTGGTGACATTCCTAAATATTGGTTTACGATTCAAATGTGATCCACCCCTAGGTCCCAGCAAGATAATCTCTTCAATCAATCATCCCCAAAATAATTATTAATAATTCAAATGTCCACCCCTAAATCCTTGTATCCATTACATAGGATCAATAATATCATAACAATAAAACAACACAGCAAGGATAACACAAAATAAGTAAACAGAACACTATCATCATTTCCACCCCCCTTGAACGATTGGGGCTCAAAATCTTGGGGTGAGGGGTGAAGGTCTCATTTTCCATAGCTTCTTCATGCTGAAATTGGATGTAGAGATGGCCCTGCCCCCAAAAAGTCCCATTCCAGAGGTCATTTCTTTAACAAGCTGGCAGGAATTCCAAGAATGCTACATGCTTAGGCAGTCACCGGAAAGTGCAGGGTGCTTAAGCCTGAAGGAAACAAAACTAGCAACAAGGTTAGCCAAAACAAAGGACAAAAAGAATAGACAAGTATGGACTATAATTCTTCAAATAAAATCATCTCAAGTTTGGTTGAGATTTCAGTTATGCAAAGATCCAACATCAGAGCCAAACTCAGGTGGGAAATGTTTCTTTTCAAAAGGAACATAATGAGGAAGCCAAGAGGATCCCACCCTAGATAGAGACTAAGATTGTTCTCCCAGCCTTTCCCCAAATGTACAAGTTTTCATCCGTTAATCACACAAAGTTACCTTTCCTCTGAGTGGCTTATGGCATTTACCAGCATTAGCCATACCTGTGGAGTCTGTGAATCTATTATTATAACCTATTCACGGTAAAACATATGGTTCAGGGGTACGATTTGGTAATTATTTTCCCCTGAATAGACAACTGTTACAGTGTTGTCCTTCCCATGGGCTATAACTTCTGCAGCCTTTGGAATATCATCTGGCTTCCGTTTTACCCATACCTTAGCTCCTGACTTTATTCTATCAATGGAGCAAGACCCTTTTGCCCCTCTAGTAGTTATTTTGGGAGGAGGGTCAGTTTTCACAAAGGGTATTTTTTCACAGGGGATAATAATGACTTGAACCATCCTATCATTTTTACAAAATTGTACAGGTTTTTTACCCATATTCTGGAGTGTCACAACAATTTCTTTTTGATAATTAGAATCTATCACTCCAGCCAATACATGTATTCCTTGAGCCGCTAATCCTGGTTTAGGTAATATCCGTCCAAGATGATTCTTGGGGATTCTCATACATACTCCAGTAGGGGTTTTTCTTATCTCTTTCCTATTAACCTAAAATTCTCTATACAATGTAAATCATATCCTGCTGAACCAGGTGTTCCTGGACTTGGTAGTGGGACATCTTCCCTCACAGTCCAAAATTCAATGTTTGGATCTCACATGTTTGCTGTTCTCTGATCTGCAGATTTGGGGTCATCATTCTGGCTAGAGGTGTACTCCCCCCTAAGGGCCTATTATTCAAATTACGTAAGGCAATAGACAAATTATCCTTCCAATGTCGATATGAATTATTGAGCTTAATTTTCTCAGCTGTTCTTTCAACAATCCATTCATTCTTTCAATTAGCCCAGATGCTTGTGGGTAATATGGAATATGATATATCCATTCTATATTATTCAACACACAATATCTTTTCACTTCTTTGCCCTTGAAATGTGACCCATTGTCACTTTGAATCTGCATTGGGGTTCCATAATATAAACTTACAATATCTAGAGTTTTACAGGTGTTTTTCTGAGTTGCGTCCTTATAAGGACAAGCCACTAGTACACCTGAATAGGTGTCAACACACGTACATACATATTTACATCCTTTATCCTGGGGTAGTGGGCCAATATAATCTATCTGCCAAATTTGGGCTGGAACTTTTCCCCTTGCTATTTCTCCAGTTACTATCCTAGGAAGAGTTCGTTCCTTTTCCTAATTGACATATACAACACCCCTCTGTTATTTGTTTTAACAACGCATGAGAGATACTGATACCTCGATCCTGTGCCCTTTGGTGGGTGGCCTGGACCCCTAAATGGCCTGGCAGTCTGGTGGACCCATCTTGCTAAAGTTGGGTCATCAGTTGGAGTTGGAGTAGGGACAATACATTCAGTGGCAATCTTTGCTAGTCAATCCGCGTGTGCATTGTACTCACATTCTGGTGTGGTCAGGGTCGTGTGAGCATCAACACTAAAAACTGACAAATCCATAACCAAAGACATGTCCCATATATTTTCCCATAACTCTTTACCCCAAACTTGTTTGCCATGAATCTCCCAATTCTGATTCCTCCATATAGGCATCCAAGTAGCTAATGGATTAGCTACCGCCCATGAGTCAGTAAATATATGACACTGTCCTCCCTTCTCCATTCTGATGGCCTGATGTACTGCCATCAGTTCAGCATATTGGCTACTTCCACCTATCCCAGAACTTTCCAGAGTTCACCTAGTACAGGGGTTATAAGCTACTGCTTTCCAATGTCTCTTCTGTCCTAAATATTTTGCTGTCCCGTCAATAAACCAAGCATGTTTCTTCTATTCTACATTTAGTCCATCATACCCGTTATTCCATTTCACTAAGGATGGCACCATCTGTTGCTTAGATTCAAGGGATTTTTCATTTCTCCCAGTGCCAATGTTCGCCCTTCCATCCTTTTCCTTCCTGCACATATCGATGCTTTCATTGGCCCATCACCTAGAGATATGCCTTGAGTCTAAAATAGAGATTTCCCTTCACCAATCTGAGCAGACCAAAGAGGCAACTTTGCCTTTGGAACATGGAGAAGTCCCCAGAACAGTCATAGAACAATCCTATAAATGAGACTCAGTCCCTGAGCAATAAAATATATCCCCTATCTTCTGGAGACTTCACCACAACACCTCTGTTGAGCTGATGGCAGAGAACATTGGCATCTGCCAGATCCCAGTGGGAGTCACAGAGACTTCTCCAGGTCCCCAAAATTTGGATCTCCACTCTTACTTCACATTGGGAGCTTCCATTCATCAGATGAAAGTCTGTATACCTTGGGGAGAAGAAGACAGGGCTTTAGAAAAGTGATTGGCACTTTCTAATCTCAGTATCAAGTACAGTGTGGGAGCAGGATAAAAGCATTGTGTAAGTTTTACTTGAACAAACGACTCCAACATCCATTTTCCCTGTGGAAGTGGTACTGTGGGGCACAATGACAGAAGCTGTTCACTTCCATCACACTGGAATTCTTTATCCCAGATGTGTCCATTTCCTCTTCCAAAGTAAGCTCTTTTCATGATGGAGACTGCAGTCCCACACCGTAACTCAGCACAGATGACATTGGCAGTCGAAAGAGTAAAATTCCCATCACAGACTGTGCTCCATCTTGTTTCAGAATTTACTTCTACCCTCCCATTACAGGGGTCATGCCCTGCAACCAGCCTGACAAACCCTGGGAAGACAAGAAAGAAATCCAGTGAGTGGTCCTGAATGCCAAGATTTCCGTGATGAGGAAAGAGACACAATTAATTATGTGCGACTCTGTCTGGAATATTCCCAAGGAAGAAGATGCATAGACAATTTCCTTAACTGAGCACATGACAATTAATATCTTGAAAGCATGTTCACCATGATTGAACTTGAAGTAAAACTGAAGGTGCTTAATTCCTGGTCCTGTTTGGGAGAGTACGTCTGACATGTAGGGAAATGCAATCCTGCTACTCTTTTAGGCAGGGGAGAGGCATATGGAAACAGGAGAGGGGATGGATGCCTGTCACCCAAGGAGGACAATTAGTCTTATATGATATCTCACCATTAGAGAAGTAACCATTTCCTCTGCCCCAAGAATCTGGTTCCTCTAAATAGGTTGTCTTTTCTTTTTAATTTTCTGGGGTTTTGTTCATCTTTTTTCTTCCTTTTTCAGAGAAGGGATGCTTAGAGTAGTCTATATTTCAGTTGCCTGAAGGGCTGTATAAAAGGTATGTGAGATGTCCAAGGTTGTTTCTATAACTCTGCATTCTATATTTCAAGTACAGTTTCCATAGTTTTCCATGGTTGATTTCCTGCTACTTCTGGAATGTTTGAGAACGAGGACTCCAGTGCTATGAAATAAGAACATTTTAACACACATGTTCCTTTAATGCTTTGATAAACCATGAGGGCCCACAATCCCAGTAAGAAATCATAGAGGAAGAAGAGAAAAGAACTTCTTTGTTTGAAATACAACTGACAGTACAATGAAGTTCAATTCAGATTTATAGAATTGTGAATTGTGGGGTCAGGCCAGTATTATTCTGGCAGAAAGGGAGAGGGAGAGAGAGAGAGAGAGAGAGAGAGAGAGAGAGAGAGAGAGAGAGATAGACAGAGAGACAGAGAGAGACAGAGACAGAGATATAGACACAGACATGAAGAGAGACAGAGAGAAAAACAGAGAGACAGATACAGAGACAGAGAGAGAGGGAGAGGGAAGGAAAGGGAGCAAAAGAGAAAGAGGAAAGAGAGAGAGAAAGGGGAGAGAGAGACAGAGACAGAAAGAGAGAGAGAAAGAGAGGAGACAGAGAGAGAGAGAGAAGACAGAGAGAGAGGGAAAGAGACAGGAAAACTCATGATATTACTGCTTACTTGTAAAGGAAGTAATCACTTCTACCAATGAATCTATTTTTTATGATTTGATAGTCTAAGGACAAACCATTTTCCTCAACCTGTGAGTCTGAAACAAGCCCACAATACTTTGATACTTGACTATAGCATCTGTTACATTTGCTACAGAGATTTTTGTAGATATGATGATGAACAGAAGCTTTGTGGATTTACAATGGACTCTGGTAAGGACAGTGTAGAAATTGTTTCAAGAAAACCATCTTTAGAGGACATCAGAAAAGCTTCTATTTTTTTTAAATAACCAGAAAATAATGCATTTAGAGCAGGAGCCCCAAGAGCAATCTCTCTTGGCTACACTATGGGAATGTAGTTGAGGCAGCTAAGTCGTATTAGGCCCCTTCATGGAGAAGAATAGTAGCAACATGCAGATAGAAATAACTTTAGAAAATGATTAATATCAGTGCATGAAGCACCAATTCCACAGGATCTCTCCCAACTTGTGCAGTTAGCTTTATCATTGCTCCTCACAACTGGCATACTCTCATTTGCTAGGTTTCTTTGCCCTAGAATGGAGACTCTATTTCCCTCTTTCTACCGTTATGCCTTTGTATTAAACTATACAACTGAGGAGGTAAAGTCAAGATGACAGAATGACAGGAATTAGCACACAGAATTCCCCTTAAAAAACTCCTCCAAGCACATATAAAAATGTGCTAGATCAAATCTTGATAGAGAAAATCTAAGAAAAAGTGAGGATGAGACATTTTTTCCAGCTTGGGTCAGGAGAATGAGACAGACAGAGAAATCTCCAGTTACTAGTCTGGCTAGGAATTTGATAGCCATGGAGACCTCCAGGAAAGGAAGAGGCTATCTGCCCCAAATACTCTATATAAGCAGGTAAGAAAGGTTCCCAAATCCCCTACATACTCTCTCTCTAGTACAAGCCAGGAGAGAGCTCTGGAGGACAGAAGATCTTTGTAGTTCTGGGAGTCACAGAACCTGTGTTCAAAAATTTCCCAGGAAACTTTACTTGTTAGTCTGTGTGACCTTGTGGCAGTTAGAAAACCTCACTAGATTTCTATTTCTTCCTCTGTAAAGACATTGGGGTGATGACCATTAATTCTATGTTCAGTTCTAAATTCTATGACCCCAGGATCAAATTACAACTTTCCCTGGTACTAGAGGACAGATCTGTAGAAGCTCCATTTCAGTGCATACTCTAGCACCATGTCCCCCAGCTCAATATCTGTTCTCAGAGCTCCCAGCCCCATCTTATGTCCATCACACTCACCTGAGCACATGACACCAGCATTGTCCTCATGAATACAGTCACTCTGCCCCCAGGGCTCTCCAGGGCAATCCCACAGAAAGGACTCCATCCCTGTGCACTGTACCTGATCCAGCCAGATGGTCCCATTTCCTGGGCCAAACGTAGCCCAGTGCAGGGCAGCTAGAGGAGAGCCACAGCCCATCTGCTGACAAACCACATTAGCATCTTCTAGGTCCCATAAGTTACTACATACTGTCCCCCTGGATCTCCAGTCATCCAGAGCATCGGGTGTCTCCTCCCCTGAGTTGGAGTTTGTCTCTGAAAATGAAGTAGAATTCCTTGTTACTCTCCCAGCTTGCAAGTAAGTTAACTCTAAGTGCCCCAGGTATAAAGAGAGGTGAACTGAGATACTTGTGCAGTGCCTGGAAGTTGGGCAGTCAATTTCTTTCTTGTATATATCATGTTTGTACAAAGCTGTTTTCATGTTGTCTCCCACACTAGACTTTGAGCTCTTTGAAACCAAGGACTGCTTTCTTGCCTTTCTTTTATCAGCAGGACTTAGTACAGTTCTGTAATAGTAATTAAGGTGGGACTTTTTACTGTTGACCTGTAATGATTGGGGCCTCTTTTGAATGGGGCAGGTAAAGGGGGATGTTTTTGTATTTCTCAGCACTGAGACAACTCAGAGACATTGATTTATATCTCATGTGGTATTGGAGGTGGGGAACTTTTCCATGCCCAGCCTGGGTGAGGTCTGGGCCCTCAGTGCCCTGAAAAGGATATATAAGTGCATGGGTTAGCATTCTCTCTTGGAGCTCTGAGCCACAGCAGGAATGGCCCGTGACTCTGGCCCAGCCCTTGTAATGAGCTCCCCAGCTTAACACTCAGATGTTGATAACTACAAATTGTATTTGGTCTATAATTCAGGGTGCTGGTTTTTTTCCCCTGAACTAAGTAAATGATATTTGTATGCTGGATTAAAGTAAGATTGTTAACCCCTTAACATTGCTTTCCTCAGTAAAGCAGATGAAAAAGACCTGGGCTTGCAGCATTCTGTGAGCTGGTTGTTGTTGGCTTTACACCCTCACAGCAGCTGCTAGCTGGATTGTTGATACAAATGGTGTCACAAACAAGATCTGCATTTTAGAAGGAAAGTGTGGTGTTTTGGGCTACTAGGGTGGCTGAATGTTTCCCGGTTTTTGGATTGTTCTTTGTACTTGTGGTGGCTATGGTTCTTTGGAGCCCCAGAGGCCTGAAAAAGAATAGGCAAGTGGCAAAGAAGGGAGGGGTTTCCCAGAAGCCCAGAGTAGGGGATCTGGGAGATAACCTCTCCTTCCCTCTCCCTACCCCACCAGCACTCCAGAGGTGAGAGGCCAGAGCAGAGGCTGTGGAAGAAAAGCAAGCTGAGGCATGGCCGGAGCAAGGGCTTGAGCTGATAAGCCTGGCTCTGGAGGACTGCTGAAAGGGTGAATGTTTTGAGATCGTTTTGTATGCGGAGTTTTGGAAAAAGAGCAGAGAAATGCCTTCCAATATACTTCAGAGATAAAGCAGAGAATGGAGTTCCTGAAGTTTTGGCAGGAGAGGCTGGTGAGGAGAAGGAGGAAGTGGACGGCTGCTGCTGAAATATTGACCCAGGCAGAGCAGAAGACTGCCTGCATGAGAACTTTGGAAAAGTGAGAGCAGTGATCTTCCTTCCAGCTGACTTTGGTGAGGTGAGCACAAAGTCAGGGAACTGCCTACATAGGGATTCTGGCAGAAGCCAGGCCTGGCCAGCCAGAGCTGGACAACCAGGATCCCAGGAGCTTGGAGTTCAGCCCTGGGGCAAGATGGAAACTTTGCAGCAAGGCACTGAGTGTGACTTTTTCCTGCCTTCCTCTGGAACTGTTTGGGATCCAGGAGGGAGGGGTGGATTCGTCTATGGCGGGGTGGGGGAAGTGCCATGGATCCCCAGGGACCTGACCCTGTTGGCTTTGTTGCCCACCTGCCCCCCAAGACTTGGAAGAAGGGTGCTGGAGCAGTATGGGGAGAAGGACACATCCCCAAGAGAGCTCAATTTGGACTTTGTGTTGGGACTTTGCCAATTAAAGCATGCTGGTACCTGAGGGTAGCAGCAGGAAGCCTGCCACTGCTGTGTGAGGAGGACACTCAAGAAGAGCTTTGCTTGGACATTCTGTACTGCTTAAAGAGATTAACTTGCTGGGACCTAGTGGTGGACATTTGAATTGTAAACAAATATTTGGGAATGGCACTGAATGATATGTTTTGCTTTGCAGTGAATGATATGTTTTGTTGTATTTCCCTGAATGTGATTGCAGTGTTTAAGGTTTCTATTTTGTTCCAGGATCCATGGCCATTTAATTTAGATATTGTTAGTCCATAGATCCTGGAAGGGGGTGGACAATGTAACAGTAATTAAGGTGGGACTTTTTGCTGTTGACCTTTAATGATTCTGGCCTTTGTTTGAATGGGGCAGATAAAGTGGGATGTTTTTGTATTTCTCAGCACTGAGACAACTCGGAGTCATTGATTTGTATCTGATGGGATATGGGGGGTGGAGAACTTTTCCATGCCCAGCCTGGGTGAGGTCTGGGCCCTCTGGGCCCTGAATAGGATATATAAGCACAAAGGTTAGTGTTCTCTCTCGGAGCTCTGAGACACAGCAGGAGTGGCTCTGGGTCAGCCATTATAATGAGCTCCCCAGCTGAACACTCAGATATTGATAACTACAAATTGTATTTGGTCTGTAATTCAGGGTGCTGTTTTTTTTTCCCCTGAACTAAGTAAATGGTATTTGTATGCTGGATTAAAGTGAGATTGTTAACACCTTAACATTGCTTTCCTTAGTAAAGCAGATGAAAAGGGCCTGGGCTTGCAGCATTCTGTGAGCTGGTTGTGGTTGGCTTTACACCCTCACAGCAGCTGCTAGCCAGATTGTTGATACAAGTTCCTGGCACATAGTAGCTGCTATAAAAATGATCATTGACTTTGTACAAACAAGCTACATAGAAGATGAATTGGTCACCTTTGGAGAGGCAGAACCAAGATGGTGGAGTAGAGGCAAGGACTCACCCAACATCTCTCAAGGTTGTGCTAAAAGGCACCATATCCTTATCTCAGACAAAGCAAAAGTAAACATAGATTTAATTAAAAGAGATAAGGAGGGACACTATATCCTGCTAAAAGGCACCATAAACAATGAAGCAATATCATTGTTTAACATATATGTACTAAGTGGTATGGCATGCAACTTCTTAGAGGAGAACTTAAGGGAGTTACAGGAAGAAATAGACAGAAAAACTATGATAATGGGAGACCTCAATCTCCCCTCTTTGAACTTGATAAATCTAACCTCTAAATAAATAAGACAGAAGTTAAGGAGGTGAATAGAATTTTAGAAAAGGTGGATACGATACACCTCTGGAGAAAACTAAATGGGGGAAAAAGGGAATATACTTTCTTCTCAGCCATACATGTCACATACTCAAAAACTGACCATGTACTAGGGCATAAAAACCTCACAATCCGGTGCAGAAAGGGAGAAGTAGTCAAAGCACACTTTTCAGATGATAACGCAATAAAAATATTTGTAATAAAGGACTATGGAAAGATAAACAAAAAATTAATTGGAGACTAAATAATCTAATTGTAAAGCATGAGTGGGCCAAAGAACAATTCATACAAACAATTAATAACTTCATTCAAGAGAATGACAATAATGAGATGACATACCAAAATTTATGGGATGCATCAAAAGCTGTTCTAAGGGGAGGTTTTATATCTCTAAATGCTTACATGAATAAAATAGATAAAAAGGAAATCAATGAATTGGGCATGCAACCGAAAAAAAAACTAGAAAAAGAACAAATTAAAAATCCCCAATTAAATACCAAATTAGAAATGCTGAAAATCAAAGGAGAGGTTAATAAAACTGAAATCAAGAAAACAATAGAACTGATAAATAAAACTAAGAGCTGGTTTTATTAAAAAAGAAGAAAATTGATAAACGTTTAGTCAATTTGATTTATGAAAAGGAGAAAACCGAATTATCAGTATCAAAAAATGCAAAGAATGAACTCACCTCCAATGAAGTGTAAATTAAAACAATAATTAGGAATTATTTTGTACGACTGTATGCCCATAAATTTATTTTATTTTATTTTTTTTCCCTTTTTTAAAAATTTGATTTATTTATTTAACATATTTAGTTTTCAGCATTGGTTTTCACAAGAGTTTGAATTACAAATTTTCTCCCCATTTCTACCCTCCCCCCCTTCTCCAAGATGGCATATATTCTGGTTGTCCTGTTCCCCAGCCAGCCCTCCCTTCTGTCACCCCACTCCCCTCCCATCCCCTTTTCCCTTCCCCTCTTGTAGGGCAAGCTAAATTTCTACTCCCCATTGCCTGTGTATCTTATTTTCTAGTTGCATGCAAAAAACTTTTTTTTGTTGTTTTTGAACGTCTGTTTTTAAAAACTTTGAGTTCCAAATTCTCCCCCCTCCTCCCTTCCCACCCACCCTCCCCAAGAAGTCAATCAATTCAACACAGGCCACATGTGTATCATTATGTATAACCTTTCCACAATACTCATGTTGTGAAAGACTAACTATATTTTGCTCCTTCCCAACCCATCCCCCTTTATTGAATTTTCTCCCTTGACCCTGTCCCCTTTTGAAAGTGTTTGTTTTTGATTACTTCCACCCCCATCTGCCCTCCCCTCCATCACCCTCCCATTTTTTTTATCTTCTTCCCTCTTCTTTCCTGTGGGGTAAGATACCCAATTGGGTATGTATGGTATTCTCTCCTCAGGCCCAATCTGATGAGAGCAAGATTCACTCATTCCCCCCTTACCTGCCCTCTCCCCTCTCCCCTCCTCCCAAAGAACTGCTTCCTTTTGCCCCCTTTATGCGAGATAATCCACCCCATTCTGTCTCTCCCTATCACCCTCTCTCAATATGTTCCTCTCTCATCCCTTAATTTGATTTTATTTCTTTTAGATATCTTCCCTTCATCTTCAACTCACCCTGTGTCTTCTCTCTCTCTCTCTCTCTCTCTCTCTCTCTATATATATATATATATATATATATACACACACACACACACACACACATACATACACATTCACTTATACATATATATATACATAAACATATGTACATATATGCATATTCCCTTCGGCTACCCTAATACTGAGGTCTCATGAATCATACACATCATCTTTCCATGTAGGAATGTAAACAAAACAGTTCAACTTTAGGAAGTCCCTTGCAATTTCTTTTTCTTGTTCTTTTTCTTGATTACCTTTTAATGCTTCTCTTGATTCTTGTGTTTGAAAGTCAAATTTTCTATTCAGCTCTGGTCTTTTCACTGAGAAAGCTTGAAAGTCTCCTATTTTATTGATAATCCATATTTTGCCTGGAAGCATGATACTCAGTTTTGCTGGGTAGGTGATTCTTGGTTTTAATCCTAGCTCCATTGACCTCCGGAATATCGTATTCCAAGCCCTTTGATCTCT
Organism: Trichosurus vulpecula; assembly: GCF_011100635.1. Lineage (NCBI taxonomy): Eukaryota > Metazoa > Chordata > Mammalia > Diprotodontia > Phalangeridae > Trichosurus > Trichosurus vulpecula. Next base: position 268,638,012 of record NC_050579.1, on the reverse strand, counting down.
TAGTGTAGAGGCTGCCAGATCTTGGATTATTCTGATTGGGTTTCCACAATACTCCAATTGTTTCTTTCTGGCTGCTTGCAGTATTTTCTCCTTGATCTGGGAGCTCTGGAATTTGGCGACAATATTCCTAGGAGATTTCTTTTTGGGATCTATTTGAGGAGGTGATCAATGGATTCTTTCAATTTCTATTTTGCCCTGTGGCTCTAGAATATCAGGGCAATTCTCCTTGATAAGTTCTTGAAAGATGATATCTAGGCTCTTTTTTTGATCATGGCTTTCAGGTAGTCCAATAATTTTTAAATTATCTGTCCTGGACCTATTTTCCAGGTCAGTGGTTTTTCCAATGAGATATTTCACATTGTCTTCCATTTTTTCATTCCTTTGGTTCTGTTTTATAATATCTTGATTTCTCATCAAGTCTCTAGCTTCCATTTCCTCCAATCTAATTTTTAAGGTAGTATTTTCTTCAGTGGTCTTTTGGACCTCCTTTTCCGTTTGGCTAATTCTGCCTTTCAAGGCATTCTTCTCCTCATTGGCTTTTTGGAGCTCTTTTGCCATTTGAGTTAGTCTGTTTTTTAAGGTGTTGTTTTCTTCAGTGTATATTTCAGTATTTTTGGGGGGTCTCCTTTAGCAAGTCATTGACTTGTTTTTCATGGTTTTCTTGCATCCTTCTCATTTCTCTTACCAATTTTTCCTCTACTTCTCTAATTTGCTTTTCCAACTCCTTTTTGAACTCTTCCATGGCCTGGGACCAGTTCATGTTTTTCTTGGAGGCTTTTGGTGTAGGCTCTTGCACTTTGTTGACTTCTTTAGGCTGTATGTTTTGGTCTTCTTTGTCACCAAAGAAAGAATCCAAAGTCTGAGACTGAATCTGGTTGTGTTTTCACTGCCTGGCCATATTCCCAACCAACTAACTTGACCCTTGAGTTTTTCAGCGGGGTATGACTGCTTGTAGACTAAAGAGTTCTATGTTCCACGTTTGGGGGGGGATGTGCCAGCTCTGCCACACCAGCACTCCTCCTTCCCCAAGAACCCCCAACCCGGACTGGGCTTAGATCTTCAGCAGGCTGTGCACTCCTGCTCTGATCCGCCACTTAATTCCTCCCACCAGGTGGGCCTGCGGCTGGAAGCAACAACAGTGGTAGCTGCCCCACCTCTGCAACTCCTTCCACTCCCATAGCTTTTCCCACTAACCTTCTCCACTGTCTTTGGTGTTTGTGGGTTGAGAAGTCTGGTTACTGCCACAGCTCACAGATTCAGGGCGCTAGGGCACTTTCCGCCCAGCTTCTGGTCTGGTTGGTCCGCGCAGCTCACGCTGGGCTCAGCTGGGCTTGGCTCCCCACGGCTCCCCTCTGCTCCCAGCTCCGTGTGGGATAGACCTCACCCAGAGACCATCCAGGCTGTCCTGTGCTGGAGCCCTGCTTCCCTCTGCTGTTTTGTGGGTTCTGCCGTTCTAGAATTGGTTCAGAGCCATTTTTTATAGATTTTTGGAGGGACTCGGCAGGGAGGTCACACTAGTCCCTGCTTTCCAGCCACCATCTTGGCTCTGCTGTATGCCCATAAATTTGATAACCTCAGGGAAATTGATGAATATTTACAAAAATATAAATTGCACAAATTAACAGAAGAGGACATAAAATAACTAAATAACCCCGTCTCAGAAAAAGAAATTGAGCAAGCCATCAATGAGCTCCCAAGGAAAAAATCTCCAGGACCATATGGTTTTACATGTGAATTCTATGAAACATTTAAAGAACAATTAATTCCCATAATTTATAGACTATTTGGAAAAATAGATGAAGAAGGAGTCTTAACAAATTCTTTTTAGGACATAAATATGGTACTAACACCCAAATCAGGAAGAGTCAAAACAGAGAAAGTAAACTACAGACCAAGTTCTCTAAGGAATATTGTTGCAAAAAAATTTAAATAAAATATTAGCAACAAGATTCCAACAACTTATCAGGAGAATAATACACTATGACCAGGTAGGATTTATTCCAGGAATGCAAGGCAAGTTCGATATGAGGAAAACCATCAGCATAGTTAATCATTTCAACAACAAAAATAGCAGAAACCATATGATTATCTCAAGAGATGCAGAAAAAGCTTTTGACAAAATACAACATCCATTCCTATTAAAAATCCTGGAAAGCATAGGAATAAATGGATTCTTCCTTAAAATGATATGCAGCATCTACCCAAAACCACCAGCAATGATTATATGTAATGGGGATAAGCTAAATCCATTGCCAATAAGATCAGGGGTGAAACAAGGATCTCCAGTATCACCCCTATTACTCAATTTGGTACTAGAAATGTTAGCTCTAGCAATAAGAAAAGAACAAGAAATTGAAGGAATTAGAATAGGCAAATAAGAAACTAAGTTATCACTCTTTGCAGATGAAATGATGATTTACTTAGAGAATCCTAGAGAGTCAAGTAAAAAACTACTTGAAATAATAAGAAAACTTTAGCAAAGTTGCTGGATATTTAAAAAAACACAAAAATCCTGGGCATTCCTATATATTACTAACAAAGCACAACAGCAAGAAATAGAAACATAGATTCCATTTAAAGTTACTGTAGACACTATAAAATACTTGCAAACCCAGGGTCTACATGAACACAATCACAAAACACTTTTCACACGAATAAAGTCAGATCTAAATATTTGGAAAGCACCAGTTGCTCCTGGTTGGGCCAAGCTAATATGATAAAAATGACAACTTTACCTAAATTAATTTACTTATTCAGTGCCATACCAACTGAACTATCAAAACATTATTTTACAGAGCTGGATGAAATAATAGCAAAATTCATCTTCAAGAACAAAAGTCCAGAATATCAAGGGAATTAATGAAAAGAAATGCTAGGGAAGGTGGCCTAGCCATGCCACATATTAAACTGTACTATAAAGCAGCAGTCATCAAAACTACCTGGTACTGGCTAAGAAAAAGATTGGTGAATCAGTGGAATAAGTTAGGTACACAAGATGCAGTAGTCAAGAACTGTAGCAATCTACTCTTTGATACACCCAAAGAATCCAGTTTCTGGGCTAAGAATTCACTATTTCACAAAAACTCCTGTGAAAATGGGAAAATGGTATGGCAGAAACTGAGCATAGACCAATATCTTACACCATACACCAAAATAAAATCAAAATGAGTTCATGATTTAGGAATACAGGGTGATACTATAAGCAATTTGGCAGAGCAAGGAATAGTTTACCTGTCAGATTTATGGGAAAGGGAAGAATTCATGACACAACAAGAGATAGAGAGCATCACAAAATGCAAAATGGATAATTTTGATTATGTTAAATTGAAAAGTTTTTAAACAAAGACAATGTAACAAAGATTAGGAGGGAAGCAGAAAATTGGAAGAAAATCTTTACAACTATTGTCTCTGATAAAGGCCTCATATCTAAAATATAAAGGGAACTGAGCCAAATTTATAGGAATACAAGTCAGTCCCCAATTGAGAAATGGTCAAAGAATATGAATGGGCAGTTTTCAGAGGAAGAAATTAAAGATATCTATAGGCATATGAAAAAAAACTCTCTTAATCACTATTGATCAGAGAAATGCAAATCAAAACAACTCTTAAGTACATCTCTCCTGTCAGATTGGCTAAAATGACAAAACAGGAAAATGATAAATGCTTGAGAGGATACAGGAAAATTGGAATACTGTTACATTGTTGGAGGAGTTATGAACAAATCCAGCCATTCTGGAGAGCAATTTGGAACTATGCCCAAAGGTCTTTGACCCAGCAATACCACTTCCAGGGCTGTATCCAAAAGAGAATACACAAGGGGGAAAGGGACCCATATTTCAAAAATATTTATATCAGTTCTTTTTGTGGGAGCAAAAAATTGGAAATCAAGGGGATGCCCATCAATTGGGGAATGGCTAAACAAGTTGTGTTTTATGAACGTACAGAATATTATTGTGCTATAAGAAATGGGGAAGATCCGGACTTCATAATAACCTGGAAAGAACTGTGTGATATGATGCTGAGTGAGAGAAGCAGAACCACGAGAACATTGTACACAACCACAGACATATTGGTTCTGTGATGACTAACTTTGATAGACTTGGCTCTTCTCAGCAATACAAGTTTCAAAGACAGCCACAAAGGTCTCATAATGGAAAGAGCGATCTACATCCAGATAAAGGACTATGGAGTATGAATGCAGTTTGAAGGAAACTATCTGCTCTCTCTCTTTTTTTCTATATATTTTTTTCCTTTTGTTTCTTCTTTCTCATGATTCACTCCATTGATCACGGTTCTTCTTTATGACTTGACTATTGTGTAAATATGTTTAATGTGAAGGTATATTTAAAATATATATCGGATTTCATGCCATCTTGGTGGGTAGGGGAAGAAAAGTTGGATCTCAGAAACCTGTGGAAGTGAGTGTTGTAAACTACACATATATACATACATACATGCATATATATATATATATATATATATATATATATATACATATATATATATATATATATATATATATATATATATATATATATATATATGGATGGCAGGAGGAGCCAAGGAGATCGAGTGCATCTCAGTTTAGCCGAGTCAGTCTAGCTGTTAGTCTGGTTACCATGGTAACAGGGGAAGAGAATCTGGATAGGAGGATACAATGTCAGAACCTCATGCACAGGATGATACATTTTACGACGCTACTTCTGAACCACAGAGTGTTACAGTATCACACTAGACTTCTCAAAGAGAAATATGCCCCATACAGTGGAGGAGGCAGGAAACACAAGATCATACTACTCAGTTTAGGGAGGTTTTGGAAGATTTTACACAGCTAGAAATCACAGATATCTTGAGTAGGTTCACCCTGAAAAACGGAGAATCATTAATATCTGGGATGGTGAGAATCAGTGATGAAGGGGCTGCAGGAGTGTCTGTAGACTCTGTGGATTGTATTAGATTCATATTAGTCAGAATTCTTTTGTACAGCAAGCCTTTAGGGATAATAATTTGCAAAGAACTAACCAATCAATTTGTTGTCTTTGGCTGTGGTAGGCTATAAAGAGGAATATCCTGCTGAAACTATGTGGCCTACTGCAGATAGACCCTGGTATTCAATTAGGGATTGTACAAGATAATTAAAGGAGAAGGTAATGAAGACTGGTATTATGTTGGGGAATGCCAAAGTTTATTATGAAACTCCCTTGGGAGTCTCTCATAGGAATTTGATCATTAAGAAGGTACCCCCCCCCCCACTTATAAACATGTGATTGTTACTCTGCTGATTGCAGAAGTCAGGAACTCTCCTTCAGAGGTGCTTGATAAGATTTCACAGTTAAGTGACTTAGGAGACTGGGGAATTAATAAATTTCCTTGGGAGAGGAAGGCACAAAACCAACAGTTCAACATTGGAATAGAATGACAAGGAAAGAGATGTTTTACTGCTCTATTGAGAGCAGGGGTAGATTTTAGAAGAATAGATGGTATTCAAACTAATGACATATGCAAAATGTAGCAAGATAAGGGGCTTAATAGCAAACAGAATAGAGAAGTAAGAACTGACCCTACAAATCCTACAGATCTTGAACCCTTGTATCCAAGTGAGTCATACCTTCAAGGAGACTAGGACATAGGCCAAGCCCCAGCTCAGATTAAAGAAACACACAGATGGGATTACAGACTCCATATTAATCTGACTATATATTGGAAGAATAGATCAAATACTGTAACCAGGGCATTGATAGACACTGGGGCAGAGGCCAGCTTGATTTATGGAAACCCCAACAAATTTAAGCATAGCACTCCTATTACCATCACAGGACTAGGAGGCATTGAAATATAAGCCAAACAAGTGAAACTGATAATGAAAATTGGGCGATTGCCTAAAAGAATATACCATGGTCATTGTACCCATTCTTGAATACATCATTGGAATAGATATATTGAAAGGCATGACTCTGAACCTGTGGGGAACCTGCAGCCTCAAGGCCACAAAAGACCCTCTAGGTCCTTTGCCTGAATCCAGACTTCACAGAACAAATCCCCTTAATAAAATAATTTATTCTGTAAAACTTGGACTCAGTCAAAAAGCCACAACCTAGGACTTAGAAGGTCATATGTGGCCTCAAGATCACACATTCTAGAGTATATTTTTGGCCACATGATTTTCGTTGCTCTTAAATCATTTTTCAGTTATGTCTGACTCTTTGTGACCTCATTTGGGGGTTTCTTGGAAGAGATACGGGAGTGGTTTCCATCTCCTTCTCCAACATATTTTACAGTTGAAGAAGTGAGGCCAAGAGAGTTAAGTGGCTTGCCCAGAGTCACACAGGTACATATCTGAGGCTAGATACGAACTTCAGGAAAATGAGCCTTCTTGACTCAAGACCTACACCAGGACCTAGCTGCCCACATCACTCCCATGTTCAATAAAATCCTGTAGTTCCCTGTTACTTCCAGGATCCAATAGAATTCCTCTGTTCTTCATAGTTCTTCACAGCTTAGTCTCATTGTACCTTTCCACAATGCTTATACACTCCTCTTCACATACTCTACTACTCGGCTATCAGTCTTGTTCCCCATTCCTCACACATAATA